>NC_091287.1:338159631-339359631 GCF_032444005.1 Ranitomeya imitator
AATAAACCCACTCAGGTATAGAGAAGGCGTCCATAAAAATGGAAGTATGTGGCACAATGATGTAAAAAGATACAGGGGTTAAAGATAAATACCCAGAGTAGGTCATCCAGTATGTGGCATGGGTCGTCGGCAGTCAGTAGGGCGAACCTGGGAGACAGAGAGTGTGGGGGGAGCCCCACGCGTATCGCTGCTAGACGCAGCTTCGTCAGGGGAAGTTGCAGATGTTGTCCTTTGTGGGGTTTGAACCCAGGACTCCAGCGCTGCAAGGCTGCTGTGCTAACCACTGCGCCACTATATTCATGCATATACTTCTATGGTATAACAATCCAATTGTGGCATGTCTTTATTGCTGTCGTTTAATATCATTTATATTTGGGCTGTTTATATATGAATATCTTGGGACCAGTAGTGTGGTTGTTGTATTTTATATGTTTTTATTTTTGTGCATTTGTTTCTTTCTTCAATAAATTATTTTTGTATTTTTTGCTATTCAGTTTGTATTTTTTGGGCGTGCGCCCTATTTGCATAGCTTTCTTTCTCTTGTTGTTTTTCCATGATGTTTTTGCTATGCATTGAGCTGCACCCCTTTATATGTTCATCATAATTATGGTAGTCGCCCAGTTGTGGTGCTCCCTAACTCTCTAAATATTCACACGAGAATCTTAATGACAGGCACATGGGGTCTTCTGCAGACCCCAGCTATCATGACAACCCATCGGTACCATGCGATCACATTACAGATGCGCCATCTGGCCGGGGCATTTAAAATCCCGCTGTCAGTGATTGACAGCAAGATTTAACAAATTAACCCCTTAGTGACAGAGCCAATTTGGTACTTAATGACCAGGCCAATTTTTGCAATTCTGACCACTGTCACTTTATGAGGTTATAACTCTGGAACGCTTCAACGGATCCCGCTGATTCTGAGATTGTTTTTTCGTGACATATTGTACTTCATGTTAGTGGTAACATTTCTTCGATATTACTTGCGATTATTTATGAAAAAAACGGAAATATGGCGAAAATTTTTAAAATTTTGCAATTTTCAAACTTTGTATTTTTATGCCCTTAAATCAGAGAGATATGTCATAAAAAATAGTTAATAAATAACATTTCCCACATGTCTTCTTTACATCAGCACAATTTTGGAAACAAAATTTTTTTTTGTTAGGGAGTTATAAGGGTTAAAAGTTGACCAGCAATTTCTCATTTTTACAACACCATTTTTTTTTAGGGACCACATCACATTTGAAGTCATTTTGAGGGGTCTATATGATAGAAAATAATGAAGTGTGACACCATTCTAAAAACTACACCCCTCAAGGTTCTCAAAACCACATTCAAGAAGTTTATTAACCCTTTACGTGCTTCACAGGAACTGAAACAATGTGGAAGGAAAAAATGAACATTTAACTTTTTTTTGCAAACATCTTAATTCAGAACCATTTTTTTTATTTTCACAAGTGTAAAAACAGAAATGTAACCATAAATTTTGTTATGCAATTTCTCCTGAATACGCCAATACCCCATATGTGGGGGTAAACCACTGTTAGGGCGCACCGCAGAACTTAGAAGTGAAGGAGCGCCGTTTGACTTTTTCAATGCAGAATTGGCTGGAATTGAGATCGGACACCATGTCACATTAAGGCTACGTTCACACTAGCGTTGCGCCGCCCTGCGTCGGCGACGCAACGTGCGACGCACGGAAAAACGCGCGCAAACGCGCGTTTTGCGACGCGTGCGTCGTTTTTTGACGAAATCGGACGCAAGAAAAATGCAACTTGTAGCGTTTTCTTGCGTCCGACGCTAGCGTCTAAAACGACGCACGTGTCGGAAAACGCGTGCAAAAAGACGCACGCGTCCCCTATGTTAAACATAGGGGCGCGTCGCCGCTGCGTCGCCGACGCAACAGCGACGCGACGCTAATGTGAACGTAGCCTTAGAGAGCCCCTGATGTACCTAAACAGTGGAAACTCCCCACAAGTGACACCATTTTGGAAACTAGACCCCTTATCTAGATGTGTGGTGAGCACTTTGAACCCCCAAGTGCTTCACAGAAGTTTATAACGTAGAGCCGTGAAAATAAAAAATCGCTTTTGTTTACACAAAAATGATCTTTTTGCCCACAAATTCTTATTTTCACAAGGGTAACAGGAGAAATTAGACCACAAAAGTTGTTGTGCAATTTCTCCTGAGTACGCTGATACCCAATATGTGGGGGTAAACAACTGTTAGGGCGCACCGCAGAGCTTGGAAGAGAAGGAGTGCCGTTTTACTTTTTCAATGTAGAATTGGCTGGAATTGAGATTGGACGCCATGTCGCGTTTGGAGAGCCCCTGATGTGCCTAAACAGTGGAAACCCCCCACAAGTGACACCATTTTGGAAACTAGACCCCTTAAGGAACTTATCTAGATGTGTGGCGAGCACTTTGAACCCCCATGTGCTTCACAGAAGTTTATAACGTAGAGCCGTGAAAAAAAAAATTGCATTTTTTCTACAAAAATGATCTTTTTGCCCACAAATTTTTATTTTCACAAGGGTAACAGGAGAAATTAGACCACAAAAGTTGTTGTGCAATTTCTCCTGAGTACGTCGATACCCAATATGTGGGGGTAAACCACTGTTTGGGCGCACCGCAGAGCTTGGAAGAGAAAGAGTGCCGTTTTACTTTTTCAATGTAGAATTGGCTGGAATTGAGATCGGACGCCATGTCGCGTTTGGAGAGCCCCTGATGTGCCTAAACAGTAGAAATCCCCCACAAGTGACCCCATTTTGGAAACTAGACCCCCCATGGAACTTATCTAGATGTGTGGTGAGAACCTTGAATGCCCAAGTGCTTCACAGAAGTTTATAATGCAGAGCCGTGAAAATAAAAAATATTTTTTTTTCCACAAAAAAGATTTTTTAGCCACCAAATTTTTATTTTCACAAGGGTAACAAGAGAAACTGGACCCCAAAAGTTGTTGTCCAATTTGTCCTGAGTATGCTGGTACCCCATATGTGGGGGTAAACCACTGTTTGGGCGCACGGCAGAGCTCGGAAGGAAGGAGCGCCGTTTTGGAATGCAGACTTTGATAGAATGGTCTGCGGGTATTATGTTGCGTTTGCAGAGCCCCTGATGTACCTAACCAGTAGAAACCCTCCACAAGTGACCCCATTTTGGAAACTAGACCCCCCAAGGAACTTATCTAGATGTGTGGTGAGAACTTTGAATGCCCAAGTGCTTCACAGAAGTTTAGAATGCAGAGTCGTGAAAATAAAAAATATTTTTTTTTCCACAAAAAAGATATTGTAGCCCCCAAGTTTTTATTTTCACAAGGGTAACAGGAGAAATTGGACTGCAATAGTTGTTGTCCAATTTATCCCGAGTACGCTGATGCGCCATATGTGGCGGTAAACCACTGTTTGGGCGCACGGCAGAGCTCGGAAGGGAAGGAGCGCCTTTTTAGAATGCAGACTTTGATAGAATGGTCTGTGGGCATTATGTTGCGATTGCAGAGCCCCTGATGTACCTAAACTGTAGTAACCCCCCACAAGTGACCCCATTTTGGAAACTAGACCCCCCAAGGAACTTATCTAGATGTGTGGTGAGAACATTGAATGCCCAAGTGCTTCACAGAAGTTTAGAATGCAGAGTCGTGAAAATAAAAAAAATTTTTTTCACAAAAAAGATTTTGTAGCCCCCAAGTTTTTATTTTCACAAGGGTAACAAGAGAAATTGGACCCCAGAAGTTGTTGTCCAATTTATCCCGAGTACGCTGATGCCCCATATGTGGGGGTAACCCACTGTTTGGGCGCACGGCAGAGCTCAGAAGGGAGGGAGCACCATTTGACTTTTTGAGCGCAAAATTGGCTGTCGTGTTTGGAGACCCCCTGATGTACCTAAACAGTGGAAACCCCCCAATTCTAGCTCCAACCCTAACCCCAACACACCCCTAACCCTAATCCCAACCTCATCCATAATCCTAATCACTAACCCTAACCATAATCACAACCCTTACCCCAAAACAACCCTAATGTCAACCCTAACCATAACCCTAATCAAAACCCTAAATCCAACACACCCCTAATCTCAACCCTAACCTCAAACCTAACCCTAATCCCAATACACCCCTAATCACAACCCTAACCTTAACCCTAATCCCAAACCTAACCCTAATCCCAAGCGTAACCCTAATGCCAACCCTAACCCTAATACCAACCCTAATCCAAACCCTAACCCTAATCCCAGCTCTAACCCTAACTTTAGCCCCAACCCTAGCCCTAACTTTAGCCCCAACCCTAAGCCTAGCCCTAGGGCTACTTTCACACTTGCGTCGTTTGGCATTCCGTCGCAATCCGTCGTTTTGGACAAGAAACGGATCCTGCAAATGTGCCCGCAGGATGCGTTTTTTGCCCATAGACTTGTATTGCCGACGGATCGTGACGGATGGCCACACGTCGCGTCCGTCGTGCACTGGATCAGTTGTGTTTTGGCGGAGCGTCGGCACAAAAAAAGTTCAATGAAACGTTTTTTTGTACGTCGCATCCGCCATTTCTGACCGCACATGCGTGGCCGTAACTCCGCCCCCTCCTCCCCAGGACATAGATTGGGCAGCGGATGTGTTGAAAAACTACAGCTGCTGCCCACGTTGTGCACAATTTTCACAACGTGCGTCGGTATGTCGGGCCGACGCATTGCGACGGCCCCGTACCGACGTAAGTGTGAAAGAAGCCTAACCCTAAGTTTAGCCCCAACCCTAACCCTAAATTTAGCCCCAACCCTAACCCTAAATTTAGCCCCAACCCTAGCCCTACCCCTAACCTAACCCTAACCCTACCCCTAACCTAACCCTACCCCTAACCCTACCCCTAACCCTACCCCTAACCTAACCCTAACCTAACCCTACCCCTAACCCTACCCCTAACCCTACCCCTAACCCTAACCCTACCCCTAACCCTACCCCTAACCTAACCCTACCCCTAACCCTACCCCTAACCCTAACCCTACCCCTAACCCTAACCTAACCCTACCCCTAACCCTAACCTAACCCTACCCCTAACCCTACCCCTAACCTAACCCTAACCTAACCCTACCCCTAACCCTACCCCTACCCCTAACCCTACCCCTAATTTTAGCCCCAACTGCTGTTCTCCTGCCGGCCGACAGATGGAGACAGATGGCGGGCGCACTGGGCATGCGTCCGCCATGTTCTGCTGCCGGCGGCCAGGAGGAGCAGCAAGAGGATCCAGGGACCTAGGTGAGTATGCTAGGGTCCCCGAATCCCCCTATTTCTCTGTCCTCTGATGTGCGATCACATCAGAGGACAGAGAATTACACTTTACTTTTTTTTTTTTTTGCGGTCGCCGGTAAACAGTTAATTACCGGCGATCGCAAAACAGGGGTCGGTAATACCGACCCCGATCGTGCTCTTTGGGGTCTCGGCTACCCCCGGCAGCCGAGACCCCAAAGATTCTCCCGGTGCCGGCCGGCGGGCGCACTGCGCATGCGCCCGCCATTTTGAAGATGGCGGCGCCCACCGGGAGACACGAGGAGCATCGGGGGAGCTAGGTGAGTATTGGGGGGCCACCTGGGACCCCTTTTCTCTGTCCTCCGATGTGCGATCACATCGGAGGACAGAGAAATTAAAAAGAGATCGTTTTTTTGTTTTTTTTTGCGATCGCCGGTAAACGGTTAATTACCGGCGATCGCAAATGCGGGGTGGGTTAAAAACCCCCCGAATCATGTTCTCTGGGGTCTCGGCTACCCTCGGCAGCCGAGACCCCGGAGAAAATCGGCCTCTGGGGGGCGCTATGGACTTTTTCCACAGCGCCGTTAATTAACGGCGCTGTGGTTTAAGTACCCTTAGTGGCCGCCGTTAAAAGGCGTATCGGCGGTCGCTAAGGGGTTAATAGCCATGGGTGGAGTACTGATGGCTGATTAAACGTGTGGGAAAAGATGTGGGCTTAGCGTCAGAGCTCGCATCAACGGCAGGGACACTACCTTTGACGTAAATATATGTCAAAGGTCGTGAAGGTATTAATAACCCTACATATTTTTAACATGTCATTTTATTGTACACTAAAAGGATTGTCCAGGCTTAGGGTTCAAATCTACAGTAACTTTATGTGACTGCAGGCTTGTGAATCCTCACAGCGTGCACAATGACCACTGTCAGGATTTTCTGGTGCTGGAAACAGGTGGATGCATAACGACAGGTATGCGCTTTGCATATATGCAGCCACGTGCCAACTAGACATGTGCGGCCCCCCTCATTGCGAGTGATTTAGTATGTTTAGTCGAAATGTGGCCAGAAGCATGCAAATTTCATACTTGTGATCTCAAGACCGCCTTCTCCTGCTGCCTGCACCAGATAATTTTGACAGTGTACCATGTGCACCGTCATGACTCACAAGTTTGCAGTCACGTAAAGTGTATAACTCTTGTTTGTCTTGAATAAGGCCCTGTATGGCCCAAGTCTGCACGTGGCACACCTCTTTAAATGCAGTCAAACAGAGTCACCGCAGACTTGAACCCCAAGCCTGAATAACTCCTTTAATAAAGGATTTATCTTCTACTCTACTCTTTCAGTATTATTCATGCCTTTTCTTCTGTTGGGGTTTTAAATCTCTTCATCGACCTGTTACTTTTGGTGACCTTTTTGTACGTGTTATCCATTTACGATTTAGAGTTTGAAACCTAATTTTCCAATGCCAACGGCTCAGGAAAAACAGATTGGTCTGCAGCAGCAGCAAAAGTGCCCAGAATAACAAAATGAAATAAAACACAAGCAAATGTTACCCACAGCACCATTGCGTTTCCCTTGTAAATTAACGAACCTTGAATGAATGATGACGTAAGACTAAAAGATTAACTCTTTGCTCTTTCAACTCCTAAACATAGTGGGGCAGATTTAAGTTAAGATATGCCATAAATGACTGATAGGTGCAGGGCGCAGAGGACGTATCGGGGAAGAGTCTCATTGATTCACTATAGTCTTTCAGAGTTACACAATGAAGATCCAGTAGCTCTAACTGCATGGAACCAGGGGATATTATTTTGGGGGTGATTAATTAAATTTTATATTTTTGGGTATCTAATATATCACCTCTGAAGCTTAGAAAATGATGAATGCAGCTATGGACAATAATACGGTTTCAGCTTTTTACGTAAAATAGTTCGACAGGTAAAAATGTTATTTTATGGCATAAAATCTTTTGTAAGGGTTTCTTGCTGTTGCTGGCCCAGGTTATCTTCATATTACATTCGCTATTACACAGAGAGGTTTACGCCTGATTTTGATATGTACCACAGTTGTCAAGTATAGAAGCACCATAAACGTCTGCCTTAGGCTCCCGTAATTTGCAGTTATGGGTTATGTCAGAAGGGGATAATTTATAGCATATTCTAAGTAATGATGCATTTACCATCTGTGAAAAAATGGACGTGGAATAGTTGTAACTGGGGAAAAGGCTGAAATTGAAATGTCTAGCTGTATGCAAAGCACAATTTGTTTTTTAACAGATATACATGCATTCCCTTAAGTATCATTTGTTTTCTTAACCTCTACCTGATAAGGACAGCGAAGCCGGAATATCTTAATCATATCTTCATAGGATGGATACGGTTATATGAATGAAAAGCAGGATGGCAGAGGCAAATGAGAAGTAGGCAACAATTCACAGAGGAGCCTTATTATTAGTCTTCCAGATTGCTACCATGCCACGACCAGGAAGCAAATCAGAAGATGCCTCAAGGAACTCGCGAGTGTGATTATTCTCCACAGCAATTGGCTAATTGGAGTTCTCACTTTCTTTGCTCTCAAAGGATCACATTTTTCATGGAAGCAGAATCGCAACGCTATGATGTGTCATCTGGGACGAGTTGGCAAACTCTAAATAGACCAAGCAGATTTTTCATGACAGAACCAAACAGTGACAAATTGATTCTGTCAAAGTATTTTCTAAGTAGGATGTGTGAGCCAAACATGAATCTGAGCCAAAACTAAAATTCTGGAGTCCTATAATTACGGCTAAACTGGGAATAAACCTTGGCTGAGCAGAACACCTGTAATATGGTACTTAGAAAAGCAACAAAATAATTTTAAAAAAGCAAGAAGATAACAAGGACACACAATCAAAACACATGATTTAAGAAAAAATATTCAAAGTAAAGTAATATATCACAGTAATCAATTAATTTATGTACAAAAAGTTGCTCATAATACTTGTTCACGTCATGAATATAAACATTTCCGTTATACCGCAAATTCAAGGGCTACTCAATGAAGAGACCAGGCACTCTACCGATGAATAAAAGGACTACAGCTGTAAGAAAAGTGTACAATCTCTCCTAAACCCACCAGCCACGGCCATTGACGGCAGCTCTATTGTGTTACTAAAAGCAGTACTTGAAAGAGAGCAACACTAACAGAAAAGCGAAAGGGGAACCTCCTTATTTTAGCTACATCAATATATTGAATACACCTAGCACCCCATCATGGATGGCAGGCCAGTACTACCAACAATGTTAGGTTCAGGCAAATTTATTCTAATGGTTATCTAATGTGTTGGGAGCATTTTGTCTGTTCTTTTAATTCTAAATGAAGTGACAACATATTGAAAAAGATCTGTTTAGCCGATCAACAATCAAGAACAGGAAGATACATGTGGATCTCCCACAAATCAAATCAATCTGCAAATAAATCTCTAAAATGTTCTTCTTGATGCGTAACAGCAATAATATGCGTCCTCCCCCCCATTATCTTCAGAAGTAATAAAGCCCATGTTCTGCCATTGATATGACACATGAAGGTGTACGCCGGTGATTAATTAGAGTAATTAGTGGTAAGGCTGGAGTAGTAGCTGATGGTTGCAGTATTTATGCATCACTGTTTACACCTTTGTTGTCCAAGGTTCACCAAGTCACAGTCGAACATAACATGAATGTCTATTCCCTGTACGTAAAGGGGATTTCCACCATGTGACCAAAAACACAACTTGCACAACACATTACAAAATGATAAATGAAAGCATAAAAGGTAATTTCAGCAAGAAATATGACTCTCATATGTATAGATTTTTAACCCCTTAGTGACGGAGCCAAATTTTTTAAATCAGACCAGTGTCACTTTATGTGGCAATAACTCTGCAATGCTTCAACAAATCTCAGTGATTTTGAGACTGTTTTTTCGTGACACATTATATTTTATGATAATGGTAAATTTAGGTCAATATGTTTTGTGTTTATTTATAAAAAATATCAAAAATTTGAGAAAAATGTTAAAAAATTAGCAATTTTCAAAGTTTGAATAATTATCCCTTTAATCCAGATGGTCATACCACAGCAAACCATTAATAAATAACATTTCCCTCATGTCAGCTTTACATCAGCACCATTTGTAAAATGTTCTTTTATTTTGTTAGCATTTTAGGAGGTTTAAAAATGTAGCAGCAATTTTTCATTTTTTCAAGGAAATTTACAAGATTTATTTTTTAAGGGAACTATCCATGTTTGAAGTGACTTTAGGGGTCTCATATATTGGGAAACCCCCAAACGTGATACCATTTTAAAAACAGCACCCCCTGACATACTGAAAACTGCTTTCAGTTAGCTTTTTAACCCTTCAGGAGCTTTACAGGAATTAATGCAAAGTGGTATGACAGAATTGAAAATGTGTATTTTTACCACCTAAATGTCGGTAACTTCTGAACAGGTTACAACAGCCGACAGACTCCAAGGCCGCTATTAGGTCGTGAATTATCATCGCAAACATCAGGACCACACTATCATGATCTGAGGGCACCAATTTGGATAAAGAGGAAGCCTCCACACTCTGTTAACCATTTATAGTGATGTAGTCACTATTGACAGCAGCATCTAAAGGGTTAAACAGATATGGACGGTGCCAACACTGATCGTGGCTGATGCAGCAAGTTGTCAGCTATAGTGTACAGCTGACAGCTGCTGGATTGTCACCTGTATGGGGAGGCTATTCTCTTATATCTCAGGTCAGTTAAAAGACATATTGGCTGTCGTTAAGGGGTTAAATGTTAGCTTGATTTTACAAGAATAAATGTACTTGCTTCACTCATGAACGTCCTTATTATAATTTGAAATGTTCACATTTTCCTTCTTTCCTCCTTTACCTTCTTCCTATGCATATATTTATAACTGATGAGCTATATTCCATGAGTTAAACCTCATGCAGACGTCCGGGCAATACGATCTGTGTAGGTACCATGATGACCGTGGGTCTCCTGACCCTAACTTGACAGTCTCATAGGAATATATTTAGCTGTCAAATTAGAGGAGTTGTCCACAACTCATAAAACCCCTTCTGAATCCTTCCCCCCCCTGCAAAATAATAGCACGTACAGTTGAAACCAGAAGTTTACATACATACATGGTGAGATGGTTGAAACCAGAAGTTTATATACACTATATAAAGAGACACATATGCATGTTTTTCTCAATATCTGACATGAAATCAGAATAACCCTTTCCTGTTTTAGGTCAATTTGGATTACCATAATTATTAATATTTGCCAAATGCCAGAATAATTGGAGATAGAATGTTTTAAGGCATTTGTATTACTTACTGCAAAGTGAAAAGTTTACATACACTAAGATGACTATGCCTTTAAACAATTCTGGACTGTCCATATGATGAATATGATGATGTCATGTGTCTGGAAGCTTCTGATAGTTTTTTGTTTTGTTTTTTTTGCAACATCTGAGTCAATTAGAGACAAACCTGTGGATGTATTTTAATGCACATCTAAAAAGCACTGCTTCTTTGTGTAGCATCATGAGAAAAGTCTAAAGAAATCAGCCAAGATATCACAAAGAAAATTGTGGACTTGCACAAGTCTGGCTCATCCTTGGGTACAATTTCAGGATACCTGAAGGCGCCTCATTCATCTGTACAAGCAATTATACGCAAGTACAAACAAGATGGAAATGTCCAGCCATTATACCGCTCAGGAAGGAGATGGGTTCTGTGTCCCAGAGATAAACGAATATGCATAGCAACCCAAGGACAAAAGCAAAAGACCTTGTGAAGATGATGGCAGAAGCTGGTAAGATTGGGTCAATATCCACAAACGAGTACTGTATCAACATGGGCTGAAAGGCCACTCTGCCAGGACGAAGCCATTACTCCAAAAGAAACATTAAAATGCCAGATTAATGCTTGTAAATGTACACAGGAACAAAGACCTTAGTTTTTGGAGACATGTCCTGTGGTCTGATGAAATTAAAATTGAACTTTTGGGCATAATGACCATTGTTAGGACATCAGCCAGGTTACAGCTTAGGTGGAAATGGGTCTTTCAAATGACATACTGCCAAAGTGGTAAAGTGGATTAAGGATAACAAAGTCAATGTCTTGGAGTGGCCATCACAAAGCATTGATCTCAATCCTATTGAAAATGTATGGGCAAAGCTGAATAGACAGGTGCAAGCAAGGCAACCTACAAACCTAGATCAGTTACACCAGTTTTGTCAGGAGGAATGAGCTCAAATTCTGACCAACTATTGTGAGAAGCTTGTGGACAGATATTCCAAACCTTTGACCCAAGTCATTCAGTTTAAGGTCAATGGTACCAAATACTAATGAAATACTGTATATGTAAGGGTGGTTTCACACTTGCGTTTTTGTCTGCAGCGTTTTTTTTCAAAAAAACGCATGCGTTTTTTTTTCCCTATATTTAACATTGAAAACGCATGCGTTTTTTTGTGTACGCGTTTGGTCGCGTTTTTTGACGCATGCGTTTTTTTACTGCATGCGTTCATTTTCTGAAATGCTACTTGTAGTATTTTTAGAAGCGTTTTTTGGACCAAAAAAAAACGCATGCGTTTTCATGCGTTTTTTTTGGGTCAAAAAATACATTGGAGTCAATGGGGACGCATGCGTTTTTTGGTGCATGCGTTTTTTGCGGTAAAAAACGCATGCGTTTTTTTATTAAAAAACCAGAAAACACACTGATATGCCACCCCCCAGCATAAAGGTGATAAAGGGAACCTAACCCTACCCCTAACCCTACCCCTAACCCTAAGGGATCCTAACCCTAACCCTACCCCTACCCCTAACCCTAAGGGATCCTAACCCTAACCCTAATCCCGTTATGGTTAGGGTTAGGGGTAGGGGTAGGGTTAGGGGTAGGGTTAGGGTTAGGGTTAGGATCCCTTAGGGTTAGGGTTAGGGGTAGGGTTAGGGGTAGGGTTAGGGTTAGGATCCCTTAGGGTTAGGGTTAGGGTTAGGGGTAGGGTTAGGGTTAGGGTTAGGATCCCTTAGGGTTCGGGTTAGGGGTAGGGTTAGGGGTAGGATCCCTTAGGGTTAGGGTTAGGGGTAGGGTTAGGGGTAGGGTTAGGGTTAGGATCCCTTAGGGTTAGGGTTAGGGGTAGGGTTAGGGGTAGGATCCCTTTAGGGTTAGGGTTATGATCCCTACCCCTAACCCTAACCCTAACCCTAACTATTTCTGTTTATAGTGGGTTTTTTACTTTATTTTGATGATTGGCAGTTGTCACACATTTTTCTGCATGCGTTTAAAAAACGCAAACGCATGAAAAAACGCATGTAAACGCGGTAAAACGCCGCATTTTTTTTCACCACATGCAAAAACGCATGCGTCAAAAAAACGCAGCGTTTACACGCGTTTACATGCGTTTTTTCACCATGCGTTTTTTTGCGTTTTTTACCGCAAAAACGCACCCGAAAAAACGCCAATGTGAAACCAGCCTAAGCATTTGACTTTGCAGTAAGTAATAAAAATGCCTTAAAACACTCTCTCTCATTATTATGACATTTGGAAAATAATAATTATGGAAGTCCTAACTGACGAAAGGCTTATTCTGATTTCATGTCAGATATTGTGAAAAACTTGCATATGTGTCTTTTTATATACAGTGGTGCACTTTTGACCAGTCAATGGAAAGCAACAAAAAATGCTAGACATCATCTGCTCCAAATAAAAAAAACTCTCCCAGTTTCATATCTATTCAGTGCAGTTCGATGTGGGCTCCATTTGTTGCCCTACACAAATCCAAAAGATAGTGAAGTTCTTGCCACACACGGGTAAGGAGGTCTGGTGTAACAGATTGAATAACGTCTGTGATTCTCGGTTTTAAGTGATTAATGTCGTTGATACGTTCAATGTACACATGTTGCTTCAGATAACCCCAAAAGTAAAAGTCTAAGGGCATCAGATCCAGGGATCGTGGTGGTCATGGCTTGACAGAACCCCTGCCTATCCACCGCCGGGGGAATGTTCTATCCAGAAACTCACGAACACTGGTGGTGTAGTGTGGAGGAGCGTCGTCCTGTTGAAAGATGACACCTTATGAACTGTATCAAAATCCAAAGAAATTTGTCTGGCCGCACCCTATACCAATACCGTCTCTCAGGACATCATGGCGCACGTCCTCACCAGGGGGTCCATCCCAGAAAATAGATCCAAAGAAAAATGCAAAAGAGGACAGCGCCACACCAGGAAGTGAAAAAAGCAGCTCACATTTATTCTGCCTTCTGCGGCAACGTTTCGGTCATAAGACCTTTGTCAAGCACAGTACAGCAGCAATCAAACCACCATTATAAACCCTTAAACCCACCCATTAATTAGCTGACAGCCAATGGGGATCATGTAACAAAATAGAAAAAACCAATACCAATATAATCAACATAAATACAAATAAAAACAAAGATACATGAATGGTAATCAATACATATCAACATCTAACACCGCATCATCACCTCTGATCGCTTATATTTACATAATACCGCTCATAACGTAGCATAATGTTCCCGACACATGAAACGTAAACAAACCCCATCCTCCTATCCGGGCAATGCATCTAAAGTTGCCATAGCACCGTGTGTCTGCCCACGGGACACACCGCCCAATCCGGACACAGTGTTGGTCCCATGTGACCGCAACCCTCCCAGCAGGCAATGCCGCCCATTGTACAGTCCCACAGGCGCTACTACAACAGTGCAAAAGCCCGGAAAGAGATCCGCCCCCATGCGTCAGAGTCCACCTCCCCATGTGTAACACCGTGGATCCGCAATCAGCAGGGGATATATGGCACAGCGCCAATCCCCACATGAGTCCAATGTCATTGGAGTAACTGCGCATGTCCGGGCTCAGCGTTCCACACAAGCAACAAAGTCTTCCAATATTCCAGTGCGCATGTCCCAATTCCGATATATGACATCCTCTATGCGCATGTCCTCAGTTGATCTTTATTGCACTTGTCACAGGGATATAGTTCTCCATTTCAAATCCACAGCGCACGAAGAGGGATACATCCGGACAGTATAGATAAATATGTTGCGCAATATCTACCGGATACATAATCCTTATATTTGCTGTATAGAACCTATAAAAATAAATTCTAAAAACACTATACACACAGCAGGATCATATATATATATATGTAATGGTAACGCTCTGCATTTAATTGGGGCCACATTCCATAAAAATACTAATGGGGAAATATAGATCCATACATATTTCAGATGCCATAAAACTAAGGCTATATTTTACGCCATCATCAATGGAGTAAACAAGTGAAACTCCAGTAATGAGGGCACCCGATAGTAGATATAGATACATGCTATACAATCATCAAAAGAATATACCCATCAAACCCATCATATCATCCTTTTTCACAGGACCCAGATATAATGGAATAATACATATAGCCATTCACATATCAAACACAAAAACACAAAAAAAAAAAAAACTATAATGTGGTTAAAAGCAATATATCGACGAGAATGCTACAATGGATCCACATCAAATTAGAGGAGACAACTTTGCTGATATTCAATATTCAGTCCCCTCGGGGAAAGTGTATCGAGTTCAAATATCCACTTAAGCTCCTTTTTGCGTAAACGTAAAGAAATTGGTATATTGAAAAGAAACAAATCCATTACCATAAAGCCAGCCGATAAAGGCGGGGCATTGGTGGTAATGGATACTGCCCAATATGTTGGCGAGATAAGGTCACAGCTTTCTGACACGGGTGTCTATGAGAGGTTACAGGTGAACCCAACCCAGGGTTACAAATTGGAATTGGATGATATAATTGATGAGGCCTTCAATGACGGTCTCATTGATAGTAAACTGGTTAAATATCTTAAAGTGGAACATCCAGTGGTCCCGGTCCTGTACACCCTCCCAAAGATCCATAAGGACTTACGGAGGCCCCCTGGTCGCCCAATTGTGTCGGGCAGGGGGTCTTTATGTAACAAAGTAGCGATCTTTTTGGATCAGCTGCTGAGGAGATTTGCCACATCTGCACCCTCGTATGTGAGGGATACGAGTGATTTTATCAAATCTTTGGAGGGTGTGCAGGTCGAGGAGTCCACTTGGCTGGTTTCTTTTGATGTTACTTCTCTGTACACGTCCATCGAACATGCCAGGGGGTTGTCAGCTGTCGGTGTGGCGCTTGCCGGCTCCGATATGGCTCCGGAGTGTGCACGGTTTGCCCTGGCGCTGCTGGGATTCATCCTTGGGAGGAATTTTTTTTCTCTTTGGGGATGAGTTCTACTTGCAGCGCCGCGGGACAGCCATGGGGTCCAATGTGGCCCCTACATATGCAAACATCTATATGGCTGTCCTGGAGGGCGACCATGTGTACAATTCATCTTTCTGGGGCCGTGTCAGGGGCTGGCGGCGCTACATCGACGACATCTTCCTGGTATGGGATGGGGATCGTAGTGAGCTTGAGGCATTCCATTTGTATCTCAATAATATACACCCTGGGTTGGGATTCACTATGGACTGTTCCCAGATTAAGATGCAGTTTTTGGACACTTGTGTATATAAGATGGATGGCCTTCTACATACTGATCTGTTCATTAAACTTACGGACAGAAACAATCTGTTGCATTTTTCTAGTGAACATCCACGCCGTATGGTGGAGTCTCTGCCATGGAGCCAATTGCTGAGAGTGAGAAGAGTGGTCTCCAGTGATACTCTAATTGATGAGAGACTTAATGAAATGTGTCAGAAATTTCTTAAAAGAGGGTACCCTAAGGCTGATCTGGATAGGTTTAAAATGAGAGTCTTGTCGAAAGATCGTGATGTGCTTCTTACCCCTAGGGTGACTGTAGAATCCAGTAAGAGGATTCCGTTTGTAACAGCATACAATGGTGTGAGTAATCAAATTTCAGCGGTTATACGGAGACATTGGCCACTACTTAGTAGAGGTCATGCTCATATCAATGAGTTTCAACAACCTCCTCTGTTCTCGTTCAGAAGGAACAGAAATCTGAGGGATGAGTTGGTGGCATCGGACGTGGGCAGCGCAAGGAGGGACCTACAAACTACTCTTAGCCGTCCGAGCTTGGGTAATTTCCCTTGTCTCGGGTGTGCATGTTGTAACAATATGCTGAAGGGGGCTTATTTTTATCACCCCCATACTGGAAAGAAATACGAGATTCGTAAACGGTACACTTGTAAGAGTAATTTTGTGGTCTATGTCCTTAGCTGCCCATGTGGCCTCTATTATGTGGGTGAAACCACGATGGAGATCAAAGCTAGAATTAGTAAACACAAGAGTACTATCAGAACTAATCGTATCGAGCTTCCGGTACCTAAGCACTTTCACGAATTTGGACATTCAGTCAATCAGTTGAGGTACAAAATAATAGATGATGTTCCTGTGCTAAGGCGGGGAGGGGACCGTATCTCTCTTTTGAAGAAAAAGGAGCTTAAGTGGATATTTGAACTCGATACACTTTCCCCGAGGGGACTGAATATTGAATATCAGCAAAGTTGTCTCCTCTAATTTGATGTGGATCCATTGTAGCATTCTCGTCGATATATTGCTTTTAACCACATTATAGTTTTTTTTTTTTTTTTTTTTTTTTTTTTGTGTTTTTGTGTTTGATATGTGAATGGCTATATGTATTATTCCATTATATCTGGGTCCTGTGAAAAAGGATGATATGATGGGTTTGATGGGTATATTCTTTTGATGATTGTATAGCATGTATCTATATCTACTATCGGGTGCCCTCATTACTGGAGTTTCACTTGTTTACTCCATTGATGATGGCGTAAAATATAGCCTTAGTTTTATGGCATCTGAAATATGTATGGATCTATATTTCCCCATTAGTATTTTTATGGAATGTGGCCCCAATTAAATGCAGAGCGTTACCATTACATATATATATATGATCCTGCTGTGTGTATAGTGTTTTTAGAATTTATTTTTATAGGTTCTATACAGCAAATATAAGGATTATGTATCCAGTAGATATTGCGCAACATATTTATCTATACTGTCCGGATGTATCCCTCTTCGTGCGCTGTGGATTTGAAATGGAGAACTATATCCCTGTGACAAGTGCAATAAAGATCAACTGAGGACATGCGCATAGAGGATGTCATATATCGGAATTGGGACATGCGCACTGGAATATTGGAAGACTTTGTTGCTTGTACGGAACGCTGAGCCCGGACATGCGCAGTTACTCCAATGACATTGGACTCATGTGGGGATTGGCGCTGTGCCATATATATTCCCTGCTGATTGCGGATCCACGGTGTTACACATGGGGAGGTGGACTCTGACGCATGGGGGCGGATCTCTTTCCGGGCTTTTGCACTGTTGTAGTAGCGCCTGTGGGACTGTACAATGGGCGGCATTGCCTGCTGGGAGGGTTGCGGTCACATGGGACCAACACTGTGTCCGGATTGGGCGGTGTGTCCCGTGGGCAGACACACGGTGCTATGGCAACTTTAGATGCATTGCCCGGATAGGAGGATGGGGTTTGTTTACGTTTCATGTGTCGGGAACATTATGCTACGTTATGAGCGGTATTATGTAAATATAAGCGATCAGAGGTGATGATGCGGTGTTAGATGTTGATATGTATTGATTACCATTCATGTATCTTTGTTTTTATTTGTATTTATGTTGATTATATTGGTATTGGTTTTTTCTATTTTGTTACATGATCCCCATTGGCTGTCAGCTAATTAATGGGTGGGTTTAAGGGTTTATAATGGTGGTTTGATTGCTGCTGTACTGTGCTTGACAAAGGTCTTATGACCGAAACGTTGCCGCAGAAGGCAGAATAAATGTGAGCTGCTTTTTTCACTTCCTGGTGTGGCGCTGTCCTCTTTTGCATTTTACCTTATGAACTGTAGTCTTGCTTTGGTGTAATTGTTGAGCACACACATGCAGATTTTTTAGGGCTCCTTAGGTAGCTATCCCGTATAGCCTCTACAGACTCGTCACTGACTGATGGCTTACCAGAACTGGGTTTCACCACCAAACTGATGGTTTCCTTCAACTGCTTATCTCACCGAGCAATGTTATTCCTATGTGGGGGCGCTTCATTATAAACGCGCCGATATTCACATAGCACTTTGGTCACGGATTCGAATTTAGCGTGCCACAGAACACACTGAACTTTCCACTGTACCATCCACGTCTCAACTGGCTTGGAAAACCACACAGCGGGAATAAGCTTGTGGTTGCATGATGTCACAAACCTGGCAGTTTATTAATCAGAGTTCAGTTTATCAGGGGTTAATCTGACTGGAGACTCAGCAACAGCTTAAAAGAGTTTGTGTTGATTGGTTCTGTTTATCTCTCTTTATGAACAGGTCTGATATGGTTGGGCCAGAGAAAGGGTGCCACAATGTAAACTATAAATAGATCCTGTGACTGGTCAAAAGTGTACCATGACTTTACAGACACACTGTAGTGTATGTAAATTTCTGGTTTCAACTGTATATACTCACCCTTGGTGCCGGCATCATTTCAGGTGTGGTGGCACTGCTTCTCCCGGGGCTCCTGTGACATTATGTTACGCGATCCCTTCTGCCAATCAGAACTGGCTTAATTCTCCCCTCTTTTGTACAAATCAAGCCATCCTGAGTAATTAAGAGCTGCTTCTGATATCTCACTTGCTCTAGATGTCAATTATGTCTTTAGAAGAGTGTGAAGTCAGCACTAATAGGCTGCAGCGATCACGTAACATAATGTCATGGGAGCCCCAGGAGAGACAGTGCCAACACTGCTGGAATGGCGCCAGCATTTGAGGCGAGTATAGGTATTATTTTACTGGGGGGAAGCATAGGGATTCAGAAAGAGATGTCCAAATACTGGAAAACCCCTTCAATGTCAGGAAACCCGAGGCTGGTCCATGCATCACGTTTCGTAAATAGACCATGTAGCCTGCAAGTCTGAATAAGGCTTTAAAACTAATCTCTACCTAAATCAATGTATGTTGCCAAATCATTTACACATCCATTTATGAATATTCTGTCATTAATGCATATTAATGGTCTCTAACTTCGTAGTTCAAAATGGTTTGCCTGGTAGACACTAAATCGGAACACAAAAATGTCATCGGTCAGGTCTTCTCTGTTACCCTGCAAGAGGAATGAAAGGACATAGAAGGACATGGAGTAGTGATGAGCGAGTATACTCGTTACTCGAGATTTCCCGAGCATGCTCGGGTGATCTCCGAGTATTTCGATGTGCTCGGAGATTTAGGGTATGTGAACACATTGCGGATTTGGCCCTGCGGATCCACAGCAGTTTTCCATGTGGTGTACAGTATCATGTAAACCTATGGAAATTCAAAAACACTGTGCACATGCTGCGAAAAAAAAAGGGCTGATTCGCAGCATTATTTTTCTGGAGCAGGTCAATTCTTTGTGTGGAACTGCAGCGTTTCTGCACCCATTCACTTGCATTGAGTCACACACATCCGCAGCAAAAAATCAGATGTAAAAAAGATCTGCGGTTTAGCTGCGGATGAAACGCTGCAGATCGGGAGGAGGGAGTGTGTGGGCAGTGACTATGTGCATGTCTGTGTGTGCGGGTGGCGTCTGGGTGTCTGTGTGTGTGGGTCTGCGGGGTTGGTGGGGGTCAGCAGGGCTGTGTGTGGGGTTGGCGGGGCTATCCGTGGGTCTGAGGGGTTTGTGAGCTGTCCATGGGTCTGTGGGGGTCTGCTGGGGCAGTCCAGGGGGTCTGCGGGGCTGTCCGGGGGTTCTGCGGGGCTGTCCGGTGGGCCTGGGGGGCTGTCCGGTGGGTCTGCGGGGCTGTCCGGTGGGTCTGTGGGGGCTGTGCAGGGGTCTGCCGAGGCTGTGTCAGTGTGTGTGTGTGTGTGTGTGTGTGTGTGTGTGCAGGCATCATCCGGTGGGACTACAAGTCCCATCCAGCTATGCCTGCTACAGTGACAGTGATTCACACATTAGTCAATGATGGGACAGTAGTAGTCCCATCATCCGGCTAATGTGTTGAATGTAAAAAAAAAAAAAAACACATACAGTACATATATAGTTCATACTCACCATCTACACCCAATTCCCGAAGCCCTTGCTCATCTGAAAAAAAATAAATAAAAATAAACCAACAATATACTCCCTGTGTCCACTGTAATCCAATTAATACGATTGTCCCACGACGATCTCCCGTGGAGAGCTGTCACATCAGCTGATGTGACCGCTGTCCAGGGGCTTTGGGACACAATGACAGAAGGTATCCTTCCACACTGTATAACTCCACCGCTGTGAGTGCAGTACAGTTCATACTCTCACTTGAGGTACAGCTGCGTGGGAAAATTCACATGCAGCTTTGCCATAAAGCGAGACAATGAACTAAAGTAACCTCTTCAGTGATAACACTGCAGGAGCCGTTGTCTCCTATCAGTGTGTCACTGGAGGCCCTATAGAGCGGTGACATCACCCGATTTCACGGTTCTATATGGAAGATCGTCATGGGACACTCATTATTAATTGGACTGCATCGGACAGGGAGTATATGGTTGGTTTATTATTTTTTATTTTTTTGCAGGTGATCGAGGGTGTTGCAGGAATTAGGCATGCTTGTAAGTATGGTGAAACCAAGAATATTAAAATACTTTTTTCTGGCTGTGTTTTTTTTTTTTTTTTTAAACTCTTTCACTACTATAGGATTAGTAATGGATAGGTGTCTTATTGACGCCTCTCCATTACTAACCGGGCTTAATGTCACCTTACAATACAAAGGTGACATTAATCCCTTATTACCCCATATGCCAATGCTACAGGGCAATGGGAAAAGAGAAGCTAAGTGCCGGAATTGGTGCATCTTACAGATTTCTGGGGCGGCTGGGAGCTGGTATTTGTAGACAAGGGGGGTAAATATCCATGGCCCCTTCCTAGGCTATGAATATCAGCCCGCAGCTGTCTGCGTAGCTTTTCTGGCTATAAAATATAGGGGACCCCACATCATTTTTTTTTGGGGGGGCCACTATTTTAATAGCCAGTAAAGGCTATGCAGACAGCTGAGGGCTGATATTCATAGCCTGGGAAGGTGCCATGGGTATTACCTCCTTTTCAGGCTACAAATATTGGCCCCCCGCCGTCAGCTTTCGCCCTCTGGTGCAGAAAATTGCGCGGGAGCCCACTCCATTTTTTTCCCCGCCTTTTTTTTTCAAAATTAAACATATTGTTCATTAATAAACATCGGCCTTGCTATTATATATCCATGGATATATCTATAGATATATCTATCTATAGATAGATATATCTATTCATATATCTATCTAACTATCCATATATCTATCTACATCTATCCAGATATATCTATCCATACATATATCTATAGATAGATATATCTATGTATCTATAGATATCAACCAAAAAATGTCCTAAATAATACAGTATCTATAGATCTATCTATATATAGATCTATCTCATTCCTTCTGTCTATCTATCTAACCATCTATATATAGATAGATGGAATGAGATAAATAGATCGATCTTGAAGGAATGAGATAGATGGATCTATACATAGATCGATAGATATTATCTGTAGATCTATCTATCCCATATCCTTCTGTCTGTCTGTCTGTCTATCTGTCTGTAATGGAGTGTGGGTTGGACAAATGTAAAAGAGGAGGTTGGACAAGAAATTACATCACAAATCTTTTTTTTTTTGGTCAATAATAGATCTTTATTTAGCTTCCAAAAACGCATACAAAAACACATAAAAAAAACCCATCAAATCCGCACAAAAAATGCATCAAAAACGCGCAGATTTTTACCTGCGTTTTCTGCCAAGAGATGCGGATTCAGTGCAGAAAAATCCGCAGGCAAATCCGCAACGTGTGCACATACCCTTAGTTTCTGTCGCCGCAGCAGCATGATTTGTGGTTGATAGACAGCCTGAATACATGTGGGGGTTGCCTGTTTGTTAGGGAATCCCCACATGTATTCAGGCTGTCTAACAGCCGCAAATTATGCAGATACGGCAACAGAAACTAAATCTCTGAGCAGTCACAGATACTCGGAGACCACCCGAGCATGCTCGGGAAATCTAGAGTAACGATTATACTCGCTCATCACTCATGTTGAGCTCAAAGACATACAAAAATATTTCATTTAATTTAATATTTCATACATGAAAAATTCCACCAGTAAATTGCAGAAAATTGTATGTATAAATGTATTCATTAGAACTTTTTTCATTTTTTTTTTTCTTATATACAACGGTATACAAGCAGAAAATCCACAGCTAACCCTACCAAATTGTTAGGGGTTCCTTTTGCTGTGAATGGCATGCTGTCAATTTGGCGCAGATTTCAACAAATATATTGCAAAGAGAGAAATCTTCAAACAAATGCCCATCATGCTTCAGACTGTAAATCTGTAGTGGAGGTTGATTTTCTGCCATGGCATCCAGCACCCACTTTGCAGGTCCATTAAATACTCGGAGGATTCTCACCAATTCTGAAATTCGGCAGTGTAACTGCGACATGGGAACTGACTAAAACTGAACACAAATTTCACAACCGGCTGCAGGGAATATCTTAATAATACGGAACAAGATTACAATAAAAGGTAAAGTTGGCCGTACACACAAGAAAACAGCGTCATGTGTACAGCGGCCCGACAACTCTTACCTAATGACAGATGTCAAAGGAAAGAAGCGTCCGGCATCTTAGACTTCTGATCCTTTATTCCAATCTCTCTATTAAATAAACATGCTCGCCCAGCCAAGATGAACGTGAGGATTCACAGCAATCACCCAGCAGCTATTAGATGTGTATGGTAAGTTTAACACTTCTGATATGAAGCTGGAGGCAGATAATAAAGAATGACATTCTATCCAATAGGTTTCGGGGAAATAGCAGCAGCACCCATCACGTCCCCTTCCTTGCGCAATGACCTCTGATTATGACACAAGACATGCACATATCACCATATAAATGACAGGGATGTTTCTGTCTTCCAGGTTTCTGCTAAAAAGCAAACCACGGTCACGATAACTGCTTCCACAATCATTAAATGGGTTGATTCATCTTCGCAAAAGGTCAAAATTGCAAAATGCTTGGAAAAATAAGTAGCTTGGCAATTTAACTCATATTAAAAATCCTCTCCGTTTATGAGAATGAAGGAAAGCTTCATTTTATAGTTCACTGCTTGTTGCCTAGGTTACCAGCCACCTCTAGTCTGTCACGGGTGGCCAGCCTCCTAGGCAAGAGGCGCAGCACCTACAAGCTCCTTTTTCTTTACACCTTGTACATGCTGCTCTGAATCTGGGATGATTGATTATTCGGGTCATCTTGGGTGCTGCAGAAGCAAAGCTGCCTCATATAGCATCACTGGAGAGCGTACAGATTGGGTCATCGGTCTGAACTGTCAATCATTCGGAGCACACCCTTTTCCCCCTGGAAAGTAGGAGGTCGGTACGCACGGGAGCGATCCATTCTTGCAGACAGATGAGAATCACTTTCGATTAAATGTATATGTCCTTTAAAATAAAACAAACTAGGGAAACAAAAGGGTTTTTTTCTGTCTTTTCAAAGAAAAATTAACCCCAAAACTGAACTAATACATTTCCTAGACATTAACTCAACTAACTGGATAATAACTTTCTAATAAGCACCGGGTACTTATGTCTTAACGGAATTATTCAGTATGGAAAATTATTTCTAAAACAGCTCAGAATTAGGGATGGGCGAACCCGAACTGTAAAGTTCTGGACCCGTGCCGAACACAAGGTCCCGAACACGGGTTTCCATGGCTCGGGCCACGAACTGGGGGTGAACCCTGACGTCACCGCACTAACACTGCCGACGCCGGCCGAAAATTGCAGAGCGCCGAGCAATGGAGTAAAAAACCTTAGAAGTTAATGAGCGGCCCCGGAAGTAGAGGTGGCCGGGAGACAGCGAGACGGGAGGACGCGTTGCTGGACTGGCAAGTATAATTATAATGTTTATTATTATTTTTATTCTTTTATAGCACCCCCTGCCTCATCCGATATCTGTAAATTCCAAGCTCGGGGTCCGGACGCAAGTTCGCATCATATCCGGCCCCGAGCTCAAACTTTATAAAAAAAACTCAGGTGAACCCGCCGATCCCGATCGTCGGGTGGTTCGTCCATCACTACTCAGAATGGTTTATAAAAAAAATGACAAAAAGGCAACCTCACTAACCCCCCGCTCTGATGCTGCCGGGCCTCCCACTGGTCTCAGGGTCACGTGACCCCGGTGGTGACCCATTACAGCTAGTGAATGGCTGGAGCAATCACATTCCTGCTTTGTGATACTAGGGATGGCATCATTGAAGTGCGGCGTCATCCCATCATCAACATGTAACTGCTGCAGACAATCACTGGCCTTACTACTTAGCCTAATGATTTTTTTTTTGCACAATGGAGCATGTCACTTTCAGCGTTTTTCACCCATTGAAATTAATGGGTGGTGAAAAACGCACCAAAAACACAAGTGTCAGGTTTTGCTGCATTTTTTTTAGGACTTTTTTTCAACAACTATACTTTATCAGTATGCACAAGAGACAAATCTAGCATGCCAAAAACGCAGTTAAAACCGCAGTAAAAAATGCAAGAAAAACATGCTTTTTTCTGCAGCTTCTTTCCAACCAAGAGATCAGATTTTGCTGAAAAAAAAAACGCTGAAAAAACGCCTAGTGTGAACTTACCCTTAAATATACTGAGCTGCAATACCATGCCCAGCTCCCGAATAAGAGTGGTGCGGTTTCTTGCAAAAAAAAAATAAAAAAATTTAAACACAAGTCTTAGATTAACTTTACTTTAGTAAGAGGAAAAAAAACTTATATTGTGTGATTTAATAATGCTAGAATGCTTTGGGGACTATTTTTTTCCCAATTTTGGGTTTAAATCAAAGTATAATTTTCAGCATATTTTGTAACCATTGAATTGAATTACGGGATAATTAGAATGTGAAACATGTACAAGCCATTACTCACAGACGACTGGTTTAATTTCTGCTTTATTGTTTAACGTTACAAAGCTTTCCAATATACAGTACAGACCAAAAGTTTGGACACACCTTTTCATTTAAAGATTTTTCTGTAATTTTATGACTATGAAAATTGTAAATTCACACTGAAGGCATCAAAACTATGAATTAACACATGTGGAATTATATACTTAAGAAAAAAGTGTGAAACAACAGAAAATATGTCTTATATTCTAAGTTCTTCAAAGTAGCCACCTTTTGCTTTGATGACTGCTTTGCACACTCTTGGCATTCTCTTGATGAGCTTCAAGAGGTAGTCACCGGAAATGGTTTTCACTTCACAGGTGTTCCCTGTCAGGTTTAATAAGTGGGATTTCTTGCCCTATAAATGGGGTTGGGACCATCAGCTGTGCTGAGCAGAAGTCTGGTGGATACACAGCTGATAGTCCTACTGAATAGACTGTTAGAATTTTTATTATGGCAAGAAAAAAGCAGCTAAGTAAAGAAAAACGAGTGGCCATCATTACTTTAAGAAATGAAGGTCAGTCAGTCTGAAAAATTGGGAAAACTTTGTAAGTGTCCCAAAGTGCAGTTGCCAAAACCATCAAGCGCTACAAAGAAACTGGCTCACATGAGGACCGCCCCAGGAAAGGAAGACCAAGAGTCAACTCTGCTTCTGAGGATAAGTTTATCCGAGTCACCAGCCTCAGAAATCACTGGTTAACAGCAGCTCAGAGTAGAGACCAGGTCAATGCCGCACAGAGTTCTCGCATCAGACACATCTCTACAACAACTGTTAAGTGGAGACTTTGTGCAGCAGGCCTTTATGGTAAAACAGCTGCTAGTAAACCACTGCTAAGGACAGGCAACAAGCAGAAGAGACTTGTTTGTGCTAAAGAACACAAGGAATGGACATTAGAGCAGTGGAAATATTTGCTTTGGTCTGATGAGTCCAAATTTGAGATCTTTGGCTCCAACCACCGTGTCTTTGTGCACCGCAGAAAAGGTGAACAGATGGACTCTATATGCCTGGTTCCCACCATGAAACATGGAGGAGGAGGTGTGATGGTGTGGGGGTGCTTTGCTGGTGACACTGTTGGGGATTTATTCAAAACTGAAGGCATACTGGACCAGCATGGCTACCACAGCATCTTGTAGCGGCATGTTATTTCATCCGGTTTGCGTTTAGTTGGGCCATCATTTATTTTTCAACAGGACAATGACCCCGAACACACCTCCAGGCTGTGTAAGGGCTATTTGACCAAAAAGAAGAGTGATGGGGTCCTACGCCAGATGACCTGGCCTCCACACTCACCAGACCTGAGCCCAATCGAGATGGTTTGGGGTGAGCTGAACCGCAGAGTGAAGGCAAAAGGGCCAACAAGTGCTAAGCATCTCTGGGAATGCCTTCAAGATTGTTGGAAGACCATTTCTGGTGACTACCTCTTGAAGCTCATCAAGAGAATGCCAAGAGTGTGCAAAGCAGTCATCAAAGCAAAGGTGGCTACTTTGAAGAACCTAGAATATAAGACATATTTTCAGTTGTTTCACACTTTTTTGTTAAGTATATAATTCCACATGTATTAATTCATATTTTGATGCCTTCAGTATGAATTTACAATTTTCATAGTCATGAAAATACAGAAAAATCTGTAAATGAGAAGGTGTGTCCAAACTTTTGTTCTGTACTGTACATGAAGCAAAAATATAATGGCCAAAGCACCTTTTAGAGATGCTGAAGAACTTTAATGTGTACACTTCCCTGTCTAGACGTTCTCTGGTACATAAACCTAAATATTCTAAATAATGGCTATTAAAGGGAATCTGCCAGCAGGTTTTTGCTATGTAATCTGAAGACAGCGTGAAGTAGGGATTAAACCACAGAATTCAGGGATGCCTCCTTTATCAAGTTCCATACTATTGTTTACTTGCAATGATTGTTTTAACACCAGGAGATTATCATTGCCAAGACACAGCCGTGGTGCCCAATAGTCAAACCCCGCCCTCTCCATAGCAGCTCACTGTCTATGGACATTGTATATGGGCGGGGTTAGCTTTCTCAGCTCTGCTACATTGCTAAATCTAAAAGCTCTGATTATGTCAGCACAGTTGTACCCAGTAGGTGATACATCACTGGATTCAGGGTCTCTTTGCCTACATCATGCTGATCTCAGATGAGAGGAAAACCCTGCTGACAGATTCCATGCTACTATTCAAATTCAATACTGATCGGTAATATGTACAGTCCAGTAGTGCTACTTTAAGTCGATGAGAAAATGTTCTCTTCAACTTAACAAAATCCCACATTCACAGTGTTACAGGCTTGGAAAACTTTCCAGCTGTAACAAGTATCAAATCTGAGGTGGTGACCCCGCAGAAGGACAGATTGCAACTCCCTGTGCTACTATAGACTCAGCGCTTTACCTCATTAACTTAAACTCGTGAAAAAAGCCAGACTGACATATGTATAATGAGGTTTTATCTTGCAAGATGTACATGTCTACTTGTATGTATTACCATATGTAATACGCCAGGCACAGTGAAATTCCCAGAGTTCACTTTCCTGATCATACTTGTAAAGATACAGAGTTCCTGATACATTTCCCATCATTCCCACTTGTAGAGCATTGAAGGGCCATACTCTGTAACTAAACAGCAACTCTGTAAGTCGTCTTGATTCAAAATGTTCCATTTTGTGTCTACAGCTCCTAATCAGAACTATGCATCATCAAGGTAATCTCTACAATCTCTAGGCCCAGTTCATCAAACAGTTTGCACAAGAAATGTGGCATAAAACTAAAATGTTACGCAATATTTGAGCAACTTATGCACATCTTGCAGAGGACCTTTCTCCAAATTTTTCATGTTGGACACACTAAGTATTAGTAGATGCAGAGCGGAATATAACATTTTTTGGTTGTAGTATTTTTTTTTTTATTTCATATCATTGTTGTGGAGATATTAGCAATCAAATATTTTGCACCTTCTGAGTTAACGTTTGTTAAGTCATATGAGTGTTATTTTCACTGGGGGCGTGTACTTCTGCCTCCTGTACAACGCTGACCAATCATAAGCAGGTAACAACATAGAAGTGAAGAAGGATCTGTGATGATGTCATCAGTGTCACCTGACCAGAGTCCACAGGTCCTGTCAACCAAAGTGTGCACCCTAAATAAGCATTGAAGATATATTACATAACACAGAAGTGTGTGGATATTAATTGGAATTACCATACTTTTCAGATTATTAGAAGCATTTTTCCCACAAAATGTTTTTGGGGGTAATGGGTGTGTCTTATAATACAAATGTAGCTTACCGGAGGGGGGCAGCTGCAGTCCCAGTTGGCAGGGTTGCTGCTGCAAGAAGTTGGCTGCCGTGGCAGGAGTGGGGCGATGCTGTGGGCCCTGGGCTGGGAGGAAGGGATATTTTGCGATGCAAGGCTGCGGCGGACCCTGGGATTGCACAAAAGTTTTCGGCTCATGAGATCTCAATCTAAGCATACACCACCTCTGCCCTCACCAAGTTATCATACAAGCAAGTCTATAAGACGCACCACCATTTTATTTAAAAAAAAAATCGTATTTTCCTCCCCAAAATTTGGGGTGAGTCTTACAGTGTGCAAAATATGGTAACAGCTCCACACGTATGTGCGAATGTAGTCACTGAACTCCAAAGCTGCTCTGGTGGTCCCTGAACTCTGAAGCCGCTCTGGTGGTCCCTGAACTCCGAAGCCGCTCCGGCCAAACCGGAACCAGTTCCTGAGACCTACGTGTCTGAACATGTACCTATCCGAGTACTTCATATTGTCTGTTCTGATATACCAGTCTAAGAATCCAACCCTCTCTGTGATATCATGTCAGTATCCATCCTGCGTGATGAGTAGTCTGAGTGGAGCACGGGTCCATGTCTGCCAACCTGACCTCTGGGGTCAGCTGCTGAAGTCCCGAGGACTGCCTAGGAATGTTACCTGGCAACTACCTGCAGCTGAAATGTGACTCTACCATCAGGAGCTCCAGTGAACACCAGGTAGCTGCTTATCTATGCCACTCCTAGGCAAGCACAGCTCCTTGCCACAGTGGGTCCATGAACCATGTGCGCCACCTGCATGTGTGACAGTTTGGTCAGGCCATGAACCTGGCTGATCTCCATTGTCCTTTGAACGTGGAGCTGTATCATCAGTTATCCTACCAGCAAGAGCACTAGGAAAAAATTTTGTACTTTCTATACACTGAATACCCGATTGGAAGTCCTGACATTAGCTGCGCTAGCCTGAATTGCAGAACATGCTGCCGTACCTACTGAATCTGCAACTTCCACTCCTGAAGTGGGACCTGTCCTGTCTGACCAGGCACGGTACAATGGAGATCTGAAACAGTGCTGTGGGTTCCTAGACCACTGTATGCAGCACTAATAATTATTGGACCATCTGATTCATCCCAATTGGGCCAAGGTGGGATTCCTTATGTCTTGCCTAGCAGGAGATGCCCTAGCGTGGCTCAACAGGTGATTCTGTCACCTCGGACCTACAGGCCTTCCTGGTGGCCTTCCGAAAGATCTTCGATGACTCAATTCTTGAATCTTCTGCAACATCTTCCCTTCCTAGCTTCCAGAAGCAGACCCGAGAGGTGACGTGTGTGAGGAAACCTTCCAGAGACAGCTTGTTCCCCAGCCTGTTGAGGCAGCTGCCTCTATGGAGTCCATGGAGAAAAACAGTGTTTGGCTGGCTGATCAGCAGCTGGAACTCTGTCGTGTGAGAGGATTGTGGTATCACTGAGTTTGTGTGGAAAATCCTGGCTATCTTTTCCCTGAAAAGTATGAAAAACTCAAAATTCTTGGGCCAGTAGGAGAGGCTACTCTTGGGGTGAGTATACCCTCTCCATCTATAACTTTGACTGTATCCGTAGGAAGCAGAGACTTCAGTTCGGCAGGAAAGTTATTGCTGCAACCCGTGGAGAGTCGGTGTCAGATTACCGTCAGACAGCCCCAGGATCAGTGTTGTCTGGAGAGGGACAAGCCTTGTTCGAGAATTGTTAAGTTATTTCTGAACAACTAGAGCTCCATATAGGAGCATTACAAACAGAGAAGATAGTCGTCCATGTGCTGTCTGGTTTATTTCATCCACTTCTCTTAAGTCTTCTGATGCTGAGAACTCAAAAGCTCATTGTAGTCTGGAGATTCGGTGAAGTGCTTCGTTGTGGACTGTTGAGTCACAAGAGGTGTCTCGTCCCTATTATTGATGAGCGAATATACTTGTTACTCGAGATTTCTCGAGCATGCTCGGGGGTCCTCTGAGTATTTTTTTTAGTGCTCTGAGATTTAGTTTTTCTTGCCGCAGCTGAATGATTTACATCTGTTAGCCAGCATAAGTACATGTGGGGGTTGCCTGGTTGCTAGGGAATCCCCACATGTACTTATGCTGGCTAACAGATATAAATCATTCAGCTGTGGCAAGAAAAACTAAATCTCCGAGCACTAAAAAAATACTTGGAGGACCCCCGAGCACGCTCGAGAAATCTCGAGTAACGAGTTTATTCGCTCATCACTAGTCCCTATATGTCCAGTTCGGCCAGTAATGTCGCCATCTTCCCCGCCAGGTCTGCCAGTTGCCGACTCGCTGTGTGCTGGCCTCTCAAAAGGAAAGGAGGGGCAGGCACATGCGCAGTAGCATCTATCACTTGCCAATAGATGCTACTGCGCAAGCGCCGTTGCCAGTGCCATTTTGTCATAGACAAAAAAAATGGCTGCAGCAAAATGGTGGCAGCGCTTGTGCAGTACCATCAATTGGCAAGTGACAGATTCTACTACGCATGCACCGCCATTTGGCTTAACTTACTTTTTTTTTTCAAAGCCAACACTATTCAATGCATTATGTAACATTAGGGGCAGGTCAGTGAGGGATCAGTGACCTGTCATAAGCCATACAGATGCATATGTAATCAGAGCACCACATGAAGACCCCCCGCCCCACACAGACCCGCCCCGGAGCACGAAAATCTCATTAACTGAAAACTACAAATAAAGTTTAAACAATAACCACAAGACAGATTTCATCAACCAAACTATCACTTTAATCAGTATAACGGCGCCAACCTGACAGTGTCTGTAGGTTGCTCATCACAAGTGTCTGTTGCAGAGCTGGACAAACAATTGGTGCAACCTGTTCAGCAGCCCTTCTACCTCCAAAGCAGGAGGAATTGTACATTATGATAAGCTAACAGCCTGCAAACGGCCCTACTCTGCCATGGTCTGTGGGGTTATGGTGATCGGATACTATCATATATCCCTCCTTCACCCATTGCTCATAATGCAGAGAAGAATAAATCATGCCATTGCAGAGTATAGCTTATTATCAAATAAAAACGATTTAAAAAAATAAGGATAAAAATAATAAAAAGGACACAAGAAACAATGAGACACTTTTTTACGTACAGAATCACTGTGGATCATCTGTCATTATAGACATACACATATAAATAACGTGTGAACTAGCTTTGGTGCCGCCCGCTCTTCTTTCATACACTGTTTATAACAGCAATCAGGTGAAAAAGCAATGTGTTGTCAGTTTTACATCTGGCGGGGAAAAGGACATTTATCCTGGCAAACAATTGTGCCCATGACAAATGAATTTATTCCTGTCTAGACTACAGTGTAATATCTGATGGTCATCACAACATTTGGTCAGAAATTAGATATTGCAGTAACCCAGAATCTCCCCCTTTTGCCGCTCGGGTTATGCTGTTATTTTTCTTTCAGAATTATCGGACTACATTACAGCTCTCTCAAGGATTGTCACCAAGCTTTCCAAGGTTCCTGAGAGAAATCGGCCTCGCTGCCACAAAAAATACATTCCTTACTCTACCATTACTGCATAGGTAGCTAGGAGAAAGTTTATTTGAATTCTTTTTTTTTGTTCCAAAGAGGTTCAGCAGCAGCTGTGTGCGTTATACAGTCCTGTGCCTCAGTTGCTGCATGCAGATCTCTTTTCTCACTGAAATGAGTCTTTTTACTGCTCTTTAAAGATCACATGTTGCATTTTTTGCCGAGTTTGATAGTACTAGTGAAATCCCATGGACACGCTGCATATTTTTTACATGCAGATTTGACGCAGTTTCACATCTGCAGCATATCATCAGCATTTTTGCAATATTTTTCCCTCATTCTAAAAAAATGGAGCAAAATGCAAATACTGAATGTGTGAATATATACTAAGGGCAGTCTCACGCGTCCAGATAATTCCGGTACCGGAAAAAAAGTCGGTACCGGAATTATCCGTGTCCGTGTGCCCCTATGTTTTTGTGGCACATCAGTGTGGCGCACGTGCGGCACACGTGTGCCCACTGGGTACCACACACACCGTGCTGGGTACCACACGTACCAGCATCTGGTGCTGAAGCCGCGATTCATATCTTCCCTGCAGCAGCGGCTTCAGCACCAGTGGGGGGGGGACAGCGCTTAATGTAGCGCTGTCTCCTGTACGGCACACGGACTGCACACGGACAACGTCCGTGTGCGGTACGTGCTTTACACGGACCCATTGACTTTAATGGGTCCGTGTAATACGTGCGCTCCCACGAACACTGACATGTCTCTGTGTTTGGCACACGGTCCGCAAAAAATCAATGACATCTGAACAGATGCATTGATTTTTATGTGTCTACGTGTGTCAGTGGCTCCGGTACGTGTGAAACCGGCCTAAAAGAAATTATGCAGCAGCTCAGGAGCTTATGTGTGTGCATAAGGAATAGTGGAACATCTGCTACAATCCAGGACTGCAATTTCCTATCCTTAGGGCCAGACCAATACCAGATCAGTGTAACCCCTAGCAGTCAGCAGTCTGTAGGGCTCACAGCCCCTTCATTGGTACTGACCATGGTTCTTATTACAGCACCAGCTCCATCCAATTAAAGTGTATAGTTTTGAATCTCAACACTAAAAACATGGAGCTTCTAGGAAATCTTTACTATATCACTTGAACTCCTCAATGACCTCCAATTTAATTCACATGCCTCATGTATATAAGCTTCAGTCCTTTTTATAGTCCTATTAGCATGTACTAATCACAATTGCCTTGGATAGCAGATTTCACATTACCAACTGCATGCATTAGTAATTAGATCACTTACACCTGACAAGGCTGGGGTACTAACTAACATGTCAGAATGGAAGCATAATCCTTTATGAAGGGTTAGCCTCAACTAGTCTGACAGCTCCTCAGTGTCCCTCCTCCTTCCTGCTGCTGAGATCTCATGCTGCTCAGTACAAGTACAAGCTGGAACTGTCAATAAGGTTGGGTGGGCAAAGACTGAATATACTTGGACTTAAGAGCTCTCTCGCTTTATATTGATGCCCTATCCTAAAAATGGGTCATAAATATCAGATTAGTGGGGGTGCGACACACAGAAAACCCGCCAATCAACTGTTTCCAGTATGTGATCCATAGCGGTGGAGGAAGTATGTGATAAACTCCCTTTTATCCATGACTTCTTCCTTTCTAATTCTCTTAACCTCCTGACTCTTACTGAAACCTGGATCCAGCAGTCAGACATCACCGCTGCTGCTGCTCTTTCATATGGTGGACTACACTTTTTTCATACCCCAAGATCGGACAACAGAGCAGGTGGAGGAGTTGGCCTGCTCCTATCAACCAAATGTACCTTCCAAGTTAACCCCCAAGTACCCTCACTTGTCTTCCCTTGCTTTGAAGTCCATGCTGTCAGACTCTACATCCCCTTCTCCATGCGAGTGGCGGTGGTGTATGGTCCTCCCGGCCCCTCTCATCAGTTCCTGGATCACTTTGCCACCTGGCTTCCTCACTTTCTCTCCTGTGACATCCCCACCCTCATCATGGGTGATTTCAACATCCCCATTGCTTTTCCCCTCTCCCCATCTGCTTCTCACCTTTTATCTCTAACCTCCGCTTTCAGCCTCTCACAGCATACTAAGTCTCCAACGCATGAAGATGGAAACTCCCTCGACTTGGTCTTCTCCTGGCTTTGCTCAGTGGATGATTTCACAAACTCCCCTCTCCCGCTCTTTGGCCACAACCTTCTTTCATTCTCTATCAAAAACTGCCATCCCGCTCAGGTCACCCCCACATTCCACATTTATAGAAACATCCAGGCCATTAACACCCAGAAACTTATGAAGAACTTGCAGTCCTCATTGGCCCCTATCTCCTCCATCTCATGTCCTGATTCTGCACTGGAGAATTACAATGAAACTCTGGATGAGTGCCCTGGATGAAATTGCACCTCCTATACATAGAACAACTCGGCACAGACGGCAACAACTGTGGCACATGCTTCAAACAAGTTTCCTGCAGCGGTGCTCCAGGTGCGCTGAACATCTGTGGAGAAAATCTAATCTACCCGAAGATTTCATCCATTATAAGTTCATGCTTAAAACATACAACTCTGCCCTTCACCTCTCCAAACAAACCTATTTTAACACCCTCATCATCTCACTGTCCAATAACCCTAAACGTCTCTTTGACACTTTTCATTCTCTACTCAACCCAAGAGTGCAGGCCCCAACCACGGATCTAAGCGCTGACGATCTGACCAATTACGTCATAGAAAAAATTTAATACGTCGGACAGGAAATTATCTCCCAATCCCTTCATACCATGCACTGTCCTCCCTCCCCCACTGCATCAAGCTCACTCTCTGACTTTGAACCAGTTACAGAAGAAGTAGTAATCTGGCTCCTTGCATCTTCTCGCCCAACCACTTGCACCAGTGACCTCATTCTGTCACATCTCCTCCAGTCCCTTTCCCCGGCTGTCACGTTTCACCTAGCAAAAATATTCAACCTTTTTCTCTCTTCCGGTATTTTTCACTCATCATTTAAGCATGCCATCATACATCCATTACTTAAAAACCACTCCTCGATCAAAACTGTGCCGCTAATTATAGACCTGTCTCTAATCGTCCCTTCATCTCTAAACACCTCAAACGCCTGGTCCACTCCCGTCTCATCTGCTAGCTCTCAGATAACTCTTCTCGACCCTCTTCATTCTTGTTTCCGCTCTTTACACTCTACTGACACTGCCCTCACTAAAGTCTCTAATGATCTACTAACAGCTAAATCTAATGGTCACTGCTCCATGCTAATCCTCCTGGATCTCTCCGCAGCATTCAACACTGTGGATCATCAGCTCCTCCTCACTATGCTCTGCCCCATCGGCCTCAAGGACACCGTTCTCTCCTGGTTCTCCTACTGACTCTGACCGCTCCATCACTGTATCCTATGCTGGTCCCTCCTCTTCTCACCTTCCCCTTACTGTTGGGGTTCCTCAAGGATCAGTCTTAGACCCCCTCCTCTTGTCTTTGTATACTGCCCCTATTGGACAAAATCAGTAGATTTGGTTTCCAGTACCATCTCTGTGCTGATGACACCCAATTATTCACTTCTTCTCCTGTTATCACGCCGACCTTTTTAGTAAACACCAGTGATTGTCTTACAGCTGTCTCTAACATCATGTCCTCCCTCTATCTGAAACTGAACCTGTCAAAACCTGAACTCCTCGTGTTCTCTTCCTCTACTAACCTACCTTTGCCTGACAGTGCCATCTCCGTGTGTGGTCCACCATTACTCCCAAGCAACATGCCCGCTGCCTTGGGGTCATACTTGATTCCGAGCTTTCATTCACCCCCACATCCAATCACTGGCTCACTCTTCTTATCTGCATCTCAAAAACATTTCTAGAATTTGCCCTTTTCTTACTTTTGTCTCTGCAAAAACTCTTACTGTTTCACGCATTCATTCTCGTGTGGACTATTGTAACACTTTACTAATCGGCCTCCCTCTTACCAAACTCTCCCCGCTCCAATCTGTCCTGAATGCTGCTGCCAGGATCATATTCCTCACCAACTGTTACACCGATGCCTCTACCTTGTGCCAGTCATTACACTGGTTACCCATCCACTCCAGAATACAGTACAAAAGTATTACCCTCATCCACAAAGCACTCCATGGCTCAGCACCACCCTACATCTCCTCCCTGGTCTCAGTCTACCACCCTACCCGTGCTCTCTGTTCTGCTAATGACCTGAGGTTAGCATCCTCAATAATCAGAACCCGTCTCCAAGACTTTTCACGTGCTTCGCCAATTCTTTGGAATGCACTACCCAGGTTAATACGATTAATCCCCAATCACACAGTTTTAAGCATGTCCTAAATTTGTTCAGACTGGCCTACCGCCTCAACACATTAACCTAACTATCCCTGTGTGGCCCATTCAAAAAACTTAAACCATAATCAGGTTCCTCGCATCATGTTCTCACGCACTTCATACAGTGTAAAGCACTCTGTGTCTGTACTGTTACATACTTAGGCTGTTAACTGGTTCATGCAGCTTTACATGAACAACCGAGCCTTACACTATGGCTGGTCCGCCTAACTAAAGCAATTGTTACCATCCACCTCTCGTGTCTCCCCCTTTTTCCCCATAGTTTGTAAGCTTGCGAGCAGGGCCCTCATTCCCCTTGGTATCTATTTTGAACTGTGATTTCTGTTATGCTGTAATGTCTATTGTCTGTATAAATCCCCTCTATAATTTGTAAAGCGCTGCGGAATATATGTTGGCGCTATATAAATAAAATTATTTATTATTATTATTATTATTATTCCACCCTTATTCACTCGTATAAGGGTAGAAGTGCAGTACTATATAGAAACTACTATAGAGCTGTTGGAGCTATGCTGGTCTGCTTCACAACTGAGCACATCCGGCTGCTGCCAGGAAAAGTAGCTGATCGGCGGGGGTTCTGCTTTTCCCATTGATATGATATTGATGACCTACATTAGGGACACTTCTTGAAAATAAAGTAACAGACAATCCCATTGCGTTGAACCCATAACATTCATACTTAATATTGGTTTTATGTAACCATACCATTCTGATGTGGATTTTTAACTGTAGTACAGCCCCATCAAGACTAAGGGGGCGATTCTTTAAGCTCGCTGGAGTAAAGTGACCTGATTCATTGATCACCATGCACCGCAAGGGACTAGCGCACATTTCTGGAGGAAGTCACCTTACTGTAGTGTCGTAACTTATTATAAATTTGATGGGTGGGTATGAACACACCATTTTCTGCCAAAATTGTCGCAGCTGGTCAGCACTGGCGTATAGTCAGTGCCAAAAGTCGCAGTATCTTCGCCCAACTGCCGAGTTGTGTAAAAATATTTTGACTTATCAGGGTAAGTTCACACAGGGCGTCTTTGCTGCTTTTTTTTCTGCAGCAAAACCTGATCTTCTTGGCAGGAAAGAAGCTACCGCAAAAAAACTCAGGTTTAGGTGTGTTTTTAGTGTGAATTTGTTGCATTTTTGGTGTGTTTTTGGTGTGTTTTTTGTGTCTCTTTGTCCATGCTAATGTCCATTGACTTTCTGCAGTAAAAACGCTGCAAATACCGTAATAGCACCTGCATATTTGCAGCATTTTTCACCATCCATTCAAGCCAATGGGTGAAAAATGCTGCAAAAACACTGAAAGATGTGACATGCTCTATGGCAAAAAAAAAAAAAAAGCAACAAAGCACAAAATACTGATCACACAAAAAAAAAACAATGTGTGTGCATGAGATTTCTGAAATCTCATAGGCTTTGCTGGTATTGTAAAAAGCAGATGAAAATTTGCATAAAAAATGCTGAAAAAAAACACACAGCAAAAACGCCCTGTGTGAACTTACCCTTAAGGTAACCACCTTAATGAATTAGCCCTTAAATGTTTTGGTTAAATTTGTATTGTTAAATTTTGTGACAGATCCATCATTAACATTTCATGAATGGAGATCAGTACAATTAAGTGAATAAATTAAATTAGATGAGAATTTCAAGTTAGATATTGCATTTCACAGCATATTTGGCCTCCATCTTAACTTTGTATTGCTGTATTGTGTACAGACTAAAAGAATATACAGTATTTATTTGCTCACATGCATTATCTGCTATAAGACTACGTTCACATTTGCGTTGTGCGTCGCTGCGTCGGCGACGCAACACACAACGCAAATAAAAATGCACCAAAACGCACGCAAAAACGCTGCATTTTGCGACGCATGCGTCCTTTTTTGCCGAAATTTGGACGCAAGAAAAATGCAACTTGTTGCGTTTTCTGCGCCCGACGCTTGCGGCAAAAAAAACTTATGCGTCGCACAACGCAGCACAACGCATGACCATGCGTCCCCCATGTTAAATATAGGGGCGCATGACGCATGCGTCGCCCGACGCAAACACGCAAAACGCTAATGTGAACGTAGCCTAAGAATCCTACCGACATCCTCACTGTGGGAAAGTTTACATGTGATGTAAAATGAGAAAAAAAATGTGCAAAGAATAGGCAGAAACAATCTGTATCAGTTACATGCAGATTTGTCTTGGGTGTTGCAGCAGATATACCATCGATATAACCCTACACGTAGTATTGTTGTTAAAGCGAGAGCATACTTTAATATTTGTGCTGCACAAGACGCAGTTAAGGTTAATGACATTGTATATCAGAACTATACAATGACATGTTATATGAAATCAGAACGAGAGAAGTTTATAATTATGGGATAGAACACAGACCGCCAAGCTCTTGGGATAGAATTATCTGCAAAGGAAGCTGAAAGTACGGAAGCTAAAATGAAGACATGGACGTATGGGAGCTCCTGCATCTGACATCATCAGGCCACATGGAGATAAAGCGCTGAAGGCTTGACAGCTGCGGTGGTCACTACATCCATTGTCTCCGAAGTTCAGGAAAGTTCATGTATCAAGAAGCTAAATCCAAGGTCTGCAAGTTCTCCGAAAGCCTCTAAGGAGCCACAAATAGAATACAGAATATAACATCGGGTGTAAAGGGCTCCATCTCCGTGAAGACACGCAGAGAATGAGGACATCAGTGGTACACTGGTGTAGACACTTGGTCCTACAGAAGAAACTAAGGTGGGCCAAGGCAGTGATGTTTTTGATAGCACCCTGTTCCTAAAAGAGGAAAAGAGTGACTGAGACAAAGAGAAGCTATGGAATTGCACGCAAGCCTTGGTTAGTGAGTGACATCAAATGTTTAAAGGGAGTGTCCCATGAACAAAGTACATTTTTATTAATAGATCTTGAAATAATAATAAGCACCATAACTGAATTTGTTAAAAAAAAAAGTTCCTGTGTTGAGATAATCTTCTAAATGTGACCCTGCTATGTGCAGTGTAATATATTGGAAAAAAAAACGACACGATGGATATACCGTATATCAGTTTCATACTCACTGAGAGAAGGGCAGCTCCCTAGATAAACAGAGCCTACAAAAAATAGAGCACTGTGCACCCAAAAAGGGTAACACTAGAATGACGCCTATAATAGTAATAACAAATATACTTTATTGAACAACTAATTAATGGTAGACGACAAGTTATAAGGGGTAGATGGTGAAGACACAAAGAGAACCTCACCATAGGTACTTAGGTATGACTAAAACACTTGAAAGAAAAAGCAAATACATACATTTGTACAGAGACATAGGCCTAGTGTTTATGACAATAATTCCCAATTATTAGGAAAATTGCATCAACACATCAATAGACAGTAATGGAATCCAGCCACTAAGTGGTATCCAAGTGCAAAGATTATGTTCTCAGAAACTAGTCCAAGTCAGAGACAGGTTGTGCAAAAGGTTAGATGGCTTATTGTATAGTCCTGCAGCATGCTAAAGTGTAATGTGCTTACCCATGTGGGAATAAGAACCAGGTGTACATCTGTCGCCCGTTTGGGGGAACTGACAGTACAGCAGAGTGTAGCTGTGTCACTTTACAAAACCTATCAGTTCTGCTCTCCAAGCATTGACAACTCCATTGTATTGTCCCTCCCCTCACACTGCCTGTCTAGAGATGTAGCAGTAATCACACTTATGTCTGTTGGATTCAACTCGTATTCGCTCTGCAGTGAGAGCAGAGCAGGATGTAATTATGTCTTACACAGGAATAGTCTATAACAACATGCCCTCGGCAGGGCAGAGCGAAGTACGTCTTCATAGCAGTGTGATGAAAGACAACAGTGTGGATGACGTAGGAAACATCATCCACACGAAGCAAGGACGGCGATCGCAAGAAGAGAGGAGGTGCCAGATCAAGACCAGCGACGTCCATTGGACTAGACCACCCAGTCAGTGAGCATAATAATAATAAAAGCTATTTTTGTGTTATGTAGAGCATATTGAGGACATATACACATCATTCTAGTAAGTTGTCACAGAGAGCTTACAGGTGCTGACCCTACTTTACATGGGAAAAATCTGGAGACCGGTTCCCATTAACATATATCATCATTTAATACAAGTCAGTTTGAGGGTGTAATTTTTAAATGGGTCATATTATATGACAAAAAGTTCAGACACTTGGAAGTTAATATCTACCATAATTTTTATAATACTTTTAGGGGAATACTTACTGCAATGTTGGACAGGGGTGTTAAGACCCATATTGATTCTGGGGCCCACTCTACAACTATATGCAAATATTACCTGACCTTTCTTTGCAAACTCTCTAGCCTCCATGGGACATGGCACATCACAACCAGTGGGTGGCCACACACAGTCACATATAGCAGAGCGTAGTAAAATCATGTCCAAAGTTGGCCATCGAAACATCACACATCTTGGCATGCATAATCACACACAGCTCTGCGGTGAGATCAGAACTATCACACTACAGCAAAGCCAACACAGTACAGCAGATTTGAACATAGTCTCATTACAAACATGTGCAGCAGTCAACTCAGAGTGTTTTCCACTTTGCTGCAAAGCTGTGCCTGATTAGAACCAAACAGTACAGCAGAGTTGAACCTTCTATCATTACAAACACATTTGCAGTGATGTCAGCCCGGATGTACTGTCCTTCCCCTCACACTGGCTGCCTGTAAGATGAAAGCTAAAATATTATGAGAGGACTCCTGCAGTGCATATGTGTTGGGCTGGTTTCACACTAGCGTACGGGAGGGCTGCGGATGGCAGCGTACTTCCTCTCTTCTTCCTCCATGAAACGACGCCTACGCCTCCTTGCGTCCTGCGGTTCCCTGCATACCTATCTTTATCATTGGGTACGCAGGGATGTACGCTGTTTGCGGATGCCTCCGCATAGGCCGTTTGGACGATGCGCCGAACGCAACATGTTGAATTTTGTTGCAGTCGGTGAAGCGTCCAAATGGCGCATGCGGAGGCATCCGCAAACAGCATACGCCCCTGCGTACCCAATGATAAAGCTAGGTACACAGGGCACCGCAGGACGCAAGGAGGTGTAGGCGTGGTTTCATGGAGGAAGAAGGTAAGAAGTACGCTGCCATCCGCAGCCCTCCCATACGCTAGTGTGAAACCAGCCTTAATACAACAGAAATTAACTTTGCCTCATTGCAGTGTTAGCTCTGCTGTGCTGTGTTGGTTCTGATCTCACTGTAGAGATGTGTGTCAGCATGAAAGCAAGTGTCAGTCATTACATGTCTCACACTGGTAACACCCCTTTGATCTAAAGGCAGATTATCGGAAAAATCTAAATTCGGCCCAGAGATCTTAACAGCCCATTTACATATTAGGAAAAACGTGGATTTCTCGGGAATAAGACATTGGATCATAGATATCAATGTACCATTTTATTAGGCTTCCTATTATCTACATGCCCATACAGACGGATCAGGAGGATTGATCCAAGTGACAGATTCCTTTTAACATGAAACGTTGGGTCTAGGCCGTAGCTGTCACTTAGTGCACAAGAGGATCTTGAAGGCAGGAGTACAGAAATATAGAAATAGTACCCCCAAGAGTATCCCAATATGTGGGATCATCCTGTACCATGTTGAGATCAAATATGTAGAAACACAAAAAGAAACATGCTATAATATACACAGGGATCGCCACAAAAAAGCTTTTTATTGAAACACACAGCCAAGAAAATGTAAAAATATTTAAAAAGTCAAAAATTGATTACAAATAAGAGCGGCCCCAAATACGGCTGCTGAACCCCGACCTCGGATCTCCAATGGAACGGGACTGCAGTATATGCACTTACATCTGTCAGCAGGGTCGGACTGGCCCACTGGAGAACCGGAGGATTCTCCGGTGGGCCCAGGCCCTGACACCTGCTGGCATACAGGGCCAGCAGTGCTTAGGGCCCCCGCTGCTCCAGGGGCCCCCAGCAAGTGGGGTGTCGCTAATAGCGGCACCCCATGCAGCTGCTATGGGGCCCCCAGTACCAGCGGAGAAACAGCGGGTGACAGGAAGCCTAAGCCTGTCCCCGCTGCTAAAGTGAAATGAATATTCACGCTTCCCCACGCCCCCATGGGCGTGGAGAGGAGTGAATTCATTTCACTGTAATAGCGGGCAGCGTTTGCTGCAAATTGCGACTAAACACTGCCCGCTATCAGAGCCCGCAGACCAGGGCCCCCTGGATCCCCCAGCTGCTCCCTCAGGGGCCCCCAGCTCACACGGCCCTATGGGGCCGTAAGCCAGGGGTCCCGGTGCCAATGCCGCCCCCCAGCACTCATTAATGGGGAGAGAGCGTCAGATGACGCTCCCTCTCCCATGATTCCCCTCGCCGCTGACACACAGCAGGTGCGCGATGACGTCACTTCATCGCGCACCTGCTGTGTGTGAGGCCGACTGCAGCGCAGCTCCTGACATCGGAGCAGAGCTGCTGCTGGAGTCAGCGTGGGAGTGAGGAGGAGAGGTTGAGTATTGTGCTTTTTTTTGTGTTTTCTTTATTATTAACCAGTCCTGGCTGGTTGTATGGGGGCCAGTGATTGCTTCTATCATTTTCAAATATACTATGAAAAAATGTAAGCTAGAGTCTGATTGGTTGCTATGGTTGATTGCTTCATGCTCGGTTTGCAGTGGAGAAATGGAATATAATATTTTTTATAATATTTTATAGCGCACAGAACGTTCTGTGGGACAACCCTTGCATAAAAAAAACAGAGAGGAAACATCAATTTTGTTTTTCTTTTATTTACGTCATTCTCCTCTTCTCACAGTTTGTTTTCGTCCCTCTCACGTGGCTCGTCCTGTGTTATTCCCTCAGACATCCATGTTCTCGTTTCTTTTTCCCTCCCCTCTCTCACGGCCCCCATTATACATGAGATATTTCCAGAGATAAATCTCTCCCTGAATGTTTGACAAGAGAGAAAGCGAGATGTGTGAGAGAATTCCTTCTGGGACCAAAAAAAAAGGGGGGACTCTTAAAAAAATAAATAAATAAATACAAAAAATGGCCGCCCTCCTCAGTATACCTTCCCATTCACAAACAGTAGACGGATTAGCCCGCGGTTTGTACGCGCACGTTCACAGCGACGAAAATGTAAACATAGGCCGCACTTTCCAGCCGCTAGGCCTCAGAATACTGCGAACCACATCTCCATGGCGACCCGTAGCGAGACCCCTACTTCTTCTTCTGTGGGACCGGGCTGTTTGTTTAGTTTACATGGTGTTTGTTTATCCGCATTTCGGGTTTTATAGGGATAAATGGCGTAACGTCAGTGCTGGAGAATTTCGTTCAGAATTTTTTTGCTCATTTTTATTGCTCATCTCTCTGAGGGAAAGTCGTTTAAAGTGTTAAGGGATTTCCTGGTGGGGAGGATTTTTAATCATTTCAGTCGCTGGCGAGTCTACGTAACGTGGGTGAGTGGTAGCACTCACTTCCCACGGGTCTGGATTTTTATTTTTTTTCGTAGGGGAAGATTTCCCAGCCCTGGGGGGCGCAGAAGAAAGGAGAAGAGGGAGGTGATGAGAGCAGAGGTAGAATATGGGGATCTGGGAGAGCGGGGAAGTGTGAGAGAGGTTTGTACGGGGTGACGTTAGGCTGGAGAGGGCACCCAGCAGGAAATGGCCGGGAAAGGCTGCCATCGTCACTTCTATAGGGGGAAAACATAGGATCCCCCCTAGCGACTCTACTGTCTGTGAGACCCCACCAGAGCGCCCTGTCCCTGCATCCCCTCTGGACTCGCTGACCTCACTTCATGGCGGATTCCCACTAAAACTGAGGCTTTTATACTCTGTGATATGACCTAAAACTGCACTCCTCACCCCTAGCATAGCCCAATAGCTGAGAACAAAATCGGTGGAAGCTGTAAAATTCCATTTAGAGTCTTTCTCTGGGATATTTTGGCTTTTTTTTTTGTGGGGACGCTCCGTTTAATACATTATTCTTGTGTCGTAACGTACGGATGCAGCAATTTCCATTTTATGTAATAAAACTTTTTTTTTTCATCATTTTGATCTCTTCTCTAAAACTCCATTGCTTCTGTGTGCCCAGATTTCGGCAATGCCTAGTAGGAGTATATAGATGGCAAAGCAGAGAGCCTTTATAAGGTCCCCAAGTGCCACATCGGCACCCTGCTTCAGGGGGGCAATCATTGGGGTGGTCCTTCCCAGTGGGCAAGGAGGGGGGTGAGCTGCATGATGCCCTATGGGGCAAGGAGGGGGTGTGAGCTGCATGATGCACTATGGGGCAAGGAGGGGGGTGAGCTGCATGATGCCCTATGGGGCAAGGAGGGGGTGTGAGCTGCATGATGCACTATGGGGCAAGGAGGGGGTGTGAGCTGCATGATGCCCTATGGGGCAAGGAGGGGGGTGAGCTGCATGATGCCCTATGGGGCAAGGAGGGGGGTGAGCTGCATGATGCACTATGGGGCAAGGAGGGGGGTGTGAGCTGCATGATGCCCTATGGGGCAAGGAGGGGGTGTGAGCTGCATGATGCCCTATGGGGCAAGGAGGGGGGTGAGCTGCATGATGCCCTATGGGGCAAGGAGGGGGGTGAGCTGCATGATGCCCTATGGGGCAAGGAGGGGGTGTGAGCTGCATGATGCCCTATGGGGCAAGGGGGTGTGTGAGCTGCATGATGCCTTATTGGGGGAGTGAGCTGCATGATGCCCTATGGGGAGGGTGAGCTGCCTGATACCCTATGGGGAGGGTGAGCGGCATGATGCCCTATGGGGGGATTGAGCTGCATGATGCCCTATGGGGGAATGAGCTGCATGATGCCCTATGGGGGGAGTGAGCTGCATGATGCCCTATGGGGAGAGTGAGCTGCCTGATACCCTATGGGGAGGGAGAGCTGCATGATGCCCTATGGGGGGAGTGAGCTGCTTGACGCCCAATGGGGGGAGCTGTATGATGCCCTATAAGGGTGAGCTGCATGATATCCTATGAGTTAGGGCAGCGTGATACCCTATGAGGGGGCTACATTATATTCCATGAAGGGGCTGCATTATACCTTATGAGGGGGGTTGCACTATACTCTAAGGGGGCTACATTATACCCTATGGGGGCTGCATTATACTCTGAGGCTGGTTGCATTATATTCTATAGGGGGCTGCATTATATTCTGTGAGGGGGATACATTGTACCCTATGAGGGGGCTACTTTATTTTGTTTGAGGGGGCTACCCCAACCCCTGCTACATAATTAAGACGTGTACTATCTTATATTATACCCTGATATTAGCGTGTTTTATCGCACAATTGGTGGTCTTGTATTTATTTCTATGTAGCTACATAGTGGGCCCCAAGAATGATTTTCTCTGGTGGGCCCAAGGTGCTCCAGTCCGACGCGGTCTGTCAGACTTAATATTTACTAGCAATGCTTGCCAATTTAACCTAAAAGTATTGGATAAATCTGATGTACCTAAAAGGTTTTACATTTACTTTTTATTTAATTGAGTAGCATATCTCTAGAAAGTGCACCAAAGCATAAGGGACATGTATCTCAGCTGATCCTCAAATAGATGTAAAAATTAATTCATACCTAACTTTATCAATCGCGGTCATATCTCACATTGTATCTTGGGGGCCTAGTGAAAATAGGATCGGTTTCCCTGAAGAAATAGCTCGTCACATTAATTCTGTCTCTATGAGATGGTCACATATGACAATCTAGTGGTATTATACTGCCATCTAGTGGTACAGGCAATGAAAAATTTGTACTATTATATTTAAGTCAATTTGCAGTGAGAACAATTTAATGTTTTTTTCTTTATATCGCTGCCATCTGTTTGAGATAGTCAAGCAATAAAGTACAATATGAAAAGCAATTTACAATATCAAGGAGATAATTCTTTCAAAGACATTTTATTCAAGCAAATGCAAAAAAAATCAAGCCTTCGTATGGCTTTGTGGAGAGAAAAATTAAAATATTATGAATCTTGGAAGAAGGGGAAGAAAAAAAAACGCTCAAACATGTAAAAATCGACCAATCATAAAGGGGATTAATACAATTATTAAAAAAAAAAATGTGCATAAATTACTGAAAAACGGCGGCAAAGATTCTTGGTTAGGCCAGACATCTGTAGTTCATCTTCTCCCTAGACGTCCCTAGATAGACTAGATGGCAGCACTAACAGTAGTCGGTCGCTCAGTGTCCCTGTAATGGGATGACAGGGTTTAGCCATCAGTGATTGTGGCTGAGGCGCATAAAGAGAAAACTGTGGTAGTCTCATATCCATCTCCTGTATCATCAATGGCTCGGGCAATGGTGGTATCTTTTCCCCCATGCTTTACACTGCAGCACGGCATTCTCAGATTAGTTTGCTGTACATAAGCACAAAAACAATCTAAGTCTACATTGATTGAAGAATAAAAAGACTATAAACTACAAGCAATGATGTGACCTGGATACAGCACGGTATAATATGTATCAGTCAGATGGCCAACGATGCTGAGTAACTGGAAGCAGGGGCAGGCAGACCAGGCAGCTGCCTAGGCCCCCCACTCCTCCAGGGGCCCCCAGCCAGTGGCAAGCCGCTAATAATGGCACACCACACGGCAGCTATGGGGCCCATGAGTAAGAGGGGCCCGATGCTGGCGCCCCCCTCCCCTCTGCATCACGCATTCAACTTATGACGCTCCCTCTTCCATCACTCCCCCTCTGCCTCTCACTCAGCGTGTGCCAGTGGAGCCGATGAGAGTGACGCTGAGACGCTCTGCAGAAGTCAAGTGTGTGCGTGTGTTGCACTATACAGTGTTTGTGGGGGCTGCATCATACTGTGTGGGGGCTGCATTATACTGTGAGTGGGGGGCTGCATTAGACGGTGTGGGGGTGCATTATACTCTGGGGTGCATTATACTGTATGTGGAGTGGCTGTATTATAATATGTGGGGGGGCTGCATTATACTGTGTGTTTGTGGGGGGGCTGAATTATACTCTATGTGGGGACTGTATTGTACCGTGTGTGGGGCTGCATTATACTCTGGGGGCTGCATTATACTGTGTATGTGGGGGGCTGCATTATACTTTGAGGGGGGACTGCACTAGAATGTGTACGTGTGAGCTGCACTGCACTATACTGTGTGTGTGGGGCTGCATTATACTCTAGGGGGCTGCACTATACTGTGAGTAGGAGGGCTGCACTATACTGTGTGTCTGGGGGCTGCACTATACTGTGTGTCTGGGGCTGCACTATACTGTGTGTCTGGGGGCTGCATTATACTGTGTGTGAAGGGGCTGCATTATATTGTTTGTAGGGGGCTGTATTATACTATGTGTGGGTGGGCTGCATTATACTGTGTGTGGGGGCTGCACTATACTGTGTGGGGGGGATGCATTATACTGTGTATGTGTGGGGGCAGCACTATACTGTGTGTGTGTGTTTGTGGGTGAGCTGAATTATACTGTGAAGGGGGCTGCATTGTACTGTGTGTGTGGGGCTGCATTATACTCTGGGAGAGCTGCATTATGTTGTGTGTGGGGGGCTGCATTAGGCTCTATGAGAGGACTATATTATACTCTATGTGAGGGCTACATTATACTGTGTGTGTGTGGGGCTGCCTTATACTCTATCAAGGACCATGGGGAGTGCATTATACTATATGTACTATAAGGGACCTGCATTATACCTTATCGAGCACTATGTGTACCCATCATTCTTCCTCAGCCGGAGTAAAGAGGCCGGGAAACAAGTGTCAAACGACTTCAATATTCTCGATCGCGCTCATTTAGCGTCCTGAACTCAGCGATGTTAATACAACAGAAATGTTTTCGTGCTATTGGGTAATATGTGAGCATTTGGGGCCTCACTGTAAACTTTTGCCCATGGCCCCACTTTGTATGAAACCATCCCTGACTGGACGTTACAAAGTCAGCCACAGAGAGTGTCTGTCCATAAGTCCATGCCTTACGTGAACATGTGCCAACTGAAAATACAATTTTTCTACTCTGATATCTACCAGGTAACCATCTCATCAGCTGATTACTACCTTAATTAAACCATTTATCATCTACTGCATAAAAATAGATTCCCTGTAATAACATATGTGAAATATGTTATAGTTTAATGAACAGCTAAAAATGGGGTCAACAATACATTGTACAATGAATGTATGACCCTCCTACATAAGGAGACAGGTGTCAGTGTCAGCACTAGCACACCAAGAGGAAATGGTCAAATATATATTGTTGCCTTTGCGCCTGTTTTTTGTTCAGTTTTGTGCCTTTTCTGGTTTATAACCAATTCATTTTTCTATTTTTATATAAGTTTTTTTCCTATGTGCTTGCCTCTTTTTTGTTTTTTTTTTCCCATTTTGTGGGTGCAGTTTAGAGATTCCAGATGTTTTCAGCGAATTCTTTCTGTGCAACTTTTTGGAAAAAAAAAGTCACAAAATTTGGCGCAACTCTACTCTAGTCCTTCCAGGCATATTTTTGAGTATGCCATAATGTTAGATTACATTTTGTACCATTTTGCGAAACGTGCGATCTTCAGCACTACAGAGTCACAAAAACAGTTCAAGACAAAAAAAAGGCAATTTTTTACTTTGCAACAAATTCATGAAACATGTGCTCCATTTTGAAGGATTTGGCACCAAACAAACACGACAAAAGAGGTAAGTGGCCCCGATTCGTGATTTGTTGTTGTGTTTTTAAGTCAAAGACTGGGAGACGTTTCAGTAGAACTGGCACTTCATTCATTGACATCTCTAGTGTGTTTATGCATACGAGTCCAGTGGGCGGTCCTATTCTGTGATTGATAGTCTTCCCTGTATGTCTGTGCATCCATCCACTGGACAAGTGCAAACATCAGGAATTTCAATCAATAAATCACAAGTTGTACAGAATCTTTCCAAAAAAAACTGTATATCATTCTGATCAATGTCTCTTCTATATTATGCTGTCCACAGATCAGACAGCATACACAACGTGATCAGTTCCCTTTCACTTCAGTGTTATGAATTCCATTTTTCTCTTCTGCATTATGAACTAAGTAACGGAGTTTATGCCAGAGATGTATCAGTCACATGATGGACCCCACTCGATTGTAATGGAGTCTGTCAGGTTTCCGCCATGGTTATCCTCACACTGGGCTATTTGTCAAAATAAAAATGATGGGAACTGCCTCCTAACAGAGGCGCCAACACCGATGTGAACCTAGATAAGGATTTGTCTTCACTTAAAGAGAACTTGTAATGAAAATGTTACACCCTAAACTAATGGCATGTATGTAAAGGCGCTTGAATGCCGATTAAATCCTTACCTTTCTTGTAGAAATCACTTTTGTTGTTTTAGAGAAATCCATGGTTGAAACTGCATGCTAATGACTTCCAAGTGCAGTGGGCGGCCATTGTACTTCCAGCTCTCCTGCATTTGTTCATGTTCCCCGCTCGATGCCGGCCTCCTGCCTCTGACTGACAGGTCATTGAAACATGAGTGACCTAGAGTCAGGAGACGGGCACCAGGGGGGAACATGCCATTAGCTTGGGGTATAAAATCCTAGTGACAAGTTCTCTTTAAATCCATCTACCTTTGGTTGAAGAACATTTTTGCTATTCAGTCTCATTGTCTCATTATAAATGATGCACTGTTTCCCTCTGTGTTGCACGATCTATTGCTGGCTGCACACTTGTTGCACTGTCTACTGAAGGCCACGCTTTTGTTCATGTATGGAAAACGCAAATAATGCCAGGACAGAGGCCAGACAATGTCTAAAGTGACTACGTTGGCTTTTCTTGGATTCCAACAGAAACCTTGACGTGGTGCTCAGAGAAGAGTACAGTGTGAGTGTGAGCCTTGACCTAAGCTCACCTAGGGTCAGCAACAAGAACAAATAATTACTGTATTTTCTGGCGTATAAGACTACTTTTTAACCCCTGAAAATCTTCTCAAAAGTCGGGTATCGTCTTATAGGCCAGGTATATCATTTAACCAAGTAGTTATCTTTTGGGACCAGATGATAGCAAGTCCTGAGAATCCTAGTTACATCTTCATTACTATCCATGACTCAGGGGCAGGTAGTGTATTCACAGCTAAGATCCCTTTTACACAGACCAACCAGAGGCGCGATTCGACTGCCAATCAGACCGAGGCAAAAGATGTCCACAGTGATCAATACTAGATGGCTCTGTGCGTATAGGCGGCCATTGTTCTCAGCAGTGTGAGTCATGATTACACAGGATAATGCACCGATGATATTTCCCTCTGCATAAAAAATCATTTCACCCGATGAGTGAGCGTTCAGGGGGTTCATCAGGGGATCGGTAGCCTGTTTACACGGTAAGATAATCGTGGAGCAAGGACTTTTAACGACGCTTGTTCACCCCTTATGAGAAAATTCTGTCTCTCTGTAAAACTATTCGTTATAATGAATGATAGATCATAGGCAAGCCAAAGCGAAAGCACTCTTTCCTCCATTTACACCACTGTCGTAGTTCTTCTACACAAACAGAACACGACACGTGGAGCCCACCACTTGTCCTGATCACCAAAGTACGCATAATTCACTTTCCTAACACAGTCTGTAATGTTCCTTCATTGTTTCTTCACTACAAACCAACTGCAAATGTAGCAAAAGTTGCCGGGTGAATTATGACACCCCCTAGTAGCCATTTTGATCACATTGATAGAAACAGAAGTATTAACCACCACAACCACTAAATACTGAAAGCAATTGTAGTAAGCTACCGCCACACTCTTATGAACTCCACAAAAAAGAAAATCTGCCTTTTCTCCCCATAGCAACCAATCACAGTGCAGCTTTCAGTTCTTATACTGCTGAGGTAAAATGAAAGCTGTGCTCTGATTGGTTGCTATGGACACCACCACACTGTTATGAACTGTGACTAAAATCTGTTTTTGCTGCCCATAAAAACCAATCACAGCACAGCTTTCAGTTCTTAAACTGTTGAGGTAAAAATAAATAAATGCTATGATTGGATGGTAGATGAATGAACCGGTTAATGTGGATATAATCTGCGCAGCTGAATAATTGTATGTCCAGACGTGTATCACATAAAGAATGGTTTATTCAACGCGTTTCAAAGTCTAAACGACTTCTTCATCAGGAAATACCACACGAATACCTTTAAGTGATATACATTAAGAAAATCTTCTCTGCCCTCAGCAGCCAATCGCAGCACAGCGACCTTTAATTTGTAACCAATCTAATGACATCACAATCAGCCACCAAAGGTCACGCAAAGGGGTCAAAGTATGGTACGAAAAAAAGCCTATGGAATCAGTTATATATTCCATCACGTACATTTTTTTCACACACTAAGAATTAATAATGTATTAATATTAAGGTATATTGTAAATACGCTAACTATTATACAGTAGGGGATACACCCCCCATGGTCATTACTCACCATTTTCTTGGTAGACGACATTATTGTTCATTTCTTTCTTCTGTTTCACACGAACGGGTTTGTTTAATATTTGAGGTTCTGGATTTCTCTTTCCTTTGGTATTTGGTGGTTGAGGTGACATGAGATTATTCACGGTATCGGCAGAACCTCCAGTAGACTTAGTGTGACGCTCATGTCTCTGCCAACAAAAATCAGAAGGTTACTCTATGAAAATAGCAAGAGGCCAAAATAATGTCATTAAAATGTCTTTTCCAACCAGTTTTGGCCTCCTCTGATCACCATTCATTCAGGATTTGTTTTTGCTTGAAATGAAAGGGATGATGGCTGCAACAGTTTTCACTCAACTTTCCAAGAAATAGAACTAAAAAAACTCTGTTCAACTATTTTTAATTACCTGTCAAAAAGTATGGTTTTATATTTAGAAGTTACTTTTTGATTTAGATGTAGGCAAGAAAATTATGGTCAGAAGGACTAGAGGGAACTAAATGCCAAAACATGTATAATAAAGCAGCCCATGTTGGTGCCATGTGGCCCCTGGAAAGGAGGTCCACATGGCACCAGCATAGGACATACTTGGACGGTCTAACATGACAACGATTCAAAACACAAGGCCAAGTCGACCTGTCATTGGCTACAGCAAAACAAAGTGAAGGTTCTGAAGTGGCCATCTCAGTCTCCTGACCTTAATATCATTGAGCCATTCTGGGAAGATCACATGCACGTAGTCCATGCTAGACAGCCCAGGAATTTATAGGAACTGGAGGATTTTTGCCAAGAAGAGTGGGCAGCTTTACCATCTGAGAAAATTAAGAACCTCATCCACAACTACCACAAAAGACTTCAAGCTGTCATTGATGTTAGAGGGGGCAATACAAGGTATTAAAGGGAACCTGTCACCTGAATTTGGCGGGACTGGTTTTGGGTCATATGGGCGGAGTTTTCGGGTGTTTGATTCACCCTTTCCTTACCCGCTGGCTGCATGCTGGCTGCAATATTGGATTGAAGTTCATTCTCTGTCCTCTATAGTACACGCCTGCACAAGGCAAGATTGCTTTGCGCAGGCGTGTACTATGGAGAACAGAGAATGAACTTCAATCCAATATTGCAGCCAGCATGCAGCCAGCGGGTAAGGAAAGGGTGAATCAAACACCCGAAAACTCCGCCCATATGACCCAAAACCAGTCCCGCCAAATTCAGGTGACAGAGTCCCTTTAAGAAATGGGGTATGTGAACTTTTGATCAGGGTCATTTGGATGTTTTGGGTCGTCATTATGATTTAAAAAGAGAAAACATAGTAGTTTGATAATAAATGGCTTCACCCAACTACTAACCATGAGTGGAGAAAAAGTTTTGGTGTTATCATTCATATTCTCTTAAAAAAAAGCCAAGAATGCAAAAATTCTGCCGGTGCATGTAAACTTTTGAGCACAACTGTAGATACCGTAAATAGACAGATAGATAGCTGTATTGTTACTCAGTAAGAAGTACTGACAAAAATGAAGGTTCTTAGAAGATAAATTGGCCAATTCATGGGTGCCCATCAACCACGGCAAGGTGATACTTCTCTGATGGGTCCTATCATACCACTTTCCTGAGTACCGGCAGTAAGTTAACATGCTGCAAGCGGTGACGTCAGTAATGTTACTGCAGTTTATCGGTTGTGAACTGCTATAACCTTTGTGATGTTACCACTTGTCACAGCAGCCAGATTCACAACCTTCTCTTAGTGTGTGCCGGCGGAAGTGGTGAGCATTAACGTTACTTATGTCACTGCTCATCACAGCCTCCAGATTTAGCAGAGTCGGGGATCATCGTGGGACGTCCATATTATGGATTACAGCGGACCCTTTAGATTACTTTTTAAGGTATTAAATGGGTAAAAGAGGGTATTTGTCGGGGAGTGCTTTTTACGGACCGTGTTCACACACCCTAATAGTGTTAGCCATTGTTTCATTGCCCACAAGAGTAGTAATACGGTAATAATATTCAACTCCTCTGAAAAGAAGAAAGAAGAATGGATGGACGAATGGACCGACGGATAGTGTTGGGATAATGAAAGGATTATTTAAAGACTTGTTTACACTACACCCTGTGGTTGTTAAACACGTTTAGTCCCTAATGACAAATCTTTAATTCCTAAGTGACACTTTTCGAAGGCCGGAATGGTCTACGGGGAACATGCGCTTGCAGTTGTGGTGTGAGTTTCCTTAGTAGCAGAACACATCTCATCTCTTGCCTACAACTACCTGTCTAATTATCTCCCATTATCTGGTGGATAACACAAGTCCCTGGGCTACAGCAGTTCCTCTGGTAACCACATAAATAAATACATTCCAGAAGAGAACCTCAGCTGAAACCGAGCTTGGGATCAAGTACAGTCTATAATAAATGTCCTATGAGTAACAGAACAATTACTATAACATTTATCGGAAATCCAGCACACTGGGTGATCGGTCATGGTAAATCTACACTGAAAGGAAGCAGAATATATTTTCCTTATAGTGACACGTGATATCTATTGTTCAGGTCTTTCTTTTCGCAGTAAACAAATAATACTGTTAGTTTAGTTACAATTGTGTCACATAGTAAAAATACTGTTTACATAGAATCAATGTCCTTATTCTCAATACACTGCACGCTTCATAGTTACAACCTCATTAATGTGATGACCTGGACATTTAACAAAAGCTGGCAAAAAATAGTGCAATTTCCATAAGTTATTTTAAAGTTAAAAAAGTGTTAATTTCATATAATTAGGCAATCAATAGCTCCTTCATTCCGATCTGGTATTTGCATAGAGAAGAGACAAACTTTTCATGGGAATTAAAATATTGAATACGGGAGTTTTCCAAGAAATAGCCTTGATGTTAGATCTCCAGGACATGACATCAATGTTTCATTGGGTTCTAACTACTAGGTCCTTCTCTGAACCCAGGAGCAAAATTCAATGTGTATGTATCAGGCAGTTCAGAGGTTCTGTAATATGGTGTCAGACTGGGTGTCATATATATTAACACCTGCGCCACTATTTTGTTTTTTCCATATGAGAAAAGTGATGGAAAAGGTGCAAACTGGCCTTTTTTTTAGTTTCATTAACAGGTCATGCGCTCTACTGATTAATCCTTTACAAACTATTCACCACTCACCCAATGCATCAGCAGTAAAGGGGTTATCAGTGAAAAACAGTTCTCCTTTCCAACGGATCTGACTACTGGGGACTGCACAGATCAGCAGAAAAGGGAACTTTTACCCCCATTAGAATGGAGCATCAAGACACATGTGGGTCAACTGGTGCTCCATTGCCTATCGGGTTGCTTAGCACTGCGTTCAATTTTTCCAGAAGCCCCATAGAGAACGAAGGGGGCAACAGTTGGGCGTCCAACCTGCCATGCCATTTGGAAATTATTATAAAAGCCTCCCATCAGGCTCACCTATCCTGGGGTTGGGCGATAGTTTCAGCAAACACCTTTAACAGAGCAATAAATATATAGAACGGCTTTAGAAATAAACTAAAATATAATCTAAATTCATCAGATAGTGGGAGCTCAAGTTTTACGATGAAGCCCTATGATCTGTATACACCTATGCTTAGCTATCTAGGACAACTTAGAGATGCACCCTTCTGTCACGATGGCCAACATGGGAAAGAAGGAAATGGGATCTTTGTGACTCTCTGACATGTTTATTTTTATTAATACTCACATTAGCTATATAATCAAGGTTCTGGAACAACCTTCATTGTTTCATTCCCATGTTATCCCTCGTTACTATATGAAGAAATCACCAACATGGCAGTACCAGTTCTTCTTGTCAATGAGGCAAGTCCCCTTATACTCTTAACTCTGCCCAATCAGGGAAGGAACATGTAATAAAATCGCACTTTTCAATTTATTCATATTTGTCCAGATGGAATAATGGGGATAGAGGAACAGCACAAATAAAGATCTAAGAAAATGGGCTTTAGGTTTGGCATATTATAGGGGAAATCAATTACTTAACAAAAACAGATATATCAAGGGAACAATGGGTGGCAATGGATTTACGTTCGGCGGTCATTTTTATAGGGTTTGGAATGATTCATTATATGAATTGAACGAGAGTAGCTGCATCCGATGGCCTTGTTACTTCTTGTTTTTTCTTTTCTCTTTTTCTCCTTTGTGTCTATAATCCTTGTTGTGATGATGGTTGAAAACTCTTGGCATTTGTTAAGGCATTGGCAGCTTGTCCTTCAGGACGCCAGCGCATGCGCACTGATCTTGTACCCTTCTACTGTGTCATGTGGACTAGGATTGGTCTTTTCAGATTATATGTAATATATTTTGTTTAACCCTTATGTATAATTTTATCTGTTTTCATGATAAGCAAAATATAGGGGGTGGTTTTTTGCCTACTGATTGGCGAGACCCTATATGTTGTACTATTTAAACCACGCTTGTATTCTTCATAAAGGCCTGTAATGTTATGTAGTTGGCAAAATAAATATTGGTTGATACGTCATCACTCGCTCTGGATGTTTGTATATCAGGAGAGAGGTCTGGTTATTTTTTATTGACGCAAATTAATATATTACTCTAAGCTTTGGATCTTTTATTAAAAATAAGTGTTCCTTTTCCAAACTCAAGACAAAGAAAGCTTATTAGCTGGCCATCATCATCATTCCCAAACCTTCAAACATTCATTGAGTTGATCATGATGGCTACAGAAAGTTGACAATAGGGCCATTATGAAAGAGAAATAAATATTTACTAGGAGCAGCGCTAGAATAACTATTCTGTGGACACAGGGCAAAGGATTGCTTAATGTGTTACTCAGACCCCCACTGCTTACAGTTAGCTAAACATACCTTAAATGACTCAAAGCTCAACTCAAAAAGTGACCTCAGTGCGCCAACTCAAAGTGCCCTCAACTAAATTATTTTTCATTATTATGTATCCAAGAAGAAAACAGGTCCTCACAGTCACTACTAAAACAGCCACAAAAATGTATATAGTCAGTAACACAAAATATTACATGAGTAATTCAGGCAATGGTCATAGAACCAATGGAAAAAATAAATAATGTATAGAAATTAACTTCAGTTTTATATCACATTCATAATTTCTAAATGCCTTCCTGATTTAGACAGTTTGGGGTTTTACTGCCTTTGTTTTTTCATCCCCACTTTCCAAAATTCCAACAATTTTTTTTTTTCATTTTTGATGATTTTTTTTCGCTTGATGATCTGTAGTTTTGAATGGCACAATTCATTTTACTATCACATGTATTGGAAAATAGAAAACAATTCTTTTTGAGGTCAAATTGAAAAAAAAATCAACACTTATAATATTCATCTGTAGGTTTAATTTTTAGAGAGTTCACTGTGCAGTAAAAATCACACGTCAACTTTATTTGCACGTTAATACAATTACAGAGATGCAAAGCTTTTTTTGTTTTTTGTTTTAAAAAAAACAGTAATTCTCAAGGTCTTAAATGCATAATTTGTAAAGTGCTTGTAAAAACAAGCAAGTTTGCCATTTACTGTTCATTCCTAAGAGAGTAGACATTTTTAATTCAATAGCATACGGATCATTGCCTATGTTACCGGTCACCACTGCAGTCTATCAGTGGTGTCCAATCTTAGACCAGGAGAGCAAGGTTTAGAAATTATTTTCTACGGAGCTTGTAAGAGCAGCTCTCAAACTTATATTCCATGCCCCCCGCATGAGAGAGTGCACAATTTGCTAGCAACACAACCATTACGATGATCCTAACTATGAAATATTCAGACCCCCTTCACCGGCAATCAGGAAGATGGGAGGTTAGAGAGCAGTGTGCTCCTGAAACTAAATGGGAAAACTCATTTAATCATTTCCTATTAATACAAACTTTAAAAGAAACCGGTCATGTGAAAAAAACAGCTGTAACCACACCCCAGCTGTCAGTCTAAGCAGGCTGTCAGTCAGTGCCAAGGCGAAGTTACAGCAACCACTCGCTATGCACTAAACAGTGACTGAAGCCGCAGTGGCCCACCCCTATGACCGAAATCCCAAGGTTGCAACATGCAGCCTCAGATTCCTATTCACCTGTAAATTAATCCCATATCTGCATTTTAATAGTTTTTTTTTTTTTTTTAACAATGTATAGCTCGGGAGTTGGTCCATATCTTTTCCAGGGCAGGGCTGCCTAAGGAGATCCTAACGGACCAAGGGACTCTATTTATGTCAAAGGTGATTAGAGTTGTGCAAAACCTTGCAAATTACACAACTCAGCATCTCAGTCAGCCATCCAGACAGAAAGTCTGGTTGAAAGGTTTAATAAAGCCTTGAAGGCAATGTTAAAGAAAGTCAGAGAAGGGCAACCAAGACTTGGACTATCTACTGCCATTCCCTTTATTCTCCATCAGAAAAGTCCCACAGGCCTCTACTGGTTTTTCCTAATTTGAACTGTTGTATGGCAGACAGCCCCGAGGAGTCCCTCATGTAGCGAAGGACCTGGGAAGTGGAATCTACACCAAACAGGAGTGTAATCGAGCATGTGGCCCAGATGAAAGAGAAAATTTCCGAGGTGATGTCCATTGTAAAAGAGCACCTTCTCAAGGCACAAGAAGCACAGTCAAGGCTGTACAATAGATCGGTGAGGGTGAGACACTTCAACCCTGGGGATCGGGTACTTGTGCTTGTACCTAAAGTGAAGAGCAAATTTCTGGGCAAGTGGTAGGGCCCCTATGAAGTGGTCGAAAAGGTTGGTGAGGTGAGCTGTAAAATCTACCAACCAGGGAGAAGGAAGGCCTATCAGGTATACCACGTCAACCTGGTCAAGCCGTGGCAAGCTACGAACCCATAGAAGATCTTTGTCTGCTGGCGAAGTCGAAGCAAACGTGGAATATATCAAGGTAGCAGAGACTGTCATATGCCCAAAAGCAGCAATGCCAAGAGTTGCAACATTGGAACAGAAACCTGTTCTCGCAATTACCATGTTGTACTCAGATTATAGAGGTTCTCACGGAGCCTCATGTTCGGGAGAACTTGAAGTCGTATCGGATCCCCAAAGCCTGCCAAGAGGTGATCTTGAAACAGGTGAAATCGGATGCTGACCCTGGGAGTCATTGAAGAGTCTAAGAGTGGCTGGTCCAGTCCCATGGTATTAGTGCCAAAACCAGATGTAGAATGGTGGTTTTGCAATGACTATAGGAAGCTGAATTAGGTCTCTAATTTCGATATGTGTCCAATGCCCCGTGTTGATGAACTGATTGAAAGGCTATGGCCTACCCGGTACATTACCACCCATGACCTCACAACAAGGTACTGGCAAATTACCCTGTCCAAAGACGCCAAGGAATAGACGGCCTTCTCAACACCAGATAGATGTTTCCAATATACATGGATTCAGTTTAAGCTGCAAGTAGCTCCGGCCACCTTACAGAGAGCCATGAACCAGATCCTAGCTCCCAAGAAGAAGTACAAAGTGGACTACCTGGATGACATTGTGGTCTTCAGTTAGGACTGGGAAATCCATTTGAGCAAAGTCCAGGCGATAATTGATGCTCTAAGGGAGGGAGACTTCCGTAAACCAGAAGAAATGTGCCATGGGGAAGGAGGAAGCCAAATACGTGGGCTATGTCGTAGGCAGGAGCGAAATCAAGCCCCAAACAAATAAAGTTGACAGGATCCAGAGTTGGCCAAAACCTACCGCCGTTATATCTTTAACTTCAGATCTCCAGAAACAGAGATGGCCTTCCAGGAACTGAAGCTAGCCATGTGTACACAGCCAGAGTTGGTGGCACCGAACTTCTCCACGGAATTGGTGGTCCAGACGGATGCATCCGATGCCGGCCTGGGTGCTGTCTGATCTCAGAAAGTGAACTGGGACGAGCACTAGAAAATCTACCTAAGTCGGAAGCTGTCTTAACGAGAAAATAACTACTCCATAGTACAGAAAAAATACTTGGTCATCAAGTGGGCATTGGATACTCTAAGATGCCCTGTTAAGGGTGCATTGTATGTTAGCAGAAGGTGCCAAGATGCCCCCATCCCGCCTTTGGGCATAGTGAGGGATATCTAAGATGGCCGCCAGACAGGTCCGCGAGGGGAAATACGCATCATCGAAGTTGGTGGCCTCTGTGATGCAAGTCCGTAAAAACAGGCTCCATCACTTTTAGTGTTGAGTTAATAGGACAGGGTTTACGAGCAAAACGAGAGATGGGTGGGACTGGCTGCTCACATATCCCCACCCAGAGTTATGGTATGGCAGATAAAATGGAGACCAGTTGTCTCATTCAGTGCCCGAAAATGGAGGTCAGAAGTCCTCCTGTGTCAAGTCTCCTGCCAGAGTCTTTTGTGCTGGATGTTACACTGTCCAGGTGACCCGGATCAACATGAATGTACCATTGTACTATTTTTGTTCTCTTTTCGCCCAAAGGCAGTTTTATGAATTTTTTACTGCAAGGTTTATAAAATTTGAATAAACCTGCCTGGACATTGTTTAAGAAACTGCTTCCCGTTCATGCCTCTAGCACTGCTGAGTGAGCGGAAACCTTACAATGTGTATACATAAAAATTCTTCAGGTTGATGTTTTACACATAAAGGAGGGTGACGATAGCTTAATTAGACGTGCAGCCAACTGCAGTGAACCCTGTTAAAGATTGATCACATTCGCTCCATGCTGACTCACTATATATATATATGTATACATGTCTAGTTTTGTCCAGTCATTTCTAAGTTTTTTTCACTGTCACATGTGTAATTACCACAATTATTAACTCACGTCACAAGTTACAGTCAAACTGTATACAATATCCTTGAATGTCATTCATTAGTTAGTTGATACTGTTTTGAGATTATAGTTCTATGAAAATAGTAGCAATAAATTCAATATGTTTAAAACTAAATTAAACCCATCATCCGACACATTATGATTGGTGCTAACCCAGCCAAATTCTAGCATAGAAATGCAAAGTAGAAGCAGAACTTTGAGCAGAGATACAGTAATTCTAATAGAAAGGCAAATATTGATATATTTTATGTTTGCATTTATCCTATGGTGGTTTTTCTCTCTGCCAGTTTTAAATGTTTTTGCAGATATGGATAATACATAACGTCCTGTTAATGCCGAATTAGTTATTCTACTTATATTAAATATGCTACGGGGCTGTTTGTGGAACTTTGGAAACTCTTAAGAGCTTTCACGGACAGAGTTGGCACTAGCCACTCAGCCTATACAGTCGTAAGTGATGCTTTCACGCCTGTACAGGACATGGCCTTTACCTCCCTTGGCTGCATCCATGGAGTAGCTGCTGGCCGGTGAAGCTAGTTTGCATGGAATAGTTGATAGACAGGTCAAACCAGAGACCCAGCACGAAAGACAAAATCAGTAGGTAGGGACTAGGTAAGGAGGAAAGCCATAGTTAAGACAAGAGAGACTATAAAAAAAATGCTACATCTAGTCATATATGGCCTTCTGGTGACTTTAGTTCACGTCACTTATATTACGGGGAGTCTGGGCCTTGAACCCATACTACAATCAGTAAGAAATAGTCAAGTGAAGCTAAAGGGAAGTTAATGAAACAAACTTGCAATTTCACAGGCTTTAAGATGAATGTTCTAATCTGTTTGCATAACCCTGATGAAACATTTGGTCACAGTTCAGTCAAGCGTGTGCATAGTGTGAGGGTGGGAAGAGTGCTTTCCCTGTGACCATCCAAACGAGGAATCCGCCAGATAACTTCGAACATCACTCCCGATGCTAAGGACGAAGTAGTCAATATCAAGCAATAAGCCTGTAAAGCACCACCTCACATTCAACTTGTAGATACCAAAGTCTCTGGAAAATACAGTATATTACTAGTATGTATGTGAGAAAGTATTAGTACGTAGCGAGTCAGGGCAGCGCTGTAACCCATAATCTGTGTCTATTGTGCTATAGTTAGAGGCTATGGGTCCATCATAGCTATGGCTATGGGCTACGGAGCGTGTACAAGATGATGAGAGTGACTGTTCCACTAGGACTCCTCACATACTTGCTTTAAATAGCAATTACATGCAAGTTATTTTTGTTTCAACAATTGATCTGAACTTACATTTTCTCACATAAATCATTTACTTACATTCTCCTTAGACTTTCTATAGCCATTTATAGGTGGTAATGATGATGCTTTGGACCTGAATGTTTGGGTGGATAAAATTAATAAGAAAAATGAGTTAAATATTAATTATTATCAATAAATAAAACATGAACATACAAACATTGGGATTAGGATACCAGCGGCTGTCATAGAGAGCCTTTACAGACTGATATGTAGATAGAATTTAGTCGGTATCCGCATTTCCACTTTCCATTTTTAAATAATTGTAAGTTATTGTGATATTACTATAGTGAGAAATATCAGGGCTTATTGTACAAGAAATACCTACAAACATCTGGACCAATCAGGACATAAGGACAACACGCAACAAAAAACACAATCTCTTTATTTAGGCTTACCCTTGTGCCCGTCTCACAGATGATTTTGTGAATATCAGATCACCGTATGGCAATTTTTTAAATTTGTCTCTGCCGACCGCAACGTAAAACTGTCCGTTTTCTAGTTCAGAGCCATCGTGTATGGGTATTCCGTCTAAGGTGTATAATCTAAACAGAACAACCAGAAATAAAGCATTTGAGGATTACCTGAACAGATTCTACAAGGATTTAATGGGAATCTGTCAGCAGGATTTCACCCATAAACTATTCACATGTGCATGTAGCTCTTTCACAATCCAGCAGTACTGAGAAATCAGCGTTTTGAATTGATATGCAAATAAGGCTGAAACCTCTGTCACTCCAGCTCTATTCCCAACTAACCTCTGCACCCTCCTTGACTTATGGATCTTTTGCCTAAAGTCACACAGCAAAGATGCTGTCAGTCAAGCAAAAGGAGGCGGCGCTGGTTGGGGAATAGAGCTGGAGGGACAGAGTCACTCATTTGCACATCAACTCAAATGTTGATTTCTCAGTAAAGTAGGAACAGGTATTTATAGATCTGTAAAGGTATTTATGGACTTTTAAAGAGCTATATGATCTATTCTCCAGCCAGCGTCACCTCCTTCTGCTTTACTGATGGCCCCATTGCTTTAAGTAACACAGCATAAAAGATAAGCAGGAGAGGAGGGTGCTGGGCGGGGAACAGAGCTGGAGTGACAGAGGCTTCAGATCTACAGCCTCATTTTACATCCCATTCGAATTCTGATTTTTCAGTAATGGAGGAACAGATTGGCCATGTAAAGGTATTTCTCACCTATACATTCAACTATGACAAATCCACAGTATAACTGATATGCCACTGATCTGAAACGCCATTGCATGCTACACTCAAACCATGTGCCCATAAAATTTACTATAGTCAAATGCAGATCAGAGGTTCAAAATCTGCACCACCAATCGGAAGTCACCGGTACCGTAGGATAAAGCACGTACCTGTGCACAGCTCCACTTCGGAGTTTCACTTTGTCTGTAACCAAGGCGAGAACAAGCTCCCACTGATCCAGGACTTTCCTAGGGATCAGCAGACGCACCACCGGGTTCATGATATCTCCATTAGCAAAAAGGCTGGTGTAGAGAAAAAAAGAAGAAGAACGTAGTGAAGATGACTATATTTCAATAGAAAAAGAATGTAATGCTTGGAAGTAGATTACTCACAACACAGTACATGGCTCCTGGACATTTTTTCTAAATCTTGCCGATACATTGATTCTGCTATGGGACACAGGTTTCACCTGTAACAGATAAGTGTACAGTTCATTACGATGAAACATGAGATTTCACAGAAAATTAAAGACGTTGGACACTTAAAAAATACTTTTAGATGTGTTCATTTTATGAATTTAAATAACTTCTTAATGTAGTTCCAGTGTAGCCCCCAATTTCCAGCTATCAGCCCCGGGATGAGCTTTACTTCCAGTCCCAGGCTCAATACACGAGTGGGTTTCTTGTATTGGCAAATATCAGAGGTGTATGGGCAGGAGGGGGTCATTTTATTAGCTAAGCGAGTCCCCTTCTGCTTATGTACATTGCATGTGACAAGGGGGCTGGCTGATCTATTGATAAGAAGCCAGTAAGACAGCCCCCCTGATATATACAGCACTGGAAGCGTTCCCTTGTGTTGAACCCAAGCTAGAAGGAAAAATGGCAAGGAACTGGGACCAAGGTTGATAGCTGAAGAATGGGGCGCCTTTCAAAATGAAAAGAAAATATTTTTTTTTTTGTTTTAATTGATTTAATTTGTTAAATTTTTCTTTTAATTGATATTATGAAAACATCTAAATAATTTTTGAAGATTGGATAACAGCTGTAGGTCTATAATTGTATTCCTGACTGAATGTGACCTGGGTCGAAAGTTCTTCGATTGGTGGATACTTGGGTTACACAAGATGAAGAAGTTGCTCTATGCAAAATGTGGGAATTGCTTTGACTGCAAACATGGAGAAAAAACAAGCTCAGTAGTTTATATTATTAACATTTACCTTGTCTACTCGGCTCAAACTTCCATCAATGCAAGGAAAAAGAAGAAAACTCCAACTTGATTACAGTGAAGTTTATTTAGCTCATAGTTTAAGTCCTTTAAAGGGAATCTGCCAGCAGGTTTTTGCTATTTAATCTGAAGGCAGCATGAGGAAGAGGAAGGCTGTGTGCGGTTTCAATATAATGAGTGTTTTATCAGGAGGAGATTATCGCTGCCCCGTACTGGTGCCCAGGAGCATCCTGGTCCAACCACACACCCAGAACTGATTAGCAGCTTACTGTTAATATGCAATGTACAAAGATAGCAGTTAATCAGGAGTGTTGGTGGAGTTCGCTTTCTACGGTCTGCTACATGATACATCTAAAATCTTGTTGTTTCCATACTGATGCACCCAGTAAACTAAGTGATGCAACACTGGAATCAGGGTTTATTTTCCTACATTATGCTGCCTTCAGATGAGGTAGCAAAAATCTGGTGAAAATTTCCCTTTAAACAGATTACCGTATGTTGAATACCACTTTTTCATTGAATATCAAAAAAACTGACCACCACATCCAAACATAAATCAGGTTTGAAGAGATGCCTACCTAGAGTCGCCAACTTATATACAATCAAACAGATAAGGCAGCACTCTGTTGCGCTATAGCATGCAAACATAAAATCTGAAAATTGAATTGCATTACTGCACTAGAAATATGAAAAATTAAGAATGCTTAGCGCATAAATTGGCCAAATCATGTGTGCCTGGCAGCCATGTTAAGGCGATTCTCATTGCCAGGACCTAATGCCAATCCTCTCTTAGACAGTCTACATCTCTCTGGGAACCTAATGTGAATCCGCTCTTGGACTGAAGTCTAGATCTCTGTGGAGGGGTAGAATCCTGCTACAATTAAAAACCGCAGGATTTTAGCCCTCCACAGAGATATTGACTTCAGTCCAAGAGCGGATTCACATTAGGTTCCCAGAGAGATGTAGACTAAGAGGATTGGCATTAGGTCCTTGCAACGAGAATCACCTTAACGTGGCTGCCAGGTACACATGATTTGGCCAATTTATGCGATAAGCATTCTTAATTTTTCATATTTCTAGTGCAGTAATGCAATTCAATTTTTCAGATTTTGTTATCGTGCCATAGCACTACAGAGTGCTGCCTTATCTGTTTGACTTTTTCATTGGACAGTAGGTGGAAATGTGATTATAAAGAAACTTTCCAATTGGAGACGCACTACCACACTTCAGCAGGGGAAAAGCGGGGATCTTTTGAGTTATGGTCAAAATTACAAACACTTTACCTTCCTGCTTCCACTTTCCTGCACCCTTACAGAATCAATCACTAGCTATAAAGACACTAACGTATAGCAGAATATAAACATACAGTAATTCCAGTGACCTTATCAGCATATAAACATGTGTCCCCTGCTTTACAGAGATCCATATTCTTCTCTAATGTATTTTTCCTAATGAAATACATTTTATTCACCACCAAGGACACATTGTGTAAGGCTCACGTGGAACGAAGTCCTAAAGTTGCAACATTTCAAAGCAATTTATTACCATATTGATTTTTATATACATAGAAGTATTTTTTGACGATATCACCTGATCTCTCCTAGCCCCACTAGTATTACGTTTTAGTAGTCAGTATATACATCTGTGACGCTAGAATTAATCACATGCTGAGCTACATTACATTTTTTCATATAGACAAAAATTAAAAGCATGAATTATCCAAAATGAAAGAAATTTGGGGAGGAATATACAAAAGTCTTATCAGTAGGAAATGCCCATAGCACGCTTACCTGTAAATCTATTGTTAATATTCCAATGTTAATAGTATTGCATTAGGATGACCCTGCAATTCAATCTATCAATGGTTCCTTCTATTGGTGTAGTGTTGGCCCCAGATATCAATATCTATGTGGGCACAAAATTTTGCCCCCACTTCTACCATTAAATGAGAGGTGCCAGCATACGCTATTTCTTAGGGCATTCATTTGTCATTGACTGCTGCGCTCTGCATAGATAGAGTCCGAGATGACAAAGTTCTCAGTATAAAGAAATGAGCTGTCATCTCAGTCACTGCCTATGCAGAAGGTAACTCGCCTGCTGCGCTCTGCGTAAGTAGCGACTGTGATGATAGAAGATAAACAGCTAAATAATGGAGGCAGTATTGAAGCACTCCACATGATTCAATGTGGTCTTCATTCATTACTACGTCTTAACACCTTTTCCAATCCTATCTAAGGTTATGGTTATGGTTAGGCTTTGGGACAGAGCTAGGTTTAGGGATAGGACTAGGTTTATAGTAATAAAATGATTACATTAATATAAAAACAGAAGCATGATAACTAGAAAAAATTAAAAGAAAATATTATAACAAAGTATAACTTAATTTTTTTTTCACATTTTATGTCAGATTTAAGCAAAAAAGTATCATAAATCAAACTATAAAGCACCACTGCAGTGTTTTTTTTTATTGCACCGCTGGAGTGGAGCTTTAAATGCAAGCCCCTTTCCCCACTCTGATACTCACCTTCCACCGCTTTGATTTGTTTGCAGATTTGATCCGGTTCATCTCCAATGAAAAGTGACCAGCCTTCAGCTGCAGTGTTTCATGGAGGTCACTTTACAATACAAGTCTATGAGAGCCTCGTTCTACCTCTCGTAGACTTGTATTGAGGGCGTGTGACGTATCTTGACTTCCGGCTGTCACAAGATAGAGAGGGGGACCGGAGCAACACCGAAAAAAACTGTGAAGACGGCGGAGGGCAAGTATGTGACCGGGGGCTTGAGGCATTGATTTAAAGCACCCCTCTGGCACTGAAAAAGACCCCGCTGGAGTGGTGCTTTAAACTATAATACATGCGATTTGAGGATAAGAGGTTCAATACTGGACTAGGGGTGAGCTCAAGACATTTGCTCTGCCCCAGTCACTGGCAACCTCACCCTACGACACTGGTTCCGGCCAATCCATACATTTATATTTGTTCAATATTATGACATTGGTAATAGCAGAGAACACCCCTTGTTACCGCCATGTGTCTATATAAAATCTATGAGCTATAAACGGATGCACTTGAGAAGATACAGTATATAGAGTAGATATTTACCTCTCACTAAAGCTACTTTAGCCCATGCAGATCCTATAATTAGGGATAGTAACAAATTTGGCTCAATAAACTAAGTGGTTTTGTAAGGCTTAGATTGGTCAACAAAAATGGAAAAATGAGAATAGCTAAACCAGTCAATCTCTTAAAGGGAATCTGTCATTAGATTCATGCTGCCTGAACCACAAGCAGCATTAATAAGAGCCTGGCAGCACCTTAGCTGTGGGGTTCAAAAACAGTTTGAAAATCTACCAGTCTGCGGTAAGGATAGAGCTGACTAGTCCAGTGCTGCCCACGGCAGGCTTATGCCCAGCCCAGTCCAGCTGATTGACAGGTCTGTCCCATATGTGTACACAGAGAGATCTGCCATTAAACTGGAGCATTGTGGGTACTCCACCGGACTAGTCAGGTCTTACTCTACAGCTCCCGGCCAGCTTTTCAATCTATGGCCCCGATTCCCTAAGACAGGTATTGTACAGGCCATGAAGGGGTGCATCTTACAAGTGGCGTAAGATTTTAGGCATAAGGTATGCCAAAGCTGATCTTGAATTAGCCCCTTCTCCAGCTTCATCCACTTCGAAAACACCAAAAGTTGCAGAATTTTAGCACAACCTCACGTTGCACCAAAATGTTGCAAATTTTAAGGTATTTTATGACAGATATAAAAAACGTAAATTGATCTATTTTCAGAGAAAGACATAACTGACTCGGATACATGCATGCTGCCCGAAGCTCGGGCAGTGCGCATCTAATGACAGCTCCCTTTACATCTGGATTTACACACAGCACATTTCTCGTGTTTTCAACAGTGCTGTGTTTGTCAGGTCAAAAATAGCAAATTATTGAGAAGTCCACATACACACTGTAGCATTCCTCTGGGTTTGTGACATTTTGCTACAAAACGCAGTTTGCTGTGGGTATGGCTTTTTTTTTTGGGGGGGGGGAGAGAATTCTGCTTTTTTTGCTTAAAAAAATAGCTGAAAAAAGTGTAAAAATCACAAAATAAATGCTTCAAAATCCTGATTATTTTCCTGAACGCTGAAAAAAAATTGGGCGTGTGAAAAACGCCTCGATCTGTCTATCATTGCACATTAGGAAAAGGACTATCCCCAATTATTGGAAAGATTTTGATGTTTTCATTGGCTGTGCAAAAGCATTAATACTTACATCGTCTGTGGGGGACTATGGGAGAACAGCAAAATGACAATTAGTATATACTTAACCATATTATAAGGCACAAAACAGATAAAAGAGAATATATACACAAATAACACATCACAATTAATTACACACCTTTTAATACAATTAGAAATCACAAAGGCGCTACAGTCTTCAGTGTTTATTATCACAGAACTGGATGTATTTTACAGTTTACCGTATGATGAAAAAGTATAGAATTTTCTAACAAACTTTATGTATGAAATTCTCAGTTCTTAAGATCTAATTCAATCAGTGGATACAAATCTGTCTGTGATGATCACATAGGTGGGATCTTCATTAGATCTGTAGAAGGGTATGGTCTCACACTATCCTTTCTACGAAAAAAATGCAACACTTTACTGCCCCAGCAATATGAATGAGAATTCTGAAATCTCATGTAAATATTGATTTTTTTTTTCTTGCAGATTTGAAGCTTCAAATCTGCAGCATTTATGTAGCGTTCTTCACCCATTCTAATGAATGGGTAAAAATGCATTAAAAAAAAAAACCACACCAAAAAATGCATTTTTTTATGCTACTTTTTTTCCCTGCCAAAAGACAGGATGATGCAGAAAGGGTACATGTGCGAATACCCTTAGGTTGCTATCCTACATGCCACATGCACTGCCATTATGCCATGATGCCCATCAGCCTCCATAGAACAAACAAAACAGGTGCCACGTGCCATAAGGGAAGTGTGTGACAACCCTTACATACATGCTTGTAACTGGACACAGTGTGTGTATGCCATGCTGAACCATTGGCATGCATTCTTCCAATGTTGACGTGGTCAAAAACGGGTTTTATTTCAAATTTTGTTAATATTCTTTAGGCTACAACTAGTGATGCTCTAAGCTAGAAAACCAAGGAGAGACCTGCCCACAGACTGCCCCGCAGCACAATAATCTGTCTCTATAATGGGGAACATGTCTCTGCTTCGAGTCTTTCCTTGGTTTCTCCGACTTAGAGCAGGAAGATAAGACCTGACTACTGTCTCGCCCCAGAGCACGGGCATATCATTAACTGAAAACTTCTGACACTGATTACACAACAACCACCAAGGTGCCACACAAGAAACATCTCGTGACGGGTTTATCCAGTGAGGTGTCTCAAAACCTTTGCAACCTTATTGCTGCACAGCATACTGATGGCATTGGTTACAGAAGAATTTCTAAAGTAGCAAAGGTTCCAGTGAGCACCGGATTTCTTCACCCCAGGTATCATTTTAATCAGTATAACAGTGCTAACCTGACATGGTCTGTAGTTTACTGAGCAAAATCCTGCTGACAGGTTCGCGTTAAAGTATTTCATTAATTGTAATTTCTTGAATGTTTTCAGTGCTGACTCCAAATGTTCCCATATATACGTACTTCACATGTGTTCTCAGTATCATGATTAATGGCGTGGTTACAATTAGCTACTGTCACTGAGAGGCGCCAGATCAGATAATTTGAGCTCCGGAATGTTCAAAATAAGTAGTGATCATTCTTACAACAAACGTCCCAACTAATGATTAACCCCACAAAGTTAAAAATAAACTTGTTTTCCTAGAACCCTTAAGGGGTTGATAATGAGTTAGGTGCTTGTATTAGTGATGTAGGAGTTTGGTAAGACTACGGGAATACTGCGACCTGAGGTCAGCAATGTGTATAGGATAGGTATCAATGTACTGGCAGGATACGCGTCTGCATAACTTCTAGCTATTATTGAAAGACAACCTGGCACCAGTGGCTAGTTTGTTCTTCTATTATTCCCGATGTGCCCTTGAGCAATCCGGTTTTTATTTTTTTTAAAACCGCCATTAGGTTCAAAAGATATAGACCTTCTATTCAGTACTATTTTTTTATGGTCGTTACAAGGGGGCGTGGCTCACAGGATTCTCTGCATAATTACCATATAAAGACCATAAAAAGCAGCACTAAATAAAAAGGACCATATCTCTGGAACCATAAGGTGGATATTTTTTTATTAGGAAAAAATGTCCTCTTTAAGCCCAAAACCCATATAGGAAATCATTAGTCAGTGAGGTAAATCTAGAATGTAATGTCCATTCTGCTTTAGGTCCAATAATCTGTGTTAATTAATATCTTAAACAGAGGGTCAAATAAGTATTGAAATCGTCACCAATTATCTAAGTAAATTTATTTCTAAAGGTGCTATTTATATGAAATTCTCACCAAATGTCAGTAACAGCCCATCCAATCCACAGAGGCAAAGAAACAAACCATAGATGTCCATAAATTAAGCTACTGTATATACTAGAGTATAAGCCGACCCGAGTATAAGCCGAGACCCCTAATTTTGCCACAAAAAACGGGGAAACTTAATGACTCGAGTATATGCCATTACTGTAATGAATATGCGGCTCCACCCCTATGGGAGTGGAGTCGGGTCCATATTCATTACTGTAATGAGCGGTACCATGTGACTGCTCACTGCAGGAAGCTGTCAGCGCTGGAGAACCAAGAGGGGCAATTTCAGCCTAAAAAATGGTCTGAAATTCTCGGCTTATACTCGAGTATATACAGTATGTGTAATAATGAGAAATGACACAGGGACAAAATATTGAACACACCAAGAAAGTGGAGCAAAAAGCCATGGAAAGTGACACCAGCTGAAATCTTTCAGTAATTGGAAAGCAATCCTGCTATTTAGTGAAAACAAGACCATCTGGTTTAACTGATGGCCTATAAAAAGGTGTCTCATTACCAAGGTGCCGCACAAGAAACATCTAATGATGGGTTAAAACTGAGCTCTCTCACAACCTTTGCAACCTTATTGTTGCAGTGTTGCAAAGTATACTGATGGAATTATTGGAATTGGATGGAATTGTTTCAAAGAAAACAGTAAGTAATGCACTCAACCTCCATGGCCTCTATGCACGCTCACCATGCACGACTCCATTGCTCAACTAAAAGAATGTTCAACCAAATTTACTGTTTGCTCAACAACATTTAGACAAGCCTGTAAAATACTGGGGGATTATAGTCTGATCAGATGAGACCAAAACTCAACTTTTTGAATGCCATATTACACAACATGTTTATAGGCCAAAAGGCACTGCATATCACCCCATAAACACCATACCAACAGTGAAGTTTGGAAGTGGGAACATCTTGTTGTGGGGCTGTTTTTCAGCATGCGGCACTGGCAAATTTCATATAAATGAAGTCAAATATACAGGAGACATTATTGAAAGAAATTTGCTACCGTCTACCAGGATGATGAAGAAGATATGTGGTGGACATTTCAGCAAGACAATGATCCCAAACATGCAGTCAAGGGAATTCTCAATTCGTTTCAGAAAAAGAAAAGCTGCTAGAATGGCCCAGCCAATCACCCGACCTGAATCAAATAGAAAATGTATCGAAGGAACTAAAGCTCAGAATTCATAGAAAGAGCCTGCAGAAATCTTCAGGATTTGAAGAGTGTTTGCGTGGAAGAATGTGCCTAAATCACACCTGAGCAATGCATGCAACTAGTTTCTCCATACAGAGGGCGTCTTAAATCTGTCATCATTACCAAAGGCTTTTGTAAAAAGCATTACCGGTAATTAAATTTCAGTAAGCGTGTTGAATACTTTTCCCTGTGTCATTTCTCATTATTACACATAACTTAATTCATGGACACCTATAGGTTGATTTATTTGCCTGTGGGGATTGGATGGGCTGTTACCCACATCTGGTGAGAATTTCATGTCAAAGCACCTTTAGAAATACATTTTGCACCATTTATCTCCCTTAGGCTCTGTTTTAAGCTATCTATTGCTGGCTGCAGAATGAGTTAACAGAGAACCCATCAGTGAGCCAATTCTCACAGAAAAGTTGATACAGCTTATCCTTCTCAGCTCCTCTCAGTTCATTTACAACAATATGAAATTTTACAACTTCTGGTCATGTGAAATTATGGCGCAGTTGGACGCTTGGATAAAAAACCCTGGTGAACCAATGGTTCCAGAATTGTTTCACAATTGTTCTGTATTGACCTACTGGGATAGGAAGATGTTTGGGTTATATACCCAGCTGCACAACTGGGCTGCACTCAGAGTTATACATTTTCCCATCAGAACATGCTCACTGATGGCGTCTAAATTAACTGGTATTTCTTAGCCAGAAATACATCCATCTAAGTAGGAACAAAATTAGAGCTAAAATGCTTTTTTTATGTTAAAACTTTTGTGAACCTTTCGAATTGATACTAATATTCTTAGGTTGTGGTTTTGGAATTTTATTTTATTTATTTTTTCATTCTCTTACATTTCTCCGCATGTGAAACTGCTAGCTATACGCTCAGTGGGTCTTCTCCATCTCCCTTATATTACCATTATATTAACATTGTATCACATGTGTTCATACCTCTCCTTTCCTTCCTCTCTCATTTCTTGACATGGCTGTACAAATTGTGAGGGAGAATACCGAAAGGTTTAAAAGGGGTTGTCTAGTGATAACCCCATATGCAATGAATGGAGCGATGATCACACAGGTGCATTGCTGCCTCATTCTAATGGGATAAAAGTCTCCTGGTCTGCTGATCAGTGCAGGTCCCAGCAGTCAGTACCCCAACCAACAATCCCGGCAATCCCACCCTGTCAAACCTCTGCTACAAGTTTGAGTTATTCTCAAAACTACAATTGACTGAGTTGTTTTACAAGGAGAGAAATGTAATAAAAGTCACATCCTATAAGATTACACAGGCAGAAACACATAGAAACATAGCACAGTAAGACTGAGGACACAAATAGTAATGTTACCGGTAACTTCCATTGGAACTTTTGTTGGAAGACGTTTAATATTCATTAGCATGTTTGACGAGCCTTTGGAGTTAGCATGCCTGGACAAGCTGAAACCACTTGTTGATCCTTTCAAGCTAATTAGCAATTCTACACAGAAAAGATTCGGCCAAAACAACATTTCAAAAGCCCCAAAATAACAATATAGTCAGAGTACAAAATCATGATGGAAATCTGGGACAACATCGTAGAAACTTAAGATAGTAACATCAACCAAGATATAAAAAGCTGGGAAAACTAAATAAAGTTTTAAGTTGGCTCAAAACTATTTATAAAAGGGGATCTTCCAACCTATGTACATAAATGATCATTCATCCAACGGGTAGATACTATTTAGTAGCTCAGTGTGGGACCAACAATTCAGAACATTACCATCACCAGAACAGGGTACTTGTGACCCCCATTTCCGTGGTTCTCTCCTGTCCACAAGAGCACGCTCAGGAGTCGAATGAAGAGGCAGGTTGCATATGTGCCCTACTGCTCCATTAAAAGTCAGGGACAGTGGCGAGGTAAGGGCCATCTATGTATTTTCAGTGGAGTGGAGGAATACAAGCACAAGTTGGCAAGCCGCCATTCTATTGAACTATACCTGACCACATAAAAGAACTTGGGACACCATTTTCTTGTTTTAGTAATTGTTCAAGGTTCCAGCAGCACGCACACTAATCTGATAATTATCGCTAGAGATGAGCAGAAGGATTCACCCAAACCTGGTCCCCCTACCACTTCAGTGCCTCGTGGCAGCTGAATCAAGGCAATGCGAAAACCTTCGACCGGCATTTGGATGCTGGCATTGTGGGCGCCTCATGTATTTACAAGGCCCCTGTGACATCGTGGGGGCTTAGTGATCACAAGAAGCGCAAAAGATGCCAGTGATTCAGTTCCGACCAAGGAAGGTTGCACTGTCCAGGTCAGGCTGCCGAGAAGTACCAAGGTGGACACCAGACCATGGGAATGCGAATCTGTTTGCTCATCTTTAACCATCACCTATTCGGTGACTAGGTGATCACTTATAAACGCAAACATTTTCACTGTATCTATTGTCTTTTTGACTTTGACAACAAAGAAGACTTACGGTATACATTAAAACCGCTTGTGTTAGTCCTTCATCCCCATTCTTAATAGGGTATATCTATTATAAGAGTGTATCTGTATGTATTATGATTCTTTTATTTTTTTAGTAACCCAGCAAAAATGCAATATTTAGGTCATAGACATTTTTCTTGCGTGTGATCAGTGGAAGTCGCGGTAGTCCATCCCCCAGCGATCATACATTTATTACTTATTCTGTGGTTAGTTCATATATGTGGCTTACTGTAAATACAATCTATATAGCTGACCACTGTATATACAGAGACCCCTACTCTAGAGAATATTGTGCAGTACTGAAACGTACAACACAAACTCAACATTCACTATGCAGAAAACGTGCACACACCCAAACAGCGAAAACAATGGAAAGGCATTGTAGGAGGCGAGCTGCTGTAATGGATACATTGCGCCATGAGCAACTAATACTCTGCTAAATTAAATACCGCACGGTCCTATCCAAATCATGTCAAGTGCTCAATAGTATGTCAGGTGTTCTGTTGAGCTGCAAAAACACTCCCAAGACAAAGGCAAGGGAATAAAAAGGAGGAAGGGACCCCAGCGAAAGGAAAGAAGCACAGACCTGAACTCACCTACCCGTAATATTGTGACCCAGTGATCCGTAAAAGGCTCCACATCTTCTAGTTTTCCCTTTAACGCTAACAGACAGCTCACCTCTCGTTACAAGACAAATTACAAAATCACAGGCCAAAATAAGTATTAGAAAAACCGGAGAAGGACACATGGAGTACAAGTCCCACATTGAAAAGGTAAAAATACACGTTTTTATTCAACAATATTTAGGAATACGTAATCATAACAAATACAAAATGTACAGCAAGGAAAACTCTGGATAGCACTGGAAAATCAGAGCAGCGGCAGCCCCCATGAACCACTGATACTATTTAAACGTAAAGTGCCATTAGTGCATGTTAAAAGGTAATGATACCACCACAGCCGGAAATCTAAGAGTCAATCCCTACCACTCCCCCAGTGGGGTGCCGCTCATCCGAACAGCATATGTCATAATCTAACCGGTCAGCAGCTCTTACCCATTCAGTCGGTACACAGGGGTCACCGCCGCAGCCCCAACGCGCGTTTCACGTCGGCTTCGTCAGGGGGCTGCTAACCGGTTAGATTATGACATATGCCATTCGGATGAGCGGCACCCCACTGAGCACATCATGCAGCAACGTCATCATGACAGCATAACCTGCAGACAATGGAAGGCATGTAGGGTGCGAAAAAATGGGGAAGATGACAGGTATGACCACGGTATATGGTCCCCAATGGGTGGTTCAGTTTTATCCAGTCACTCGCAAAAAAGGGCCCCAGTACAAGAACAATATATGGGACCTTTGCAGTCAAGAGCTCCTAAAAATGCAAAATTGCACCTGCTCTGAAGGTATAAATGGGCCCCCTACATGTGGGCCTGTGTGCGAACACATAGGTTGCACCAATAATATGTCCGCCACTGTATCCACTGTATAGTTTCCATGTAATACACAGTATTTACACAGCATTAGCCTTTTCTTTTACTTCTTTAAAGTCACATTGAAAAAAGTTGCGACTTTTGGCATTTCACGCCAGCTGTGCCCAGCTCCGTAGGACGGCAGCGTGTCTCCAGTTTGTCTAATATATGAGGAACTGTGGTGTTCCTTACTACAGAAACCTTACTCTATTTCCTTAAAGGACTAAGATTTGGGACGAGGCACAAATCTCTTGTCGGGCACTACTGATTCGTGTGTGCCTCTTACGGGGGCTCTCCAGAAATTAAAAAAAAAAAAAAAAGGAAAATGTCATTATGAATATAATCCTAAATACTTGTAATTAGCTAATCACATTTGTTTTGTCTAGGAAGGTAATATAGTATATTAAAATGCTATAGTAAAATAGCCTTGTTACACGGAGAGAAACCAAGAATGATAGGATAGGAGCCTGTGAGCACGTGCGGTAGGAAGCTCTGCTGCTATGACCTGGAGATATATGTGGCATAGTCTATCTTCAGGTCACAGCAGGGGAGCTTCTTACTGCACATGCTCGCAGGCTCCTGTCCTATTAACATTCTAGGACAGCTGTCAGTGTTACCAGGCTATTTTACTATACTAAGAAAAAACACAAACATTGAGCTTGATGTAAGTTGGTATACATGCAGCACATAGACGCATGTTCACATTGGTCATAAAGCATGCAAAACCTACAAGAAACAAATGAGCAAAAACCCCGATGTAACTAAATAAGTAAAAAGCAAAAGTGAATTTAAATAGCAGGGTTCTTTGTAATACTATTTTTGATCAAAAATAGCATAAAAGCAATCCCACCGACGACAAGGTGACCCTGATCGGGATGGCCCTACACTGTCTAATATTGAAAACCTTACCATGTGTCAGAGTTGACCTCAGTGTGTGAATAAGGGCAGAGAAAGTTTTTTTTCTTTGTATTTTTTGCATTCTGTGCAAGCCGGGGTGTGGCCTCCCTTTCCTGAGCTGGAAATTACATTTAAAGGCTTCCCCAGACTGGTGTCCACTGGTTGGGCCCAGTCCTTTTGTCTGCCCTTATTCACACACTGAAGATAACTCTGACTTATGGTAAGGTTTTCAATATTAGACAGCGTAGGAGTGTCACGATCAGGGTCACCTTGTTGTCGGTGGGATGGCTTTTATGCTATTTTTGATCAAAAACAGTATTACTAAGAACCCTGTGTTATTTCAATGCTCTTTTGCTTTTTACTTATTTAGTTACAACAGGGTTTTTGCTCATTTTGTTTATTGTAGGTATTTTCCTGTACTATAGCTATTATGGTACCTTCCAAGAAAAAACAAATATGATTAGAAAATTAAAGGGAACCTGTCACCTCCCTAGGGCCTATTACAGTAAAATAGCCACCTTCAGAAGCAAACAGGCTGCATTCTGTGAAGGTGGCTCTTAGGTTAACTATCCCTAGGAATGCTGAAATAATTATTTGAGCTAATACTGTTGATAAGATGTATGGGACCTAATTCTTTAATTTCCATAGATAAAGAATTTATAATTGGTTGAAGTTGACGGACCTATGTCTTTTTTCAACTCATGTAACAACAGCATATCAAAGAGGTCCCCATCAGCCCCTCCATTTAACATTTCCAATGGAGGTTCTCAAGAAAAATTACACCGTTCTGGTTCCTGTATCTAACAGACTTTTTTGTATGCTCTGGTTATTCCATAAAAGTCTGAGAATGGCATTATTCTTTGAGCCAAGAAGTCTAGATGAGTCTTTGGCACCCATGGCCTTGTTGCCAATTCATCAGATGTCCTTTCTTGGACCAACTTAAACAGGTACTAACTAGAAATGAGCTAGCATGCTCGGATAACGTGTTATTTGAGAATGCTCGGGTGTTATCAGTATCTTGGGAATGCTCAAATAATATATGTTTGAGTCCCTGCGGCTGCAAGTTTTATGGCTTTTAGGCAATCCCCGCATGTGTTGTGGCTGTCTAACAGCTGCAAATCAAGCAGCCGCGGGGAGTCAAACATTTTTCGATCACGGCCAAGATACTCATAACACCTGAGCATATTCGTTCATCACTAGTACTAACCAATGCACACCAGGAACATCCCCCTGCCATTTAAAAGACACTCTAACCCAGTCACTGAGTAATCAAAATATGGTCCTTGTCAACGTTACTGTGATCTTCATGCTTGCCCATTTTTACTTCTTCTAACATATCAACTTGAAGAACTGTTTGTTGCTTAATAGGATCGCGCTGTAAAACGCTGCGGAATATGTTAGCGCCATATAAAAAGATTATTATTATTATATCCCACCCTTTAAACAAAGTTGCTGAATGTAGCAATTTTTAATCACCTTGCCACAACAGATAGTGAAAATCAATTTGCAAAACTTGGGTCCAGCAGCCACATCAGTAATTTGCGCCAGTGGGATGGAACCCCTGCAAACTGCCTTTTACCCGATGGCGTTCTTGGCTTCTCTTTTGATTAGCCGGTCTGGTGTAACGTCATGGTTGTGGCATGATATACAAGTGATGTTGTGCCAGGTCAGCTATCAAAACAACAGCCGCAGATGCCTGCAGGTATGAGGCGGTTTGCAGGGTTCACGTCCGGCAGCCAAGATTATTGACGTGGCTGCTGGATCGGGTCCCACAAATCGGTCTGTACCATCTGTAGTTGCCATTGTCGGGGACGTATAATATTCCAACCCACATTGCATTGGCACAAATGTAGTATTAAACTGCACATCAATCTGATCAGGTCACAGCACATGAATAAATAAGTTGTCACATCACAAGTGGCTGCTCTCCACCTGGGGACTCTTCTGAGTTTTTGGATAGTGATTGTTGCTATTTCTCCATTCCCATTAGGCTTATTTGCATGAAACAACATTCATACTGGTTTATGTACACAGCCACCTCGGGGGATACAGTTTCACATTGCTGTACCCAAAAACAATTGTGTTTGTTCACCAACTATGCCAGCTTTATTCCTCATAGTCAAGTTGTTACTTGTGTCGATGGAGAAACAAAAATAGCACAAGGTCATATGCATATTGTTTTTTTATGAAATTCCCAAACTCACTGTATATTATGGAAAAGCAAGTAATGCAAAAGTGAAAACAGATTATACAGTATATAATATCTAGTATAATAAAAACCATGTTAATGTAAGGTTTCACATGGCACCATGTATGTATGCATTTTTAAAAGTATGCAGGATAGTTATATGAAGCTCTAGCTTATAGAGAAAAGGATGGAGAAAACTACAGGGTGGGACATTTATATGGATACACCTAAATAAAATGGGAATGGTTGGTGATATCAACTTCCTGTTTGTGGAACATTAGTGTATGGGAGGGGGAAACTTTTCTAGATGGGTGGTGAATCATGGCAGCCATTTTCAAGTCGTCCATCTTGGACCCAACTTTATTTTTTTCAATGGGAAGAGGGTCTTGTGACACATCAAACTTATTGAGAATTTCACAAGAAAAACAATGGCGATCACGATTGAACGAACTAAACTGCGGATGAAACCCACATGCCCCAAAAAATGGGGACTTACCAGTTGATTCCAGACAGCGATTATTAACAGCAAATTCAGCCAACAGTAAGTAGGTCACCCAGTCCTCCTGATTCTCAGATACAAAACATCTAAGATATGTCTCTAAATTCTGATTAACCCGTTCAGTCTGCCCGTTAGACTGTGGGTGAAACACCGAAGAAAAAGACAAATGGATCCCCAGACGGGTGCAAAACGCCCTCCAAAATTTGGAGATAAACTGCACCCCCCGATCAGAAACAATATCCGTAGGAATCCCATGCAGTCTTATTATTTCCCTGACGAAGATTTGCGCCAAAGTTTTGGCATTAGGCAAAGCAATAAAATGAGACATTTTACTGAACCTGTCCACTACCACCAGGATTACAGTGTTCCCTGCAGACACAGGTAGATCCGTAATAAAATCGACCGACAAATGAGTCCAAGGTCTGCTGGGAATCTCCAATAGGTAGGAGAGCCCCTGATGGATGAGTATGTGAAGTCTTAGAACGCGCACAGACATTGCAGGCGGCGACATACTCCTGGACATCCTTATAAGCACCTGGCCACCAAAAACGCAGAGTAAGTAGATCCGCGGTAGCCTTAATCCCTGGATGTCCAGCCAGCTTCGTATCATGATGTTCACTGAGGATTCTAAGACAGAGATTGACTGGTACAAACAGGTGGACAGGTAGCAGGGGCGTCCCCCTGAGCGTCCGCAACCTCTCTTTCAAGATTGGAGCATATGGACGCCATTACTAACCCTTTTTGTAGTATAGGTACCGATTTGCACTTATCGCCTCCCCCAGGAAAGCAACGGGACAAAGCATCTGCCTTAACATTTTTGCTTCCCGGTCTAAAAGTGACAAAAAAGTTAAATCTGGTAAAGAACAAAGCCCATCTTGCCTGACGAGGTGTAAGATGTTTTGCCAACTCCAAGTAAACCAGATTCTTATGGTCAGTGATAAGCATCACAGGGTGAACCGCTCCTTCCAAGAAATGATGCCACTCCTCAAATGCCCATTTGATAGCTAAGAGTTCCCTATTACCAATATCATAGTTTCTCTCAGCTGGCGACAGTTTTTTAGAAAAGTAAGCGCATGGTTGCCATTTACCAGGAGACGCACCTTTTGATAATACAGCCCCCACTCCCACCTCGGATGCATCCACCTCCACAATGAATGGCTGAGTGACATCAGGCTGCATAAGAATCGGCGCAGAAGCAAAACACCCCTTCAAAGTGTCAAATGCGTCCCTGGCAGGACTGGACCACTTGGAGAAGTCCGTCCCTTTTTTAGTCATATCAGTGAGCGGTTTAGCTACTACTGAAAAGTTCTTTATGAATTTACGGTAGTAATTGGCAAAACCCAAAAACCTTTGTAAGGCCTTCAAATCCTCAGGACGATCCCATTCCAATACCGCCCGGACTTTCGCCGGATCCATGCGAAAACCGGTGGCAGATAATACATATCCAAGGAAAGGGATCTCCTCCACCGAGAACATGCACTTTTCAGGTTTGACATACTTCGTTTTATTGTCACGAAGTATCTGTAGGACCAGGTAGATAACAACAAACCTGCCTACAAGGTGACTAAAGATGTCATTAATGAAGTGCTGGAAGACGGCGGGCACGTTTGTCAACCCAAAAGGCATCACTAAATTCTCATAGTGTCCTTCTAGCGTATTGAACGCAGTCTTCCACTCATCACCCTCCTCAATGCGGATGAGATTGTACGCCCCCTGAGGTCCATTTTAGAGAACCATTTTGCCCCAACAATTTGATTAAAAAGGTCAGGTATAAGAGGTAGCGGATACGGATCACGGACCGTGATAGCATTCAGTTCCCGGAAATCCAGGCAAGGACGTAACCCGCCATACTTCTTTAGGAAAAAGAACCCTGCAGCAAGGGGTGAAGAGGAAGGTCGGATATGGCCCTTAGCCAGACTTTCTGTAATATAGTCCTTCATGGCCTGCCTTTCTGGACCTGAGATGTTATAGAGTCTGCTCTTGGGCAGCTTGGCACCAGGAACCAGACTGATGGCACAATCATAAGGACGATGTGGGGGAAGCTCTTGGCTCCCCTGCTCAGAAAACACATCCACGAAGTCTGATAGGTAATGGGGCACAGACTGGGTATCCACCCTTGCCAACCGGGTACCCAAACAGTGTCCTTGACAGTATGTACTCCACTTAACCACTTCCTGTGTCTGCCAATCAATTACTGGATTGTGCAGAGCGAGCCAAGGAAGTCCCAGTACCACAGGTGAGGGCAGGCCCTCAAGCACAACATTTTAACACCTCAGAGTGTATGGCCCCTACCTGTAGCCGTAAGTCATGGACTACCTGCGTGAAGTGCCCCTGTCTTAGAGGACCGGAATCAACAGCTATTATGGGTATAGGTCTGGACAAGGTTTGTGAGACAAGGCCTTGGTCCCGGATGAACCCTGCATCGACCAAATTAAACCCCGCCCCACTGTCCAAGAAGGCGGACACATCAACCTTATTTTCACCCACATATAACATAGCTGGAAGGAAAAAAACGAGTCTTTCCTACAGAGGTTATGAGTACACCCGGGTTGCCTACCTCCCCGCAACCCGGGCTCTCTAGTTTTCCGGCGGTTGTTTAAACAAGTGACGGGTAGGACATGTGCTCACAAAATGACCTTTCTTGCCACAACAAAAGCACACTCCCCCTTACGTCGAATTAAAGCAAGTTTGCTAGGTTGGGACGTTGCACCCACTTGCATGGGTTCCACAGTTGAATCAGTACTGGTCACGCTCAAACTTGGACCTCCTGTCCCCAGAGGTGTCTCCCTATGCCTCTGGCGAAGACGGCGATCAACCCAGATCGCCAGAGACATGGCCGTCTCAAGGGAATCCGGAGTCTCATAGAGAGCTAAAGCATCCTTTACTCTTATGGAGAGACCCTCGCAGAACTGACTACGAGGGCTGGGTCATTCCACCTAGTGTCAGTGGCCCACCGCCGGAACTCGGAGCAGTATTCCTCCGCCTGACGGTCTCCTTGCTGAAGTTGGCGCAGAGACGACTCAGCCAAGGAGACACGATCAGGGTCATCATACACTAAGCCCAAAGCCTGGAAGAAGCCCTCTACTGACTGAAGTGACTGAGTCAGATGGAAGAGAAAATGCCCATGCTTGCGAGTCCCCCTGTAGGAGCGAGATAACAATCCCCACCCATTGCTCCTCCGTACCAGAGGATACCGGAAATAAAGTTTGCAGGCCTCCCGGAACACAACAAACTTGTCCCGCCCCCCGGAGAACTTGTCTGGCAGCGCGACCTTGGGCTCCACAATGGTTTGTTTGGAAAGTGAAATCCCCACACCAGACGTAACAGAGTGCTGTGAAACCACCGTGCGTAAATCCGCCACCTCCAGACTGAGCTGCTGCAACTGCCCTGTCAGCGCTGTAATAGGATCCATAGCGGATCAGAAAATGCTTTCGGGGTCCGAGATAATGTCGCGATTGGACTGGCGGGTAAACTGGGACCAGGGGCACCTTTCCTGGCCCTATCTCTAGGGGGCGCCCTAACTCGCCCTGCTCCAGTACACCAACCCGACAAACAGGGGAACACAGACAAGGGTAAAAAGAAAACTCCACTTACACAAAATATGCTCTCACAAATAAAAAAAAGGTATCCACCAGGGTGTGAAGGACGGGAAAGGTAAATAAAGCAGGTAAGGATGAGGAATTTTCCAAGTGTGCAAACCATACAACGGTCGCACAATAAATTCCTCCAGCACTCCAAACACCAGCTCCTCACTACTCCAGGTCTATCAAGCAAGTGCTATCTCAGACAAAGATCTGACCAGAAGGCCTAGCTTTTATAGGAGATAGGAGTGGCTAACCGAGCACAGCTGAAAGCAGGAATTTCCACATGGCCTATTAACCCCTATCCTGCTGAAAGAAAACAAAACACCTTTAATACACAGGAGAAGTGCTTCTTCTCAGCAAAGAAGCAGAAGCCGTCAGACGCCGTGGTCTTCTGGTACTGCTCTGTCGCGGTAACTCCGTGACAGTTTCCTGGAAAGTGGATTGGTCGTCATGGGCCAGTTGAATGGCCACCAAGGTCTCCTGATCTGACTCCCTTAGACTTTTATCTTTGGGGTCATCTGAAGGCAATTGTCTATGCTGTGAAGATACGAGATGTGCAGCATCTGAACAAATGGATACTGGAAGCCTGGGCTAGCATTTCTTCTGCGGTGTTGCTATCAGTGTGTCAAGAGTGGGAGAAGAAGGTTGCATTGACAATCCAACACAATGGGCAGCACTTTGAACACATTTTATAAGTGGTCATAAATTTGTAAATAACTCATGAAAAAATAAAGTTACGTTAAAACCAAGCTCACCATTGTTTTTCTTGTGAAATTCTCAATAAGTTTGATGTGTCACATGACCCTCTTCCCTTTACCATGCAGCGCTGGAGTCCTGGGTTCAAATCACACCCAGGACAACGTCTGCAAGGAGTTTGTATGTTCTCTCCGAGTCTGCGTGGGTTTCCTCCGGTTTCCTCCCACATTCCAAAGACATACTGATAGGGAATCTAGATTGTGAGCCCCATTGGGGACAGCAATGATAATGTGTGGAAAACTGTAAAGCGCTGCGAAATATGTTAGCGCTATATAAAAATAAAGATTATTATTATTATTGGATCCAAAATAGCCGACTTCAAAATAGCCTCCATGGTCACCACCCATCTAATGTGCCACAAACAGGAAGCTGATATCACCAACCATTCCCATTTTATTTAGGTGTATCCATATAAATGGCCCACCCTGTAGATGACTATGGGCTATGCATTATGCTACATGGATGACCATGAGCTGTGCTTTATATTATATGGAGGACTATGGGATACATTATACTATATGGAGGACTATGGGGAGTGCATTATACTTCTTCTATGGAGCCCCATAACTTCAATATACCCCCTAATGAGTGTAATGGTTTATTTTATTCTATAGATTAAAAAACAGCAGCAGAACAGGGGGACATACCGGTATATCAAGTTGGGAGATATATACCAGGATGGGATAAAGGATAAGGCATGTATAACAGAATGGGTGATATATATATATACCAGGATGGGGCCAGGGTGAGGGACATATCTAGTTGGAAGTGTCTTTGGCAGTTTCCCCAAAAAAGTGACCCCTCCATTACATTTATATGCTCTACAAATAAGCACAGACAACCATTTTAAGAGGATATGGGTCAATGTCCCCAATAACCTCCCACACTCCCTCTATGAAGGACTCTCAGGTTGTCAATCGATTTTACATCCAGCACACAGATTTCAATGGGTATCATTCTCCATTATCCCTGTGGAGCTGCTGTAGGTGAGCAATGCACTTACTGTTGGGTTCCTACACATATTATAGCTGATCTTTAGGGTTCCTAGCAGAGGTACAACCTGTAATCAGCTTTCCCATGGAACCCACGTAACAAAAAAAATTCTTGAAAAAACAAAACCGATAACCTGTTTCTGATTATGCCCATTAAAAGGATTTAACTACCATTTCATATATTGCATTCCCACCTAGCACTCAATTCTCAATATCTTTATCTATAAATTAGACACTATATATGTATGCTCTTTTCAACGCCTTCAAAGTCTCCTACACTAACCGCTTTGAAAAATTGTGTAGGGCAGGAGTCTTGTCTAACAGACTTATATCAGATATTTACTAGATATTACTTAACCCCTATCCATATGACTACCAAAAACAATCATGCATGAGTAAATGGAAGGTTTTCTAGAGGAATCCCTCTGGCCACATACCTAGCAAGAGAAATGAAGAAGTTAACACAGCTACATGCTTTGTCTAGCGGATGAGCCAATTTTAACCTAGTGCCACTTTATATGGTAATAACTCTGGAACGCTTCAACGATTGAGACTGTTTTTTTCGTGAAGCATTGTACTTTATGTTAGTGATAAATTTAGGTTGATAGGTAGATATGTTTTGTGTTTATTTGTGAAAATATCTGCATTTTGGTGAAAATTTTGAAAAATGGATCTTTATATTCTTAGATCATGCTGTACAGTATATAAAAATATAAAATTGTTTTTTGAAAATATAAAAAAAAAGTTCAAAACACCCCTTTTTGCCCCATTCAAAATAAAAAAAAAAAAAAAAAAATCAAACATACACATATTTGATATCGCCGCGTTCAGAATCGCCCAATCGATCAATAATAAATTATTATTAACCAGATCGCTAAACAGTGTAGCAATATAAAATAGTCAAAACACAAGAATTAAGGTTTTTTTTTTTGTCACCGCAACATTGTATTAAAATGCAATAACGGGCGATCAAAAGAATGTATCTCCACCATAATGGTATAATTAAAACCATCATCTCGGCGCGCAAAAAATAAGCCCTCACCCAACCCCAGATCATGAAAAATGAAGATGCTACTGGTATCGGAAAATTGCGCAATTATTATTTATTTATTTATTTTAGCAACGTTTGGAATTTTTTTTTCACTACTTAACCCCTTCATGACCCAGGCTATTTTGACCTTAAAGACCTTGCCGTTTTTTGCAATTCTGACCAGTGTCCCTTTATGAGGTAATAACTCAGGAACGCTTCAACGGATCCTAGTGGTTCTGAGATTGTTTTTTCGTGACATATTGGGCTTCATGTTAGTGGTAAATTTAGGCCGATAATTTTTGCGTTTATTTCTAAAAAAATCGGAATTTTGGCGAAAATTTAGAAAATTTCGCAATTTTCAAATTTTTAATTTTTATTCTGTAAAACCAGAAAGATATGTGACACAAAATAGTTAATAAATAACATTTCCCACATGTCTACTTTACATCAGCACAATTTTGAAACCAAAATTTTTTTTTGCTAGGAAGTTATAAGGGTTAAAATTTGACCAACGATTTCTCATTTTTACAACAAAATTTACAACACCATTTTTTTTAGGGACCACCTCACATTTGAAGTCACTTTGAGGGGTCTATATGAGAGAAAATACCCAAAAGTGACACCATTCTAAAAACTGCACCCCTCAAGGTACTCAAAACCACATTCAAGTAGTTTATTAACCCTTCAGGTGTTTCACAGCAGCAGAAGCAACATGGAAGGAAAAAATGAACATTTAACTTTTTAGTCACAAAAATGATCTTTTAGCAACATTTTTTTTATTTTCCCAAGGTTAAAAGGAGAAACTCAACCCCAAAAGTTGTTGTCCAATTTGTCCTGAGTACGCTGAAACCTCATATGTGGGGGGGAACCACTGTTTGGGCGCACGGCAGGGCTCAGAAGGGAAGGAGCGCCATTTGATTTTTTGAATGAAAAACTAGCTCCCATCTTTAGCGGACACCATGTCGCATTTGGAGAGCCCCTGTGTGCCTAAACATTGGAGCTCCCCCACATGTGACCCCATTTTGGAAACTAGACCACCCAAGGAACTTATCTAGATGCATATTGAGCACTTTGAACCCCCAGGTGCTTCACAAATTGATCCATAAATATGAAAAAGTACTTTTTTTTCACAAAAATTTTATTTTAGCCTCAATTTTTTCCATTTTCACATGGGCATCAGGCTAAAATGGATGCTAAAATTTGTTGGGCAATTTCTCCTGAGTGCACTGATATCTCACATGTGGGGGTAAACCACCGTTTGGGCGCACGGCAAGGCTCGGAAGGGAAGGAGCGCCATTTGACTTTTTGAATGAAAAATTAGCTCCAATCTTTAGCGGACACCATGTCGTGTTTGGAGAGCCCCTGTGTGCCTAAACATTGGAGCTCCCCCACATGTGACCCCATTTTGGAAACTAGACCACCCAAGGAACTTATCTAGATGCATATTGAGCACTTTGAACCCCCAGGTGCTTCACAAATTGATCCATAAGTATGAAAAAGTACTTTTTTTTCACAAAAATTTTATTTTAGCCTCAATTTTTTCCATTTTCACATGGGCATCAGGCTAAAATGGATGCTAAAATTTGTTGGGCAATTTCTCCTGAGTGCACTGATATCTCACATGTGGGGGTAAACCACTGTTTGGGCGCACGGCAAGGCTCGGAAGGGAAGGAGCGCCATTTGACTTTTTGAATGAAAAATTAGCTCCAATCTTTAGCGGACACCATGTCGTGTTTGGAGAGCCCCTGTGTGCCTAAACATTGGAGCTCCCCCACATGTGACCCCATTTTGGAAACTAGACCACCCAAGGAACTTATCTAGATGCATATTGAGCACTTTGAACCCCCAGGTGCTTCACAAATTGATCCATAAGTATGAAAAAGTACTTTTTTTTCACAAAAATTTTATTTTAGCCTCAATTTTTTCCATTTTTACATGGGCATCAGGCTAAAATGGATGCTAAAATTTGTTGGGCAATTTCTCCTGAGTGCACTGATATCTCACATGTGGGGGTAAACCACTGTTTGGGCGCACGGCAAGGCTCGGAAGGGAAGGAGCGCCATTTGACTTTTTGAATGGAAAATTAGCTCCAATCTTTAGCGGACACCATGTCGCGTTTGGAGAGCCCCTGTGTGCCTAAACATTGGAGCTCCCCCACATGTGACCCCATTTTGGAAACTAGACCACCCAAGGAACTTATCTAGATGCATATTGAGCACTTTGAACCCTCAGGTGCTTCACAAATTGATCCATAAATATGAAAAAGTACTTTTTTTCACAAAAATTTTATTTTAGCCTCAATTTTTTCTATTTTCACATGGGCATCAGGCTAAAATGGATGCTAAAATTTGTTGGCCAATTTCTTCTGAGTACACTGATATCTCACATGTGGGGGTAAACCACTGTTTGGGCGCACGGCAAGGCTCGGAAGGGAAGTAGCGCCATTTGACTTTTTGAATGAAAAATTAGCTCCAATCTTTAGCGGACACCATGTCGCGTTTGGAGAGCCCCTATGTGCCTAAACATTGGAGCTCCCCCACATGTGACCCCATTTTGGAAACTAGACCACCCAAGGAACTTATCTAGATGCATATTGAGCACTTTGAACCCCCAGGTGCTTCACAAATTGATCCATAAGTATGAAAAAGTACTTTTTTTTCACAAAAATTTTATTTTAGCCTCAATTTTTTTCCATTTTCACATGGGCATCAGGCTAAAATGGATGCTAAAATTTGTTGGGCAATTTCTCCTGAGTACACTGATATCTCACATGTGGGGGTAAACCACTGTTTGGGCGCACGGCAAGGCTCGGAAGGGAAGGAGCGCCATTTGACTTTTTGAATGGAAAATTAGCTCCAATCTTTAGCGGACACCATGTCGCGTTTGGAGAGCCCCTGTGTGCCTAAACATTGGAGCTCCCCCACATGTGACCCCATTTTGGAAACTAGACCACCCAAGGAACTTATCTAGATGCATATTGAGCACTTTGAACCCTCAGGTGCTTCACAAATTGATCCATAAATATGAAAAAGTACTTTTTTTTCACAAAAATTTTATTTTAGCCTCAATTTTTTCCATTTTCACATGGGCATCAGGCTAAAATGGATGCTAAAATTTGTTGGGCAATTTCTCCTGAGTACACTGATATCTCACATGTGGGGGTAAACCACTGTTTGGGTGCACGGCAAGGCTCGGAAGGGAAGGAGCGCCATTTGACTTTTTGAATGGAAAATTAGCTCCATTCATTAGCGGACACCATGTTGCGTATGGAAGGTACGTAGTGTATGTCAGGTTGTTGTGTGTGGTGTAGTATTCACCACACACACACACCAACCTGACGTACTCTATACCAAACTACACACCAACCTGACGTACACAACGCCATACACACCAACCTGACACACTACGTCAGGTTGGAGTGTGTGGTGTAGTGTACGTCAGGTTGGGGTGTGGTGTAGTGTACGTCAGGTTGGTGTGTGTGGTGTAGTGTACATCATACACACACACCAACCTGACGTACACTATACCACACCACACAACAATCTGACGTACACTACTCCATACACACCAACCTGACACACTACGTCAGGTTGGAGTGTGTGGTGTAGTGTACGTCAGGTTGGGGTGTGGTGTAGTTTATGTCAGGTTGGTGTGTGTGGTGTAGTGTACACCATACACACACACCAATCTGACGTACACTATACACCACACACCAACCTGACGTACACTACGCCATACACACCAACCTGACACTACGTCAGGTTGGAGTGTGTGGTGTAGTGTACGTCAGGTTGGGGTGTGGTGTAGTTTGTCAGTTTGGTGTGTGTGGTGTAGTGTACACCATACACACACACACCAATCTGACGTAAACTATACACCGCACACCAACCTGACGTACACTACGCCATACACACCAACCTGACACTACGTCAGGTTGGAGTGTGTGGTGTAGTGTACGTCAGGTTGGGGTGTGGTGTAGTGTACGTCAGGTTGGGGTGTGTGGAGTAGTGTACACCATATACACACACACCAACCTGACGTACACTATACCACACCACACACCAACCTCATGTACACTACGCCATACACACCAACCTGACACACTACGTCAGGTTGGAGTGTGTGGTGTAGTGTACGTCAGGTTGGGGTGTGGTGTAGTGTACGTCAGGTTGGGGTGTGTGGAGTAGTGTACACCATATACACACACACCAACCTGACGTACACTATACCACACCACACACCAACCTCATGTACACTACGCCATACACACCAACCTGACACACTACGTCAGGTTGGAGTGTGTGGTGTAGTGTACGTCAGGTTGGGGTGTGGTGTAGTGTACGTCAGGTTGGGGTGTGTGGTGTAGTGTACATCATACACACACACCAACCTGACGTACACTATACCACACCACACACCAATCTGACGTACACTACTCCATACACACCAACCTGACACACTACGTCAGGTTGGAGTGTGTGGTGTAGAGTACGTCAGGTTGGGGTGTGGTGTAGTGTACGTCAGGTTGGGGTGTGTGTGTGGTGTTGTGTATATCAGCCTGGTGTGGGTGAGTTCTGTAGGGGAATGTCAGGATGTGTTTAGTCCACGGACGCGTGATGAATTCTGAAGCATTCATTCAAACACAGTCCAGGTTTGTCGGGACACGTTTCACATTGGAAACGAGTTTCCCTTCGAATCCCCCTTTTATAGCACACCCGGCACCTTTTTTTTGCTCTCCCCTCACAAGGAAAATGTTGCCCTGGTACCATACGGGAGACTTGAGTTCCAGGGGTGCTGGGGCCCGCTCCTTCCTCGCCTCCAAACATTAGGGCCTTTATCACCGCCTCCTGGAACTGAAGGAAGGTGTTGTTGGTCTGGCCTGCACATCGTGATAGCACGTATGCGTTATACAGTGCCATTTGCACGATGTGCACAGCCAGTTTTTTATACCACACCTTCGTCTTCCGCATGGCACTATAGGGCTGGAGGACTTGATCAGAAAGATCAACTCCCCCCATGTGTTTGTTGTACCCCAGGGCACAGTCCGGTTTGTGGACCTGTGCTGGGGTACCTCGAACAGTGCTGGCCGTGGTGCCGGGACCATGGATTGTGGTCAAGAAAAAGACGTCCCTTTTGTCTTTGAACTTGACCGCAAGCATGTTGCCTCTACATTGGGCCCGGCTCTCACCCTTTGGGAGAACCTGCTCAATTAGTGACAAAGGGAGACCCCTCTTGTTTCTGCGCACGGTACCGCAAGCGACGGTAGCTCTGGCAGAGAGGGATTGAAAGAGTGGGATGCTTGTATAAAAGTTATCAACGTACAGATGGTAACCTTTATCAAGCAGTGGGTGGACCAAATCCCACACTATTTTCCCACTCACCCCCAGAGCAGGTGGACAATCTGGGGGCTGGATACTGCTGTCCTTTCCTTGATAAACTCTAAAGCTGAGAGTGTACCCTGAGGTACTCTCGCAGATCTTATAGAGTTTTATCCCGTACCTTGCCCTTTTGCTGGGCAGGTACTGACGGAACTGAAGCCTCCCTTTGAAGTGGATGAGGGATTCATCCACACAAATTTCCCTTTGGGGAATGTACACTTCAGCAAACTTGTTGCTGAAGTGTTCGATGACCGGCCGAATTTTGAACAGTCTATCAAAATTCGGGTCATCGCGAGGAAGGATGTCCGTGTTGTCCCTAAAGTGGAGAAATTTATGAATCGCCTCAAAACGTTTGCGTATCATAACCATGCCATATAATGGAGTTTGATATAAAATATCAGTACTCCAGTATTGGCGAATTTCTGGTTTCTTCACAATTCCCATGTGAAGGACCAGTCCCCAATATTTCATCATTTCTACAGAGTCAACGGGACTCCAAGTAGTAAATGATGAACTTGGGTTTTCGGCAAAAAATTGCAGGGCGTACAAATTTGTTTGCTCCACCATGAGACTGACGATTGACTCCGAGAAAAAGACTTTGAAAAAGTCTATTTCCCGGAGGTTGGCAGTCTCAAATTGGATTCCTGATTGGGGAATGAAATCAGGAATCCGTGGAGCAAAATTTTCAGGGACAGGGGTCCAGACGGGGGCACTAGTGCTAGGTTGGGCGTCACTAGCACTAGGTTGGGGGTCACTTACACTTGGCTCCGACTCTCCTCCCCTGGGCTCCGGCTCTCCTCCCCTGGGCTCCGGACGATTTCTCGACCTGCGACATCTTGGGGGTGGCGAGTCGGTGTCACTAGAGGAGGAAGAGTGGGAGGAATACAGAAAAGTGGGGTCCTCTCCCTCACTATCAGCTTCGGAGGCAAGAAAGGAATATGCCTCCTCAGCTGTGTACAGCCTTTGTGACTGGGATGACTGGGATGAGCGGGACATTGTGTGTGTGGTGTGTGTAAAAAGCTAAACTTTATTATAGTGTGCGTGTGTGTATGTGCGAGTGTTTGGTGAAACTTTCTACTGCAGGAGGGGGCTGCCAGGCGCGGGGGCGGCTGCCAGGCGCGGGGGCGGCTGCCAGGAGCGGGGGCGGCTGCCAGGAGCGGGGGCGGCTGCCAGGAGCGGGGGCGGCTGCCAGGAGCGGGGGCGGCTGCCAGGAGCGGAGGCGGATGTCAGGAGCGGAGGCGGATGTCAGGAGCGGAGGCGGATGTCAGGAGCGGAGGCGGATGTCAGGGGTGGCTGTCAGGGGCGGGGGCGGCTGTCAGGGGCGGAGGCGGATGTCAGGAGCGGGGGCGGATGTCAGGAGCGGGGGCGGATGTCAGGAGCGGGGGCAGATGTCAGGAGCGGGGGCGGATGTCTGGAGCGGAGGCGGATGTCTGGAGCGGAGGCGGATGTCAGGAGCGGGGGCGGATGTCTGGAGCGGAGGCGGATGTCTGGAGCGGGGGCGGATGTCAGGAGCGGGGGCGGATGTCAGGAGCGGGGGCGGATGTCTGGAGCGGAGGCGGATGTCAGGAGCGGGGGTGGCAGAGGCGATGCAGTAGCAGATGGAATCAGCAGCAGCAGGGGTGATCGGGGGACGGGGGGTGATCAGGGGGATGGGGGGTGATCAGGGGGACGGGGGGTGATCAGGGGGACGGGGGGTGATCAGGGAGGCAGGGGGTGATCAGGGGGGCAGTGGGTGATCACTGGGGACAGGAGGGGGCTGTCAGGCGCAGGGGGGCAGAGGCGATGCAGTAGCAGCAGTAGATGGAATCGGCGGCAGCAGCAGGGGATGATCTGGGGGACGGGGGTGATCAGGGGGGCAGAGGGTGATCAGGAGGGCAGAGGGTGATCAGGGGGGCAGAGGGTGATCACCGGGGGACAGGAGGGGGCTGTCAGGCGCGGGGGGCAGAGGCGATGCGACAGCAGCAGATGGAATCGGCAGCAGCAGCAGGGGGGTGATCAGGGTGGCGATCAGGGGGGCAGGGGGTGATCAGGGGGGCAGGGGGTGATCAGGGGGGCAGGAGGTGATCAGGGGGGCAGGGGGTGATCACCGAGGGGCAGGGGGAGGCTGTCAGGCACGGGGGGCTGAGGCAATGCAGCAGGAGCAGATGAAATCTGCTGCAGCAGCAGGGGGGCGATCAGGGGGGCAGGGGGTGATCAGGGGGGCAAGGGGGGGGAGGGGGTGATCAGGGGGTGATCAGGGGGGCAGGGGTGATCAGGGGGGCAGGGGGTGCTCAAGTGGGCAGGGGGTGATCACCAGGGGGCAGGCGGGGGCTGTCAGGAGCTGGGAGAGCTGAGGTGATAGAGTTGGCAGCAGCAGCAGGGGGGGGGGGGGTGAAAAGGGGGGCAGGGGGTAAGATCGGGGGGGAGGGTGATCAGGGGGGCAGAGCGCAGAGGTGGATGGCAGAGAGGGGAGTACCTGGCGGCGGCGGCGGCGGCAGGAGCACAGGCAGCGGCGGCAGGAGCAGCGGCAGAGGCGGCAGGAGCCGCGGCAGAGCAGCAGCAGCGGCGGCGATCGGGGGCAAGTATAAACGCAGGGTCCTCGTTCTCCAGCTTCCAGCAACGGGATGAGTCTGGAGAACGAGGACAGACATATTTTACTCCGCCCCTACAGATCTGATTGGAGAGCTAGCGTCACATGGACGCTAGCTCCAATCAGAGCTGAAGGGGGTGAAATAAAGGTCACCCGGAGCGATCGTACACCCGGGGGGGCAAAGCCACCCCCCCTGGGGTGAAGTACAGGTCCCCCTGCACCTGCGGGTACGGTGACATTTAAATGACCCCGGTCACCGGACCCGCAGGGAAGCATTCCCGCCATGACGCCACGTAGGCGTCACAGGTCGGATTGGCACCGACTTTCATGACGCCTACGTGGCGTCAAAGGTCGGGAAGGGGTTAAAAACAACCTAGATATGTTTGGTGTCTATGAACTCATAATTACCTGGAGAATCATAATGGCAGGTCAGTTTTAGCATTTAATGAACCTAGCAAAAAAAAGCAAAAACAAAAAAACAAGTGTGGGGTTGCACTTTTTTTGCAATTTCACTGCACTTGGAATTTTTCTCCTGTTTTCTAGTACACGACATGGTAAAACCAATGGTGTCATTTAAAAGTGCAACTCGTCCGGCAAAAAATAAGCCCTCACATGGCTATATTGACAGAAAGATAAAGTTATGGCTCTGGGAAGGAGGGGAGCGAAAAACGAAAACAAGGTCCGGGAGTAAAGGGGTTACACAAAATAAGTTCCTGTGATACCTTAGATCACACTCAAGTGGGTAGCATTAAAATATTTGATGGAGAATGCGGGCAGCATTCCCAGGGAAAACGTGTGACTGCTACAGAAGTACTGAATGTCTTGGGTGAAGTCAACTACTGTATAAGCCGGGGAGCAAGGTCAGAAAGCATGAAGGACCTGATTAACCCCTTCATGACCTTGGGATTTTCCATTTTTACGTGTTCGTTTTTCGCTCCCCTCCTTCCCAGAGCCATAACTTTTTTATTTTTCCGTCAATTTGGCCATGTGAGGGCTTATTTTTTGCGAACGAGTTGTACTTTTGAACGACATCATTGGATTTACCATGTTGTGTACTAGAAAACGGGAAAAAAATTCCAAATGCGGTGAAATTTGTAAAAAAAAGTGCAATCCCACACTTGTTTTTTGCTTGGCTTTTTTGCTAGGTTCACTAAATGCTAAAACTGGCATGCCATTATGATTCTCCAGGTCCTTACGAGTCCATAGACACCTAACATGACTAGGTTATTTTTTATCTAAGTGGTGAAAAAAAATTCCAAACTTTGCTAAAAAAAAAAAAAAAAAAATGTGCCATTTTCCGATACTCGTAGCGTCTCCATTTTTCGTGATCTGGGGTCGAGTGAGGGCTTATTTTTTGCGTGCCGAGCTGGCGTTTTTAATGATAGCATTTTGGTGCAGATACGTTCTTTTGATCGCTCGTTATTGCATTTTAATTCAATGTCGCGGCGACCAAAAAAACGTAATTCTGACATTTTGAATTTTTTTCTCGCTACGCCGTTTAGCGATCAAGTTAATGCTTTTTTTTTTATTGATAGATCGGGCGATTCTGAACACGGCGATACCAAATATGTGTAGGTTCGATTTTTTTTTTTATTGATTTATTTTGAATGGGGCTAAAGGGGGGTGATTTAAAATTTTATATTTTTTTCACATTTTTTTTTTACTTTTTTTTTTAACTTTTGCCATGCTTCAATAGCCTCCATGGGAGGCTAGAAGCAGGCACAATGCGATCGCCTCTGCTACATAGCAGCGATCTTATGTTCGCTGCTATGTAGCAGAAAATCAGGTGTGCTGTGAGCGCCGACCACAGGGGGGCGCTCAAAGCTACCGGCGATCAGTAACCATAGAGGTCTCAAGGACCTCTATGGTTACTATTCAGAAGCATCGCCGACCTCCGATCATGTGACGGGGGTCGGCGATGTGATCATTTCCGGCCGCCCGGCCAGAAGCGGTAGTTAAATGCGTTTGACAGCGGGTTTTGACAGCGTTTGACAGTGCCTAGTTAATAGGCACGGGCACATCGCGATTCTGCCCGCGCCTATTACGGGCACATGTTAGCTGTTCAAAACAGCTGACATGTCCCGGCTTTGATGCGGGCTCACCGCCGGAGCCCGCATCAAAGCGGGGCTTCTGACCTCGGACGTACTATCCCGTCCGAGGTCAGAAAGGGGTTAAAGGGAATCTGTCACCCCAAAAATCGTACATGAGCTAAGTCCACCGGCATCAGGGGTTTATCTACAGCATTTTCTAATGTTGTAGATAAGCCCCCGATGTAACCTGAAAGGTAAGAAAAACAGGTTATATTATACTCACCCAGGGGCGGTCCCGCTGCGGCCCGGTCCGATGGGCATCGCGATCCGGGTCCAGCGCCTCCTATCTTCATATGATGACGTCCTCTTCCTGCCGTGGCTCCGGCGTACTTTGTCTGCCCTGTTGAGGGCTGCATAAAGTACTGCAGTGCGCACTGCAGTACTTTGTTCTGCCCTCAATAGGGCAGACAAAGTACGCCGGAGCCGGAGCAGGAAGACAAGAAGATGACGTTATCTTCTTATTAAACGCTGTAAATTTAGTTTTAGCAGTGCAGGGGTTAATCTGCTCCATTGAGAGCTCCTGGAGTTATATGCTCTCAGCTGTGCACTGTTAGCCACGTCAAGCTCCTTTATAAACTAGGCCCTGGTTAGTACTCCTTGTCAGAGCTAGCTTATGCTGCATGGCTGGAGGTTGTTTTTGGTTTATATGAGAAGGCAGTTGGTGGGTTTAGCTGTTACTGTTGCTAGGTTTCTTCTCCTACTTTGGTTTAACCCCATCCTCCATTCCCTGATGTATTCCTCTGTCATATGTGTGAGTATATTTGTATGTTTAGTATTTTTCGTTACCCCTGTTCGTATTACCTTGTCAGTCTGGTTGGTGTATTACGGTACACTATTACTCCCCTCTTCCATGGGTGGGGATAGGCTATAGACTGAGGGCGGATTCAGGAGAGAAGGCAAGGTACATGGCCCCGACATCTTCACCATCAAAAGTAATCTGGGAAATAGGGCATGTTAGGTCACCCTTCCATTAGGGACAGCTAAGGAGCACCTGGTCCTGGGACACCCGGCAACAGAGTGGTGACAGCGGAAGCTCCAACTCCGGGGTCAGCTACTGATTTTTCCATACGGAAGAAAGGGAGGAGAGCCATGCAGAAACTGATCCTGGGAGACAACAGAGGCCTTTTTAACCATTTTTTTTAAAGGGTCGCCGAAAGGGAGAAACTCCTGCCAGAGCAATAGCCAGAAGTCTTGGCACCATACTTAATGGGGGAGTCATAAAAGGCCTACTATGATTTAGCCTTACAAGACGCCAAATAATATGCAAAACTGAAAACGGAAATTTTACCAAGCTTGGGGGTGACAATGTCAGTCAGAGTACAATGTGTCCACCACTGGGCATATCACATTGACAAACCCCCTTGCTCCCAAATGTTTGATTTGCTGCACCTCATTCAAAAGTGGGTGCAGCCAGAGTCCTCTATCCCAGCGCCGATGGTAGAGCAAGTTGTAATGGACCAGTTCATTCGCTCCCTTCCAAGCCCAATGCAGACTTAGGTTGCCCAAAGAGATCCCGGAACGTTGATGATTTGGTCGGACTGGTCGAAAAGGTATCAAGTGGTCGGCTGTTCCTTGGAGAGGCAACCCACTCCCCACTGGGGATCCCATCAGGGGGCGGAAGCTTAAAAGAGGGTGGTGGAGGTCATGAATAGGGTCTCATCGGGGAATGTAATTTGCTGGAGTTGTCACAGACCAGGTCACATAGCTGCCAATTATCCCCTGACCACTGAGTAAACGGACTGTAACATGGGACGATGGTGTCTGTAACATGGGACGATGGTGTTCATTTTACACATTTTTGGCTTGCAGTGTGGACTGTCCAACTGGTGAGGGGCCAAAAGTTTGTCCTGTAAAAGTGAATGATCTGCAAATGACTGGACTACTAGACTCAGTTAATCCCTGGGAAGAAGGTGGGTGTCCACTGCATTCATTAGAATGCTAAAGACTATCCAATGGCCAAAGGGGTCATTGAGAAGGCCCAAGGTACTGAGTCCCATTAGATCGGCGTGGTCCAGGATTTATTGCACCCGAATATCATAGACCTGGATTTATTTATACTTTTTATTCCTATTTTTTAAATGCAGAATGAACAAAAACCAGCAATTCAATTATTGTTTTAATTTTTTTTGCACAGTTCACTGTACGGTAAAAGTGATAAGACCGATTTATTTGTCAGGCCAATAAAATTTCCGTGATACCAGATTTATAGTTCATTTATTATGCTTTGCTTATGTAGTGCTATCATGTTCCGCAGCGCTTTACACACATCATCGTAATTTAGGAGGTTTACTTTGAGTTAGAATTGTTCTCTTAGAATTCACTTCCCTCCTTCTGTGTCAAAGTCAGTGTCCAAATATAATAACGCCTCATTCACACTAGCAGTATTTGGTCAGTATTTTACATCAGTATTTGTAACACAAAACCAGGAGTGGAACATCAGAGGAAAAGTACAGAAACAAGTCACCACTTCTGTATATTTGACCCACTCCTGGTTTTGGCTTACAAATACTGATGTAAAATACTGACCAAATACTGAATGTGTGAACGTCGCCTAAGATGAGAACTACTTCGTCTTGAGTCCACACTTCGTTAACGGTAGTTTTCTCTGTTGAATTGATTTGTACCGAATGCTTCTACCTTGAGATTTTATGTTTTTATTCTGTAACTATTCAAGAAATGTAATAAACGTTCTGTGGAAAAAAAAAAAAAAACACAAATAGCCCATTTGCTAAATCCTATAGAACAGATTTTCCCAAGGGGCCACATGAGAGACCATGACTGTGGAAGAGTGCTGAACCAATAGGCTGAAATTAATTTTGCTCAATATTAACTATCACTTAATATTGATCAGAATTACTGTAAGTATGCTGACATCCCCATATATTCCATATCAGCCCCACACATAGCCTCTTATATACAGCATGAGCCCCCACATAGCCTCCCATATACAGCGTGAGACCCACATAGCCTCCTATATACAGCGTGAGACCCACATAGCCTCCTATATACAGCGCGAGACCCACATAGCCTCCTATATACAGCGTGAGACCCACGTGAGACCCACATAGCCTCCTATATATAATGTGAGACCCACGTGAGACCCACATAGCCTCCTATATACAGTGCGAGACCCACATAGCCTCTTATATACAGCGTGAGACCCACATAGCCTCTTATATACAGCGTGAGACCCACATAGCCTCCTATATACAGCGTGAGACCCACGTGAGACCCACATAGCCTCCTATATACAGCGTGAGACCCACATAGCCTCCTATATACAGCGTGAGACCCACGTGAGACCCACATAGCCTCCTATATACAGCGTGAGACCCACATAGCCTCCTATATACAGTGCGAGACCCACATAGCCTCCTATATACAGCGTGAGACCCACATAGCCTCCTATATACAGTGCGAGACCCACATAGCCTCCTATATACAGCGTGAGACCCACATAGCCTCCTATATACAGTGCGAGACCCACATAGCCTCCTATGTACAGCGTGAGACCCACATAGTAACATAGTAACATAGTAACATAGTTAGTAAGGCCGAAAAAAGACATTTGTCCATCCAGTTCAGCCTATATTCCATTATAATAAATACCCAGATCTACGTCCTTCTACAGAACCTAATAATTGTATGATACAATATTGTTCTGCTCCAGGAAGACATCCAGGCCTCTCTTGAACCCCTCGACTGAGTTCGCCATCACCACCTCCTCAGGCAAGCAATTCCAGATTCTCACTGCCCTAACAGTAAAGAATCCTCTTCTATGTTGGTGGAAAAACCTTCTCTCCTCCAGACGCAAAGAATGCCCCCTTGTGCCCGTCACCTTCCTTGGTATAAACAGATCCTCAGCGAGATATTTGTATTGTCCCCTTATATACTTATACATGGTTATTAGATCGCCCCTCAGTCGTCTTTTTTCTAGACTAAATAATCCTAATTTCGCTAATCTATCTGGGTATTGTAGTTCTCCCATCCCCTTTATTAATTTTGTTGCCCTCCTTTGTACTCTCTCTAGTTCCATTATATCCTTCCTGAGCACCGGTGCCCAAAACTGGACACAGTACTCCATGTGCGGTCTAACTAGGGATTTGTACAGAGGCAGTATAATGCTCTCATCATGTGTATCCAGACCTCTTTTAATGCACCCCATGATCCTGTTTGCCTTGGCAGCTGCTGCCTGGCACTGGCTGCTCCAGGTAAGTTTATCATTAACTAGGATCCCCAAGTCCTTCTCCCTGTCAGATTTACCCAGTGGTTTCCCGTTCAGTGTGTAATGGTGATATTGATTCCCTCTTCCCATGTGTATAACCTTACATTTATCATTGTTAAACCTCATCTGCCACCTTTCAGCCCAAGTTTCCAACTTATCCAGATCCATCTGTAGCAGAATACTATCTTCTCTTGTATTAACTGCTTTACATAGTTTTGTATCATCTGCAAATATCGATATTTTACTGTGTAAACCTTCTACCAGATCATTAATGAATATGTTGAAGAGAACAGGTCCCAATACTGACCCCTGCGGTACCCCACTGGTCACAGCGACCCAGTTAGAGACTATACCATTTATAACCACCCTCTGCTTTCTATCACTAAGCCAGTTACTAACCCATTTACACACATTTTCCCCCAGACCAAGCATTCTCATTTTGTGTACCAACCTCTTGTGCGGCACGGTATCAAACGCTTTGGAAAAATCGAGATATACCACGTCCAATGACTCACCGTGGTCCAGCCTATAGCTTACCTCTTCATAAAAACTGATTAGATTGGTTTGACAGGAGCGATTTCTCATAAACCCATGCTGATATGGAGTTAAACAGTTATTCTCATTGAGATAATCCAGAATAACATCCCTCAGAAACCCTTCAAATATTTTACCAACAATAGAGGTTAGACTTACTGGCCTATAATTTCCAGGTTCACTTTTAGAGCCCTTTTTGAATATTGGCACCACATTTGCTATGCGCCAGTCCTGCGGAACAGACCCTGTCACTATAGAGTCACTAAAAATAAGAAATAATGGTTTATCTATTACATTACTTAGTTCTCTTAGTACTCGTGGGTGTATGCCATCCGGACCCGGAGATTTATCTATTTTAATCTTATTTAGCCGGTTTCGCACCTCTTCTTGGGTTAGATTGGTGACCCTTAATATAGGGTTTTCATTGTTTCTTGGGATTTCACCTAGCATTTCATTTTCCACCGTGAATACCGTGGAGAAGAAGGTGTTTAATATGTTAGCTTTTTCCTCGTCATCTACAACCATTCTTTCCTCACTATTTTTTAAGGGGCCTACATTTTCAGTTTTTATTCTTTTACTATTGATATAGTTGAAGAACAGTTTGGGATTAGTTTTACTCTCCTTAGCAATGTGCTTCTCTGTTTCCTTTTTGGCAGCTTTAATTAGTTTTTTAGATAAAGTATTTTTCTCCCTATAGTTTTTTAGAGCTTCAATGGTGCCATCCTGCTTTAGTAGTGCAAATGCTTTCTTTTTACTGTTAATTGCCTGTCTTACTTCTTTGTTTAGCCACATTGGGTTTTTCCTATTTCTAGTCCTTTTATTCCCACAAGGTATAAACCGCTTACACTGCCTATTTAGGATGTTCTTAAACATTTCCCATTTATTATCTGTATTCTCATTTCTGAGGATATTGTCCCAGTCTACCAGATTAAGGGCATCTCTAAGCTGTTCAAACTTTGCCTTCCTAAAGTTCAATGTTTTTGTGACTCCCTGACAAGTCGCTTACACTGCCGCTTACAAACCGCTTACACTGCCTATTTAGGATGTTCTTAAACATTTCCCATTTATTATCTGTATTCTCATTTCTGAGGATATTGTCCCAGTCTACCAGATTAAGGGCATCTCTAAGCTGTTCAAACTTTGCCTTCCTAAAGTTCAATGTTTTTGTGACTCCCTGACAAGTCCCCCTAGTGAAAGACAGGTGAAACTGCACAATATTGTGGTCGCTATTTCCTAAATGCCCAACCACCTGCAGATTTGTTATTCTGTCAGGTCTATTAGATAGTATTAGGTCTAAAAGTGCTGCTCCTCTGGTTGGATTCTGCACCAATTGTGAAAGATAATTTTTCTTGGTTATTAGCAGAAACCTGTTGCCTTTATGGGTTTCACAGGTTTCTGTTTCCCAGTTAATATCCGGGTAGTTAAAGTCCCCCATAACCAGGACCTCATTATGGGTTGCAGCTTCATCTATCTGCTTTAGAAGTAGACTTTCCATGGTTTCTGTTATATTTGGGGGTTTGTAACAGACCCCAATGAGAATTTTGTTACCATTTTTCCCTCCATGAATTTCAACCCATATGGACTCGACATCCTCATTCCCTTCGCTAATATCCTCCCTTAAAGTGGACTTTAGACAAGACTTTACATAGAGACAAACCCCTCCTCCTCTCCGATTTTTACGATCCTTTCTAAACAGACTGTAACCCTGTAAGTTAACTGCCCAGTCATAGCTTTCATCTAACCATGTCTCGGTTATTCCCACTATGTCAAAGTTACCTGTAGATATTTCTGCTTCTAGTTCTTCCATCTTGTTTGTCAGGCTTCTGGCGTTTGCGAGCATGCAGTTCAGAGGATTTTGTTTTGTTCCAATCTCCTCACTGTGGATTGTTTTAGAAATGTTCTTACCTCCCTTCTGAGTATGTTTTCCTGGGTCGTCTTTGTTCGAGTCTAATGTTTTTCTTCCCGTCCCCTCTTCTTCTAGTTTAACGCCCTCCTGATGAGTGTAGCGAGTCTTCTGGCGAATGTGTGTTTCCCAGGTTTGTTGAGGTGTAGTCCGTCTCTGGCGAGGAGTCCATCGTACAAGTAATTCACACCGTGGTCCAGGAATCCGAATCCTTGTTGTCTGCACCATCGTCTTAGCCAGTTGTTTGCATCAAGGATCCTGTTCCATCTCCTGGTGCCATGCCCGTCTACTGGAAGGATAGAAGAAAAAACTACCTGTGCATCCAGTTCCTTTACTTTCTTCCCCAACTCTTCAAAGCCTGTATATAGCCTCCTATATACAGTGCGAGACCCACATAGCCTCCTATATACAGCGTGAGACCCACATAGCCTCCTGTATACAGCGCGAGACCCACATAGCCTCCTATATACAGCGTGAGACCCACATAGCCTCCTATATACAGCGTGAGACCCACATAGCCTCCTATATACAGCGTGAGACCCACGTGAGACCCACATAGCCTCCTATATATAGCGTGAGACCCACATAGCCTCCTATATACAGCGTGAGACCCACATAGCCTCCTATATACAGCGCGAGACCCACATAGCCTCTTATATACATACTAACATCCCACACATCCTATGCATCTGCTGTCTCCAATGCACTGACTCTACGCAATGAAATTATTGGTGAAAGAAGGGGCCGACAGCCCCGTCCTCCACCAATGTATTCACTGTTGTCTGCATCCTGATATGCTGAATATGATGCAGGTAGCGGTGAGGCGGCTGGATGGCAGGCGGGGGAGGGCACTGTGCGGCTCATGGACCACCTTTTCAGCCCTTCAGCTGTCTCGCACTTTGCCTAGGTCTTTTCTAGAATAATAAAATAATTGTATTACCATGTTTTTCTTCCCTAAAAATGACATTTATGACTCAAATTCTCAGGACTTGTAAGTTCTTTCTTGAACAATCTTGAAGAAACACAATCACTCGCATAATCCTACAGAACAACCCCCATCAGGCTGAACATTTGGAAGACTTGCTATGACGATGTCTACACATGGTAAACAAAACCATAGTACCAGCATCCCGAGAAGGCTGTAACTATACCCTAAAGACAGAAAGATCACAAGGATTGTGTTACTTTTGCCAGTGTGTCTGCTCTTGGTTGCCATGAACAGTTTCACACCTATCCCAAAGTCATCAGAGGACTTTCTAGAGTAAAGGGTCATTTCAACCAGGAAATTGCTTTACCTAGTAGAACCATATAGGTTCTCATTTTACGTAGACATTCACAGGTTTGTCTAGCGAGATGGAAATTTCATGGTGCACTGCCACGCTAATTACAAATTTGTATCAATCAGCAGTATATACAGTGGTTTGCAAAAGTATTCAACCCCCCTCCATGGCTGTTTGTCTATTGATTAAGGTTAAGTTCCCGTTATGAGTTTTTGACCATGCGTATTTCAACAGCATCAAAAATACAGCGTCTTACAGATTTAGCAATGCGGATGGGATTTATAGAGATCTCATACCCATTATTTAAAGCTGCAGAAACTGACCAACAGTGCTTTTGTTTTCTTTTTAAATCCACAACATGTCAATTTCTCTCGCGGTTACACTGAGTTTGAATGCAGATGTTTCCCATACAATCGCATGAGATACAGAAAATCCGCAGGTAAATAATGCATGTGTTTTTAGTGCGTTTCTACTAGGGAAACATATGTAATCAGCACATGACTGTATTAGTAAAGTTTTACTAAGGCCGGAGTCACACTAGACCGCAATACGGACGGGTGCAATGCGATAAAAAAAATAAATAAAAAAAAAATCGCATAGCACTCGGCCCAATGTTAATCTATGGGGCAGCTCCTATTATCCGTTGTTTTCTCGGCCGTATTCAGGATCCGAGTGAAATCGCAGCATGCTCCGATTGTCAGCGTATCTCGGCCGAGAATCGCCAATGCAAGTCTATGGGTGTGAGAAAAAAAACGGATTACACATGGACCAACAATGTGACCTGCGAGAAATACGCAGCGGTGTTCTATAGAAAAGCCGGCAATTCAGTGCGGTGTACAGTAAAATCACACTGACAGGTTAGAATAGAATATATATATATCAGTGAGACACATATATATACATATATTTATATTTCATATAGCGCTAGATAGCAGAAAAGCCGGTAATTCAATTGATGGCTTTTGCCATCTCCTTCCCAAACCCGACAGGATATGACATATGGTTTACATACAGTAAACCATTTCATATCCCTTATTTTTTTTTTTACATATTCCTCACTAGTAATGTTAGAAAAGTATGTGTGCAAAATTTGGGGGCTCTAGGTGTTAAAATAAAGGGTTAAATCACGAAAATAACTGGTGTGGGCTCCCACGCAATTTTCTCCGAAAGAGTGGGAATGCCAGTGACTGAGGGCAGATATTAATAGCCTGGAGATGGTCCACGGTTATTGTTTCCCCCCTGGCTAAAAACACCTGCCCCCAGTCACCCCAGAAAAGGCACATCTGGAAGATGCGCCTGTTCTGACACTTAGTCACTCTCTTCCCTCTCCCCTGTAGCGGTGGGATATGGGGTAATACAGGGTTAATGTCACCTTGCTATTTTAAAGGGAACCTGTCACCTGAATTTGGCGGGACCTGTTTTTGGTCATATTGGCGGGGTTTTCGGGTGTTTGATTCACCCTTTCCATACCCGCTGGCTGCATGCTGGCTGCAATATTGGATTGAAGTTCATTCTCTGTCCTCTGTAGTACACGCCTGCGCAAGGCAATCTTGTGGATAACTTGTGGAGAAAAAAAAAAAAATTTGCATCCTCGCATTGAATACGGATCACTGTTCAGGAAATTTTCTGCGTATCTCGACCATCAAAAACGGACCGTATTTTTATACGTTGTGTGTGACTCCGGGCTAAGCCAAATACCAGGAGGTATAAAAAAACAGCTGTATTTAAAACATGACACACCAACAAGAGACAAAATTTGAAGCTTCAATACAATAAAAACGCATATAAAAAATGCACTCAAACCCAATGAAAACACCACAAGTAACCTAATTTACCTAATAGATTCAGAAATGCTGCAAAAAAATCTGCAACATCAAAAACTCATCGGGGGACCATACCCTAAATGGGGCACCAATTCTCCCCGGTGAGAGATAGGATCAGGTATGTTGTATTTCTGTGATAGGAAATATACCCCCACTAGAGAAGTCTGGCAGCAGCTTATCGTAAAAAAAAAAAAAAAAAAAAATGTTCCGTTCCGGCTTCTGGTAAAATTTTCAAAGTAATCTTTTGTCCATCAAAAAAACAAATAAAAAAAATATGGTGGACAGGAACAGGAGCAAGCGGCGCGTTTCGAACATGGTTGCTCCTCACATAGCTTAATAAAGAACAACCGTGTTTGAAACGCATCGCTTGCTCCTGTTTCTGTCCCTCATATTTTTTTAATTTGTTTTTTTGATGGAAAAAAAGATTACTTTGAAAATTTTACCGGAAGCCGGAAAATTTTTTTCTTTTATTTTGCAATTGCTACACATGAATGGTCGGCTCGTGGTTTCGTGCATGCTGGGCTGATAGAAACATCAACGGTGAGCTGGCATTATCCTTTTCTGTTTTCAGCAGCTTATGGTCTTCTCCCCATGGAAAACACACCCAAAGTATTGGGGGATCGGGACCCTCTACACTACAACATTCGGTGAAGCCACTGTCCTTTTAAAGGGTTGTTCTCTTAACAAATGTTATCTTCCCAATATACATCACACACAATTTTTTCAAAAATGATATTGCCGTTAGATACTTGTTTTGGCACCTCCTGGTATTCATGTGATTCAATCTCACAATGTCCACCGAGGTGTCCGGTTCTGATGGACACACATGCTCAGTAGCTTAGTCAGACTGTCCCGATTCTGTTGTGTATGGCCGGCAGAGTGACTCCGGCGATTCCGAAGGTCGCCCAGTAGGAATCGGAGAACTAGAGCTGTCTTCTGCCCATCACTGGACACACGGTGAACGTTCCGAGAAGGAATCAGAGGAACAGCAGGGGGTGCCGAGATATGTATAAGAGAAAAAAAAATAATACCTCATTGTGGGAGGACCACATAAAAAATAGTTAATTGATAACTCAATTGTTCACCATCATGTTGTAAGGTGCTCATGTACTGAACTAATAGGACATTACCTGGCTCAGTGGGTCTACTGGCTTTTTCTTGTTTTCTCCAATATGCAAGTAACTGAAAGATAAGAAAATATTAAAGAAATTTGACATATAATAGCATGTGCTAGATAATATAAAAGGTAAAAGTCATATACAGGTAGCTAAAGTCTGATACTGAACATACACAAACAAAATATCTGTCCTAAGATACAGTGGTCCATTAGCCATGATATTACGTGTTTTGTCAATAGCAGCAACGCTAGTTTTAACATGTTTGCATCTGGACATTTTAAGGGAACCTTTCACCTCCAAAAAGTGATTTACCTGGAGATATAAGGGTAATAGCATTTAAACGATGTCTGGCAGGCTTAATAGATGAGCTGCTACAGGGAGAAAATGAAGAGATATTCTCCCTGCAGCCGCTCACTTCCAGTCATTGAGGCAGTGCAGGGGGTTGTTGGTCACTGCACGCTACTCAGTGACCGCTGCCATCACTCCCTGGCACCTTGACTGACAGTCTGCACTGCAGTGCATGTGTGTAGAGCAGGATGTCAGTTATAGTGAAGGGAGAGTGATTCCAGCTTGCTCACCTGCACCGCCTCGATGACTGGAAGCGGCTGCAGGGAGAATACAACTTTTTCTTCCTGTATTCGCAGCTTCAATAAGCCTGCCAAACATTTAAATGCTATTTTACTGCAGATTACTCATTATAGCATTTATGGAGGCGGCAGGTCCCATTTTACCTTACTAAAGCATCAGGACACAATCATATTAGCTGTCTCTTTACACGTTTACGACTAAAAATAAAAGTATCTGTTTGGCAATGCAACATAGCCACTAATTATTTTTCTCCCCTAAGAAACTTGAACCGGCAATCGTATCAGTGCTTGTATACCTTGCATTTCAAGGCATCACTGTCTCTGTTACACTGACAGATAGTGTATGGGGCCATGCCACTAAAATATTTTGATAGGCAAACCTTGTGACTACCACAGTAAAGCATTGCACCCACCATAAACAGGATGCAGGGAGCCAATGGGCTGAGAAAGGGTGCCACATCCCTATAGCAAACACTTTAGAGCAGGGGTGTCAAACTGCATTCCTCGAGGGCTGCAAACAGGTCATGTTTTCAGGATTTCCTTGTACTACACAGGTGATAATTTAATCACCTACACAAATAATGAGTTGGTGATTAAATTATCACCTGTGCAGTACAAGGAAATCCTGAAAACATGACCTGTTTGCAGCCCTCAAGGAATGCAGTTTGACACCCCTGCTTTAGAGGAAGGTGTCAAAGCCCCAACACTACAAAGCTGTGCGCAGAGCTCTTCTTCTGTAAAGGTGGCATTTCAGAATTAGTCCCCTGAATGGCCACCATAGAAGTGCTATATGTTGGTCACTAAAGGAGCTGTCCAGGACTTATATAATGACCACGTAGGATACGCTGTCCTTGCACGCCCGCTGATCATCTCTTTGCCACTTCAGCTGTGGCCAGATGTACAGAGACGAAACAGCACCATTTACGAGTATTTCCGCCTAGCTCCCACCTGCTCCAGTAGGAACTGAACTGCAGCGCCTGAGAGCGGCCACTACACAGTGGGCAGAGCTGTGATCTTCTGGCTCTGTATTCTGTGTACACTGCTGCAGATGGCATTGCAAACAGCTGATCAGTGGGCGAGCCGGGTGTTGGACCCCCATCGTTCTGACACTGATGGCCTATACAAAGAATAGGTCTTCAATACATAAGTCCTGGACAGCTCCTTTAAGGGGTTTTCTACTATTAGATTGCCTGTAGGGAACAAAGCATAAGAATTGCATAGGTTACAATTACTTGAGCATCATTAAACAGAAGGGGGTTGCGCTATAATGAACTTGCTGGACACAAAGAGGTGGACTCTCCTGTTCTTGTACAGGGAACCAGTCCGCCCCTGGTTCCATACATATTATATTACACAAACTTTATAAAATGATTGTAAACATCTCTGTGCAAATAAACAAGTAACTAAGAGTAAGGTATGTGCTCAGTTACTTGCACAATGCCAGTGGAAGGCTCAGATCTTGCTAGAAGAAAGGTGACAAGTGAACCATTGTTACATGGAGTCATTCTAGTTATACCACATTACTGTGAGCATAGATTTAATCTGGGCTTTATACTACTTAAAAGCCTGTAATAGAGATGGATTACAGATGGAAATGAAACTATTTCTGTTCTGATCCATGTCTGAACCCATCATACACTACAGACACCTCTGCCTACAATTCTTGTAAGACTCCTAATGCATCTAAGAAGAAAAATGAAATAACTTCACCAATGGACTTTGTTTCAAGAGTTTCTATGTGTCTCCATGGTAACAGACTACAAACAAACCCTGCGCAGTCTGAGCCTGCAGTCACATTCCATAGAGAAAATAAAAACTAATATGTCTGTCCTAATATGTATGGATGACAGAAAAACGACTGGCACATCCAAACTAGTGTGAATAGGTGCACACCAGGAGCAGCTACCTCCATATACAATATACAAAAAAAGAGTTCACTCTATCCTGCCAAAGCACGTCAAATATGAAATACATGAAATATGAATAGCAAAATGGCTTTTTGAACATTAGGAAAACATTTTTGAGACCCTTAGCACAGAATTTGCCCAAATAGTGTGAGCCCATCAACCATCGTCAAGGTGGTCTTATTAAACTGATGGGTCCCTGACCTCCCTGTCCAAATGTGAACACTTACCTAAGGCCAATGTCTGTATGCTTGGGTGAATGTGGACACCTCTCTCAGTAAAACCTACATATATGGGTTGGCCGGAACCAAGAGTGATTAAATGTAATTAGAAACCACATGGTGAAGGGAGGAGTGCTCAGTCAGTAGGCTAACATAGAAATGACAGAAAAACGACTGGCACATCTAGACTAGTGTGAATAGGTGCATACCAGGAGCAGCTACCTTATACCCTATAATTTTTCCTAATGTTCAAAAAGCCATTTTGCTATTCATATTTCATGTATTTCATATTCGACATGCTTTGGCATGATAGAGTGCAACTTTTTTTTGTATATTGTATATGGAGGTAGCTGCTCCTGGTATGCACATATTCACACTAGTTTGGATTATGAATAAGAGGTTAACAGCAAAGCTCCTTTTTTAAGAAATGTTGCAATTTTCCAGATTTGAGGAATTCAGACAGCCCCTTGAAGGAGAGGCTTCCACCACTGTGATACTGATGACATATTCTTTGGAAAAATCCTCAATATCAGATTGATTGGGGTCTGACACCTACCAGCTGTTGGCAGTGCCGGCAGAGGCCAGATGTAACCAGTGTATGGAGCATAACACCACCGCTCTGTCACACTGTTCAGCGGATGCCACCAGATATCACAGATCAGCTCCTATTCTACGCTAATCCATTCAATGTCATTCAGTAAAAGGGTATACATACAAAACTTTTTTATTATCATAGGCACTTATGGGTGAACACTGCTACTGCATGGCATCTGTCATAGCCTCTGTTAAATGTATGCATGGGAAGCCATCAACCTGATGTGAACAGAGAGTGATCCAGGCCAAGACTGGTAATCAGCCCTACTGGGTAGTTTCCTGGTGGGCCAGTCTGTCCAGGAGGCTGTTTGTGCTGACAATGCCAGCCATGTATTATCAGTGCAGTCTCCAAGACTGAATGAGCAGAAAAACCTATAGTGGCCTCATAGTAACAGGGCCACAGTACATTCAGCCTTCTTCCAGACAGGCACCACAGCCTACACATTGTGGACAGCAGAGGAGCCCATCACGCTCTCCTTACACTCTCCATCCCATCTGGAGTATCACATGGCCCAAGGCTTAGAGCTGCTGCTAGGGGGCGACAGGGCCGATTTAGGGTTGAGTGGGGGAGGAGTGAGAGGAGGAGGATACTGGTGCTGCATGGGGTAGACGGCAAAGTTCTACCATAGAGGGCTGGGGTAAAAGAAAGGACAATAAAGCTACCAGTGGGGTCAGGGTGGGAATGGGAGCAATTCTACTACTAGTGGAGGATAAATGGAAAGGGGGGAAATAATGGAAACAGTGGGGTAGGGGTGGGAAGTGGGGAAATAATACTACAAGTAGGGGAAGAGTCGAAAGAGAAGAAATAATGCGACCAGTAGGTGGGAAGGGAAGGAAGGATAAAAGTAGTGGAGGGGTAGAGCGGGTAGATACTGTGCTGCACTGTGGTATTTGGCAATACTGGGGCAATATATTGTGCTGCACTGTGGTATTTGGTGACACTGGGGCAATATATTGTGCTGCACTGTGGTATTTGGTGACACTGGGACAATATATTGTGCTGCACTGTGGTATTTGGCAATACTGGGGCAATATATTTTGCTGCACTGTGGTATTTGGTGACTATGGGGCAATATATTGTGCTGCACTGTGGTATTTGGTGACACTGGGGCAATATATTGTGCTGCACTGTGGTATTTGGTGACACTGGGGCAATATATTGTGCTGCACTGTGGTATTTGGCGATACTGGGGCAATATATTTTGCAGTACTGTGGTATTTGGTGACACTGGGGCAATATATTGTGCTGCACTGTGGTATTTGGTGACACTGGGGCAATATATTGTGCTGCACTGTGGTATTTGGTGACACTGGGGCAATATTTTGTGCTGCACTGTGGTATTTGGCAATACTGGGGCAATATATTGTGCTGCACTGTAGTATTTGGTGACACTGGGGCAATATAGTGTGCTGCACTGTGGTATTTGGTGACACTGGGGCAATATATTGTGCAGTAATGTGGTATTTGGCAATAGTGGGACAATAAATTGTACTGCACTGTGGTATTTGGCGACACTGGGGCAATATATTGTGCTGCACTGTAGTATTTGGCAATAGTGGGGCAATATATTGTGCTGCACTGTAGTATTTGGCGATACTGAGACAATATATTGTGCTGCACTGTGGTATTTGGTGACACTGGGGCAATATATTGTGCTGTACTGTGGTATTTGGCAATAGTGGGACAATATATTGTGCTACACTGTGGTATTTGGCGACAGTGGGGCAATATATTGTGCTGCACTGTGGTATTTGGCGACAGTGGGGCAATATATTGTGCAGTACTGTGGTATTTGGCAATAGTGGGACAATATATTGTGCTGCACTGTGGTATTTGGCGACAGTGGGGCAATATATTGTGCTGCACTGTGGTATTTGGCAATAGTGGGACAATATATTGTACTGCACTGTGGTATTTGGCGACACTGGGGCAATATATTGTGCTGCACTGTAGTATTTGGCAATAGTGGGGCAATATATTGTGCTGCACTGTGGTATTTGGTGACACTGGGGCAATATATTGTGCTGCACTGTGGTATTTGGCAATAGTGGGGCAATATATTGTGCTGCACTGTGGTATTTGGTGACACTGGGGCAATATATTGTGCTGTACTGTGGTATTTGGTGACACTGGGGCAATATATTGTGCTGCACTGTGGTATTTGGTGACACTGGGGCAATATATTGTGCTGCACTGTGGTATTTGGTGACACTGGGGCAATATATTGTGCTGCACTGTGGTATTTGGCGATACTGGGGCAATATATTGTGCTGCACTGTGGTATTTGGCGACACTGGGGCAATATATTGTGCTGTACTGTGGTATTTGGTGACACTGGGGCAATATATTGTGCTGCACTGTGGTATTTGGTGACACTGGGGCAATATATTGTGCTGCACTGTGGTATTTGGTGACACTGGGGCAATATATTGTGCTGCACTGTGGTATTTGGTGACACTGGGGCAATATATTGTGCTGCACTGTGGTATTTGGTGACACTGGGGCAATATATTGTGCTGCACTGTGGTATTTGGTGACACTGCGGCAATATATTGTGCTGCACTGTGGTATTTGGCAATACTGGGGCAATATATTGTGCTGCACTGTAGTATTTGGTGACACTGGGGCAATATAGTGTGCTGCACTGTGGTATTTGGTGACACTGGGGCAATATATTGTGCAGTACTGTGGTATTTGGCAATAGTGGGACAATATATTGTACTGCACTGTGGTATTTGGCGACACTGGGGCAATATATTGTGCTGCACTGTAGTATTTGGCAATAGTGGGGCAATATATTGTGCTGCACTGTAGTATTTGGCGATACTGAGACAATATATTGTGCTGCACTGTGGTATTTGGTGACACTGGGGCAATATATTGTGCTGTACTGTGGTATTTGGCAATAGTGGGACAATATATTGTGCTGCACTGTGGTATTTGGCGACAGTGGGGCAATATATTGTGCTGCACGGTGGTATTTGGCGACAGTGGGGCAATATATTGTGCTGCACTGTGGTTGGTATTTGGCAATAGTGGGACAATATATTGTGCTGCACTGTGGTATTTGGTGACACTGGGGCAATATATTGTGCTGCACTGTGGTATTTGGCAATAGTGGGACAATATATTGTGCTGCACGGTGGTATTTGGTGACACTGGGGCAATATATTGTGCTGCACTGTGGCATTTGGCGACAGTGGGGCAATATATTGTGCTGCACTGTGGTATTTGGCGACAGTGGGGCAATATATTGTGCTGCACGGTGGTATTTGGCGACAGTGGGGCAATATATTGTTCTGCACTGTGGTATTTGGCAATAGTGGGACAATATATTGTGCTGCACTGTGGTATTTGGTGACACTGGGGCAATATATTGTGCTGCACTGTGGTATTTGGCAATAGTGGGACAATATATTGTGCTGCACGGTGGTATTTGGTGACACTGGGGCAATATAATGTGCTGCACTGTGGTATTTGGCAATAGTGGGACAATATATTGTGCTGCACGGTGGTATTTGGTGACACTGGGGCAATATATTGTGCTGCACTGTGGCATTTGGCGATAGTGGGGCAATATATTGTGCTGCACTGCGGTATTTGGTGACACTGGGGCAATATATTGTGCTGCACTGTGGTATTTGGCGACACTGGGGCAATATATTGTGCTGCAGTGTGGTATTTGGTGACACTGGGGCAATATATTGTGCTGCACTGTGGTATTTGGCAATAGTGGGACAATACATTGTGCTGCACTGTGGTATTTGGTGACACTGGGGCAATATATTGTGCTGCACTGTGGTATTTGGTGACACTGGGGCAATATATTGTGCTGCACTGTGGTATTTGGCGATACTGGGGCAATATATTGTGCTGCACTGTAGTATTTGGCAATACTGAGACAATATATTGTGCTGCACTGTGGTATTTGGTGACACTGGGGCAATATATGGTGCAGTACTGTGGTATTTGGCAATAGTGGGACAATATGTTGTGCTGCACTGTGGTATTTGGTGACACTGGGGCAATATATTTTGCTGCACTGTGGTATTTGGGGATACTGGGGCAATATATTGTGCTGCACTGTAGTATTTGGCGATACTGAGACAATATATTGTGCTGTACTGTGGTATTTGGCGACAGTGGGGCAATATATTGTGCTGCACTGTGGTATTTGGTGACACTGGGGCAATATGTTGTGCTGCACTGTGGTATTTGGCAATAGTGGGACAATATATTGTGCTGCACTGTGGTATTTGGAGACACTGGGGCAATATATTGTGCTGCACTGTGGTATTTGGCAATAGTGGGACAATATATTGTGCTGCACTGTGGTATTTGGTGACACTGGGGCAATATATTGTGCTGCACTGTGGTATTTGGCGATAGTGGGGCAATATATTGTGCTGCACTGTAGTATTTGGTGATACTGAGACAATATATTGTGCTGCACTGTGGTATTTGGCGATACTGGGGCAATATATTGTGCTGCACTGTGGTATTTGGCGATACTGAGACAATATATTGTGCTGCACTGTGGTATTTGGTGACACTGGGGCAATATATTGTGCTGTACTGTGGTATTTGGCAATAGTGGGACAATATATTGTGCTGCACTGTGGTATTTGGCGACAGTGGGGCAATATATTGTGCTGCACTGTGGTATTTGGCGACACTGGGGCAATATATTTTGCTGTACTGTGGTATTTGGCGATACTGGGGCAATATATTGTGCTGCACTGTGGTATTTGGCAATAGTGGGACAATATATTGTGCTGCACTGTGGTATTTGGTGACACTGGGGCAATATATTTTGCTACACTGTGCTATTTGGTGACACTGGGGCAATATGTTGTGCTGCACTGTGGTATTTGGCAATAGTGGGACAATATATTGCGCTGCACTGTAGTATTTGGCAATAGTGGGACAATATATTTTGCTGCATTGTGGTATTTGGTGACACTGGGGCAATATGTTGTGCTGCACTGTGGTATTTGGCAATAGTGGGACAATATATTGCGTTGCACTGTGGTATTTGGCAATAGTGGGACAATATATTGTGCTGCACTGTGGTATTTGGTGACACTGGGGCAATATATTTTGCTACACTGTGCTATTTGGTGACACTGGGGCAATATGTTGTGCTGCACTGTGGTATTTGGCAATAGTGGGACAATATATTGTGCTGCACTGTGGTATTTGGTGACACTGGGGCAATATATTTTGCTACACTGTGCTATTTGGTGACACTGGGGCAATATGTTGTGCTGCACTGTGGTATTTGGCAATAGTGGGACAATATATTGTGCTGCACTGTGGTATTTGGTGACACTGGGGCAATATATTTTGCTACACTGTGCTATTTGGTGACACTGGGGCAATATATTGTGCTGCACTGTGGTATTTGGCAATAGTGGGACAATATATTGTGCTGCATTGTGGTATTTGGTGACACTGGGGCAATATATTTTGCTACACTGTGCTATTTGGTGACACTGGGGCAATATATTGTGCTGCACTGTGGTATTTAGCGATAGTGGGGCAATATGTTGTGCTGCACTGTGGTATTTGGCAATACTGGGGCAATATATTGTGCTGTACTGTGGTATTTGGTGATACTGGGGCAATATATTGTGCTGCACTGTGGCATTTGGCAAAAGTGGGACAATATATTGTGCTGCACTGTGGTATTTGGTGACACTGGGGCAATATATTGTGCTGCAGTGTGGTATTTGGCGATAGTGGGGCAATATATTGTGCTGCACTGTGGTATTTGGCAATAGTGGGGCAATATATTTTGCTACACTGTGGTATTTGGCGATCGTGGGGCAATATATTGTGCTGCACTGTAGTATTTGGCGATACTGAGACAATATATTGTGCTGCACTGTGGTATTTGGTGACACTGGGGCAATATATTGTGCTGCACTGTGGTATTTGGCAATAGTGGGACAATATATTGTGCTGCACTGTGGTATTTGGCGATAGTGGGGCAATATATTGTGCTGCACTGTGGTATTTAGCGATAGTGGGGCAATATATTGTGCTGCACTGTGGTATTTTGCGATAGTGGGGCAATATATTGTGCTGCACTGTGGTATTTAGCGATAGTGGGGCAATATATTGTGCTGCACTGTGGTATTTGGCAGTACTGGGGCAATATATTGTGCTGCACTGTGGTATTTGGCAATACTGGGGCAATATATTGTGCTGCACTGTGGTATTTGGTGACACTGGGGCAATATATTGTGCTGCACTGTGGTATTTGGCAATAGTGCGACAATATATTGTGCTGCAGTGTGGTATTTGGCGACAGTGGGGCAATATATTGTGCTGCACTGTGGTATTTAGCGATAGTGGGGCAATATATTGTGCTGCACTGTGGTATTTGGCAATACTGGGGCAATATATTGTGCTGCACTGTGGTATTTGGTGACACTGGAGCAATATATTGTGCTGCACTGTGGTATTTGGCGATAGTAGGGCAATATATTGTGCTGCACTGTGGTATTTAGCGATAGTGGGGCAATATATTGTGCTGCACTGTGGTATTTAGCGATAGTGGGGCAATATATTGTGCTGCACTGTGGTATTTGGCAATACTGGGGCAATATATTGTGCTGCACTGTGGTATTTGGCAATACTGGGGCAATATGTTGTGCTGCACTGTGGTATTTGGCGATAGTAGGGCAATATATTGTGCTGCACTGTGGTATTTAGCGATAGTGGAGCAATATATTGTGCTGCACTGTGGTATTTAGCGATAGTGGGGCAATATATTGTGCTGACTGTGGTATTTGGCAATACTGGGGCAATATATTGTGCTGCACTGTGGTATTTGGTGACACTGGGGCAATATGTTGTGCTGCACTGTGGTATTTAGCGATAGTGGGGCAATATATTGTGCTGCACTGTGGTATTTGGTGACACTGGGGCAATATATTGTGCTGCACTGTGGTATTTGGCAATAGTGGGACAATATATTGTGCTGCACTGTGGTATTTGGCGATAGTGGGGCAATATATTGTGCTGCACTGTGGTATTTAGCGATAGTGGGGCAATATATTGTGCTGCACTGTGGTATTTTGCGATAGTGGGGCAATATATTGTGCTGCAATGTGGTATTTGGTGACACTGGGGCAATATATTGTGCTGCACTGTGGAAATTGGCGATACTGGGGCAATATATTGTGCTGCACTGGAGTATTTGGCAATAGTGGGACAATATATTGTGCTGCACTGTGGTATTTGGCGACAGTGGGGCAATATATTGTGCTGCACTGTGGTATTTGGTAACACTGGGGCAATATATTTTGCTGCACTGTAGTATTTGGCGATACTGGGGCAATATATTGTGCTGCACTGTAGTATTTGGCGATACTGAGACAATATATTGTGCTGCACTGTGGTATTTGGTGATAGTGGGGCAATATATTGTGCTGCACTGTGGTATTTGGCAATAGTGGGACAATATATTGTGCTGCACTGTGGTATTTGGTAACACTGGGGCAATATATTTTGCTGCACTGTAGTATTTGGCGATACTGGGGCAATATATTGTGCTGCACTGTAGTATTTGGCGATACTGAGACAATATATTGTGCTGCACTGTGGTATTTGGCGATAGTGGGGCAATATATTGTGCTGCACTGTGGTATTTGGCAATAGTGGGACAATATATTGTGCTGCACTGTGCTATTTGGTGACACTGGGGCAATATATTGTGCTGTACTGTGGTATTTGGCGACAGTGGGGCAATATATTGTGCTGCACTGTGGTACTTGGCAATAGTGGGACAATATATTGTGCTGCACTGTGGTATTTGGTGACACTGGGGCAATATGTTGTGTTGCACTGTGGTATTTGGCGATAGTGGGGCAATATATTGTGCTGCACTGTGGTATTTAGCGATAGTGGAGCAATATATTGTGCTGCACTGTGGTATTTGGTGACACTGGGGCAATATGTTGTGCTGCACTGTGGTATTTGGCGATAGTGGGGCAATATATTGTGCTGCACTGTGGTATTTGGCAATACTGGGGCAATATATTGTGCTGCACTGTGGTATTTGGCGACACTGGGGCAATATGTTGTGCTGCCCTGTGGTATTTGGCGATAGTGGGGCAATATATTGTGCTGCACTGTGGTATTTAGCGATAGTGGGGCAATATATTGTGCTGCACTGTGGTATTTAGCGATAGTGGGGCAATATATTGTGCTGCACTGTGGTATTTGGCAATACTGGGGCAATATATTGTGCTGCACTGTGGTATTTGGCAATACTGGGGCAATATATTGTGCTGCACTGTGGTATTTGGCGACAGTGGGGCAATATATTGTGCTGCACTGTGGTATTTGGCAATAGTGGGACAATATATTGTGCTGCACTGTGGTATTTGGTGACACTGGGGCAATATGTTGTGCTGCACTGTGGTATTTGGCGATAGTGGGGCAATATATTGTGCTGCACTGTGGTATTTGGTCACACTGGGGCAATATATTGTGCTGCACTGTGGTATTTGGCAATACTGGGGCAATATATTGTGCTGCACTGTGGTATTTGGTGACACTGGGGCAATATGTTGTGCTGCACTGTGGTATTTGGCGATAGTGGGGCAATATATTGTGCTGCACTGTGGTATTTTGCGATAGTGGGGCAATATATTGTGCTGCACTGCGGTATTTAGCAATAGTGGGGCAATATATTGTGCTGCACTGTGGTATTTGGTGACACTGGGGCAATATATTGTGCTGCACTGTGGTATTTGGCGATACTGGGGCAATATATTGTGCTGTACTGTGGTATTTGGCAATAGTGGGACAATATATTGTGCTGCACTGTGGTATTTGGTGACACTGGGGCAATATATTGTGCTGCACTGTGGTATTTGGCAATAGTGGGACAATATATTGTGCTGCACTGTGGTATTTGGTGACACTGGGGCAATATATTGTGCTGCACTGTGGTATTTGGCGATAGTGGGGCAATATATTGTGCTGCACTGTGGTATTTAGCGATAGTGGAGCAATATATTGTGCTGCACTGTGGTATTTGGTGACACTGGGGCAATATGTTGTGCTGCACTGTGGTATTTGGCGATAGTGGGGCAATATATTGTGCTGCACTGTGGTATTTGGCAATACTGGGGCAATATATTGTGCTGCACTGTGGTATTTGGCGACACTGGGGCAATATGTTGTGCTGCACTGTGGTATTTGGCAATAGTGGGACAATATATTGTGCTGCACTGTGGTATTTGGTGACACTGGGGCAATATATTGTGCTGCACTGTGGTATTTGGCGATAGTGGGGCAATATATTGTGCTGCACTGTGGTATTTGGCAATAGTGGGACAATATATTGTGCTGCACTGTGGTATTTGGTGACACTGGGGCAATATATTGTGCTGCACTGTGGTATTTAGCCATTGTGGGGCAATATATTGTGCTGCACTGTGGTATTTAGCGATAGTGGGGCAATATACTGTGCTGCACTGTATTATTTTGGCGCTGTTGGAAATTTATGTTGTGCAGCACTACGGTATTTGATGATTCTCGAGTTATTTCATGTTCAGTTGTTATCAGAATAGAGAGCCGTGCATTCGTGACCACCTTTCCTCTGACAGCAGACACAGGAAGAGCAGATGGATGGTCGGGGGACTCCTAAAGTTTAGATAAATGGCAGTACAATCCACATCTATATCCGGAGGCTAAAGGTACCGTCACATTAAGCGATGCTGCAGCGATATAGACAACGATGCCGATCGCTGCAGAGTCGCTGTTTAGTCGTTGTGTGGTCGCTGGAGAGCTGTCACACAGACAGCTCTCCAGCGACCAACGATGCCGAAGTCCCCGGGTAACCAGGGTAAACATCAGATTACTAAGCGCAGGGCCGCGCTTAGTAACCCGATGTTTACCCTGGTTACCATTGAAAAAAAAAAAAAAACACTACATACTTACATTCCGGTGTCTGTTGCGTCCCCCGGCGTCAGCTTCCCTGCACTGTGTCAGCGCCGGCCGGCCGTAAAGCAGAGCGGTGGCGTCACCGCTGTGCTCTGCTTTACGGCCGGCCGGCGCTGACAGTGCAGGGAAGCTGACGCCGGGGGACGCGACAGACACCGGAATGTAAGTATGTAGTGTTTTTTTTTTTTTTACATTTACAATGGTAACCAGGGTAAATATCGGGTTACTAAGCGCGGCCCTGCGCTTAGTAACCCGATGTTTACCCTGGTTACAAGTGAAGACATCGCTGTCAGCGGGTGATCCAGTGACGAAAAAGTTTTGGCCTTCTAGCTCCGACCAGCGATGCCACAGAAGGATCCTGATCGCTGCTGCGTGTCAAACACAACGATATCGCTATCCAGGACGCTGCAACGTCACGGATCGCTATCGTTATCGTTCTAAAGTTGCTCAGTGTGAAGGTACCTTAAGATGTTATATATTGTGTCTGTGATTGGTCGGATTAATGTTGCATTCTCTTACATAGTCTGTGCTGTGACAATCCTCTGCAGAGAGCCTCTTTTAACCTGGTGTCTGACCACTATATGATCTCTATGTGTGGCGGTATTATTGGGAGTAGTGGTGTTTGCATGACTTTAAAAAAAATCTTCACACAGATTGCTCCTATTGCCTGCTAATACATAAGAAAAGTTCATGCCAGATATCAAGAGCCTTAGGCCAGAGTCACACTAAACGTATGAAAAATCGTCACGAGTCTCCCTGCCGAGAGTCGCACGAGTGTCATGCGAGTACAATCCGAATTTTCACACTTAGCATCCGATTTACATCCGAGTGCAGTGCGATATTAACATGAGCTTTTACATACAGCAATCCTCTGTCATTTACACAACGTTTTCAAAGGAAATATTTGTCAAAACACACATATATAAAGTACACTGCTCAAAAAAAATAAAGGGAACACAAACAACAGAATATAACTCCAAGTAAATCAAACTCCTGTGAAATTAAACTGTTCATTTAGGAAGCAACACTGTTTGACAATCAATTTCACATGCTGTTGTGCAAATGGAATAGACAACAGATGGAAATTATTGGCAATTATCAAGACACACTCAATAAAGGAGTGGTTCTGCAGGTGGGGACCACAGACCACATCTCAGTACCAATGCTTTCTGGCTGATGTTTTTGTCACTTTTGAATGTTGGTTGTGCTTTCACACTCGTGGTAGCATGAGATGGACTCTACAACCCACACAAGTTGCTCAGGTAATGCAGCTCATCCAGGATGGAACATCAATGCGAGCTGGGGCAAGAAGGTTTACTGTGTCTGTCAGTGTAGTGTCCAGAGGTTGGAGGCGCTACCAGGAGACAGGCCAGTACACCAGGAGACGTGGAGGGGGCCGTAGGAGGTTAACAACCCAGCAGCAGGACCACTACCTCAGCCTTTGTGCAAGGAGGAACACTATCAGAGCCCTGCAAAATGACCGACAGCAGGCCACAAATGTGCATGTGTCTGCACAAACGGTTAGAAACCGGCTCCATGAGGATGGTCTGAGTGCCCAACATCCACAGATGGGGGTTGTGCTCACAGCCCAACACCATGCAGGACGCTTGGCATTTGCCACAGAACACCAGGATTGGCAAATTCGCCACTGGTGCCCTGTGCTCTTCACATATTAAAGCAGGTTCACACTGAGCACATATGACAGACGTGACAGAGTCTGAGACGCCGTGGAGAACGATCTGCTGCCTGCAATATCCTTCAGCATGACCGGTTTGGCAGTGGGTCAATAATGGTGTGGGGTGGCATTTTTTTGCAGGGCCACACAGCCCTCCATATGCACGCCAGAGGTAGCCTGACTTCCATTAGGTACTGAGATGAGATCCTCAGACCTCTTGTGAGACCATATGCTGGTGTGGTTGGCCCTGGGTTCCTCCTAATACAGGACAATGCCAGACCTCATATGGCTAGAGTGTGTTAACAGTTCCTGCAAGATGAAGGCATTGAAGATATGGAGTGGTCCTCACGTTCCCCAGACCTGAATCCGATTGAACACATTTGGGACATCATGTCTCGGACCATCCACCAACGTCACGATGCACCACAAACTGTCCAGGAGTTGGCGGATGCTTTAGTCCAGGTCTGGAAGGAGATCCCTCTGGAGACCATCCACTGCCTCATTAGGAGCATGCCCAGGAGCATGCCCAGGGAGATCATACTGGCATGTGGAGGCCACACACACTACTGAGCATCATTTCCTTGTCTTGAGGCATTTCCATTGAAGTTGGATCAGCCTGTAACTTCATTTTCCACTTTGATTTTGAGCATCATTCCAACTCCAGACCTCAGTGGGATATTAGTTGTGATTTACGTTGATCATTTTTAGGTTTTACTGTTCTCAACCCATTCCACAATACAATGAATAAAGATTTACAACATGAATATTTCATTCAGTGATATCTAGGATGTGGGATTTTAGTGTTCCCTTTATTTTTTTGAGCAGTGTATAATGCTAGGAGCGTCACTCTGTCCGAAGCCTTTAGAGACTGCATAAGTGCGACGCTCCTGCACAGTCTGGACCCCACAGAGTTACGCATCCAGGGATATGGATGTGGCTCCACTCCCATAGGCGTGGCTCACATATTCAGTACTTTAATGATAGGTACCATGTGACCGCTCAGCACTGGAAGGAGTTGCCGGCCAGGGACTACTGAGAAGCAGGGACGTGGCAGGAGGGTGAGTATGATGGGGAGGGTGAGCCATGCTATATTCACCTGTCCCCGTTCCACCGGCGGGCTCTGTCTTCCGCGTCCTCTAGCTGTGACATTCAGGTCAGACGGAGCGATGACGTTTTAAGTGCACGCCCTCTGCCTGAACAGTCACAGCCAGAGGACCCGGAAGACACAGCAAGTGCCGGGGGCCTAAGCCAGTGGCGACTCCGGCACCTGACCCCTATAGCGCGCCGGCGTCCCCGCCTGCTCGGGCCCCCAGGACCCTATGGAGCATCTTATGGGGTCAACAACCTTTATGGAGCAGCATATGCGGGCCATCAACCTTTATGGAGCAGCATGTGGGGCATATTATGCTATGGAGCATCTTATGGGGCCATCAACCTTTATGGAGCAGCATACGGAGCATATTATGCTATGGAGCATCGTATGGGGCCATAAACCTTTATAAAAAACATAAAGTCAGCTCATCTTAATGTAGGCTACTCCTCATCTGTTCCTGCACGGAAAGGTTTGAGCAAACGATCCACAGAAAAAAAGTAAGCTGAATCCAGCAGGATTGAAGTTAAAACCAGTCTCGATTTATTTTTTTCATTAAAAATATGGTACACGACTCCAAAATATGAAACATGAATATTTCACAGCATGTAACGCAAAATAAGGACTTTTGTGTACTCACCGTAAAATCCTTTTCTCCGAGCCATTCATTGGGGGACACAGACCGTGGGGTGTATGCTGCAGCTGTCAATAGGAGGCTGACACTAAGTGATACAAAAAAAGTTAGCTCCTCCCCTGCAGTATACACCTTCCTGCTGGCTCTCAGCTAACCAGTTCGGTGCAAAAGCAGTAGGAGATCAATAACAACATAAAGTATAGCATGTCAAATTATATATGAGAGTATAGCATGTCAAACTATAAAACAAGCAGAAGCTAATAACAGGGTAAGAGCTTTGTCCCCTAATGAATGGCTCGGCGAAAAGGATTTTACGGAGAGTACACAAAAATCCCTATTTCTCCTTCGCCTCATTGGGGGACACAGACCGTGGGACATCCCAAAGCAGTCCCTGAGTGGGTACAACATCAGATCAGACCCTGTGTAACCCTACTTACAAGTGCGCCACCGCGGTCTGCAGAGTCCGCCTGTCCAGACTCACATCTGCAGAGGTCTGGGAATTATAGTGCTTCAAGACTGCATGCGGACTGGACGAACCCGCAAGCTTCCAGGCGTGCTTTACCGATGCATGGTGCCTAGAGCCCAAAAAACCTCGATCGACAGAGTGGAGAGAAGTTAGGCTGACGTCTAACCCGAAAGGACTCCTGGATGGTGTAACGAATCCACCAGGCTAACATGGCCGATGAAACGGCTAAATCCTTCCTGTAACCATCAGGAAGCCTTCCTCTGACCGTCAGGAAGCCCAAATAAGGTCTCCAATCTTCGGAAGGATGCCGGGCACGATACGAACCTACTCAGAGTACTCACTTCGTCCAGAATATGGAGAACCCATCCCATTTTGAGGATTGGTGCTGAAAGAGATGAGGGAAGAAAGATGCCCTCGTAACATTGGGAATACAATACCACCATGGTAACAAGGGACAGGCATGGCCTGAGGACAACCTTGCCTTGATGGTAATAAGGAAAAAAGTCTGAAAGAACAGAGCGTCTAGCTCCGAAGACTTGTCAGGATGAGGAGATCGCAGAGAAAAAAGGGGCGACCTTCCCTGATAGTAAAGTCTGTCTGGATCAGAAAGTGTACTGTAAGACTCCCAGGACCCCCTTTTTTCTTTTTTTTCAGGCATGTGCAGTCTGCGCTGCCCTTCGAACTTACAGCGCAAGCGCCGGGGACATTCATGAAGGAAATGGAGGCAGCGCCCGGAGGCCCTGAATGATGGCTGGGAGGCGTTTGTGTCAGGGGGAAAAGCATGCCCCCCTGACAAAATAGAGGTATGGGGGTCAAATTATAAAAACTATTATTTCAGAGTTGGCAGGGACACCAACTAAGAGAGCCTTGACAGAATGCAGCATTAGTGCAGCAAAAGATGGCTCCTTCAGTTAAAAAAGCCTGGGGGAGGGGGGGGCACAGGTTCCCTTTAAGCTCCCAAAGATCTAGTGGTATGTGAAAGAAGGACCACATGGGAAAACTCCCTGCGAGAAAGTCCCTACTTACAATTTTGTTGCAATAAGACGGAAAAAGTACTAGCTCCACAAACAAAAGACCTAACGAGGTCCGAGCGGATTCCCAGGACCACTGGGGCCCTTCCTGCTTCCAAACGACTCTCGGAAGTAGGGGAAGAGGGGTTATGGAAACTAGTACCACGGAAGAACCAGAACATTCACTGAAATGGCTTTTGGATCTTGAGGCCGAACCATGAAAACGAGTACATTGGCGTTCAGTCTGGACACCATTCGATCTACATCTGGAGTGCCCCAGTGAAGGCAGATCTGATGGAAGACTTCTGGGTGAAGTTCTCACTCACTTGAGGCTGGACCCTGATGGCTGAAGAAGTCTACCGCCCACAGATCTACTCCTGGGATGTGTACTGCCGAGATCACCGAATGATAGATCTCGGCCCATCAGAGAATGTGAGGTACCTTGTCCATGATGCCTGACCGTGGGTACCTGCTAGATGATTGAAGTACGGCACAGCCATGGCATTATCCAATTGAATTCGGATGGGGTGACTCGCCAGAAGGCAGAGGAACTGCTGTAGGACTAGCCATATCGTTCGGATCTCCAGAACAAAGATTGGGAGAAGAAGGCTGGCATCGGAAGTCACTAATAATCATTGAACCGGGAAGGGATTCCCCTGGATGAGAAGCTCAGAGACTACAATCTGTAAACCTGTTTGACCTACAGAAAATGAGCGGAGCGAAGGAAACAGCTTCCATTGCTGTCACCATTTTTCCTCATGACCCTCCCAGCAAATCGAATGGAATGAGTGATCAAGTAAGTGAGTTCTGAGTTGAAGGGCCATGGCCTTGTCTCAAGGGAGAAATACCAACTCTTTGGAAGTGTGCAGGATCATCCTCAAATAGGATATCTGCTGGGCTGGAAAAGAGGAAAAACCTGTCTAGCTGAAGCTGCCAGCCCAGGAGAGAGAGGGTATAGCAATTGATATAGACGACTCAGCATAGTCCTGGAAGAGCGGCTAGAAAGTCGACTGGATAGGGCAGGAGGACCACGACTCTAGGTTGCAAGAGGAACATGACAGCCGCCATGACCCTTGCGAACAATCAGGGTGCGGTAGCAAGGCCGAAGGACAAGGTTGTGACTTGAAAATGCTGTTTGCAAAAGGGAAAGTGAAGGGATTTTTGAAGAGGGGACAAAAGGAATGCAAAGGTAAGCATCCCGAATCTCGGTGGATGCCAGAAACTCCACCCTTTTTTCGTTGAGGTAATGGCTGAGCGGAGGAACTCCATCAGAAGAAGGAGAACCTTGTCCAGCTTGGTAAAAGTTTGAGGTCCAGGATCGGTCTTACTTTTCGGTCCCCCTTTTTGGAACCAAGATCCCTAAGATCTAGACCATCCTGGACAATTCTTCCACTGCTGGTTGGGTCTATAGGAAATATGCGATCTTAGGGAGTGATGTCAGAGGCTTTTTGAACGCAGAGTACGCTTCCATACTCTGAGCTATAATGCCCTTCTGGGTATAATGGCATTTGTTGCTGACAGCGCCGCGCAACTAGCTGCATCCGAGAGGCGTGAACCAGCTAGCCTCCCGCTCAAGAAATTTGATTGACCAGCTGTACTGTCTTTGGGAAAAGGTTACTGGATGTGAATCAAAGTAGTTAAGGTCTCCGACTAGGAGACCATTGCTCTAGCAAACCATGCAGTGGCTAAGGAAGGGTAGACCACTCAACCCGAGGCTGCAAGACGGAACGAACCAGATTTGCCATCTGACAGTCCGCTGTAATTTTAATTGATGACCCATCGGGCAGGAATACTGGTAGACAAACCACAGGAGATTCTACCCGGTTAATCTGCCAAGTGGTAGAATGGGCGGCTGCATCCAGAAGGTCAAGAAAAGCCGTCTCTTGCTACCTCCGCTCTCTTTTGACAGTGCAGAGTTAAAATGATGAATCCTCGACCCGCCACCCCCTTAACAGGGAAGTGGAGAGGGATCGTCCGCCTTCTCGCATCATCTGCTAAATAGTGGAGATGCAGAGAGGGGTGCTCAGACGCCAAAAAAAAAAGGGTGCCACTGTACATCCACAGAGTTCAGGTCACCGGGTGGATAGGGCGGGTTCCGGTGTTAGGCCTGGCTGCAGAAGAGTATACATGGAGGCGACACTCCATGTGCTCGTCTATTGATGGTGTGGGGAGATCGGTGCCCTTTAAAAGGACCCGTCGCCCCTAAGAATCAGACCAGGCATGGCATCCCACATCGTAGGGGGTATAATGATGAATCCTCGACCCGCCACCCCCTTAACAGGGAAGTGGAGAGGGATCGTCCGCCTTCTCGCATCATCTGCTAAATAGTGGAGATGCAGAGAGGGGTGCTCAGACGCCAAAAAAAAAAGGGTGCCACTGTACATCCACAGAGTTCAGGTCACCGGGTGGATAGGGCGGGTTCCGGTGTTAGGCCTGGCTGCAGAAGAGTATACATGGAGGCGACACTCCATGTGCTCGTCTATTGATGGTGTGGGGAGATCGGTGCCCTTTAAAAGGACCCGTCGCCCATAAGAATCAGACCAGGCATGGCATCCCACATCGTAGGGGGTATACGTGGAGGGGACACCCCACGTGTTTGCATATTGTCTCCACGCCTGCAGAGGCTTCTGTCCAGTGAATCGCTTATTCGGACGCTCCCTATCCGGGTGAATGACAAATGCTCTGCGAGGTAGTCTCCTTATGAGGGACACTGCATGATCTAGAGTAGAACCGTAGCCCTCATCAATCTACAGAGATTGGTTGATGATATAAATAGGCAAATTCATTCTTTTCTGAAGCTCTGGCGAGTCCAGATCCAAGGCAGTATCCGATCCATGTCAGAGTCTTGTTCTCAGCAAATCATTGGTGAGGGAGATAAGGAAATGAAGCTTCCATTTTCTAGATGCCTGTACGTTTCTAGAATACTTGCGGCCCCTGCTAGCCAACGGCTCCCATGTAGGAAAGAAACCATGTATACCGGTCCTGCGAGCACTCCGAGCCACAAAGGGTTCACGGAGAGCTTCAATCTCTTGATCAGAGGAGCCATGGGATGTAGAAGTGATGAAGCCCACTCAGGGGAACTAGGTACTCTGGGATAAGCTGGGATCGGCGGCGGAGGGTTCCCGAGTTCATTTAGGGTGACCGGCTTTGGACTGGTCATGTGCCTTTAAGACAAGCGAATACTAGTCATGTGCCTTTAAGACCAGGTAATACTGGTCATGTGCCTTTAAGACCAGGGAATGCTAGTCAAATGTCTTTAAGACCAGGAAATGCTGGTCATGTGCCTTTAAGACAAGGGAATACTAGTCATGTGCCTTTAAGACCAAGAAATGCTGGTCATGTGCCTTTAAGACAAGGGAATACTAGTCATGTGCCTTTAAGACCAGGAAATGCTGGTCATGTGCTTTTAATACAAGGGAATACTAGTCATGTGCCTTTAAAACCAGAAAATGCTGGTCATGTGCCTTTTAGACCAGGGAATCTTGATCATGTGCCTTTAAACCCAGGGAATACTAGTCATGTGCCTTTAAGACCAGGAAATGCTGGTCATGTGCCTTTAATACAAGGGAATACTAGTCATGTGCCTTTAAACCCAGGGAATACTGGTCATGTGCCTCTAAGACCAGGAAATACTGGTCATGTACCTCCATTAAGACCGGGGAATAATATGGGTCATTCATGAAAGTACAGGAGGGAAGAGGGCAGTACTTTCTTACCTGGCTGCACAGTCGTTGTGCCCATTTAATGCAAAAGACCATCGCCCCTGCCGGCCGGGTGGACCAAGATGGCCACCGGGAGTTGCAGAGGTGATAAAGTCTCGCAGAGAGCGAAAGGAGCCATTTCGGGGGCGGGGCCACAGACACGATGTGGGCGGAGTCTCATGACTTCCATGAATAGGCCCAAGCCGGGGCCTAAATTTATGCAGCCGGCGGGAACAATACCAGAATAGAGGAGCATTGGGCCGAGAAAAGCGAACGCTCCCGTGCCAGACAGCAAACGCCAGAAAAGATGGGCTGAGCCGCCTTAGCGCACAATAGTGCGGGTGCGGCTTCCGGGATGCGGCCTACACATCGGCCGAAGCCGGTGGGTAAATTTTTGCAACCGGGCAGAGCGTTACCTTAGGGAGGTGAGCCACAAGGAAGCCACTGCAGGGGCCCATCACTGACTGGATCCACTCACCATCGGTGCGCGTCCCGGCATGGAGCCACCACGGATGACTGGGTTACAGCACCGAGAAAAGCGCGCACTGTGCTGTTCTGCTGCAGGTCAGGTATTGTAGCGTGGACGGTGCAGGGAAAAAGCAGTAACCCTCAATCCACCATTCCTTTGTTAGGGAGGTGGAGAGGAACTGTCCGCTCCTTGTGCCATCCACTTTAACAGTGGTGGGACAGAGGGGGCTGCTCGGACGCCAAAGAGAAGGAGCCTCTGTAGATCCATGGAGTTCAAGCCTCCTGGTGGACTGGGCAAGTTGTCCGGCAATAGGCCTGGCTTCAGGAGAGGATACATAGACGCGACACTCCATGTACTCACCCATTGTTTGTATGGGGAGATCGGGACCCAAAGGAACCGTCGCCCCTGAAGTGAGCTCAGGCATGGCTTCCCACATAGCAGGAGAGGGTACGGGGAGGCAACACTCCACGTTCTCGCCTGTTGATGGTTCGGGGGAGATCGGAGCCTTGAAAGGATCCGTCGCCCCCTTCACTCCGTTAATTAAAAAATAAAAATTTACGGAAAAGTAGAAAATAAAATAAAAATGATGGGGTCTGAACCAGACCCATGTGCCTCCTACAGATACTAAGCAAGAACTGGTTAGCTGAGAGCCAGCAGGAGGGTATATACTGCAGGGGAGGAGCTGAGAGCCAGCAGGAGGGTGTATACTGCAGGGGAGGAGCGAACTTTTTTTGTATCACTTAGTGTCAGCCTCCTATTGGCAGCAGCAGCATACACCCACGGTCTGTGTCCCCCAATGAGGCGAAGGAGAAATTTCAAAGTATAGCAGCATTATTCCGACGCGTTTTGACCAAAGTCTTAATCATGGCACGATTAAGACTTCGGTCGAAACACGTCGGAATAACGCTGCTATACGTTGAAATTTTTGCGTGACATGCTGTGAAATATTCATATGTTTCATATTTTGGAGTGGTGTACCATATTTTTAATGAAGAAATAAATAGAGACTGGTTTTACCTGCAATCCTGCTAGATTCAACTTACTTTTTTCTGTGGATCATATTATGCTATGGAGTATCTTATGGGACCATCAAGCTTTATGGAGCAGCATGTGGGGCATATTATTCTATGGAGCATCTTATGGGGCCATTATAACCTTTGTGCAGCATAATATGGGGCATATTTTTGTATGGGGCATCTTATGGGGCCCATCATGAACTATATGGAGCATTATATGGGGCTCCTGATTCAATATGGATATTCATATTATAGTGTGATTCCAGCCTTATACATAACATCCAAACGCACTTTCCATAGAAACAGTAGGCAGTAAATCCCTGTAGATTTTCCTAAGTAGTTGGTAGGGAATTCATTCCACGTACAAACAAGCCATCTGACAAGGCCAGGTCGTCTAGAGATAGGTCTAGGGTAGTGGAATGAGCCTGTGTCCACAGCCCAACCTAGCTCAGTATCAGAGCCATGCTCTACAATTGGCATGTGACTTATTGCACTGGAATTACATACTGGATACTGGAGTAATAGTATAAGCCACCAGAATAGAAATACTACATATTCACGTCACCACCCAGTGTCAGTCTGCCACCCAACATATATTACTGACCCTCCTGTACTGGACATCACATAGTACAAGTCACCACCCAGTGCCAGTCTGCCCCCCATCACAATGTTTTATTGACTCCGTAACGTAGCTATATAAGTAGGAGAAAAACTGGAGTAACCAATAAATAAGAAGATACAAAATTTATTTCAAAAAAATCAGAAAAAGACACATATTATAAAATTGTCAATCAGGACAAGAACACGGAAGTACATATAATAGTGAGGTGCACATGGGAGTTCAGAGGTAGTACATCTATCTAATTTACATTTGAATACTTGTCCATGTATTAGGTAAGTAGAACCAAAATAAGGCACAATAAATACAGCCCAAGTATGGTATAACAATGCGGGGATCCACAGAAGCAGTGAGAGCTATATAGCAAGTTTAAAGCCAAGAGTAAAGGTACCGTCACACTAAGTGACGCTGCAGCGATACCGACAACGATGTCGATCGCTGCAGCGTCGCTGTTTGGTCGCTGGAGAGCTGTCACACAGACAGCTCTCCAGTGACCAACGATCCCGAAGTCCCCGGGTAACCAGGGTAAACATCGGGTTACTAAGCGCAGGGCCGCGCTTAGTAACCCAATGTTTACCCTGGTTACCATTGTAAATGTAAAAAAACAAACACTACATACTTACATTCCCGGTGTCTGGTGATGTCCCTCGCCTTCAGCTTCCCGCACTGACTGAGCGCCGGCCGTAAAGTACAGCGGTGACGTCACCGCTGTGCTGTACTTTACGGCTGGCCGGCGCTCACAGTCAGTGCGGGAAGCTGACGGCGAGGGACGTGACCAGACACCGGGAATTTAAGTATCTAGTGTTTGTTTTTTTACATTTACAACGATAACCAGGGTAAACATCGGGTTACTAAGCGCGGCCCTGCGCTTAGTAACCCGATGTTTACCCTGGTTACCAGTGAAGACATCGCTGAATCGGCGTCACACACGCCGATTCAGCAATGTCTGCGGGAGATCCAGCGACAAAATAAAGTTCTGGACTTTCCCCAGCGACCAATGATCTCCCAGCAGGGGCCTGATCGTTGGTCGCTGTCACACAACGATTTCGTTAACGATATCGTTGCTACGTCACAAAAAGCAACGATATCGTTAACGATATCGTTATGTGTGACGGTACCTTAAGGCAAGATAAATCTATCAGGGTGAAACAACATAAATCGAGCCCAGCTATAGTTTGAATCACGTGGAGATCCGCAAAGAAGAGGGGCTGTATCATAGATTAAGGGCAAAACTTAGGACAGTTTCTGAGGATGAGGCGGATTTGCTCCACCAATGACCGATTTGAGAAACAAGCCCTCGACTTGAAAACTCGTTTTCAAGATAGAGGGTACAGTAACAGGTGTATAAAGAAAGGATATGACGGAGCAAGGAAGACCCCTCGTGGTGATCTGTTATATCCACGTAAAAAGGAAGCATTAACCGGCAGTGACTGTCAGAAAATTTGTTTTATCTCTACATTTAACCACGAATGGTATAAAATGAGAGACATTCTAGCGAAACATTGGGCCGTTCTTGGTGCTGAGTCCTCCCTGGGTCCCGCCATTGGCGACTTCCCACTGATGACATCAAGGAGATCTAAAAATTTGAATCATCTCCTCGTTAATAGCCACTATGTACCCAAAATGGCTAATCCTTTTGGTACCAAGGGCCCTATTCCGGGCTGCTTTCCCTGTGGCCACTGTCTCTCCTGCGCAAATGTCCTGCGCTGCTCCTCTTTTCAATCTTCAGACGGGTCACAACAATTTTCAGATAAGACAGCGAATATCCTGCGGTAGCAGTAATGTTATATACTACGCTACCTGCGGATGTTCTAAAATATATATAGGTTTGACCTCCAGAGAACTACGCATTCGCGTACGTGAGCATGTGCGGGACATTTGCGCGACCAAGACAGTGGTCGACCCCCTCCAATTAAAAACTATCCCCCGCCATTTTAGGGCATATCACAATTGTGATGCCAAAACATTGAAAATTAGGGGGATAGACATTATTCATCAAGGCATTAGAGGGGGTAATTACAAGAAAATCCTGGCCCAAAGAGAGGTAAAGTGGATTGTCAGGTTGGATATTGTGGCCCCCAAGGGCCTTAAGGTACCGTCACACTTAGCGACGCTGCAGCGATACCGACAACGATCCGGATCGCTGCAGCGTCGCTGTTTGGTCGCTGGAGAGCTGTCACACAGACCGCTCTCCAGCGACCAACAATGCCGGTAACCAGGGTAAACATCGGGTAACTAAGCGCAGGGCCGCGCTTAGTAACCCGATGTTTACCCTGGTTACCATCCTAAAAGTAAAAAAAAACAAACACTACATACTTACCTACAGCCGTCTGTCCTCCAGCGCTGTGCTCTGCACTCCTCCTGTACTGTCTGTGTGAGCACAGCGGCCGGAAAGCAGAGCGGTGACGTCACCGCTCTGCTTTCCGGCTGACCGACGCTCACAGCCAGTACAGGAGGAGAGCAGAGCACAGCGCTGGAGGACAGACGGCTGTAGGTAAGTATGCAGTGTTTGTTTTTTTTACTTTTAGCATGGTAACCAGGGTAAACATCGGGTTACTAAGCGCGGCCCTGCGCTTAGTTACCCGATGTTTACCCTGGTTACCAGCGAAGACATCGCTGAATCGGTGTCACACACGCCGATTCAGCGATGTCTGCGGGGAGTCCAGCGACCAAATAAAGTTCTGGACTTTCTTCCCCGACCAGCGACAGCACAGCAGGGGCCTGATCGCTGCTGCCTGTCACACTGGACGATATCGCTAGCGAGGACGCTGCAACGTCACGGATCGCTAGCGATATCGTCTAGTGTGACGGTACCTTTAATGAGTCTTTGAGCTTTGCTTCATTTCTATGAATAGTAAAGGTACCGTCACACTAAGCGACGCTGCAGCGATACCGACAACGATCCGGATCGCTGCAGCGTCGCTGTTTGGTCGCTGGAGAGCTGTCACACAGACAGCTCTCCAGCGACCAACGATGCCGAAGTCCCCGGGTAACCAGGGTAAACATCGGGTTACTAAGCGCAGGGCCGCGCTTAGTAACCCGATGTTTACCCTGGTTACCAGCGTTAAAGTAAAAAAAACAACCGCTACATACTTACCTACCGCTGTCTGTCCTCGGCGCTCTGCACTCCTCCTGTACTGGCTGTGAGCGCCGGGCAGCCGGAAAGCAGAGCGGTGACGTCACCGCTCTGCTTTCCGGCCGCTATGCTCACAGCCAGACCAGAGAAGCAGAGCGCCGAGGACAGACAGCGGTAGGTAAGTATGTAGCGGTTGTTTTTTTTTTCACTTTAACGCTGGTAACCAGGGTAAACATCGGGTTACTAAGCGCGGCCCTGCGCTTAGTAACCCGATGTTTACCCTGGTTACCAGCGAAGACATCGCTGAATCGGTGTCACAAACGCCGATTCAGGGATGTCTGCGGGGAGTCCAGCGACCAAACAAAGTTCTGGACTTTCTTCCCCGACCAGCGACAGCACAGCAGGGGCCTGATCGCTGCTGCCTGTCACACTGGACGATATCGCTAGCGAGGACGCTGCAACGTCACGGATCGCTAGCGATATCGTCTAGTGTGACGGTACCTTTAGTCTCTCTTCCTCTCCTGATTTATGCTCATATATTTACCCATTGGTGGCTCTTTTGTGTGTGGTTTTATTTCTATTGTTTTAACTCTTTCTATATATTCCCTTTTTTTTATCTTTAGCTTTATTTTTATGTGGTTATGCGTCTCTTTATTGGACCGTGCAAGTCATCACTGAAAACAAGCGGAGAAATATATTGTGCCATCATCTTTTTATACTTATATAGTATACTGTTCTCTTTTTATATCAGAATTTGTATGCCATCTTATTATATTGATAACATGTATGGATTTTATGTGTACCAACATGATTTGATATTCTGGCACATTTTACATGTTCAGATACCTTCCTTCTGTTTATATGCGGCCGTGCACGCTGTTGTCCCCTGCGTCTGGCATTCAGTCGGGCGTCTCTACCGGCCTCCTGTGTATGACCCAGGTGAATTTATCACCGGCGCATGCGCAGTGACGCCTGACGCTCTGTCTGGATGCTAGGACCTGCGGGGACACACTGCGCACACGCCGACAGCGCCGCTTCTCATAGGGTGATCACAACCATGTGATACACCTCGTGACCTATTGTCATGGCAATATAAGGTCCTTCTATTCACACAAACAACACACCCCCTGAGGAAGTGTCTTGTATATGGGGTCACCCGCCATCATTTGGGGCTCACTACCATCTTAGTAGTGTTGTGCACTGGGCCTGGTAAGTTTTGCCCTTAACCCCTTTCTGACCTCGGACGGGATAGTACGTCCGAGGTCAGATCCCCTGCTTTGATGCGGGCTCCGGCGGTGAGCCCGCATCAAAGCCGGGACATGTCAGCTGTTTTGAACAGCTGACATGTGCCCGTAATAGGCGCGAGCAGAATCGCAATCTGCCTGCGCCTATTAACTAGTTAAATGCCGCTGTCAAACGCAGGCAGCAGCATTTAACCACCGCTTCCGGCCGGGCGGCCGGAAATGACGTCATTGCCGACCCCCGTCACATGATCGGGGATCGGCGATGCTTCAGAATTGTAACCATAGAGGTCCTTGAGACCTCTATGGTTACTGATTGCCGGTGGCTGTGAGCGCCACCCTGTGGTCGGCGCTCACAGCACACCTGATTTTCAGCTACATAGCAGCGAACAGCAGATTGCTGCTATGTAGCAGAGGCGATCGTGCTGTGCCTGCTTCTAGCCTCCCATGGAGGCTATTGAAGCATGACAAAAGTAAAAAAAAAAAAGTTAAAAAAAATGTGAAAAAAATAAAAAAAATATAAAAGTTTAAATCACCCCCCTTTCACCCCAATCAAAATAAATCAATAAAATATCAAATCTACGCATATTTGGTATCGCCGCACTCAGAATCGCCCGATCAACTAAAAAAAAAAAAAACATTAACCTGATCACTAAACAGCGTAGCGAGAAAAAAATTCTAAACGCCAGAATTACGTTTTTTTGGTCGCCGCGACATTGCATTAAAATGCAATAACGGGCGATTAAAAGAACATATCTGCACCAAAATGCTATCATTAAGAACGTCATGTCGGCACGCAAAAAATAAGCCCTCAACCGACCCCAGATCATGAAAAATGGAGACGCTACGGGTATCGGAAAATGGCGCAATTTTTTTTTTTTTTTTAGCAAAGTTTGGAATTTTTTTTCATCACTTAGGTAAAAAATAACCTAGTCATATTAAGTGTCTATGAACTCATATTGACCTGGAGAATCATAATGGCAGGTCAGTTTTAGCATTTAGTGAACCTAGCAAAAAAGCCAAACAAAAAACAAGTGTGGGATTGCACTTTTTTTGCAATTTCACCGCACTTGGAATTTTTTTCCCGTTTTCTAGTACACGACATGCTAAAACCAATGATGTCGTTCAAAAGTACAACTCGTCCCGCAAAAAATGAGCCCTCACATGGCCAAATTCACGGAAAATAAAAAAGTTATGGCTCTGGGAAGGAGAGGAGTGAAAAACGAAAAATCCCAAGGTAATGAAGGGGTTAATCTATGGTACAGCCCCTCTTCTTTGCGGATCTCCACGTGATTCAAACTATAGCTGGGCTCGATTTATGTTGATTCACCCTGATTTATCTTGCCTTACTCTTAGTGACCGAGCCAAATTTTTGAAATCTGACCAGTGTCACTTTATGTGGTAATAACTCTGCAATGCTTCAACAAATCCCAGTGATTTTGAGATTGTTTTTTCGTGACACATTATACTTTATGATAATGGTAAATTTTGTTCAACATTTTTTGTGTTTATTTATAAAAAATATCAAAAATTTGAGAAAAATATTAAAAAATTAGCAATTTTCTAAATTTGAATGATTATCCCTTTAATCCAGATGGTCATACCACAGCAAACCATTAATAAATAACATTTCCCACATGTCTGCTTTACATCAGCACCATTTGTAAAATATTATTTTATTTTGTTAGCAGTTTAGGAGGTTTAAAAATGTAGCAGCAATTTTTCATTTTTTCAAAGAAATTTACAAAATTTATTTTTTTAGGGACTTATCCATGTTTGAAGTGACTTTAGGGGTCCCATATATTGGGAAACCCACAAACGTGATACCATTTTAAAAACAGCACCCCTAAACATATTGAAAACTGCTGTCAGGTAGTTTATTAACCCTTCAGGTGCTTTACAGGAATTAATGCAAAGTGGCATGACAGAAATGAAAATGTGTATTTTTACCACCTAAATGCCTCTAACTTCTAAACAGATTACTATAGCCGTCAGACTCTAAGGCCACTATTTGGCCATGAATTGCCATGGCAAACATCAGGACAACAAAATCATGATATGAGGGTACCAATTGGGACAAAGAAGAAGCCCCCACGCTCTGTTAACCATTTATAATGATGTAGTCACTATTGACAGCAGCATCTAAGGGGTTAAACAGATTTGGATGGTGCAAATACTGATCGTGGCTGATACAGCAAGTTGTCAGCTATAGTGTACAACCAACAGATGCTGGATTGTTATCTGTATGGGGAGGCTATTCTCTTATATCTCAGGTCAGTTAAAAGACGTATTGGCGGTCATTAAGGGGTTAAACTTGCTATATAGCTCTCACTGCTTCTGTGGATCCCCGCATTGTTATACCATACTTGGGCTGTATTTATTGTGCCTTATTTTGGTTCTACTTACCTAATACATGGACAAGTATTCAAATGTAAATTAGATAGATGTACTACCTCTGAACTCCCATGTGCACCTCACTATTACGTGTTCTTGTCCTGATTGACAATTTTATAATATGTGTTTTTTTTCTGATTTTTTGAAATAAATGTTGTACCTTCTTACTTATTTATTGGCTACTCCAGTTTTTCTCCTACTTATATACCCCCACCATATATTACTGACCCCCCTGCCCCGGACATCACATAGTACATGTCACCACCCAGTGCCAGTCTGCCACCCACCATATATTACTGACCCTCCTGCTCTGTATATCACATAGTACTAGTCACCACCCAGTGCCAGTCTGCCCACACCATATATTACTGACCCTCCTGCCCCGGACATCACATAGTACAAGTCACCACCCAGTGCCAGTCTGCCGCCCACCATATATTACTGACCCTCCTGCCCGGACATCACATAGTAATAGTCACCACCCAGTGCCAGTCTGCCGCCCACCATATATTACTGACCCTCCTACCCGGACATCACATAGTAATAGTCACCACCCGATGCCAGTCTGCCGCCCACCATATATTACTGACCCTCCTGCCCGGACATCACATAGTAATAGTCACCACCCAGTGCCAGTCTACCACCCACCATATATTACTGACCCTCCTGCCCGGACATCACATAGTAATAGTCACCACCCAGTGCCAGTCTGCCGCCCACCATATATTACTGACCCTCCTGCCCGGACATCACATAGTACAAGTCACCACCCAGTGCCAGTCTGCCGCCCACCATATATTACTGATCCTCCTGCCCCGGACATCGCATAGTACAAGTCACCACCCAGTGCCAGTCTGCCGCCCACCATTACTGACCCTCCTGCCCGGACATCACATAGTAATAGTCACCACCCAGTGCCAGTCTGCCGCCCACCATATATTACTGACCCTCCTACCCGGACATCACATAGTAATAGTCACCACCCGATGCCAGTCTGCCGCCCACCATATATTACTGACCCTCCTGCCCGGACATCACATAGTAATAGTCACCACCCAGTGCCAGTCTGCCGCCCACCATATATTACTGACCCTCCTGCCCGGACATCACATAGTAATAGTCACCACACAGTGCCAGTCTGCCACCCACCATATATTACTGACCCTCCTGCCCCGGACATCACATAGTACAAGTCACCACCCAGTGCCAGTCTGCCACCCACCATATATTACTGACCCTCCTGCCCCGGACATCACATAGTAATAGTCACCACCCAGTGCCAGTCTGCCGCCCACCATTACTGACCCTCCTGCCCGGACATCACATAGCACTAGTCACCACCCAGTGCCAGTCTGCCGCCCACCATATATTACTGACCCTCCTGCCCGGACATCACATAGTAATAGTCACCACCCAGTGCCAGTCTACCACCCACCATATATTACTGACCCTCCTGCCCGGACATCACATAGTAATAGTCACCACCCAGTGCCAGTCTACCACCCACCATATATTACTGACCCTCCTGCCCGGACATCACATAGTAATAGTCACCACCCAGTGCCAGTCTGCCGCCCACCATATATTACTGACCCTCCTGCCCGGACATCACATAGTACAAGTCACCACCCAGTGCCAGTCTGCCGCCCACCATATATTACTGATCCTCCTGCCCCGGACATCGCATAGTACAAGTCACCACCCAGTGCCAGTCTGCCGCCCACCATATATTACTGACCCTCCTGCCCGGACATCACATAGTAATAGTCACCACCCAGTGCCAGTCTACCACCCACCATATATTACTGACCCTCCTGCCCGGACATCACATAGTAATAGTCACCACCCAGTGCCAGTCTGCCGCCCACCATATATTACTGACCCTCCTGCCCGGACATCACATAGTACAAGTCACCACCCAGTGCCAGTCTGCCGCCCACCATATATTACTGATCCTCCTGCCCCGGACATCGCATAGTACAAGTCACCACCCAGTGCCAGTCTGCCGCCCACCATTACTGACCCTCCTGCCCGGACATCACATAGTAATAGTCACCACCCAGTGCCAGTCTGCCGCCCACCATATATTACTGACCCTCCTACCCGGACATCACATAGTAATAGTCACCACCCGATGCCAGTCTGCCGCCCACCATATATTACTGACCCTCCTGCCCGGACATCACATAGTAATAGTCACCACCCAGTGCCAGTCTGCCGCCCACCATATATTACTGACCCTCCTGCCCGGACATCACATAGTAATAGTCACCACCCAGTGCCAGTCTGCCACCCACCATATATTACTGACCCTCCTGCCCCGTACATCACATAGTACAAGTCACCACCCAGTGCCAGTCTGCCACCCACCATATATTACTGACCCTCCTGCCCCGGACATCACATAGTAATAGTCACCACCCAGTGCCAGTCTGCCGCCCACCATTACTGACCCTCCTGCCCGGACATCACATAGCACTAGTCACCACCCAGTGCCAGTCTGCCGCCCACCATATATTACTGACCCTCCTGCCCCGGACATCACATAGTACAAGTCACCACCCAGTGCCAGTCTGCCACCCACCATATATTACTGACCCTCCTGCCCCGGACATCACATAGTAATAGTCACCACCCAGTGCCAGTGTGCCACCCACCATATATTACTGACCCTCCTGCCCCGGACATCACATAGTAATAGTCACCACCCGATGCCAGTCTGCCCCCACCATTACTGACCCTCCTGCCCGGACATCACATAGCACTAGTCACCACCCAGTGCCAGTCTGCCGCCCACCATATATTACTGACCCTCCTGCCCCGGACATCACATAGTACAAGTCACCACCCAGTGCCAGTCTGCCACCCACCATATATTACTGACCCTCCTACCCGGACATCACATAGTACAAGTCACCACCCAGTGCCAGTCTGCCACCCACCATATATTACTGACCCTCCTACCCGGACATCACATAGTACAAGTCACCACCCAGTTCCAGTCTGCCGCCACCATATATTACTGACCCTCCTGCCCGGACATCACATAGTAATAGTCACACCACCCAGTGCCAGTCTGCCACCCACCATATATTACTGACCCTCCTGCCCCGGACATCACATAGTACAAGTCACCACCCAGTGCCAGTCTGCCTCCACCATATATTACTGACCCTCCTGCCCGGACATCACATAGTAATAGTCACCACCCAGTGCCAGTCTGCCCCCACCATATATTACTGATCCTCCTGCCCGGACATCACATAGTAATAGTCACCACCCAGTGCCAGTCTGCCCCCACCATATATTACTGACCCTCCTACCCGGACATCACATAGTAATAGTCACCACCCGATGCCAGTCTGCCACCCACCATATATTACTGACCCTCCTGCCCGGACATCACATAGTAATAGTCACCACCCAGTGCCACTCTGCCACCCACCATATATTACTGACCCTCCTGCCCGGACATCACATAGTAATAGTCACACCACCCAGTGCCAGTCTGCCACCCACCATATATTAATGACCCTCCTGCCCCGGACATCACATAGTACAAGTCACCACCCAGTGCCAGTCTGCCTCCACCATATATTACTGACCCTCCTGCCCGGACATCACATAGTAATAGTCACACCACCCAGTGAAAGTCTGCCCCCACCATATATTACTGACCCTCCTGCCCGGGACATCACATAGTAATAGTCACCACCCAGTGCCAGTCTGCCCCCACCATATATTACTGACCCTCCTGCCCGGACATCACATAGTAATAGTCACCACCCAGTGCCAGTCTGCCCCCACCATATATTACTGACCCTCCTGCCCCGGACATCACATAGTAATAGTCACACCACCCAGTGCCAGTCTGCCCCACCATATATTACTGACCCTCCTGCCCCGGACATCACATAGTAATAGTCACCACCCGATGCCAGTCTGCCGCCACCATATATTACTGACCCTCCTGCCCGGACATCACATAGTAATAGTCACCACCCAGTGCCAGTCTGCCGCCCACCATATATTACTGACCCTCCTGCCCCGGACATCACATAGTAATAGTCACCACCCAGTGCCAGTCTGCCCCCACCATATATTACTGACCCTCCTGCCCGGACATCACATAGTAATAGTCACCACCCAGTGCCAGTCTGCCCCCACCATATATTACTGACCCTCCTGCCCCGGACATCACATAGTAATAGTCACACCACCCAGTGCCAGTCTGCCGCCCACCATATATTACTGACCCTCCTGCCCCGGACATCACATAGTAATAGTCACCACCCAGTGCCAGTCTGCCGCCACCATATATTACTGACCCTCCTGCCCCGGACATCACATAGTAATAGTCACCACCCAGTGCCAGTCTGCCGCCCACCATATATTACTGACCCTCCTGCCCGGACATCACATAGTAATAGTCACCACCCAGTGCCAGTCTGCCCCCACCATATATTACTGACCCTCCTGCCCCGGACATCACATAGTACAAGTCACCACCCAGTGCCAGTCTGCCACCCACCATATATTACTGACCCTCCTGCCCGGGACATCACATAGTAATAGTCACCACCCAGTGCCAGTCTGCCGCCCACCATATATTACTGACCCTCCTGCCCCGGACATCACATAGTAATAGTCACCACCCAGTGCCAGTCTGCCGCCCACCATATATTACTGACCCTCCTGCCCGGACATCACATAGTAATAGTCACACCACCCAGTGCCAGTCTGCCGCCCACCATATATTACTGACCCTCCTGCCCGGACATCACATAGTAATAGTCACACCACCCAGTGCCAGTCTGCCCCCACCATATATTACTGACCCTCCTGCCCGGACATCACATAGTAATAGTCACCACCCAGTGCCAGTCTGCCGCCACCATATATTACTGACCCTCCTGCCCGGACATCACATAGTAATAGTCACACCACCCAGTGCCAGTCTGCCCCCACCATATATTACTGACCCTCCTGCCCGGACATCACATAGTAATAGTCACCACCCAGTGCCAGTCTGCCCCCACCATATATTACTGACCCTCCTGCCCGGACATCACATAGTAATAGTCACCACCCAGTGCCAGTCTGCCCCCACCATATATTACTGACCCTCCTGCCCGGACATCACATAGTAATAGTCACACCACCCAGTGCCAGTCTGCCCCCACCATATATTACTGACCCTCCTGCCCGGACATCACATAGTAATAGTCACCACCCAGTGCCAGTCTGCCGCCACCATATATTACTGACCCTCCTGCCCGGACATCACATAGTAATAGTCACACCACCCAGTGCCAGTCTGCCCCCACCATATATTACTGACCCTCCTGCCCGGACATCACATAGTAATAGTCACCACCCAGTGCCAGTCTGCCCCCACCATATATTACTGACCCTCCTGCCCGGACATCACATAGTAATAGTCACCACCCAGTGCCAGTGTGCCCCCCGTGCCCTGCTGGATGCCCATGCTGCGGAGAGACTGACACTTCATACTTACTCCAACTTCTTGAACGTCTCCTTCCCTCCGGCCACGTAGCACTCCCCGGGCTGCAGGTCCTCCAGAGAGGTGACCCTGTGGCCACTTTTTGGGGTGTAGATGTTCCGCACCGCCCCGAATGGCGCCTGCACCCTGCCAGTGACATCCTTCAGGAAGACATCAAACGTGCCCACCCGCTTCTCGTGGATCAGCATGCGGCGGCCGCGGTAGAAGGGGTCCCCATTCCGGTACACGTGCACCGCCTTCACTGCGGGCTGCTGTGCCAGGGGAGCCAGGCTGCGCCCCCCACTGGCTGCTACCGGCTGCATCCTTCCAGGCGGGGAGTGGGCCAGTGCTGGCGAGACCGGGCTGCCGTCCTGCATGTGCCCGTGCGACCTCTGCCAACTAACTGCCTGCCTCACATCACTACATGCAGGCACCTCCCGTGCCCGCCGTACAGTGCCACCTGCTGCGCCCTCCTCCCACCACACCTGTTGTACTGGGCTCCGGCCCCCGCCAGCGTTATACCGAGGAGCCCGAACCGCCGCCTCCCTCCCACAGCGCTACAATTCGCCGCTTCGTGATGCTTCACGTGGTCGCCAGGGCAACCGCACAAGTCTGCCCACGTGACGCGCGGCCAGTCACGCCCCCTAGAGTGTGCCTGTATACATTGCGCTGTGTGGACGGGACTGGGGTCGTTATATATAGAGGGGGCGTCTGTCCTGGTGGGAAATCCTCGGTGGGAGTACTGGTATTATTCCCTGGATTACTAGCAGCAGAGTATTACCAGGTGCAGCGGCCGTGCCCGTGTTATCTGCAGCAGCAGCGATCCTGCCATTGTGAGCAGCATTATTGCTACTATTGGTATTATTACCGTCTGTGGTCATGAAACGCGACCACCGATCTGTCACTCACCCCACTCCTGCTAATGCCCCACAGACAGTCCTCACCCCACTCCTGCTAACGCCCCACAGACAGTCCTCACCCCAATCCTGCTAATGCCCCACAGACAGTCCTCACCCCAATCCTGCTAACACCCCACAGACAGTCCTCACCCCACTCCTGCTAACGCCCCACAGACAGTCCTCACCCCAATCCTGCTAACGCCCCACAGACAGTCCTCACCCCACTCCTGCTAATGCCCCACAGACAGTCCTCACCCCAATCCTGCTAATGCCCCACAGACAGTCCTCACCCCAATCCTGCTAATGCCCCACAGGCAGTCCTCACCCCACTCCTGCTAACGCCCCACAGACAGTCCTCACCCCACTCCTGCTAATGCCCCACAGACAATCCTCACCCCAATCCTGCTAATGCCCCACAGACAGTCCTCACCCCAATCCTGCTAACGCCCCACAGACAATCCTCACCCCAATCCTGCTAATGTCCCACAGACAGTCCTCACCCCACTCCTGCTAATGCCCCACAGACAGTCCTCACCCCAATCCTGCTAACGCCCCACAGACAGTCCTCACCCCAATCCTGCTAATGCCCCACAGGCAGTCCTCACCCCACTCCTGCTAATGCCCCACAGACAGTCCTCACCCCACTCCTGCTAATGCCCCACAGACAGTCCTCACCCCACTCCTGCTAATGCCCCACAGACAGTCCTCACCCCACTCCTGCTAACGCCCCACAGACAGTCCTCACCCCACTCCTGCTAACGCCCCACATCACCCCACTCCTGCTAATGCCCCACAGGCAGTCCTCACCCCACTCCTGCTAATGCCCCACAGACAGTCCTCACCCCACTCCTGCTAACGCCCCACAGACAGTCCTCACCCCACTCCTGCTAACGCCCCACAGACAGTCCTCCCCCCACTCCTGCTAACGCCCCACAGACAGTCCTCCCCCCACTCCTGCTAACGCCCCACAGACAGTCCTCACCCCACTCCTGCTAATGCCCCACAGACAGTCCTCACCCCACTCCTGCTAACGCCCCACAGACAGTCCTCACCCCACTCCTGCTAACGCCCCACAGGCAGTCCTCACCCCACTCCTGCTAACGCCCCACAGACAGTCCTCACCCCACTCCTGCTAATGCCCCACAGACAGTCCTCACCCCAATCCTGCTAATGCCCCACAGACAGTCCTCACCCCAATCCTGCTAACACCCCACAGACAGTCCTCACCCCACTCCTGCTAACGCCCCACAGACAGTCCTCACCCCAATCCTGCTAACGCCCCACAGACAGTCCTCACCCCACTCCTGCTAATGCCCCACAGACAGTCCTCACCCCAATCCTGCTAATGCCCCACAGACAGTCCTCACCCCAATCCTGCTAATGCCCCACAGGCAGTCCTCACCCCACTCCTGCTAACGCCCCACAGACAGTCCTCACCCCACTCCTGCTAATGCCCCACAGACAATCCTCACCCCAATCCTGCTAATGTCCCACAGACAGTCCTCACCCCACTCCTGCTAATGCCCCACAGACAGTCCTCACCCCAATCCTGCTAACGCCCCACAGACAGTCCTCACCCCAATCCTGCTAATGCCCCACAGGCAGTCCTCACCCCACTCCTGCTAATGCCCCACAGACAGTCCTCACCCCACTCCTGCTAATGCCCCACAGACAGTCCTCACCCCACTCCTGCTAACGCCCCACAGACAGTCCTCACCCCACTCCTGCTAACGCCCCACAGGCAGTCCTCACCCCACTCCTGCTAATGCCCCACAGACAGTCCTCACCCCACTCCTGCTAACGCCCCACAGACAGTCCTCACCCCAATCCTGCTAACGCCCCACAGACAGTCCTCACCCCACTCCTGCTAATGCCCCACAGACAGTCCTCACCCCAATCCTGCTAACGCCCCACAGACAGTCCTCACCCCACTCCTGCTAATGCCCCACAGACAGTCCTCACCCCAATCCTGCTAATGCCCCACAGACAGTCCTCACCCCACTCCTGCTAACGCCCCACAGACAGTCCTCACCCCAATCCTGCTAATGCCCCACAGACAGTCCTCACCCCAATCCTGCTAATGCCCCACAGGCAGTCCTCACCCCACTCCTGCTAACGCCCCACAGACAGTCCTCACCCCAATCCTGCTAATGCCCCACAGGCAGTCCTCACCCCACTCCTGCTAACGCCCCACAGACAGTCCTCACCCCACTCCTGCTAACGCCCCACAGACAGTCCTCACCCCACTCCTGCTAATGCCCCACAGACAATCCTCACCCCAATCCTGCTAATGTCCCACAGACAGTCCTCACCCCACTCCTGCTAATGCCCCACAGACAGTCCTCACCCCAATCCTGCTAACGCCCCACAGACAGTCCTCACCCCAATCCTGCTAATGCCCCACAGGCAGTCCTCACCCCACTCCTGCTAATGCCCCACAGACAGTCCTCACCCCACTCCTGCTAATGCCCCACAGACAGTCCTCACCCCACTCCTGCTAATGCCCCACAGACAGTCCTCACCCCAATCCTGCTAATGCCCCACAGACAGTCCTCACCCCAATCCTGCTAATGCCCCACAGGCAGTCCTCACCCCACTCCTGCTAACGCCCCACAGGCAGTCCTCACCCCACTCCTGCTAACGCCCCACAGACAGTCCTCACCCCACTCCTGCTAATGCCCCACAGACAATCCTCACCCCAATCCTGCTAATGTCCCACAGACAGTCCTCACCCCACTCCTGCTAATGCCCCACAGACAGTCCTCACCCCAATCCTGCTAACGCCCCACAGACAGTCCTCACCCCAATCCTGCTAATGCCCCACAGGCAGTCCTCACCCCACTCCTGCTAATGCCCCACAGACAGTCCTCACCCCACTCCTGCTAATGCCCCACAGACAGTCCTCACCCCACTCCTGCTAACGCCCCACAGACAGTCCTCACCCCACTCCTGCTAACGCCCCACAGACAGTCCTCACCCCAATCCTGCTAACGCCCCACAGACAGTCCTCACCCCACTCCTGCTAATGCCCCACAGACAGTCCTCACCCCAATCCTGCTAACGCCCCACAGACAGTCCTCACCCCACTCCTGCTAATGCCCCACAGACAGTCCTCACCCCAATCCTGCTAATGCCCCACAGACAGTCCTCACCCCACTCCTGCTAACGCCCCACAGACAGTCCTCACCCCAATCCTGCTAATGCCCCACAGACAGTCCTCACCCCAATCCTGCTAATGCCCCACAGGCAGTCCTCACCCCACTCCTGCTAACGCCCCACAGACAGTCCTCACCCCAATCCTGCTAATGCCCCACAGGCAGTCCTCACCCCACTCCTGCTAACGCCCCACAGACAGTCCTCACCCCACTCCTGCTAATGCCCCACAGACAATCCTCACCCCAATCCTGCTAATGTCCCACAGACAGTCCTCACCCCACTCCTGCTAATGCCCCACAGACAGTCCTCACCCCAATCCTGCTAACGCCCCACAGACAGTCCTCACCCCAATCCTGCTAATGCCCCACAGGCAGTCCTCACCCCACTCCTGCTAATGCCCCACAGACAGTCCTCACCCCACTCCTGCTAATGCCCCACAGACAGTCCTCACCCCACTCCTGCTAATGCCCCACAGACAGTCCTCACCCCACTCCTGCTAACGCCCCACAGACAGTCCTCACCCCACTCCTGCTAACGCCCCACATCACCCCACTCCTGCTAATGCCCCACAGGCAGTCCTCACCCCACTCCTGCTAATGCCCCACAGACAGTCCTCACCCCACTCCTGCTAACGCCCCACAGACAGTCCTCACCCCACTCCTGCTAACGCCCCACAGACAGTCCTCCCCCCACTCCTGCTAACGCCCCACAGACAGTCCTCCCCCCACTCCTGCTAACGCCCCACAGACAGTCCTCACCCCACTCCTGCTAATGCCCCACAGACAGTCCTCACCCCACTCCTGCTAACGCCCCACAGACAGTCCTCACCCCACTCCTGCTAACGCCCCACAGGCAGTCCTCACCCCACTCCTGCTAATGCCCCACAGGCAGTCCTCACCCCACTCCTGCTAACGCCCCACAGGCAGTCCTCACCCCACTCCTGCTAACGCCCCACAGACAGTCCTCACCCCACTCCTGCTAACGCCCCACAGGCAGTCCTCACCCCACTTCTGCTAACGCCCCACAGGCAGTCCTCACCGCACTCCTGCTAACGCCCCACAGGCAGTCCTCACCCCACTCCTGCTAACGCCCCACAGGCAGTCCTCACCCCACTCCTGCTAACGCCCCACAGGCAGTCCTCACCCCACTCCTGCTAACGCCCCACAGGCAGTCCTCACCCCACTCCTGCTAACGCCCCACAGACAGTCCTCACCCCACTCCTGCTAACGCCCCACAGGCAGTCCTCACCCCACTCCTGCTAATGCCCCACAGGCAGTCCTCACCCCACTCCTCCTAACGCCCCACAGGCAGTCCTCACCCCACTCCTGCTAACGCCCCACAGGCAGTCCTCACCCCACTCCTGCTAACGCCCCACAGGCAGTCCTCACCCCACTCCTGCTAATGCCCCACAGACAGTCCTCACCCCACTCCTGCTAACGCCCCACAGACAGTCCTCACCCCACTCCTGCTAACGCCCCACAGACAGTCCTCACCCCACTCCTGCTAATGCCCCACAGACAGTCCTCACCCCAATCCTGCTAATGCCCCACAGACAGTCCTCACCCCAATCCTGCTAATGCCCCACAGGCAGTCCTCACCCCACTCCTGCTAACGCCCCACAGACAGTCCTCACCCCACTCCTGCTAATGCCCCACAGACAATCCTCACCCCAATCCTGCTAATGTCCCACAGACAGTCCTCACCCCACTCCTGCTAATGCCCCACAGACAGTCCTCACCCCAATCCTGCTAACGCCCCACAGACAGTCCTCACCCCAATCCTGCTAATGCCCCACAGGCAGTCCTCACCCCACTCCTGCTAATGCCCCACAGACAGTCCTCACCCCACTCCTGCTAATGCCCCACAGACAGTCCTCACCCCACTCCTGCTAACGCCCCACAGACAGTCCTCACCCCACTCCTGCTAACGCCCCACAGGCAGTCCTCACCCCACTCCTGCTAATGCCCCACAGACAGTCCTCACCCCACTCCTGCTAACGCCCCACAGACAGTCCTCACCCCAATCCTGCTAACGCCCCACAGACAGTCCTCACCCCACTCCTGCTAATGCCCCACAGACAGTCCTCACCCCAATCCTGCTAACGCCCCACAGACAGTCCTCACCCCACTCCTGCTAATGCCCCACAGACAGTCCTCACCCCAATCCTGCTAATGCCCCACAGACAGTCCTCACCCCACTCCTGCTAACGCCCCACAGACAGTCCTCACCCCAATCCTGCTAATGCCCCACAGACAGTCCTCACCCCAATCCTGCTAATGCCCCACAGGCAGTCCTCACCCCACTCCTGCTAACGCCCCACAGACAGTCCTCACCCCAATCCTGCTAATGCCCCACAGGCAGTCCTCACCCCACTCCTGCTAACGCCCCACAGACAGTCCTCACCCCACTCCTGCTAACGCCCCACAGACAGTCCTCACCCCACTCCTGCTAACGCCCCACAGACAGTCCTCACCCCAATCCTGCTAATGCCCCACAGACAGTCCTCACCCCAATCCTGCTAATGCCCCACAGGCAGTCCTCACCCCACTCCTGCTAACGCCCCACAGACAGTCCTCACCCCAATCCTGCTAATGCCCCACAGGCAGTCCTCACCCCACTCCTGCTAACGCCCCACAGACAGTCCTCACCCCACTCCTGCTAACGCCCCACAGACAGTCCTCACCCCACTCCTGCTAATGCCCCACAGACAATCCTCACCCCAATCCTGCTAATGTCCCACAGACAGTCCTCACCCCACTCCTGCTAATGCCCCACAGACAGTCCTCACCCCAATCCTGCTAACGCCCCACAGACAGTCCTCACCCCAATCCTGCTAATGCCCCACAGGCAGTCCTCACCCCACTCCTGCTAATGCCCCACAGACAGTCCTCACCCCACTCCTGCTAATGCCCCACAGACAGTCCTCACCCCACTCCTGCTAATGCCCCACAGACAGTCCTCACCCCAATCCTGCTAATGCCCCACAGACAGTCCTCACCCCAATCCTGCTAATGCCCCACAGGCAGTCCTCACCCCACTCCTGCTAACGCCCCACAGGCAGTCCTCACCCCACTCCTGCTAACGCCCCACAGACAGTCCTCACCCCACTCCTGCTAATGCCCCACAGACAATCCTCACCCCAATCCTGCTAATGTCCCACAGACAGTCCTCACCCCACTCCTGCTAATGCCCCACAGACAGTCCTCACCCCAATCCTGCTAACGCCCCACAGACAGTCCTCACCCCAATCCTGCTAATGCCCCACAGGCAGTCCTCACCCCACTCCTGCTAATGCCCCACAGACAGTCCTCACCCCACTCCTGCTAATGCCCCACAGACAGTCCTCACCCCACTCCTGCTAACGCCCCACAGACAGTCCTCACCCCACTCCTGCTAACGCCCCACAGACAGTCCTCACCCCAATCCTGCTAACGCCCCACAGACAGTCCTCACCCCACTCCTGCTAATGCCCCACAGACAGTCCTCACCCCAATCCTGCTAACGCCCCACAGACAGTCCTCACCCCACTCCTGCTAATGCCCCACAGACAGTCCTCACCCCAATCCTGCTAATGCCCCACAGACAGTCCTCACCCCACTCCTGCTAACGCCCCACAGACAGTCCTCACCCCAATCCTGCTAATGCCCCACAGACAGTCCTCACCCCAATCCTGCTAATGCCCCACAGGCAGTCCTCACCCCACTCCTGCTAACGCCCCACAGACAGTCCTCACCCCAATCCTGCTAATGCCCCACAGGCAGTCCTCACCCCACTCCTGCTAACGCCCCACAGACAGTCCTCACCCCACTCCTGCTAATGCCCCACAGACAATCCTCACCCCAATCCTGCTAATGTCCCACAGACAGTCCTCACCCCACTCCTGCTAATGCCCCACAGACAGTCCTCACCCCAATCCTGCTAACGCCCCACAGACAGTCCTCACCCCAATCCTGCTAATGCCCCACAGGCAGTCCTCACCCCACTCCTGCTAATGCCCCACAGACAGTCCTCACCCCACTCCTGCTAATGCCCCACAGACAGTCCTCACCCCACTCCTGCTAATGCCCCACAGACAGTCCTCACCCCACTCCTGCTAACGCCCCACAGACAGTCCTCACCCCACTCCTGCTAACGCCCCACATCACCCCACTCCTGCTAATGCCCCACAGGCAGTCCTCACCCCACTCCTGCTAATGCCCCACAGACAGTCCTCACCCCACTCCTGCTAACGCCCCACAGACAGTCCTCACCCCACTCCTGCTAACGCCCCACAGACAGTCCTCCCCCCACTCCTGCTAACGCCCCACAGACAGTCCTCCCCCCACTCCTGCTAACGCCCCACAGACAGTCCTCACCCCACTCCTGCTAATGCCCCACAGACAGTCCTCACCCCACTCCTGCTAACGCCCCACAGACAGTCCTCACCCCACTCCTGCTAACGCCCCACAGGCAGTCCTCACCCCACTCCTGCTAATGCCCCACAGGCAGTCCTCACCCCACTCCTGCTAACGCCCCACAGGCAGTCCTCACCCCACTCCTGCTAACGCCCCACAGACAGTCCTCACCCCACTCCTGCTAACGCCCCACAGGCAGTCCTCACCCCACTTCTGCTAACGCCCCACAGGCAGTCCTCACCGCACTCCTGCTAACGCCCCACAGGCAGTCCTCACCCCACTCCTGCTAACGCCCCACAGGCAGTCCTCACCCCACTCCTGCTAACGCCCCACAGGCAGTCCTCACCCCACTCCTGCTAACGCCCCACAGGCAGTCCTCACCCCACTCCTGCTAACGCCCCACAGACAGTCCTCACCCCACTCCTGCTAACGCCCCACAGGCAGTCCTCACCCCACTCCTGCTAATGCCCCACAGGCAGTCCTCACCCCACTCCTCCTAACGCCCCACAGGCAGTCCTCACCCCACTCCTGCTAACGCCCCACAGGCAGTCCTCACCCCACTCCTGCTAACGCCCCACAGGCAGTCCTCACCCCACTCCTGCTAACGCCCCACAGGCAGTCCTCACCCCACTCCTGCTAATGCCCCACAGGCAGTCCTCACCCCACTCCTGCTAATGCCCCACAGGCAGTCCTCACCCCACTCCTGCTAACGCCCCACAGGCAGTCCTCACCCCACTCCTGCTAACGCCCCACAGGCAGTCCTCACCCCACTCCTGCTAACGCCCCACAGGCAGTCCTCACCCCAATCCTGCTAACGCCCCACAGACAGTCCTCACCCCACTCCTGCTAACGCCCCACAGGCAGTCCTCACCCCAATCCTGCTAATGCCCACAGGCAGTCCTCACCCCACTCCTGCTAACGCCCCACAGACAGTCCTCCCCCCACTCCTGCTAACGCCCCACAGACAGTTCTCACCCCACTCCTGCTAACGCCCCACAGACAGTCCTCACCCCACTCCTGCTAACGCCCCACAGACACTCCTCACCCCACTCCTGCTAACGCCCCACAGACAGTCCTCACCCCACTCCTGCTAACGCCCCACAGGCAGTCCTCACCCCACTCCTGCTAACGCCCCACAGGCAGTCCTCACCCCACTCCTGCTAACGCCCCACAGACAGTCCTCACCCCACTCCTGCTAACGCCCCACAGACAGTCCTCACCCCACTCCTGCTAACGCCCCACAGGCAGTCCTCACCCCACTTCTGCTAACGCCCCACAGGCAGTCCTCACCGCACTCCTGCTAACGCCCCACAGGCAGTCCTCACCCCACTCCTGCTAACGCCCCACAGGCAGTCCTCACCCCACTCCTGCTAACGCCCCACAGGCAGTCCTCACCCCACTCCTGCTAACGCCCCACAGGCAGTCCTCACCCCACTCCTGCTAACGCCCCACAGACAGTCCTCACCCCACTCCTGCTAACGCCCCACAGGCAGTCCTCACCCCACTCCTGCTAATGCCCCACAGGCAGTCCTCACCCCACTCCTCCTAACGCCCCACAGGCAGTCCTCACCCCACTCCTGCTAACGCCCCACAGGCAGTCCTCACCCCACTCCTGCTAACGCCCCACAGGCAGTCCTCACCCCACTTCTGCTAACGCCCCACAGGCAGTCCTCACCCCACTCCTGCTAACGCCCCACAGGCAGTCCTCACCCCAATCCTGCTAACGCCCCACAGACAGTCCTCACCCCAATCCTGCTAATGCCCCACAGGCAGTCCTCACCCCACTCCTGCTAATGCCCCACAGACAGTCCTCACCCCACTCCTGCTAATGCCCCACAGACAGTCCTCACCCCACTCCTGCTAACGCCCCACAGACAGTCCTCACCCCACTCCTGCTAACGCCCCACAGGCAGTCCTCACCCCACTCCTGCTAATGCCCCACAGACAGTCCTCACCCCACTCCTGCTAACGCCCCACAGACAGTCCTCACCCCAATCCTGCTAACGCCCCACAGACAGTCCTCACCCCACTCCTGCTAATGCCCCACAGACAGTCCTCACCCCAATCCTGCTAACGCCCCACAGACAGTCCTCACCCCACTCCTGCTAATGCCCCACAGACAGTCCTCACCCCAATCCTGCTAATGCCCCACAGACAGTCCTCACCCCACTCCTGCTAACGCCCCACAGACAGTCCTCACCCCAATCCTGCTAATGCCCCACAGACAGTCCTCACCCCAATCCTGCTAATGCCCCACAGGCAGTCCTCACCCCACTCCTGCTAACGCCCCACAGACAGTCCTCACCCCAATCCTGCTAATGCCCCACAGGCAGTCCTCACCCCACTCCTGCTAACGCCCCACAGACAGTCCTCACCCCACTCCTGCTAACGCCCCACAGACAGTCCTCACCCCACTCCTGCTAATGCCCCACAGACAATCCTCACCCCAATCCTGCTAATGTCCCACAGACAGTCCTCACCCCACTCCTGCTAATGCCCCACAGACAGTCCTCACCCCAATCCTGCTAACGCCCCACAGACAGTCCTCACCCCAATCCTGCTAATGCCCCACAGGCAGTCCTCACCCCACTCCTGCTAATGCCCCACAGACAGTCCTCACCCCACTCCTGCTAATGCCCCACAGACAGTCCTCACCCCACTCCTGCTAATGCCCCACAGACAGTCCTCACCCCAATCCTGCTAATGCCCCACAGACAGTCCTCACCCCAATCCTGCTAATGCCCCACAGGCAGTCCTCACCCCACTCCTGCTAACGCCCCACAGGCAGTCCTCACCCCACTCCTGCTAACGCCCCACAGACAGTCCTCACCCCACTCCTGCTAATGCCCCACAGACAATCCTCACCCCAATCCTGCTAATGTCCCACAGACAGTCCTCACCCCACTCCTGCTAATGCCCCACAGACAGTCCTCACCCCAATCCTGCTAACGCCCCACAGACAGTCCTCACCCCAATCCTGCTAATGCCCCACAGGCAGTCCTCACCCCACTCCTGCTAATGCCCCACAGACAGTCCTCACCCCACTCCTGCTAATGCCCCACAGACAGTCCTCACCCCACTCCTGCTAACGCCCCACAGACAGTCCTCACCCCACTCCTGCTAACGCCCCACAGACAGTCCTCACCCCAATCCTGCTAACGCCCCACAGACAGTCCTCACCCCACTCCTGCTAATGCCCCACAGACAGTCCTCACCCCAATCCTGCTAACGCCCCACAGACAGTCCTCACCCCACTCCTGCTAATGCCCCACAGACAGTCCTCACCCCAATCCTGCTAATGCCCCACAGACAGTCCTCACCCCACTCCTGCTAACGCCCCACAGACAGTCCTCACCCCAATCCTGCTAATGCCCCACAGACAGTCCTCACCCCAATCCTGCTAATGCCCCACAGGCAGTCCTCACCCCACTCCTGCTAACGCCCCACAGACAGTCCTCACCCCAATCCTGCTAATGCCCCACAGGCAGTCCTCACCCCACTCCTGCTAACGCCCCACAGACAGTCCTCACCCCACTCCTGCTAATGCCCCACAGACAATCCTCACCCCAATCCTGCTAATGTCCCACAGACAGTCCTCACCCCACTCCTGCTAATGCCCCACAGACAGTCCTCACCCCAATCCTGCTAACGCCCCACAGACAGTCCTCACCCCAATCCTGCTAATGCCCCACAGGCAGTCCTCACCCCACTCCTGCTAATGCCCCACAGACAGTCCTCACCCCACTCCTGCTAATGCCCCACAGACAGTCCTCACCCCACTCCTGCTAATGCCCCACAGACAGTCCTCACCCCACTCCTGCTAACGCCCCACAGACAGTCCTCACCCCACTCCTGCTAACGCCCCACATCACCCCACTCCTGCTAATGCCCCACAGGCAGTCCTCACCCCACTCCTGCTAATGCCCCACAGACAGTCCTCACCCCACTCCTGCTAACGCCCCACAGACAGTCCTCACCCCACTCCTGCTAACGCCCCACAGACAGTCCTCCCCCCACTCCTGCTAACGCCCCACAGACAGTCCTCCCCCCACTCCTGCTAACGCCCCACAGACAGTCCTCACCCCACTCCTGCTAATGCCCCACAGACAGTCCTCACCCCACTCCTGCTAACGCCCCACAGACAGTCCTCACCCCACTCCTGCTAACGCCCCACAGGCAGTCCTCACCCCACTCCTGCTAATGCCCCACAGGCAGTCCTCACCCCACTCCTGCTAACGCCCCACAGGCAGTCCTCACCCCACTCCTGCTAACGCCCCACAGACAGTCCTCACCCCACTCCTGCTAACGCCCCACAGGCAGTCCTCACCCCACTTCTGCTAACGCCCCACAGGCAGTCCTCACCGCACTCCTGCTAACGCCCCACAGGCAGTCCTCACCCCACTCCTGCTAACGCCCCACAGGCAGTCCTCACCCCACTCCTGCTAACGCCCCACAGGCAGTCCTCACCCCACTCCTGCTAACGCCCCACAGGCAGTCCTCACCCCACTCCTGCTAACGCCCCACAGACAGTCCTCACCCCACTCCTGCTAACGCCCCACAGGCAGTCCTCACCCCACTCCTGCTAATGCCCCACAGGCAGTCCTCACCCCACTCCTCCTAACGCCCCACAGGCAGTCCTCACCCCACTCCTGCTAACGCCCCACAGGCAGTCCTCACCCCACTCCTGCTAACGCCCCACAGGCAGTCCTCACCCCACTCCTGCTAATGCCCCACAGACAGTCCTCACCCCACTCCTGCTAACGCCCCACAGACAGTCCTCACCCCACTCCTGCTAACGCCCCACAGACAGTCCTCACCCCACTCCTGCTAATGCCCCACAGACAGTCCTCACCCCAATCCTGCTAATGCCCCACAGACAGTCCTCACCCCAATCCTGCTAATGCCCCACAGGCAGTCCTCACCCCACTCCTGCTAACGCCCCACAGACAGTCCTCACCCCACTCCTGCTAATGCCCCACAGACAATCCTCACCCCAATCCTGCTAATGTCCCACAGACAGTCCTCACCCCACTCCTGCTAATGCCCCACAGACAGTCCTCACCCCAATCCTGCTAACGCCCCACAGACAGTCCTCACCCCAATCCTGCTAATGCCCCACAGGCAGTCCTCACCCCACTCCTGCTAATGCCCCACAGACAGTCCTCACCCCACTCCTGCTAATGCCCCACAGACAGTCCTCACCCCACTCCTGCTAACGCCCCACAGACAGTCCTCACCCCACTCCTGCTAACGCCCCACAGGCAGTCCTCACCCCACTCCTGCTAATGCCCCACAGACAGTCCTCACCCCACTCCTGCTAACGCCCCACAGACAGTCCTCACCCCAATCCTGCTAACGCCCCACAGACAGTCCTCACCCCACTCCTGCTAATGCCCCACAGACAGTCCTCACCCCAATCCTGCTAACGCCCCACAGACAGTCCTCACCCCACTCCTGCTAATGCCCCACAGACAGTCCTCACCCCAATCCTGCTAATGCCCCACAGACAGTCCTCACCCCACTCCTGCTAACGCCCCACAGACAGTCCTCACCCCAATCCTGCTAATGCCCCACAGACAGTCCTCACCCCAATCCTGCTAATGCCCCACAGGCAGTCCTCACCCCACTCCTGCTAACGCCCCACAGACAGTCCTCACCCCAATCCTGCTAATGCCCCACAGGCAGTCCTCACCCCACTCCTGCTAACGCCCCACAGACAGTCCTCACCCCACTCCTGCTAACGCCCCACAGACAGTCCTCACCCCACTCCTGCTAACGCCCCACAGACAGTCCTCACCCCAATCCTGCTAATGCCCCACAGACAGTCCTCACCCCAATCCTGCTAATGCCCCACAGGCAGTCCTCACCCCACTCCTGCTAACGCCCCACAGACAGTCCTCACCCCAATCCTGCTAATGCCCCACAGGCAGTCCTCACCCCACTCCTGCTAACGCCCCACAGACAGTCCTCACCCCACTCCTGCTAACGCCCCACAGACAGTCCTCACCCCACTCCTGCTAATGCCCCACAGACAATCCTCACCCCAATCCTGCTAATGTCCCACAGACAGTCCTCACCCCACTCCTGCTAATGCCCCACAGACAGTCCTCACCCCAATCCTGCTAACGCCCCACAGACAGTCCTCACCCCAATCCTGCTAATGCCCCACAGGCAGTCCTCACCCCACTCCTGCTAATGCCCCACAGACAGTCCTCACCCCACTCCTGCTAATGCCCCACAGACAGTCCTCACCCCACTCCTGCTAATGCCCCACAGACAGTCCTCACCCCAATCCTGCTAATGCCCCACAGACAGTCCTCACCCCAATCCTGCTAATGCCCCACAGGCAGTCCTCACCCCACTCCTGCTAACGCCCCACAGGCAGTCCTCACCCCACTCCTGCTAACGCCCCACAGACAGTCCTCACCCCACTCCTGCTAATGCCCCACAGACAATCCTCACCCCAATCCTGCTAATGTCCCACAGACAGTCCTCACCCCACTCCTGCTAATGCCCCACAGACAGTCCTCACCCCAATCCTGCTAACGCCCCACAGACAGTCCTCACCCCAATCCTGCTAATGCCCCACAGGCAGTCCTCACCCCACTCCTGCTAATGCCCCACAGACAGTCCTCACCCCACTCCTGCTAATGCCCCACAGACAGTCCTCACCCCACTCCTGCTAACGCCCCACAGACAGTCCTCACCCCACTCCTGCTAACGCCCCACAGACAGTCCTCACCCCAATCCTGCTAACGCCCCACAGACAGTCCTCACCCCACTCCTGCTAATGCCCCACAGACAGTCCTCACCCCAATCCTGCTAACGCCCCACAGACAGTCCTCACCCCACTCCTGCTAATGCCCCACAGACAGTCCTCACCCCAATCCTGCTAATGCCCCACAGACAGTCCTCACCCCACTCCTGCTAACGCCCCACAGACAGTCCTCACCCCAATCCTGCTAATGCCCCACAGACAGTCCTCACCCCAATCCTGCTAATGCCCCACAGGCAGTCCTCACCCCACTCCTGCTAACGCCCCACAGACAGTCCTCACCCCAATCCTGCTAATGCCCCACAGGCAGTCCTCACCCCACTCCTGCTAACGCCCCACAGACAGTCCTCACCCCACTCCTGCTAATGCCCCACAGACAATCCTCACCCCAATCCTGCTAATGTCCCACAGACAGTCCTCACCCCACTCCTGCTAATGCCCCACAGACAGTCCTCACCCCAATCCTGCTAACGCCCCACAGACAGTCCTCACCCCAATCCTGCTAATGCCCCACAGGCAGTCCTCACCCCACTCCTGCTAATGCCCCACAGACAGTCCTCACCCCACTCCTGCTAATGCCCCACAGACAGTCCTCACCCCACTCCTGCTAATGCCCCACAGACAGTCCTCACCCCACTCCTGCTAACGCCCCACAGACAGTCCTCACCCCACTCCTGCTAACGCCCCACATCACCCCACTCCTGCTAATGCCCCACAGGCAGTCCTCACCCCACTCCTGCTAATGCCCCACAGACAGTCCTCACCCCACTCCTGCTAACGCCCCACAGACAGTCCTCACCCCACTCCTGCTAACGCCCCACAGACAGTCCTCCCCCCACTCCTGCTAACGCCCCACAGACAGTCCTCCCCCCACTCCTGCTAACGCCCCACAGACAGTCCTCACCCCACTCCTGCTAATGCCCCACAGACAGTCCTCACCCCACTCCTGCTAACGCCCCACAGACAGTCCTCACCCCACTCCTGCTAACGCCCCACAGGCAGTCCTCACCCCACTCCTGCTAATGCCCCACAGGCAGTCCTCACCCCACTCCTGCTAACGCCCCACAGGCAGTCCTCACCCCACTCCTGCTAACGCCCCACAGACAGTCCTCACCCCACTCCTGCTAACGCCCCACAGGCAGTCCTCACCCCACTTCTGCTAACGCCCCACAGGCAGTCCTCACCGCACTCCTGCTAACGCCCCACAGGCAGTCCTCACCCCACTCCTGCTAACGCCCCACAGGCAGTCCTCACCCCACTCCTGCTAACGCCCCACAGGCAGTCCTCACCCCACTCCTGCTAACGCCCCACAGGCAGTCCTCACCCCACTCCTGCTAACGCCCCACAGACAGTCCTCACCCCACTCCTGCTAACGCCCCACAGGCAGTCCTCACCCCACTCCTGCTAATGCCCCACAGGCAGTCCTCACCCCACTCCTCCTAACGCCCCACAGGCAGTCCTCACCCCACTCCTGCTAACGCCCCACAGGCAGTCCTCACCCCACTCCTGCTAACGCCCCACAGGCAGTCCTCACCCCACTCCTGCTAACGCCCCACAGGCAGTCCTCACCCCACTCCTGCTAATGCCCCACAGGCAGTCCTCACCCCACTCCTGCTAATGCCCCACAGGCAGTCCTCACCCCACTCCTGCTAACGCCCCACAGGCAGTCCTCACCCCACTCCTGCTAACGCCCCACAGGCAGTCCTCACCCCACTCCTGCTAACGCCCCACAGGCAGTCCTCACCCCAATCCTGCTAACGCCCCACAGACAGTCCTCACCCCACTCCTGCTAACGCCCCACAGGCAGTCCTCACCCCAATCCTGCTAATGCCCACAGGCAGTCCTCACCCCACTCCTGCTAACGCCCCACAGACAGTCCTCCCCCCACTCCTGCTAACGCCCCACAGACAGTTCTCACCCCACTCCTGCTAACGCCCCACAGACAGTCCTCACCCCACTCCTGCTAACGCCCCACAGACACTCCTCACCCCACTCCTGCTAACGCCCCACAGACAGTCCTCACCCCACTCCTGCTAACGCCCCACAGGCAGTCCTCACCCCACTCCTGCTAACGCCCCACAGGCAGTCCTCACCCCACTCCTGCTAACGCCCCACAGACAGTCCTCACCCCACTCCTGCTAACGCCCCACAGACAGTCCTCACCCCACTCCTGCTAACGCCCCACAGGCAGTCCTCACCCCACTTCTGCTAACGCCCCACAGGCAGTCCTCACCGCACTCCTGCTAACGCCCCACAGGCAGTCCTCACCCCACTCCTGCTAACGCCCCACAGGCAGTCCTCACCCCACTCCTGCTAACGCCCCACAGGCAGTCCTCACCCCACTCCTGCTAACGCCCCACAGGCAGTCCTCACCCCACTCCTGCTAACGCCCCACAGACAGTCCTCACCCCACTCCTGCTAACGCCCCACAGGCAGTCCTCACCCCACTCCTGCTAATGCCCCACAGGCAGTCCTCACCCCACTCCTCCTAACGCCCCACAGGCAGTCCTCACCCCACTCCTGCTAACGCCCCACAGGCAGTCCTCACCCCACTCCTGCTAACGCCCCACAGGCAGTCCTCACCCCACTTCTGCTAACGCCCCACAGGCAGTCCTCACCCCACTCCTGCTAACGCCCCACAGGCAGTCCTCACCCCACTCCTGCTAATGCCCCACAGGCAGTCCTCACCCCACTCCTGCTAATGCCCCACAGGCAGTCCTCACCCCACTCCTGCTAACGCCCCACAGGCAGTCCTCACCCCACTCCTGCTAACGCCCCACAGGCAGTCCTCACCCCAATCCTGCTAACGCCCCACAGACAGTCCTCACCCCACTCCTGCTAACGCCCCACAGGCAGTCCTCACCCCACTCCTGCTAACGCCCCACAGACAGTCCTCACCCCACTCCTGCTAACGCCCCACAGACAGTCCTCACCCCACTCCTGCTAACGCCCCACAGGCAGTCCTCACCCCACTCCTGCTAACGCCCCACAGGCAGTCCTCACCCCACTCCTGCTAACGCCCCACAGACAGTCCTCACCCCACTCCTGCTAACGCCCCACAGACAGTAGTCACCTCACTCCTGCTAACGCCCCACAGGCAGTCCTCACCCCACTCCTGCTAACGCCCCACAGGCAGTCCTCACCCCACTTCTGCTAACGCCCCACAGACACTCCTCACCCCACTCCTGCTAACGCCCCACAGGCAGTCCTCACCCCACTCCTGCTAACGCCCCACAGGCAGTCCTCACCCCACTCCTGCTAACGCCCCACAGACAGTCCTCACCCCACTCCTGCTAACGCCCCACAGACAGTCCTCACCTCACTCCTGCTAACGCCCCACAGACAGTCCTCCCCCCACTCCTGCTAACGCCCCACAGACAGTCCTCACCTCACTCCTGCTAACGCCCCACAGGCAGTCCTCACCCCACTCCTGCTAACGCCCCACAGACAGTCCTCACCCCACTCCTGCTAACGCCCCACAGGCAGTAGTCACCTCACTCCTGCTAACGCCCCACAGGCAGTCCTCACCCCACTCCTGCTAACGCCCCACAAACAGTCCTCACCCCACTCCTGCTAACGCCCCACAGACAGTCCTCACCTCACTCCTGCTAACGCCCCACAGACAGTCCTCCCCCCACTCCTGCTAACGCCCCACAGACAGTCCTCACCTCACTCCTGCTAACGCCCCACAGACAGTCCTCACCCCACTCCTGCTAACGCCCCACAGACAGTCCTCACCTCACTCCTCCTAACGCCCCACAGACAGTCCTCCCCCCACTCCTGCTAACGCCCCACAGACAGTCCTCACCTCACTCCTGCTAACGCCCCACAGACAGTCCTCACCCCAATCCTGCTAACGCCCCACAGACAGTCCTCACCTCACTCCTCCTAACGCCCCACAGACAGTCCTCCCCCCACTCCTGCTAACGCCCCACAGACAGTCCTCACCCCACTCCTGCTAACGCCCCACAGACAGTCCTCACCCCAATCCTGCTAACGCCCCACAGACAGTCCTCACCCCACTCCTGCTAATGCCCCACAGACAGTCCTCACCCCAATCCTGCTAACGCCCCACAGACAGTCCTCACCCCACTCCTGCTAATGCCCCACAGACAGTCCTCACCCCAATCCTGCTAATGCCCCACAGACAGTCCTCACCCCACTCCTGCTAACGCCCCACAGACAGTCCTCACCCCAATCCTGCTAATGCCCCACAGACAGTCCTCACCCCAATCCTGCTAATGCCCCACAGGCAGTCCTCACCCCACTCCTGCTAACGCCCCACAGACAGTCCTCACCCCAATCCTGCTAATGCCCCACAGGCAGTCCTCACCCCACTCCTGCTAACGCCCCACAGACAGTCCTCACCCCACTCCTGCTAATGCCCCACAGACAATCCTCACCCCAATCCTGCTAATGTCCCACAGACAGTCCTCACCCCACTCCTGCTAATGCCCCACAGACAGTCCTCACCCCAATCCTGCTAACGCCCCACAGACAGTCCTCACCCCAATCCTGCTAATGCCCCACAGGCAGTCCTCACCCCACTCCTGCTAATGCCCCACAGACAGTCCTCACCCCACTCCTGCTAATGCCCCACAGACAGTCCTCACCCCACTCCTGCTAATGCCCCACAGACAGTCCTCACCCCAATCCTGCTAATGCCCCACAGACAGTCCTCACCCCAATCCTGCTAATGCCCCACAGGCAGTCCTCACCCCACTCCTGCTAACGCCCCACAGGCAGTCCTCACCCCACTCCTGCTAACGCCCCACAGACAGTCCTCACCCCACTCCTGCTAATGCCCCACAGACAATCCTCACCCCAATCCTGCTAATGTCCCACAGACAGTCCTCACCCCACTCCTGCTAATGCCCCACAGACAGTCCTCACCCCAATCCTGCTAACGCCCCACAGACAGTCCTCACCCCAATCCTGCTAATGCCCCACAGGCAGTCCTCACCCCACTCCTGCTAATGCCCCACAGACAGTCCTCACCCCACTCCTGCTAATGCCCCACAGACAGTCCTCACCCCACTCCTGCTAACGCCCCACAGACAGTCCTCACCCCACTCCTGCTAACGCCCCACAGACAGTCCTCACCCCAATCCTGCTAACGCCCCACAGACAGTCCTCACCCCACTCCTGCTAATGCCCCACAGACAGTCCTCACCCCAATCCTGCTAACGCCCCACAGACAGTCCTCACCCCACTCCTGCTAATGCCCCACAGACAGTCCTCACCCCAATCCTGCTAATGCCCCACAGACAGTCCTCACCCCACTCCTGCTAACGCCCCACAGACAGTCCTCACCCCAATCCTGCTAATGCCCCACAGACAGTCCTCACCCCAATCCTGCTAATGCCCCACAGGCAGTCCTCACCCCACTCCTGCTAACGCCCCACAGACAGTCCTCACCCCAATCCTGCTAATGCCCCACAGGCAGTCCTCACCCCACTCCTGCTAACGCCCCACAGACAGTCCTCACCCCACTCCTGCTAATGCCCCACAGACAATCCTCACCCCAATCCTGCTAATGTCCCACAGACAGTCCTCACCCCACTCCTGCTAATGCCCCACAGACAGTCCTCACCCCAATCCTGCTAACGCCCCACAGACAGTCCTCACCCCAATCCTGCTAATGCCCCACAGGCAGTCCTCACCCCACTCCTGCTAATGCCCCACAGACAGTCCTCACCCCACTCCTGCTAATGCCCCACAGACAGTCCTCACCCCACTCCTGCTAATGCCCCACAGACAGTCCTCACCCCACTCCTGCTAACGCCCCACAGACAGTCCTCACCCCACTCCTGCTAACGCCCCACATCACCCCACTCCTGCTAATGCCCCACAGGCAGTCCTCACCCCACTCCTGCTAATGCCCCACAGACAGTCCTCACCCCACTCCTGCTAACGCCCCACAGACAGTCCTCACCCCACTCCTGCTAACGCCCCACAGACAGTCCTCCCCCCACTCCTGCTAACGCCCCACAGACAGTCCTCCCCCCACTCCTGCTAACGCCCCACAGACAGTCCTCACCCCACTCCTGCTAATGCCCCACAGACAGTCCTCACCCCACTCCTGCTAACGCCCCACAGACAGTCCTCACCCCACTCCTGCTAACGCCCCACAGGCAGTCCTCACCCCACTCCTGCTAATGCCCCACAGGCAGTCCTCACCCCACTCCTGCTAACGCCCCACAGGCAGTCCTCACCCCACTCCTGCTAACGCCCCACAGACAGTCCTCACCCCACTCCTGCTAACGCCCCACAGGCAGTCCTCACCCCACTTCTGCTAACGCCCCACAGGCAGTCCTCACCGCACTCCTGCTAACGCCCCACAGGCAGTCCTCACCCCACTCCTGCTAACGCCCCACAGGCAGTCCTCACCCCACTCCTGCTAACGCCCCACAGGCAGTCCTCACCCCACTCCTGCTAACGCCCCACAGGCAGTCCTCACCCCACTCCTGCTAACGCCCCACAGACAGTCCTCACCCCACTCCTGCTAACGCCCCACAGGCAGTCCTCACCCCACTCCTGCTAATGCCCCACAGGCAGTCCTCACCCCACTCCTCCTAATGCCCCACAGGCAGTCCTCACCCCACTCCTGCTAACGCCCCACAGGCAGTCCTCACCCCACTCCTGCTAACGCCCCACAGGCAGTCCTCACCCCACTCCTGCTAACGCCCCACAGGCAGTCCTCACCCCACTCCTGCTAATGCCCCACAGGCAGTCCTCACCCCACTCCTGCTAATGCCCCACAGGCAGTCCTCACCCCACTCCTGCTAACGCCCCACAGGCAGTCCTCACCCCACTCCTGCTAACGCCCCACAGGCAGTCCTCACCCCACTCCTGCTAACGCCCCACAGGCAGTCCTCACCCCAATCCTGCTAACGCCCCACAGACAGTCCTCACCCCACTCCTGCTAACGCCCCACAGGCAGTCCTCACCCCAATCCTGCTAATGCCCACAGGCAGTCCTCACCCCACTCCTGCTAACGCCCCACAGACAGTCCTCCCCCCACTCCTGCTAACGCCCCACAGACAGTTCTCACCCCACTCCTGCTAACGCCCCACAGACAGTCCTCACCCCACTCCTGCTAACGCCCCACAGACACTCCTCACCCCACTCCTGCTAACGCCCCACAGACAGTCCTCACCCCACTCCTGCTAACGCCCCACAGGCAGTCCTCACCCCACTCCTGCTAACGCCCCACAGGCAGTCCTCACCCCACTCCTGCTAACGCCCCACAGACAGTCCTCACCCCACTCCTGCTAACGCCCCACAGACAGTCCTCACCCCACTCCTGCTAACGCCCCACAGGCAGTCCTCACCCCACTTCTGCTAACGCCCCACAGGCAGTCCTCACCGCACTCCTGCTAACGCCCCACAGGCAGTCCTCACCCCACTCCTGCTAACGCCCCACAGGCAGTCCTCACCCCACTCCTGCTAACGCCCCACAGGCAGTCCTCACCCCACTCCTGCTAACGCCCCACAGGCAGTCCTCACCCCACTCCTGCTAACGCCCCACAGACAGTCCTCACCCCACTCCTGCTAACGCCCCACAGGCAGTCCTCACCCCACTCCTGCTAATGCCCCACAGGCAGTCCTCACCCCACTCCTCCTAACGCCCCACAGGCAGTCCTCACCCCACTCCTGCTAACGCCCCACAGGCAGTCCTCACCCCACTCCTGCTAACGCCCCACAGGCAGTCCTCACCCCACTTCTGCTAACGCCCCACAGGCAGTCCTCACCCCACTCCTGCTAACGCCCCACAGGCAGTCCTCACCCCACTCCTGCTAATGCCCCACAGGCAGTCCTCACCCCACTCCTGCTAATGCCCCACAGGCAGTCCTCACCCCACTCCTGCTAACGCCCCACAGGCAGTCCTCACCCCACTCCTGCTAACGCCCCACAGGCAGTCCTCACCCCAATCCTGCTAACGCCCCACAGACAGTCCTCACCCCACTCCTGCTAACGCCCCACAGGCAGTCCTCACCCCACTCCTGCTAACGCCCCACAGACAGTCCTCACCCCACTCCTGCTAACGCCCCACAGACAGTCCTCACCCCACTCCTGCTAACGCCCCACAGGCAGTCCTCACCCCACTCCTGCTAACGCCCCACAGGCAGTCCTCACCCCACTCCTGCTAACGCCCCACAGACAGTCCTCACCCCACTCCTGCTAACGCCCCACAGACAGTAGTCACCTCACTCCTGCTAACGCCCCACAGGCAGTCCTCACCCCACTCCTGCTAACGCCCCACAGGCAGTCCTCACCCCACTTCTGCTAACGCCCCACAGACACTCCTCACCCCACTCCTGCTAACGCCCCACAGGCAGTCCTCACCCCACTCCTGCTAACGCCCCACAGGCAGTCCTCACCCCACTCCTGCTAACGCCCCACAGACAGTCCTCACCCCACTCCTGCTAACGCCCCACAGACAGTCCTCACCTCACTCCTGCTAACGCCCCACAGACAGTCCTCCCCCCACTCCTGCTAACGCCCCACAGACAGTCCTCACCTCACTCCTGCTAACGCCCCACAGGCAGTCCTCACCCCACTCCTGCTAACGCCCCACAGACAGTCCTCACCCCACTCCTGCTAACGCCCCACAGGCAGTAGTCACCTCACTCCTGCTAACGCCCCACAGGCAGTCCTCACCCCACTCCTGCTAACGCCCCACAAACAGTCCTCACCCCACTCCTGCTAACGCCCCACAGACAGTCCTCACCTCACTCCTGCTAACGCCCCACAGACAGTCCTCCCCCCACTCCTGCTAACGCCCCACAGACAGTCCTCACCTCACTCCTGCTAACGCCCCACAGACAGTCCTCACCCCACTCCTGCTAACGCCCCACAGACAGTCCTCACCTCACTCCTCCTAACGCCCCACAGACAGTCCTCCCCCCACTCCTGCTAACGCCCCACAGACAGTCCTCACCTCACTCCTGCTAACGCCCCACAGACAATCCTCACCCCACTCCTGCTAACGCCCCACAGACAGTCCTCACCTCACTCCTGCTAACGCCCCACAGGCAGTCCTCACCCCACTCCTGCTAACGCCCCACAGGCAGTCCTCACCCCACTCCTGCTAAGGCCCCACAGGCAGTAGTCACCTCACTCCTGCTAACGCCCCACAGACAGTCCTCCCCCCACTACTGCTAACGCCCCACAGACAGTCCTCACCCCACTCCTGCTAACGCCCCACAGACAGTCCTCACCCCACTCCTGCTAACGCCCCACAGACAGTAGTCACCTCACTCCTGCTAACGCCCCACAGGCAGTCTTCCCCCCACTCCTGCTAACGCCCCACAGGCAGCCCTCACCCCACTCCTGCTAACGCCCCACAGGCAGTCCTCACCCCACTCCTGCTAACGCCCCACAGACAGTCCTCCCCCCACTCCTGCTAACGCCCCACAGGCAGTCCTCCCCCCACTCCTGCTAACGCCCCACAGACAGTCCTCACCCCACTCCTGCTAACGCCCCACAGACAGTCCTCACCCCACTCCTGCTAACGCCCCACAGGCAGCCCTCACCCCACTCCTGCTAACGCCCCACAGGCAGTCTTCACCCCACTCCTGCTAAGGCCGGCTTCACACTCAGCATATGAAAATACAGTCCGTATATTACGGCCGTAAGATGCTGAAAAGTCCCAAAAATAGTGGTCCGTAGCTCCTCCGTAGGCAGGGTGTGTCAGCGTTTTTTGCGCATGGCATCCTCCGTATGTAATCCGTATGGCATCCGTACTGCGTGGTTTTCTCGCAGGCTTGCAAAACCGACATACCGCTATAGAAGTGATCCATGTGTCCCAAAAAGAAAAAAATATATATATATACTGTCATATATATATATATATATATATATATATATATATATATATGTATATATATATACATATATATATATATATATATATATATATGTCAGTAGACACATATATGTATATATATATTAATATTTTTTCCAGCGCTATACAACTTGAAAGCCGGTAATTCAATTACCGGCTTTTTCTTTCTCCTTCCTAAAACCCGACATGATTTGAGACATGGTTTACATCCAGTAAACCATGTCTTCTCTCCATTTTTTTTGCAGATTCCACACTACTAATGTTAGTGTGTATCTGCAAAATTTGGCCGTTCTAGCTCCTAAAATAAAGGGTTAAATGGCGGAAAAAATTGGCGTGGGCTCCCGCGCAATTTTCTCCGCCAGAGTAGTAAAGCCAGTGACTGAGGGCAGATATTAATAGCCTGGAGAGGGTCCACGGTTATTGCCCCCCCCCCCTGGCTAAAAATATCTGCCCCCAGCCACCCCAGAAAAGGCACATCTGGAAGATGCGCCTATTCTGGCACTTGGCCACTCTCTTCCCATTCCCGTGTAGCGGTGGGATATGGGGTAATGAAGGGTTAATGCCACCTTGCTATTGTAAGGTTACATTAAGCCTAATTAATAATGGAGAGGCGTCAATTATGACACCTATCCATTATTAATCCAATTGTAGTAAAGGGTTAAATAAAACACAATTACATTATTTAAAATTATTTTAATGAAATAAAAACAATGGTTGTTGCAGTATTTTATTCTACGCCCAATCCAGTCACTGAAGACCCTCGTTCTGTAAGTAAAAAAACATAATAAACCAACAATATCCTTACCCTCCGCAGATCTGTAACGTCCAACGATGTAAATCCTTCTGAAGGGGTTAAAACATTTTGCAGCAAGGAGTTCCGCTAATGCAGGCTGCTCCTTGCTGCAAAACCCCGGGGAATGAGGCTAAATATAGATCAATGATCTATATTTAGCTTCATTTGCGGTGAGGCACCCTCTGCTGGCTGTTCATAGAAAGCTCCCAGGCTTTCTAGGAAAGTTCCCACGATCTATGAACAGCCAGCAGAGGGCGCCTCACCGCAAATGAAGCTAAATATAGATCATTGATCTATATTTAGCCTCATTCCCCGGGGTTTTGCAGCAAGGAGCAGCCTGCATTAGCGGAACTCCTTGCTGCAAAATGTTTTAACCCCTTCAGAAGGATTTACATCGTTGGACGTTACAGATCTGCGGAGGGTAAGGATATTGTTGGTTTATTATGTTTTTTTACTTACAGAACGAGGGTCTTCAGTGACTGGATTGGGCGTAGAATAAAATACTCCAACAACCACTGTTTTTATTTCATTAAAATAATTTTAAATAATGTGTTTGTGTTTTATTTAACCCTTTACTACAATTGGATTAATAATGGATAGGTGTCATAATTGACGCCTCTCCATTATTAATTAGGCTTAATGTCACCTTACAATAGCAAGGTGGCATTAACCCTTCATTACCCCATATCCCACCGCTACACGGGAATGGGAAGAGAGTGGCCAAGTGCCAGAATAGGCGCATCTTCCAGATGTGCCTTTTCTGGGGTGGCTGGGGGCAGATATTTTTAGCCAGGGGGGGGGCCAATAACCGTGGACCCTCTCCAGGCTATTAATATCTGCCCTCAGTCACTGGCTTTACTACTCTGGCGGAGAAAATTGCGCGGGAGCCCACGCCAATTTTTTCCGCCATTTAACCCTTTATTTTAAGAGCTAGAACGGCCAAATTTTGCATATACACACTACTGACATTAGTAGTGTGGAATCTGCAAAAAAAATGGAGAGAAGACATGGTTTACTGTATGTAAACCATGTCTCATATCATGTCGGGTTTAGGAAGGAGAAAGCAAAAGCCGGTAATTGAATTACCGGCTTTCAAGCTGTATAGCGCTGGAATAAATATTAATATATATATACATATATGTGTCTCACTGACATATATATATATACCTATTCTATGTGTACACATTTATTCTACCTATTGGACTGTAAGCTGTCAGTGTGATTTTACTGTACACCGCACTGAATTACCGGCTTTTCTCTCTAACAGCGCTTCGTATTTCTCACAAGTCACACTGCTTGTCCGTATGTAATCCGTATTTTTCACGCTTCCATAGACTTTCATTGGCGTATTTCTTGCGCAGTACGGTGACAAACGCAGCATGCTGCGATTTTGTACGGCCGTAGAAAGCCGTATAAGGGCCCCTTTCCACTTGTGTGAGAAAAAAACGGTCCGATTTATGGACCGAAAAAACGGATGTAACGTGTGCGATTGTCATGCGAGTGTCATGCAAGTGTAATGCGATTTTTTAATCGCATCATCCGTTTTTACATCCGTATGCAATCCGTTTTTTTTCTCTGCAACTATTTTTATACAGTCATTTACAGGACTATTTACAGTGTTCTGTGCCACAGAATGGTAAGGTATCCGTAAAAAACGGATGGAATACGGATGGTCCGTATTCCATGCGTTTTTTTTCTCGCACCCATTGACTTGCATTGGCGAGTCTCGTCCGAGAATCTCAGCAATACGCAGCATGCTGCAATTTTTTTCTCAGCCGACACAGATTTTTCTCAGTCCGATTTCGGCTGGGAAAAAAATCGCAAATGGAATGTCACCTATTGAAAAACATTGGTCCGAGTGCAATCCAATTTTTTTATCGGATTGCACTCGTCCGTTTTTCTCACAAGTGGAAAGGGGCCCTAATACTGATCAGTAAAATACGGCAGAGAGGAGCAGGGGCATAGAGAATAATTGTGCCGTATGTTTTGCGAGTTTTACGGACGTAGTTTCTGCGCTCTTACGTCCGTAAAACTTGCAAGTGTGAAGCCGGCCTAACGCCCCACAGGCAGTCCTCACCCCACTCCTGCTAACGCCCCACAGGCAGTCCTCACCCCACTCCTGCTAACGCCCCACAGGCAGTCCTCACCTCACTCCTGCTAACGCCCCACAGACAGTCCTCACCTCACTCCTGCTAACGCCCCACAGACAGTCCTCACCCCACTCCTGCTAACGCCCCACAGGCAGTCCTCACCCCACTCCTGCTAACGCCCCACAGGCAGTCCTCACCCCACTCCTGCTAACGCCCCACAGGCAGTCCTCACCCAACTCCTGCTAACGCCCCACAGGCAGTCCTCACCCCACTCCTGCTAACGCCCCACAGGCAGTCCTCACCCCACTCCTGCTAACACCCCACAGACAGTCCTCACAACACTCCTGCTAACGCCCCACAGGCAGTCCTCACCCCACTCCTGCTAACGCCCCACAGGCAGTCCTCACCCCACTCCTGCTAATGCCCCACAGGCAGTCCTCACCCCACTCCTGCTAACGCCCCACATCACCCCACTCCTGCTAACGCCCCACAGGCAGTCCTCACCCCACTCCTGCTAACGCCCCACAGACAGTCCTCACCCCACTCCTGCTAACGCCCCACAGGCAGTCCTCACCCCACTCCTGCTAACGCCCCACATCACCCCACTCCTGCTAATGCCCCACAGGCAGTCCTCACCCCACTCCTACTAACGCCCCACAGGCAGTCCTCACCCCACTTCTGCTAACGCCCCACAGACACTCCTCACCCCACTCCTGCTAACGCCCCACAGGCAGTCCTCACCCCACTCCTGCTAACGCGCCACAGGCAGTCCTCACCCCACTCCTGCTAACGCCCCACAGGCAGTCCTCACCCCACTCCTGCTAACACCCCACAGGCAGTCCTCACCCCACTCCTGCTAACGCCCCACATCACCCCACTCCTGCTAATGCCCCACAGGCAGTCCTCACCCCACTCCTGCTAACGCCCCACAGGCAGTCCTCACCCCACTCCTGCTAACGCCCCACAGACAGTCCTCACCCCACTCCTGCTAACGCCCCACAGGCAGTCCTCACCCCACTCCTGCTAACGCCCCACAGGCAGTCCTCACCCCACTCCTGCTAACGCCCCACATCACCCCACTCCTGCTAATGCCCCACAGGCAGTCCTCACCCCACTCCTGCTAACGCCCCACAGGCAGTCCTCACCCCACTCCTGCTAACGCCCCACAGACAGTCCTCACCCCACTCCTGCTAACGCCCCACAGGCAGTCCTCACCCCACTCCTGCTAACGCCCCACAGGCAGTCCTCACCCCACTCCTGCTAACGCCCCACAGGCAGTCCTCACCCCACTCCTGCTAACGCCCCACAGGCAGTCCTCACCCCACTCCTGCTAACGCCCCACAGGCAGTCCTCACCCCACTCCTGCTAACGCCCCACAGGCAGTCCTCACCCCACTCCTGCTAACGCCCCACAGGCAGTCCTCACCCCACTTCTGCTAACGCCCCACAGGCAGTCCTCACCCCACTCCTGCTAACGCCCCACAGGCAGTCCTCACCCCACTCCTGCTAACGCCCCACAGGCAGTCCTCACCCCACTCCTGCTAATACCCCACAGACAGTCCTCACCCCACTCCTGCTAATGGATCGCCCCCACGTCAGGGCAATAGGGTACTCGGAGCTGGGCCCTTCAGTTCTTGTCAGGGATGTCACGGTGGCCTGACCCGGTCCGTGGCCCTCGGGAGGTCCGTTGATAATGTGGGGGAAAGGTCTTTAAAGGGATAGTGTTTGTGACGCTACCTGTGGTATTCGGTCAGTGTGACCGACGCTGCTTTAAGGGGTCCGCTGAGGTGATGTTATGGCAGCTAGATGGTATACCTTCCCACAGGTGAAGTGTATCCCCAGGGCTTCCCAGAGTGTAGATGGTGGATGGTGAGAGGCGCAGTGAAGAACGAGGACACAAGGTTGCAGTCTCTTTACCTTTACTGAAGGCTTCAGCATCCTCAGTACAGAGCACCAGATCACAGGGCTGGCAGAGTCCGGCCGGTCTGAAGGCAAATCCAGAGTCCCCTTATCCAGGTGGAAATCAGTAGCCTTCCTCTAGCGCCTGGGCGTTGTAGTACCTTACTGCTGAGCAACTCGGTAAGGTCCTCACAACTGTTGTAGATGTTATGTCTCTCTCTCTGTCCCCCTGACGGATAGGACAAACCGGTATGACTAGTGGCCTGAGGCTTTTTATAGGGACCCTAGAGACGCCCCAGCCCCCACAAGTTGCAACCCTGCCTCCTGGGTATATGGTCGGGCAGCAGAGGCGTAGCTAGGGTTTCAACTTAGGGGGGGGGGGGGTGAAACACCTGAGTGGGCCCCTAACCAGCTAACCCTGATTACAACTACGGTTGCGCACTCTAATTGTGAATATAGTGGAACCTCAGAATATGACCGCACTGTTATTGAACATAAATCTATATACAAAAACAAACATTGGTTTTACTGCCATATTGTGACCATATAGTGGTAGATACCAGTTCTGCAGACCATATCAGAGATTACACTACAGTCATAGATGGTGACTTACAGCTGACGTTTTCTCTGACGGAGTCATTCACTTTCCCATCTGGCACACACTGACATGACAACAACACATCTGACTCCTCACATTTCCTGCACTGTCCCCATTTTTCCCCAATCTGCACAAACTCCTCATCCTGCTGATATCCCAATACTGAGCTGCTGCTGCCGTATGTGTCCCTATTACTGCACCTACTGTGTGGTACAATAACGGCTCCTCTTACCACCCCACATAATAATGCCACCACTGTGTGCCCATTACATAGTAATAATGACTCCTTTGTGCTCTCTAAAGAGTAAAATTGCCTCCTAGAAAATATTAATGCTCTTTGCTACTGCCCTCCACATTTTTGACTTAGAAAGTAATAATACCCCATATGCAACTTTGATGGTCACAATACTCTGAGTGCCCCTATAACAATAATGCTTAAGTGCCCACTTAACATTTAATAATGTCCCCTAAGTTCCCCCATGTACTGCTCCATTATTCACAGTATGGTGAGCTCAAAGCTTCCATATACACAGTATAAGGCCCCCACAGCTCCCCTATACACCGTATGATGTTCCCACTGATCCCCTATACACAGTATGATCTTCCCACTGCTCCCCTATAGAAAGTATAAGCTCAATGCTCCCAATGCTACCGGCTTCTGCGCCTCAGAGGGAGGCAGCCTATTGCAGGGCAGAACTCCCTCTGGATTCCTCTCCTTGTGCTATGACTTCGTTTCTCACCCTCAGCAACGCAATTCTCTTCGTGTCCTTTCTTAGGATGCTGCCGCACATGGGGCAGGCGCAGCTCCGTAACCCTCTGGCTAGGCCTCTGACAGGATCCCACCCCTGTCAGGGACCTCTTTGTCTGCAGCTGTTTGATGTTCCTCCTTTCCCCTGTCTGCCTGACAGGTGCTGCCTGGGTGAAGCCCAGTCAGATTCTGCCTAACTTCCTATCCAGGCCACCAGTTTTACCTAATTGTGAGGAGTGCCCTACTAGATAGGAGCATAGCTCCCCCTGGTGGACTGGAGTGTGAAATGTGTTGTGTGGTTTGTAATACCTGGTAAGGTGATCTCCTTTATTGCCATCAGACGTAAAATCACTCCCCCTGGTGGAAGAATTACATTACTGCAACGACCAGGACCCTGGGGCGCTGCACTAACGCCCCACAGACAGTCCTCACCCACTCCTGCTAACGCCCCACAGACAGTCCTCACCCACTCCTGCTAATGCCCCACAGACAGTCCTCACCCCACTCCTGCTAACGCCCCACAGGCAGTCCTCGCCCCACTCCTGCTAACGCCCCACAGACAGTCCTCACCCCACTCCTGCTAATGCCCCACAGGCAGTCCTCACCCCACTCCTGCTAACGCCCCACAGACAGTCCTCACCCCACTCCTGCTAACGCCCCACAGGCAGTCCTCACCCCACTCCTGCTAACGCCCCACAGACAGTCCTCACCTCACTCCTGCTAACACGCTACAGAATGCTGTAGCTAAGCCCCTGATGCCAGTGGGCTTAGCTCAACTTGTAAGTAGGGGGTTGGGGCAGCATGAGGTTAACCAAGTATAAGATTAGATAAGTGCAGTGGAGAACAGTGACACACAAGAGGTAATAAATGTCTCTATCTCCAGCAGATCTGCTTATCACTGTTGTTCATAGTTTGATAGAACATATATATTTGAGTAACATTTATAAAATTCATATGAAAGTTCAATTATGAAATATTAATAAAAATTTTTTAAAGCTGGAGTCGGAGTCGGTACATTTCTACCGACTCCAACTCCAACCAAAACTACCTCCGACTCCACGACTCCGACTCCACAGCCCTGCTTAGCCCTATACTTTCTTTTTATATCTAATATATAAAGCTGAATGTGTGTGTGTATGTGTGTGTGTGTGTGTGTGTGTGTATGTATGTCCGGGATTGGCATCTGCACCGTCGCAGCTACAGCCACAAAATTTTGCACAGTCACACGTCTAGACCCCGAGAGCGTCATAGGCTATGTTGTGAGGCAAAATTTTAACCCCGCGCGTTCCAATTCACCAAACAATTTTGCCCCTATCTACATAATGGGGAAAAAAGTGAAAGGAAAAGTGTTGGAGGCGTCACGGCTACAGCCACAAAATTTTGCACAGTCACACGTATGGACCCTGAGAGCGTCATAGGCTATGTTGTGAGGTGACATTTTAACCCCGTGCTTTCCAATTCACCAAACAATTTTGCCCCTATCTACATAATGGGAAAAAATAAAAGGAAAAGTGTAGGAGGCAAATTGACAGCTGCCAGATGTGAACAAGGGGGACTTAAAGAATGAGAGCGATGGTGCCAAAGAGTATATACCGTACAGTTGCTAAGGTGGGGCCCCGACATGGGATACTCACCACACACACGGGGATATGAACACACACACAAAATGTGCCACACACTACCACGTGCTTGAACACATATTACCCTCAGCACACATTTCACCACAAATACACCAACCTCGCCACATAAAAGTCGAAACACAAAAGTCGCCGCTCAAAATTTGCCACGCGCAGAACTCGCCACATGCAAAAACTAGGCTCACGCAAAACTCGCCACAAGTGCAAAACTCACCTCATGGAAAACTCGCCACACGCAGAACTTGCACATGCGGAAAAATTGCCACATGCACAAAAGTTGCAACACATGCAAAAGTTGCCTCACACAAAACTTGCACATACTCAAAAGGCACCACACATAAAACTCGCCACGCACAAAACTCGCCATGCGCAAAACTTGCTGCACACAACTTGCTACACTAACCTGTCACATGCAACTCGACACACAAAAAGTTGCTACACGCATGTTGCCACACAAAACTCATCTCACAAAAGTCGCTACATGCATGTCGCCACACGCAACTCAACACACACAACTTGACAAACGAAACTCGCCCTAAAACGCACACAAGTCTGGTATTATCCTTCAAAAATAAAAATCTGATTAATAAGCAGACAAACTACAACAAATGTACCATATAGGAAATACGGCAGCTGTCAGTCACATGACATGTCTATTATGTGTATGTGTGAGCTAATATATACTGCCATGGGGAGGGCTTCCTGTTGGCTGGGGATTTATCAGGCTGCCAATTTAGCTTACAAATACTGAGGTAAAAATACTGAGCAAATAACGTGTGAACGAGGTCTAATACAGGAGGAGATGACACACAGGTATATACTATATACAGGGGAGATGACACACAGATATATACTATATACAGGAGAGATGACACACAGGTATATACTATATAGAGGAGGAGATGACATACAGGTACATATATATACAGGAGGAGATGACCTACAGGTATATACTATATACAGGAGGAGATGACATACAGGTATATTCTATATATAGAAGATGGCATGCAGGTATATACTATATACAGGAGGAGATGACACACAGATATATACTATATACAGGGGAGATGACACACAGGTATATACTATATACAGGAGGAGATGACATACAGGTATATACTATATATAGAAGGAGATGACATTCAGGTATATACTATATATAGGGGAGATGACACACAGCAGGTATATACTATATACAGGGGAGATGACATACAGGTATATACTATATACAGGAGATGACATACAGATGTATACTATATATAAGGGAGATGACAAACATGTATATACTGAGGTGATGAGGTGAAAATGAGAGGTGTGAGGTGAAAATGAAAAGGTGTGAGTGCAAAATGAGAGGAGTGAGGAAAAATAGTGGAGTGATCAGAAAATGACAGATGTGAGGTTGAAATGACAAGTGTTAGGGGGAAATGAGAGGAGTGAGGGAGAAAATGAGAGGTGTGAGGGAGAAAATGAGAGATGTGAGGGGGAAAATTAAAGATGTGATTGGGAAAATGAGAGGCTTGATGGGAAAATAAGAGAAGTGAGGTGCTATTACTAACCACAGATATTTACTATGCCCAGGCAATGCCGGGCTCTTCAGCTAGTTATACATAAAGAACAACTTAGCACATTAGTGCTTATAAAACTCTACACAGTTCCACATATTAATACAGTCAAAGTACAAGGAAATCACACACTTTGGAAAAACACTGATTTGAGAGGAAGAGGCATATGACAGCCCCTGTCATACCCTTACAAGTTAAGAGCTCTTTTCTATACAGTTGTAAAAGATACAGGGCCAGATTCATCAAGAATGGTGATGTTCACGCCAGTGTTGAGGAGGCATGGTGGAGTCAGAAGCTCCTGATTAATGAAGAGGTGCACGCCTCTTCCTGAATATGGAGTGTCTTCCAAGTGGCGTGCGCTTCCATGTACCATGCCAAAAATCTCACTCCAATCAGGTACTGGAGTGAAATTTCTGGTGTAGGTAAAACCACAGCTCGTCATGAATTAGATGAGCTTTGACGTCACTGCCCCATCTCACCCCATCGCCTCCTATTTTGGCGGAGCTAAGAGAAATTGATGTGAAGATGACAAAAGTCGCAAAATTTAGGCGCAACTCCACCAAGATTTTGCAACTTTTCAAAGCTATTACACCCAAATTCTGGTGTGAAAGCTTTGTTAAAAAAAGGCCCACAGTGACGTATACCAGCTCAGTCAATGCCAAGGACTCTCTTTTGCCATCTGTCCAGTAAATTTGCCCTTGTGAATCTACAGTATCTGGCATCTGCGTTGGAAATCAAAAATATTAGAAATAGTTCTGAGATGTCCTATATAATAGATCTCAGTTAAACAATAGAATTGTGAATATGACCCTATTAGCATAGCATTGCTGTGATATCTGATCTCACACAACCTTTTTTTTTTCACTAATGAGAACTTGCTCTTTGGAACAGATTCTGGAATGTCTACAAAACACACAATGATCCATCCAGCGGACCAAGGTCTTAACTGTACTGTGGCTCCAAACCCCCCACTGAGTTTAATAACACGGAGTTAAACATTAAATAGCGCCTGTTTACAGCCACACATCACACTGTAACATGGAGCCTGTCTGGGGATTTTTGCAGGATCATTCAAGAATTCACCTAACTTTACCTTAGATGTTACTCTCTGTGCAGACTTAGCATATTGCATAACTCATTTTAATACTCCTTTCTTATTTCATACTTTTTTTTTTTGCAATATTACATTTCCATGAGTAATGGACTCACACACATCAGGTTGTCCAAGGCCACCTATTTCAGTGGGACCAGCGTATAGGGACCAGCATCAGTTTGTACTAGGGAGAGAAGATTAGGTATGGTATGTTTCCTCAGGGAGATAAGCCACTTTTCTTTTTAATGTCTGTATGTTTGACTCAGGGGATACGGGTTGATTTAAACTTTAATATTTTTTTTTTTAAATTCGTTTATTAACGACAAAACAGTAATTGTCATACATAAACTGTAACATATATAAATTGCATATTATTAAGTTCGGAATAGAATACAGTTATCATCCATAACCAACATTGTACTGTGATTATTAAAACTGTTAGATTATTGGTAACACATGAATTTTTACAAATATACTATATCTACGCTAACTACTAACTACTAACTTGTCGCCGTATTCTACATTAGTCTTCTCTCAACACCTCTACTATACAACAATTCTATAGAGTAAGGTGGGAAGAATTCCACCTGCCCCAGATTTTTTCGAATTTGCCCGGACATTCTCTGTTTTGATACAGCGTGCGCTCATATGGAATGATAGAATTGACCAGTTCGATCCATGCTCCCCTAGTTGGGTTTGTATTACCCATCCATCTCAAAGCCAATACCTTTCTTGCCATAAAGAGTGCCTCACGTAAAAAAATATCAGTATAGTGATCCCAATTCTCCTCCTCCCATACTCCAAATATACATACTAGTGGGTCAAGGGGAACCGGGATGGACAACAGTGATGTAAGTAGTGAAGTCACCTCCCTCCAGTATTGAAAAACAACAGGACAGCACCATATCATGTGAATGAAGTCTGCATCTAAGGAGTGACAACGCATACATTCTGATGTTTGAAATCGACCCATTCTAAAAAGCCGTGTCGGAGTTAAATACGATTGATGCATTATGTATAGTTGAGTCATTCTGTTATTAACTGATGGGGATACTTTGGTTGGGGATTCAAGAATGTCCTCCCATTCCTCCCCATGCATATTAGAAAGAAGTCCCTCCCACTTCCCCCTAACAGAGTTAACAGTAGATGCGTCTCCCGAAGATAGCATGTAAGTATATAGGGAGGAGATAAGACCCTGGGGTCCCTGTGACTTGAGAATTCCTATCAAGGGTAAAGAGGATATAGCGCGACCTGTACCTGACTGTCTCATATGTGATTGTACGGCTGACCTTAACTGTAAATATCGAAAGAACTGGGATCTTTGTATACCATGCTTGATCTGCAACTGTTCAAAAGACATGAAGGACCCCCCATCATACAAATCACCTATTGAGGAGACACCATGCCCGAGCCAAAAGTCAGTAGATGGGTGGCTCAGCAGAGTTGGGAAATAACTATTTCTCCACAGGGGCATCTCCGCCACGATATCCGTGAATCTTACAATTTTTTTAATCTGCCTCCAAACCGATCTCGCCAGGCGATGTAAAGGAAGCATACGAGGGATATTAATTTTCTCCAGTTCTAGAAAAGCCAGCGGATAGTTTGTTTGAGCTACATGGAGAAGATGGCTTTCTGAATTCGGAAGGTGACTATCGGGCATCCACTTATTCAGAGCCTTAACTTGACCAGCCAAATAATATAAATAGAAATCTGGTAGTGCCGCCCCGCCTCCCGACTTTGGTCTTTGTAGCGTGGATAGCTTAAGTTTGGGCCTAGATTTCCCCCATATGAAAGATGTAATCTGAGAGTTCAAATTTGTAAAAAAGGATTTAGGAATTAACACAGCACTATGTTGAAGACAGTAACTAAGCTTGGGGAGCACTATCATCTTGACTAAATTAATGCGGCCGGCTACAGATAACGGTAGTTTACTCCAAGCTGTGAATTTAAGTTTAACTAGTTCTGACAGCGGGAATATATTAAGTTGTAAATCAAGTCTGCTGCTCTGAGAAATGTATATGCCCAAGTATTTAAAGCTGGGTACAATAGGGAGGGAGGAGAGAGCCCCAAGGCCAGGCGATGGAGCATGAGAGAGAGGCATCAATGCTGATTTATCCCAGTTTATATACAGGCCTGAGTGTCTACTAAATATATCTATTGTGTCTATCACCCGCGGTAGTGTTACCTCCACCTCATCCATAAATATCACCATATCGTCAGCGTACAGACCAACCGTGTCCACCCGATCAGCGATATTTATACCTTTAATCTCGATAGAGGATCTTATGCGTATCGCCAAGGCCTCAATCGCAAGGGCGAAGAGGGCCGGGGAGAGAGGGCACCCCTGTCGGGTCCCTCTAGATAGTGAGAAAGACTTAGAAATGGAGCCATTAACAACTATACGAGCCCTAGGTTTCATATACAATAGGCCTACCCACTTCAAAAAATTATCTCCGAAGCCATATTTTTCCAAACATGCTAGAAGGAAGGGCCACTCAAGAGAGTCAAAGGCCTTAGCTGCATCCAGTGACGCCAATGCCCAGGTGTTATCAGGTACCAATGAGCTGTACTGTACCACTGACTGGACCCGTCTGATGTTAATAGAGGTATTTTTACCCGGCATAAAACCCGTTTGGTCTGGATGTACAAGGTCAAGTATGACCGAATTCAATCTTGTGGCTAGAATTTTAGTAAAAACCTTATAATCCACGTTTACCAGCGAGATGGGTCTATATGATCCACATTCCAATGGGTCCTTCCCCTCTTTTTTAAGTAAAATGATGTTTGCCTCGTAGAATGTGTCAGGCATAGAACCCCTCTCACACACCCCCTGGAACACCCTGAACAAAAGCGGTGCCAGTATATCTCTGTATTTTCTATATAGTTCAATGGGAAACCCATCTGGACCCGGGGCCTTCCCAGAGGCCATATCCGTCAAGGCCTTTTCAACTTCCTCCAAAGTAAACTCTGCATCCATAAAGGCCTGCTGAGCCGGGGTCAATAAAGGAAATGTTATATCTGATAGATAATCTAAATTATTAGAAATATCGAAGTCACATTTAGAGGTATATAGTGATTTATAATAATCATGAAAGCAGCAAATAATCTCATTCGAGGATGCCAATGACCCATCTGGTGTTCGAATCTGCAATACAGTGTTGGAGACATTATGTTGGCGCACCAAAAAAGCCAAAAATTTGCTGGCCTGGTTTCCCATTTCGAAATAGGATTGGCGAGTAAAAAATAGTTTACGTTTAGATTTAGTATCTTTATATTGAACATATAGCCTCTGGGAAGTTAGCCACTCAAGTCTATTACCACTGGTTGGGTCAGATATATATGCGGACTCTGAGTTCTTTAGTCTTTGTTCCACCTCATCATCCTCCCGTGAGGTCACCCTTTTAATATAAGATATTGTGGAGGATAGACACCCCCTCAGATATGCCTTAAGGGTATCCCAAAATATATTAGTATTTTGGGGCTCCAGGTGGGATAAAATGAAGCTCTGTAATTGGTCCACAGTTCTATCATTGGAATCTATCAACTTGAGCCAAAATGGATTCAATTTCCAGACTATACCGCCATTTGATTGCCCAAATTTAAGTTTAAGAACAACCGGGCTGTGGTCAGATATTCCCCTATTACCATTCTCAACAATATCTATCCATGTTGCCAACCCCGCTGATCCGAATATATAATCTAGGCGGGAGAGGGATCGTCTGGTAGATGAATGACAGGTATAGCCTCTCTCCCCTGGATGGCGCACTCTCCATAGATCCACCCAACCACTACCTTCCATAAATGAAGCTAATTGGGATAAAGTTTGAGAGGAGGGCTCCCCCACCACGTCGTCATCTAATCTCAGCCTATCTAAGCGAGTATCCATGACTAGATTAAAGTCCCCCATACAGATGATGTTTGCGTCTGGAAAGCTCAAGGCAAAGCTCATTGCCATTCGGAGTATTGATAGATTAGCTGGAGGAGGATTGTAGACACATAAGATGACGTATTCACGAGAATTGATTAACGCATTCACAAATACAAATCGACCCTCAGAGTCCCTCCTCGCCTCCCTCACCTCCCATCTAACGTCTTTATGAACTAACAGTGAGACCCCCCTTGAGTAGCTGGTATGAAATGCGTGTATGGACCATTGCACCCACGGCTTTTGTACACACCGGGCTGTGTCTCTGGTCAAATGTGTCTCAACCAATGCTACAATATGTGGGTGATAGCGCTTGATCTGTGAGAACACCTTAATCTTTTTCCGGGGAGATTTGATACCGCGCACATTCCAGGTCATGTATATTATTTCCGACCCCATACTAACACAACATTATATGATAAGCAATAATTGTCCAGGCAAAACTTAGAGGTAGCACGTAGAGGTTGAGAGATCCATTGACGGCGAGTCTGTCTACAAAACAGATAAAACAAACATAGAAAAGAGAACAAACCAAAAAACCAAACAATGTAGGAGCATACTCCCATGCTCCTATTATCAAGTGAAATCGGGGATACCCTCGCTAAAAATTAAGCGTTCGGTATTGTTAGCAGGTTAGGCACCCACATGGAGAGCTTCATTATATAGTCATCCACTCAAAAGTTTTAGGATGTCTTCATACTGGACCCTTCATGGACCCGCAGCCACTCAGCCGCGTCCTCCGGATTGGTGAAAAATATCGAGGAACCCTCATGAACAATTCGCAAGCGGGCAGGATAGAGCATGGAATATATAACGTTCCGATCTCTGAGTCGTTTCTTAATATCCAGGAACCGTGCTCGTTGTTTCTGGATTTCAATGGAAAAATCTGGGAAGATCGAGATTGTGGCATTGTGGAACTTGATAGGACTTTTTTGCCGTGCTAGGCGTAGAATGGCGTCCCTATCTCTACAATTGAGGATGCGTGCCAGGAATGGCCTCGGAGGAGCTCCAGGGGGGAGGGGTCTCGTAGGGACCCTATGGGCCCTCTCCACAGAGAAGGTTGAGGAAAATTCGCCTTCCAAAGAGGTTTTAAGCCAGTTCTCCAGAAATTCTTCAGGCCGCTGACCCTCCGAGTGCTCCGGCAGCCCAATAATACGAATGTTGTTCCGACGCATCCTGTTCTCCAGGTCATCCGCTTTTTGTTTCCAGGCATTAATGGAACCCGCCACTTTTGTCAGTTTAGCCTCCATGGGTGTAATAGTATCTTCTATCTCTGACACTCTCGTTTCCACCTCCACAATACGTCCTCCCATGGTCTGCATGTCTAGTCTCAGGCGACCCACCTCAGTGTGTACATCCTCTATTTTTTCGGTAAGAGAGGATCTGGTTAAGGAGATGGCCTGCATTAGTTGTTCAGAGGCTTGTTTAAGGGTTAATTCCTCCTGTACCCCTTCCTCATTACTAATAGAAGGCTGACCCTTACGCTGGACCTGCGCAGGGGTATTTCTGAGTGTCCGTCCACTATCCATAGGGTCCTCTCTAGCGAATTTTTTCAATTTATCAGACGCCCCCAATCCTTTGGGGTGGTGCATTTGAATAAGGATGAAAGGCAGCAGAGTAGTTGAGATTATAATCCGAAGCAGTGCCCAGTTACAGTCACAGTATATTAGCAGAGTCGGCAGAGGCAGTTAATGTGGTGTTATGGGGGTACCACAGGAATATATAAAGTATTTATGACTGCAGGCGCAGCAGCGCTCAGAGTTCAACAGGTTCTCTGCACCAGGGGGAGGGGGAGGACCACAACAGCGGCAGAAGCAGCAGGGGGGAGGGGTGCCAGACCCTCCAAATCAAGTGCACTAACAGGGAAGGTGTCTTAAAATAAGGGAACGTGGGGCCCAATTTTCCAGGGCACTCACCGTTCGCTCCCTGATGTACTGCAGAATACGTATCCACCTCCCAGACAGCGCTGTATGTGTGGTGCACAGCGCCACGTCCCCTCTCACCAGAGCGCACGCTTGTGTTGACCGCTGCCCCGCCGGTACCGCCGTCCACAGTTCCCCAGCTCCAGCGCACCTGGGCTCAAGCGCCGACTCCGCAGTCTCAGAGCCCTCCGAAGCCTAGGAGGGAGTCCCGGGAGATAATAAGGGTCGGCGCCGCTCTGTATCTCCTCAGAGCGCGCTCTCAAAATGGCCGCCGTCAGCACATGAGTCTCCCTCTCCGGCGGGTTTTACTGGTTTCCCGCTCCTCTCCGGACTCCGCAGCGCTCCCCGCAGTGACCCGGCACCTTCCAGGACCCAGTGAGGGGCACAAAATGTGAGCAGTCCACACTATGGGGGATTTGAGCGGCAGGATGATGGCAGGATAACGGGAGCTCATCCAAGGCACGTCTTCTCGCTCCAACTACATAGCCACGCCCAAACTTTAATATTTGTTTATTTTTTTAATATTTTAAACAATATATTTAAAAAAAAATATTCACTGTACTTTTCAGTCCCCTTAGGGACCTTGAACCTGCGATTGTTTGATCACTTGTATTATATACAGCAATACTTCAGTATTGGAGTATATAATAAAAATAACAGTCTCCTGTGCTGTGTAGAGCAGACTGAGGCTGGACTTCACATTAGGACCAAGAGGGTGGCAATAGCGTCATGGGTGAGTGAGTGGACCAAGTTCCCCGGCGATCATGCAACTTAAATGCCGCGGTCAGAGATTGATAGCGGCACTTATGTGGTTAAACAGTAGCAATCAGAACTAGCTGCCAATACTGCTGTTAGAGGCTGGTGGCAGCTGTTTAACACAGTTGGCACCTACCTAGTGTGCCAGCTTAGATCTTCAGCCCACTGCTCCATGATGAATATCTACTATACTAAATGGTGGCCCGATTCTAACGCATTGGGTATTCTAGAATATGCATGTCCACGTAGTATATTGCCTAACCACGTAGTATATTGCCCAGCCACGTAGTATATTGCCCAGCCACGTAGCATATTGCCTAGCCACATAGTATGGTACTGTGTAAGAAGAAGCGGCAACACTCACCGGTCCTGTGTGGTCCAAGTTTTTATTGAAAAACACAAACATGGTATCTTCACGGCATCGGGAAACAGACGAACAAGGAGGTGAGCAGGATGTGACGACGGCTGTTTCGCGCCGACGATAGCGCTTCCACGGGTCTAAGTAACAGGAGCGAGACGCGGATCTAAAAAGGAAGGCAAGGGGAAGAAGACCCCTTCCCTCCTCTAGATCCCCGCCCTCCCGCCCACTGCACCTACAGACAAGGTAATCATGTGTGACAGGTGAGTTAAAAAAGAGCCGGGACTAATCCGGATCATTAACACCATAGCTCCCAGTTAAAAACATGAACATAAATAAAGAAATACAAGACCCCAACGGCCGAGACGGGCATGAGGATCAGATGTAACAATACCATCCTCTTACAAAGCGCAGTGAGTCAATCGCATAATATCAAATACATTTATAACCATAGGGATAATCTCAATACCCCACCACGAAAAGGTAATGCGTCCAACATACGCAAATTGCAGTACATAGAAGTCTGAAATAAAACGGAACAAAAAGCCTGGAAACGCAACTTAACCCAAAAAGACAGCCATATCGATTTTATCGTTTAAACCTGCTGGACCAACCGCCCGCGTGCGCAAGATCCACTGCGCCTCCTTCCTAAGCAGCAATTTATGCACATCGCCACCTTGTGCTGGAACGACCACCTTCTCGATGCCCGCAAAAGTAAGAACATCAGGGTCCCCCCGGTGGGTATCCCTGACGTGCTCGATAAGCCTCGGTGCACCTACGCCAGTACGAATAGACCTATAATGTTCTCTAAATCTAATGCATAAATGCCTAATAGTTTTACCGATATAGTATCTTTTACAGGGACAGAATACCACATATACCACGTAATCGGTCTTGCACGATATAAACTGTTGAACGGTATATTTAATAGGCCCAATGTCCAAAGACCGTCCAGTCAAGTGCTGTTTACATGAAAGGCAGTGACCATAACGGAAATTACCTTTAGGAACGCACTGTTCCAACCAATTAGATTTCGGATTGGAAAAACGATTCCGCACCAGTACATCCCTAATTCGTGTACTTCGTCTAGTAGATATGAGCGGCCCTTTCGCCACTTTTTCCGCCAGATCTCTGTCACCTGCCAGCACGTGCCAGTGTCTCCTAATCGAAGCTCGGATCTCACGGTCCATGGGACCAAACCGAAAAGAAAAGGAAAACCGCTGGCCCCCAGGAACTCCACCCCTACCCGTCCCAGACCGCTCACGTCCAGCCACCCGCTCCACTGCCCCTTGTAACACACTGGCGGGGTTGTTGTGAGTTCTGTTTTTGGGCTCCCTCTGGTGGTTACTGATGGTACTGGGTGACTTGTGTTCTCTGCGGTCTCTGGTGTCCACCTGTTCCATCAGGTTATGGGAGTTTCCTATTTAACCTGGCTTTTTTGTCATTTCCTCGCCGGCTATCAATGTAATCAGCGTGTCTTTTTACCTCGGCTCCCTGCGTCTGTTATCTTCAGGACAAGCTAAGTTTTGATTTTCCTGTTCCACGTTTTGTTTTATTTTTGTCTTAGTCCAGCTTGCAGATATGTGATTCCTTGCTGCTGGTTGCTCTAGTGGGCTGAAATTACTCCTCATGTTCCATGAGTTGGCACATGAGTTCAAGTAATTTCAGGATGGTTTTTTGAAGGGTTTTTCGCTGACCGCGCAGTTCACTTTTGTATCCTCTGCTATCTAGCTTTAGCGGGCCTCATTTTTGCTGATTCTATTTTCATAACTACGTATGTGCTTTCCTCTCATTTCACCGTTATTACATGTGGGGGGCTGCTATTTCTGTGGGGTGTTTCTCTGGAGGCAAGTGAGGTCTGTGTTTCTTCTAATAGGGGAAGTTAATCCTTCGGCTGGCGCGAGACGTCTAGGAATCATCGTAGGCACGTTCCCCGGCTACTGCTAGTTGTGTGTTTAGGTTCAGGATCGCGGTCAGCTCAGGTTCCATCACCCTAGAGCTTGTTTTGTTTTTGTGCTTGTCCTTTTGTGATCCCCTGCCATTGGGATCATGACACGGGGTAACCCCTAGCTCGAAGTCTCTCGCATAACTCGCCAGACTGCCTCTCAAATCCCGACTGGGTGTTATTGATCCTTCTCGTCCGGAGAAGTTGGCTATAAGGCAGTGAACGTTTTGTGTGTAGAGGGTGGAAACTGTTGAAATGTAGGACAGAATTGGTGGCAGTGGGTTTTCGATGGACCGAGGTACAGATATCCCCATCTTGGATTTTCACTGCTACATCCAAGAACTCTAGATTCTCTCTCCCAAACACGGAGGTGAAAGACATCCCCATAGAATTCAAATTTAGATAATCTACAAAGGAATGAAAGCTATCCTCTGTCCCGTCCCATACCAGGAATACATCGTCCACATAACGAATGAAAAGTTTGATGTGTTTAAGGAAAGGATTGTTAGCGGAATACACGTGAGTATCCTCAAAAACCGCCAAAAATAGATTGGCGAAAGTACATGCAGCCGGGGTCCCCATGGCAGTCCCGGTGGTCTGGACAAACCAGGTATCCATAAACGTAAAAGCATTATGGGTTAGAATAAACTTTAACCCATTGCACACAAAGTCGATGAAAGTCGGACTCTTATCAGTGGTGTCCAACACCCGCCTGATAGTGTCCACTCCCAAGGACTGAGGGATCCTAGTATATAAATTGACCACGTCAATGGACGCCAGGGAGAACCCCGGCTGCCATGTAAAGCCACGAATCTGTTCGAGAAAGGAGTTCGTATCCCTGGTATAGGAAGGCAATTTCAAAGAGAAAAAAAAAAAAAAACTCCAAGTAAATGTGGCGCTAAGCACCTACGGATTTTTTGAATTCATCCACTTCAAGTGAAAAATGTAAAAAAATTCATTTATTTTCTCAAAATAAAAAAATAAAATATATTTGTAAATTTTTTTTAAAAAACAGTACAACGCGTTTCGGCTGCTATTTTTACAGTGCAGCCTTCATCAGGTAGTAAAAAAACAAAAAGAACAAACAATACAATAAGCACTATAAAATGATGTTACAACCTCCATGTTCTCTTATTTATGAGGGTTCCTAGAAGGGATTAGCAGGGCGGGACCGGGGATCAGGTTCTCCTTTCCTGATGACTAACTACATGGTAGCCTCTAAAGAGACACATTTATCTTATACAGTGGGGCAAAAAAGTATTTAGTCAGTCAGCAATAGTGCAAGTTCCACCACTTAAAAAGATGAGAGGCGTCTTTAATTTACATCATAGGTAGACCTCAACTATGGGAGACAAACTGAGAAAAAAAAATCCAGAAAATCACATTGTCTGTTTTTTTATCATTTTATTTGCATATTATGGTGGAAAATAAGTATTTGGTCAGAAACAAAATTTCATCTCAATACTTTGTAATATATCCTTTGTTGGCAATGACAGAGGTCAAACGTTTTCTGTAAGTCTTCACAAGGTTGCCACACACTGTTGTTGGTATGTTGGCCCATTCCTCCATGCAGATCTCCTCTAGAGCAGTGATGTTTTTGGCTTTTCGCTTGGCAACACGGACTTTCAACTCCTTCCAAAGGTTTTCTATAGGGTTGAGATCTGGAGACTGGCTAGGCCACTCCAGGACCTTGAAATGCTTCTTACGAAGCCACTCCTTCGTTGTCCTGGCGGTGTGCTTTGGATCATTGTCATGTTGAAAGACCCAGCCACGTTTCATCTTCAATGCCCTTGCTGATGGAAGGAGGTTTGCACTCAAAATCTCACGATACATGGCCCCATTCATTCTTTCATGTACCCGGATCAGTCTTCCTGGCCCCTTTGCAGAGAAACAGCCCCAAAGCATGATGTTTCCACCACCATGCTTTACAGTAGGTATGGTGTTTGATGGATGCAACTCAGTATTCTTTTTCCTCCAAACACGACAAGTTGTGTTTCTACCAAACAGTTCCAGTTTGGTTTCATCAGACCATAGGACATTCTCCCAAAACTCCTCTGGATCATCCAAATGCTCTCTAGCAAACTTCAGACGGGCCCGGACATGCACTGGCTTAAGCAGTGGGACAAGTCTGGAACTGCAGGATCTGAGTCCATGGTGGCGTAGTGTGTTACTTATGGTAGGCCTTGTTACATTTGTCCCAGCTCTCTGCAGTTCATTCACTAGGTCTCCCCGCGTGGTTCTGGGATTTTTGCTCACTGTTCTTGTGATCATTCTGACCCCACGGGGTGGGATTTTGCGTGGAGCCCCAGATCGAGGGAGATTATCAGTGGTCTTGTATGTCTTCCATTTTCTAATTATTGCTCCCACTGTTGATTTCTTCACTCCAAGCTGGTTGGCTATTGCAGATTCAGTCTTCCCAGCCTGGTGCAGGGCTACAATTTTGTTTCTGGCGTCCTTTGACAGCTCTTTGGTCTTCACCATAGTGGAGGTTGGAGTCAGACTGTTTGAGGGTGTGCACAGGTGTCTTTTTATACTGATAACAAGTTTAACCCCTTAATGACCGCCAATACGTCTTTTAACTGACCTGATATATAAGAGAATAGCCTCCCCATACAGTTAACAATCCAGCATCTGTCGGTTGTACACTATAGCTGACAACTTGCTGTATCAGCCACGATCAGTATTTGCACCTTCTAAATCTGTTTAACCCCTTAGATGCTGCTGTCAATAGTGACTACATCATTATAAATGGTTAACAGAGTGTGGGGGCTTCTTCTTTATCCCAATTGGTGCCCTCAGATCATAATTTTGTTGTCCTGATGTTTGCGATGGCAATTCATGACCAAATAGCGGCCTTAGAGTCTGACGGCTATAGTAATCTGTTTAGAAGTTAGCAACATTTAGGTGGTAAAAATACACATTTTCATTTCTGTCATGCCACTTTGCATTAATTCCTGTAAAGCACCTGAAGGGTTAATAAACTACCTGACAGCAATTTTCAATATGTTTAGGGGTGCTGTTTTTAAAATGGTATCACGTTTGGGGGTTTCCCTATATATGGGACCCCTGAAGTCACTTCAAACATGGATAAGTCCCTAAAAAAATAAATGTGGTAAATTTCTTTGAAAAAATGAAAAATTGCTGCTACATTTGTAAACCTCCTAAAATGCTAACAAAATAAAATAACATTTTACAAATGGTGCTGATGTAAAGCAGACATGTGGGAAATGTTATTTATTAATGGTTTGCTGTTGTATGACTATCTGGATTAAAGGGATAATCATTCAAATTTAGAAAATTGCTAATTTTTTAACATTTTTCTCATATTTTTTATATTTTTTATAAATAAACACAAAAAATGTTGAACTAAATTTACCATTATCATAAAGTATAATGTGTCACGAAAAAACAGTCTCAAAATCACTGGGATTTGTTGAAGCGTTGCAGAGTTATTACCACATAAAGTGACACTGGTCAGATTTCAAAAATTTGGCTCGGTCACTAAGGGGTTAAACAGGTGCCATTACTACAGGTAATGAGTGGAGGAAAGAGGAGACTCTTAAAGAAGAAGTTACAGGTCTGTGAGAGCCAGAAATCGTGATTGTTTGTTTCTGACCAAATACTTATTTTCCACCATAATATGCAAATAAAATGATAAAAAAACAGACAATGTGATTTTCTGGATTTTTTTTTTCTCAGTTTGTCTCCCATAGTTGAGGTCTACCTATGATGTAAATTACAGACGCCTCTCATCTTTTTAAGTGGTGGAACTTGCACTATTGCTGACTGACTAAATACTTTTTTGCCCCACTGTATATATAAAAGAGCAGTTTAGTACTTCTATTCTATCCAAAATGAGCTTTTAAATACATGGTATTACACTGTTACGAACAAACACAACATTAAAAATATAGGTATATACACAATCATAAATATGATTCATTCCAATACCTCATCAATACCATTACTATCAATTCATCCCATAAAATACATTTAAAAAATATATTTAAAAAAATATATATAAAAAAAAAGGGAATTTTTTTTTTTTTTTTGTGTTGTTGTATTGACACATGCGCGAACGACTGAGCTATTTATGACAAACCCTTACACATTCTCTACTACATCATTAAGTCCATTTGGATAAAGGCTTTGTAACCTATATATCCAATATGACTCCTTGCGGTTTAATAATTTGTTCCTGTTATTAGCCCCTTTTGGTATATGCTCCAGCGGTGTGACCGTAATGCAGAAGCATTTATTGTGCTTCAGCAGGAGATGACGGGACAGACTACCGTATATACTCGAGTATAAGCCGAGATTTTCAGCCCAAATTTTTGGGCTGAAAGTGCCCCCCTCGGCTTATACTCGAGTCACGGTAGCGGTGGGGTCGGCAGGTGAGGGCGCTGAGGTATACTTACCTAGTCCCAGCGATCCTCGCGCTGTCCCTGCCTTCCCACGGGCTTCGGCGCTGCAGCTTCTTCCTCTCTTCAGCGGTCACGTGGGACCGCTCATTACAGAAATGAATAAGCGGCTCCACCTCCCATAGGGGCGGAGCCGCTTATTCATTTCTCTATCAGCGGTGCCGGTGACCGCTGATAGAGAAAGAAGCTGCGGCACCGAAGACAGGAGGGGACAGCGCGAGGATCGCCAGGACTAGGTGAGTATGTTATATTCACCTGTCCTCGTTCCAGCCGCCGGGCGCCGATCCATCTTGCCGGCCGGCGCCTCCATCTTCCCGGCGTCTCTGCTCTCTGACTGATCAGGCAGAGGGCGCGATGACGCATATAGTGTGCGCGGCGCCCTCTGCCTGATCAGTCAGAGCAGAGACGCCGGGAAGATGGAGGCGCCGGAACGAGACGCCGGGAGCTGCAATCAAGGGAGGTGAGTATGTGTTTTTTTTTCTTTATTGCGGCAGCGGCGGCACAAATTTATGTGGAACATCTATGGGGCACAGTGAACGGTGCAGAGCACCGTATATGGCACAGCACAGCTATGGGGCACAATGAACGGTGCAGAGCACCGTATATGGCACAGCACAGCTATGGGGCACAGTGAACGGTGCAGAGCACCGTATATGGCACAGCACAGCTATGGGGCACAGTGAACGGTGCAGAGCACCGTATATGGCACAGCTATGGGGCACAGTGAACGGTGCAGAGCACCGTATATGGCACAGCACAGCTATGGGGCACAGTGAACGGTGCAGAGCACCGTATATGGCACAGCACAGCTATGTATGGGGCACAGTGAACGGTGCAGAGCACCGTATATGGCACAGCACAGCTATGGGGCACAGTGAACGGTGCAGAGCACCGTATATGGCACAGCACAGCTATGGGGCACAGTGAACGGTGCAGAGCACCGTATATGGCACAGCACAGCTATGGGGCACAGTGAACGGTGCAGAGCACCGTATATGGCACAGCACAGCTATGGGGCACAGTGAACGGTGCAGAGCACCGTATATGGCACAGCACAGCTATGGGGCACAGTGAACGGTGCAGAGCACCGTATATGGCACAGCACAGCTATGGGGCATAGTGAACGGTGCAGAGCACCGTATATGGCACAGCACAGCTATGGGGCACAGTGAACGGTGCAGAGCACCGTATATGGCACAGCTATGGGGCACAGTGAACGGTGCAGAGCACCGTATATGGCACATCTATGGGGCACAATGAACGGTGCAGAGCACCGTATATGGCACAGCTAGGGGGCATAATGAACGGTGCAGAGCACTATATGGTTCACACCTATGGGGAAATATGAACGGTGCAGAGCACTATATGGCACAGCTATGGGGAAATAATGATCTATTTTTATTTTTGAAATTCACCGGTAAATGCTGCATTTCCACCCTAGGCTTATACTCGAGTCAATAAGTTTTCCCAGTTTTTTGTGGCAAAATTAGGGGGGTCGGCTTATACTCGGGTCGGCTTATACTCGAGTATATACGGTATGTTTAATCTGCCCGTTCTTTGCATTAGGCCGGGGACACACACAACGTATAAAAAAACGGTCTGTTTTTGACGGACGAGAATCGCACAAATGTTCCCAAAACAGTGATCCGTGTGCAGTGCGAGGATGCGATTTTCTCGCATCAAATGATCCGTGTGACATCCGTGTGACATCCGTATGGCATCCGTATGGTGAGATTTTCTCACACACTTGCAAAATGAGCAAATAATGGCTGAGCCATTCCTGTCACCTGCCCAATGCCTGAGAATTTCTCGCAAGTCACACTGATGGTCCGTGTGCTGTGCTATTTTTTCTCACCCCCATAGACTTTCATTTGAGATTCTCGGCCGAGAAACGCTGACAATCGCAGCATGCTGCGATTTCACTCGGATCCTGAATACGGCCGAGAAAATATCGGATGATGGGAGCTGCCCCATAGATTAACATTGGGACGAGTGCTATGCGATTTTTTTTATCGCATTGCACTCGTCCGTATTACGGTCTAGTGTGACCCCGGCCTTATAGCGGTGATTATTCATCCGGGCACTCAATTCCTGGGAAGTTCGTCCCACGTATTGGAGCCCGCATTTGCAAGTCACTACATAGATGACAAAATCCGTTCTACATGTGAGTCTCTGCTTAATCTTAATTGTTTCCCCAGTAGTATTAGATTGAATACTCCGAGCTCCATGGTTAATGATCTTACAACATTTACATTTGTTTGAAGAGCATCTATATACTCCTGTGTTCATCTTCCCTCCATTCACATTGGTATTGTTTCCTATCATGTTTTTTATTTTTGGAACCTCTCTTAATTTACTCTGAGCTACAATATTTTTCACTGTCGCCCCTCTCCTAAAGGTTACTCCCGGTTCCCTTGGAAGCATTTTCCCAAGAACCACATCTTTTTTTAAAATATACCAATATTTTTTTTAAATTCTCCTTATCAATACATTCCCTTTATTATAAGTTGTTATAAAATTAAACTTCCAAAGATTTCTCTTATTCTCCTCATTGCTTGCTGGCCGTTCTTTCCCTCTAGTTTCCTCTGCATTACAATCTTTTCTCTTCCTACTTGGGAGACAATCCTCCTGTACTTTGTCCAAATTCTTTCTGTATGCTGCCTCGATTAATTTTTTTGGATACTTCTTATCACTGAACCTTTTCTTCAGTATCGCTGATTGGGTCACATAATCTTTAGTGTTTGTACAGTTTTTTCGTATCCTTAAGAACTGGCTGAATGGTACATTAGTTTTCCATTTTTTATAATGCGCACTTCTAAAGTCCACGTAGCCATTCGTATCACAGCTTTTGAAGTGCGTTTTTGTTATAATTTTCCCCGCTTCATGCCCCAATTCCAGGTCCAGGAACACGATTTTGTCCCTTCTGATGCATGACGTAAAGGAGATGCCCCAGTTATTGCTATTAAGAGAATCTATTAATTTACAGGCTTCTTCCTCCGTCCCGGCCCAGAAAATGATCAAATCATCTATATATCTACGGTATAGTAATATTTTTTCTTTGTATTCAGATGCATACAACAGCGATGAGGACTCGAAACGTCCCATAAAGAGATTTGCGAAACTTGGCGCTACCCGAGTCCCCATCGCTGTACCAAGGCGCTGTAAATAGAGTTTACCCTGGAACTCAAAGATATTGTGCGTTAATATGAATTTCAACCCTTCCAACAAAAATGTTTTTTGTTCCTCCCGCATTCCTGATATTAATGATAAATAATGATCTACTGATCTGATACCAAGTGTGTGATCAATGTTGGAGTACAATGAATTTACATCCAGTGTGATAAAGCTGTAATTCTCCTGCCATTCTATATTCCTACATTCCTCAATCAGTTGTGCAGAGTCTTTCAAATATGAAGGAAGGGTAGTTACAATTTTTTGAAGAAATAAATCAATGTAATGCGATAATGAACTTGTTAAGGAATCAATACCAGATATAATCGGGCGACCAGGGGGATTAGTGGAATTTTTATGCATCTTTGGAAGATGATAAAAATGTGCTATTGTTGGTCAAAAATTTCTTTTATTTTTTATTATATTCTCTTTATGGGCTTTGTTTATAAAACCATGATATTCCTTATTAAAATTGGCTGAAGGATCATTTTTTAAAATTTCATAATATTTAGTATCAGATAGAATGTTATAGGCTTCTTTCAAGTAATCAGACCTATTCTGAATTACTACCCCTCCCCCCTTATCTGCCTGTCTTATCACAATCTCTGTGTTGTTTTTCAAGGAATTCAATGCATTTTTTTCTTGCTGTGTGATATTCTCTTTGTAAACATAATGGTTTTTTTTTTAATTTTTTGTTTTTATCCTTTTATTCTTACATTTGAAGCAGGATCAACACATAGTTCTCCAAAGTGAGCTGCACACCTTATTGGATTATACAACATACGAAGAAGAGTTGCCTAAAGAATTGATTCCTTGAGAATCTCAACGTGCATTTCTTACCGATAGAAGGTGAGCATAACTACAAATAAAAGAAATGTTTTTAACTTGTTGGTAAAAACGTATTACGCTCAGAGGAAGCGCCGCACTTGTCTCTTTTTTTTCCCCCCTCTTTCCCTAAACCAGGGTATTTCTAAAGAATGGTATAGGAAGGGACAGAAAGGAGCAAGGGTCTAAGGAGCCAGTCCATATAACGGGACAACGGCTCAGTCAACGAACCAACCCCGGACACAATGGGCCTGCCCGGGGGTTGAGAGATGGACTTGTGTATCTTTGGTAGATAATACCAATGGGGTCTTACCGGGAATTCTGGAAGTAATTTTTCCACTTTTTTCTGCGTAATGACCCCTAATTCAACCGACCCCCTTAAAAAAGAGCGTAACTCCTCTTTAAACTTATTAGTAGGATCCCCAGACAACTGGTTATACGTACCCAAGTCCGACAAATGACGCCTAGCTTCCGATAAGTACGCTTCCCTGGGAAGTAACACAACCTTACCACCCTTATCGGCTGTTCTCACGATCACATCACTCCAACCAGCTATTTCCCTCAGGGCCGTCCTTTCTGCATCAGTTAGATTACTAGGGGCTCGCTTATAAACTAAGGCCTCCATATCCTTCAACACCAAAGACTCAAATACATCAACCACATTACCTGGGGACGTAACCGGCATAAAAGTAGAAGGGACCCCCCCTGTGAATGGGGTCACCTGATTAGACACTTCTATATTGGTAGTAATATCGTCATCTTCAAGGCTCAATAATAAAGTCGCGTCTCCACGCATATTAGTGAGCGTATCATCAGATGAGCCTGCCATAAACCCTAAGGGTCCTACGGTACAAAGTTTGTCTCCCTCCATGCAAACGACACTAGTAGGGCTGGAAGAAAAAGCTTTGTATAAGTGAATTTTTTATAAGTGAAGAAATACAAGACCCCAACGGCCGAGACGGGCATGAGGATCAGATGTAACAATACCATCCTCTTACAAAGCGCAGTGAGTCAATCGCATAATATCAAATACATTTATAACCATAGGGATAATCTCAATACCCCACCACGAAAAGGTAATGCGTCCAACATACGCAAATTGCAGTACATAGAAGTCTGAAATAAAACGGAACAAAAAGCCTGGAAACGCAACTTAACCCAAAAAGACAGCCATATCGATTTTATCGTTTAAACCAAGAGACACAAGAGGAAGAATGTGTCTTGGCGGTAGACCTAAGTGAGGAATTTCCACCTGAAGACGTTGTCCTAAATTTGACCGAGCGTGTTTTAGAACCTGCGCAATTATCGTTACTGTCCAAAGGTCTTAACTTTTGTATCCCTGATGACTTTGATTTCACTGATTTTCAGATCGACATGTTCAAGGCGATAAGAAAAATTCACTTATACAAAGCTTTTTCTTCCAGCCCTACTAGTGTCGTTTGCATGGAGGGAGACAAACCTTGTACCGTAGGACCCTTAGGGTTTATGGCAGGCTCATCTGATGATGCGCTCACTAATATGCGTGGAGACGCGACTTTATTATTGAGCCTTGAAGATGACGATATTACTACCAATATAGAAGTGTCTAATCAGGTGACCCCATTCACAGGGGGGGTCCCTTCTACTTTTATGCCGGTTACGTCCCCGGGTAATGTGGTTGATGTATTTGAGTCTTTGGTGTTGAAGGATATGGAGGCCTTAGTTTATAAGCGAGTCCCTAGTAATCTAACTGATGCAGAAAGGACGGCCCTGAGGGAAATAGCTGGTTGGAGTGATGTGATCGTGAGACCAGCCGATAAGGGTGGTAAGGTTGTGTTACTTCCCAGGGAAGCGTACTTATCGGAAGCTAGGCGTCATTTGTCGGACTTGGGTACGTATAAGCAGTTGTCTGGGGATCCTACTAATAAGTTTAAAGAGGAGTTACGCTCCTTTTTAAGGGGGTCGGTTGAATTAGGGGTCATTACGCAGAAAAAAGCGGAAAAATTACTTCCAGAATTCCCGGTAAGACCCCATTGGTATTATCTACCAAAGATACACAAGTCCATCTCTCAACCCCCGGGCAGGCCCATTGTGTCCGGGGTTGGTTCGTTGACTGAGCCGTTGTCCCGTTATATGGACTGGCTCCTTAGACCCTTGCTCCTTTCTGTCCCTTCCTATACCAGGGATACGAACTCCTTTCTCGAACAGATTCGTGGCTTTACATGGCAGCCGGGGTTCTCTCTGGCGTCCATTGACGTGGTCAATTTATATATTAGGATCCCTCAGTCCTTGGGAGTGGACACTATCAGGCGGGTGTTGGACACCACTGATAAGAGTCCGACTTTCATCGACTTTGTGTGCAATGGGTTAAAGTTTATTCTAACCCATAATGCTTTTACGTTTATGGATACCTGGTTTGTCCAGACCACCGGGACTGCCATGGGGATCCCGGCTGCATGTACTTCCGCCAATCTATTTTTGGCGGTTTTTGAGGATACTCACGTGTATTCCGCTAACAATCCTTTCCTTAAACACATCAAACTTTTCATGTGGACGATGTATTCCTGGTATGGGACGGGACAGAGGATAGCTTTCATTCCTTTGTAGATTATCTAAATTTGAATTCTATGGGGATGTCTTTCACCTCCGTGTTTGGGGGAGAGAATCTAGAGTTCTTGGATGTAGCAGTGAAAATCCAAGATGGGGATATCTGTACCTCGGTCCATCGAAAACCCACTGCCACCAATTCTGTCCTACATTTCGACAGTTTCCACCCTCTACACACAAAACGTTCACTGCCTTATAGCCAACTTCTCCGGACGAGAAGGATTAATAACACCCAGTCGGGATTTGAGAGGCAGTCTGGCGAGTTATGCGAGAGACTTCGAGCTAGGGGTTACCCCGCCAGTGTGTTACAAGGGGCAGTGGAGCGGGTGGCTGGACGTGAGCGGTCTGGGACGGGTAGGGGTGGAGTTCCTGGGGGCCAGCGGTTTTCCTTTTCTTTTCGGTTTGGTCCCATGGACCGTGAGATCCGAGCTTCGATTAGGAGACACTGGCACGTGCTGGCAGGTGACAGAGATCTGGCGGAAAAAGTGGCGAAAGGGCCGCTCATATCTACTAGACGAAGTACACGAATTAGGGATGTACTGGTGCGGAATCGTTTTTCCAATCCGAAATCTAATTGGTTGGAACAGTGCGTTCCTTAAGGTAATTTCCGTTGTGGTCACTGCCTTTCATGTAAACAGCACTTGACTGGACGGTCTGTGGACATTGGGCCTATTAAATATACCGTTCAACAGTTTATATCGTGCAAGACCGATTACGTGGTATATGTGGTATTTTGTCCCTGTAAAAGATACTATATCGGTAAAACTATTTATGCATTTATGCATTAGATTTAGAGAACATTATAGGTCTATTCGTACTGGCGTAGGTGCACCGAGGCTTATCGAGCACGTCAGGGATACCCACCGGGGGGACCCTGATGTTCTTACTTTTGCGGGCATCGAGAAGGTGGACGTTCCAGCACAAGGTGCCGATGTGCATAAATTGCTGCTTAGGAAGGAGGCGCAGTGGATCTTGCGCACGCGGGCGGTTGGTCCAGCAGGTTTAAACGATAAAATCGATATGGCTGTCTTTTTGGGTTAAGTTGCGTTTCCAGGCTTTTTGTTCCGTTTTATATTAGACTTCTATGTACTGCAATTTGCGTATGTTGGACGCATTACCTTTTCGTGGTGGGGTATTGAGATTATCCCTATGGTTATAAATGTATTTGATATTATGCGATTGACTCACTGCGCTTTGTAAGAGGATGGTATTGTTACATCTGATCCTCATGCCCGTCTCGGCCGTTGGGGTCTTGTATTTCTTTATTTATGTTCATGTTTTTAACTGGGAGCTATGGTGTTAATGATCCGGATTAGTCCCGGCTCTTTTTTAACTCACCTGTCACACATGATTACCTTGTCTGTAGGTGCAGTGGGCGGGAGGGCGGGGATCTAGAGGAGGGGAGGGGTCTTCTTCCCCTTGCCTTCCTTTTTAGACCCGCGTCTCGCTCCTGTTCCTTAGACCCGTGGAAGCGCTATCGTCGGCGCGAAACGGCCGTCGTCACATCATGCTCACCTCCTTGTTCGTCTGTTTCGCGATGCCGTGAAGATACCATGTTTGTGTTTTTTCAATAAAAACTTGGACCACACAGGACCGGTGAGTGTTGCCTCTTCTTCTTACACAGTACCAGTGCCGTGACTTTTTTCCAGCGTGCACCTCGACCGGAGAGTCGGACCCATAGAAGTGACACGCACACCGTTTGTATCGCTGTAGATTAAGGAAGGGCTGTGCGGCATTTTTGCTCTAGATTGCTTTAGCCACATAGTATATTGCCCAGTGACGTAGTATGCAGCACAGAGCCACATAGTATATTGCACGGCCCACGTAGTATATTGCCCAGTCACGTAGTATATTGCCCAGTCACGTAGTATATTGCCCAGTCACGTAGTATACAGCAAAGACATGTAGTATACTGCCCAGTCACGTAGTATATTGGCCAGTCACGTAGTATATTGCCCAGCCACATAGTATATTGCCCAGTCATGTAGTATATTGCCCAGCCACATAGTATATTGCCCAGTCATGTAGTATATTGCCCAGTCACGTAGTATATTGCCCAGTCACGTAGTATATTGCCCAGCCACATAGTATATTGCCCAGCCACATATTACGGTAATCAGATATGTAACCACTTATATGTAAAATAAAAAGTCATGCACCAATAATAACATAAATCATCCCAAAGAAATGTGCAAAAAAAGACAATATATAAAATTATTTTATTGAAATTATTAGTAAAATATGAACAACTAAATTAATAAATTATAGCTGATAAACATGAGCACACTGTAATAGTATAAAACAGACGCCAACCAATATTAACAAAAAATATAGTCATCAGATTAATAAACCTCCAAAGTAATACGGTATATTTCTATAATGTTCCAAAGATTTTTTAATTAATTATATGGCAACCATATAAAAGTGCATAGTGCATCTGAATGTGCAAAAAAATGTGCAAAAAAATGCAACAATTATGTGCAAAATATAAATAAATAACATAAAATCAATGTGCAAAAGAGGCAAAAATACATATAATATTTTACAACAAAAGTGCTAAGCTGCAATGTGCTAAATAAAGTGCCACAAAATATTACAACACCAGACCTATATTGCACAATTCATACAATGAAAAAAATTACACATAAGCCCATATAAATGTAATGCCACGAAGGCTGGGTAAAAAGTGCTAAGTGAGACAAAGATTCACATCCAGGCCTATATTGCACAGATAGCTAATAAAAGCGATTGCACATAAGCCCATATACATGTAATGCCACTATGGCTATAATAGAACGTGCTGCATGGTACATTAAAGTGCAGAGAATGCACACTGGCTAAAAAATCCCTACCATATAAACTGCGGAGGATAAAATCAATAAAACACAATACTAATGGCGGCTCACAATACCTACATGTGCTCAGGACCCTACGCGCGTTTCGGCGCTAGCCTTCTTCCGGGGGGTGTATACAATGGCCGTAATACAGCGGGTATTTATAGGGAGCTAATTAGTGAGTTGTCCGGCTCTGGATAGTTTACACGGCGCATGGGCAGCCGCCCAGCCAATGGCCGCATCCATCCAGCGTCACCCCGGCAACGCGAACCCCAAACAACCCCGCCCATGTGCTTCACATGACAGGGAAGGTGGAGACAGCGCTACCAAGGAGACAGACGCCGGAATGAATGAGACCAGAAAGCCGGAAAAACCGCGCACGCGCACAACCACCAGATCGGAACTCAGGAACATCAGGAGAATTACAATGCTAGGACGTCCATATAGAACAAAAAAGAAAGGATATACAGTGGGGCAAAAAAGTATTTAGTCAGTCAGCAATAGTGCAAGTTCCACCACTTAAAAAGATGAGAGGCGTCTGTAATTTACATCATAGGTAGACTTCAACTATGGGAGACAAACTGAGAAAAAAAAATCCAGAAAATCACATTGTCTGTTTTTTTAACATTTTATTTGCATATTATGGCGGAAAATAAGTATTTGGTCAGAAACAAAATTTCATCTCAATACTTTGTAATATATCCTTTGTTGGCAATGACAGAGGTCAAACGCTTTCTGTAAGTCTTCACAAGGTTGCCACACACTGTTGTTGGTATATTGGCCCATTCCTCCATGCAGATCTCCTCTAGAGCAGTGATGTTTTTGGCTTTTCGCTTGGCAACACGGACTTTCAACTCCCTCCAAAGGTTTTCTATAGGGTTGAGATCTGGAGACTGGCTAGGCCACTCCAGGACCTTGAAATGCTGCTTACGAAGCCACTCCTTCGTTGCCCTGGCGGTGTGCTTTGGATCATTGTCATGTTGAAAGACGCAGCCACGTTTCATCTTCAATGCCCTTGCTGATGGAAGGAGGTTTGCACTCAAAATCTCACGATACATGGCCCCATTCATTCTTTCATGTACCCGGATCAGTCGTCCTGGCCCCTTTGCAGAGAAACAGCCCCAAAGCATGATGTTTCCACCACCATGCTTTACAGTAGGTATGGTGTTTGATGGATGCAACTCAGTATTCTTTTTCCTCCAAACACGACAAGTTGTGTTTCTACCAAACAGTTCCAGTTTGGTTTCATCAGACCATAAGACATTCTCCCAAAACTCCTCTGGATCATCCAAATGCTCTCTAGCAAACTTCAGACGGGCCCGGACATGTACTGGCTTAAGCAGTGGGACACGTCTGGCACTGCAGGATCTGAGTCCATGGTGGCGTAGTGTGTTACTTATGGTAGGCCTTGTTACATTGGTCCCAGCTCTCTGCAGTTCATTCACTAGGTCCCCCCGCGTGGTTCTGGGATTTTTGCTCACCGTTCTTGTGATCATTCTGACCCCACGGGGTGGGATTTTGCGTGGAGCCCCAGATCGAGGGAGATTATCAGTGGTCTTGTATGTCTTCCATTTTCTAATTATTGCTCCCACTGTTGATTTCTTCACTCCAAGCTGGTTGGCTATTGCAGATTCAGTCTTCCCAGCCTGGTGCAGGGCTACAATTCTGTTTCTGGTGTCCTTTGACAGCTCTTTGGTCTTCACCATAGTGGAGTTTGGAGTCAGACTGTTTGAGGGTGTGCACAGGTGTCTTTTTATACTGATAACAAGTTTAAACAGGTGCCATTACTACAGGTAATGAGTGGAGGAAAGAGGAGACTCTTAAAGAAGAAGTTACAGGTCTGTGAGAGACAGAAATCTTGATTGTTTGTTTCTGACCAAATACTTATTTTCCACCATAATATGCAAAAAAAATGATAAAAAAACAGACAATGTGATTTTCTGGATTTTTTTTTCTCAGTTTGTCTCCCATAGTTGAGGTCTACCTATGATGTAAATTACAGACGCCTCTCATCTTTTTAAGTGGTGGAACTTGCACTATTGCTGACTAACTAAATACTTTTTTGCCCCACTGTAGCTCATATTGAAACATAATGGGACATAACATATTATTGCACAGTGCTTCCAAATAATACTATAAGTGAATTACATAAATAAATAATAATAAGTAAATAAATAAATAAATACCAATGGGGTTACACTATGCACAAAAAAAAAAAAAAAAATATATATATATATATATATATATATATATATATATCTCAATGCTTGTGTAAAAATACATAATAAATCCATTGAAATAAATTAAATAAAATAAATAATAAATACCAATACAGTTGCAAATGTATTGATTTTATCCTCCGCAGTTTATATGGTAGGGATTTTTTAGCCAGTGTGCATTCTCTGCACTTTAATGTACCATGCAGCACGTTCTATTATAGCCATAGTGGCATTACATGTATATGGGCTTATGTGCAATCGCTTTTATTAGCTATCTGTGCAATATAGGCCTGGATGTGAATCTTTGTCTCACTTAGCACTTTTTACCCAGCCTTCGTGGCATTACATTTATATGGGCTTATGTGCAATTTTTTTCATTGTATGAATTGTGCAATATAGGTCTGGTGTTGTAATATTTTGTGGCACTTTATTTAGCACATTGCAGCTTAGCACTTTTGTTGTAAAATATTATATGTATTTTTGCCTCTTTTGCACATTGATTTTATGTTATTTATATTTTGCACATAATTGTTGCATTTTTTTTGCACATTTTTTGCACATTCAGATGCACTATGCACTTTTATATGGTTGCCATATAATTAATTAAAAAATCTTTGGAACATTATAGAAATATACCGTATTACTTTGGAGGTTTATTAATCTGATGACTATATTTTTTGTTAATATTGGTTGGCGTCTGTTTTATACTATTACAGTGTGCTCATGTTTATCAGCTATAATTGATTAATTTAGTTGTTCATATTTTACTAAAAATTTCAATAAAATAATTTTATATATTGTCTTTTTTTGCACATTTCTTTGGGATGATTTATGCACAGCCACATAGTATATTGCCCAGTCACGTAGTATATTGCTCAGCCACATAGTATATTGCCCAGCCACATAGTATATTGCCCAGCCACATAGTATATTGCCCAGTCGCGTAGTATATTGCCCAGTCACGTAGTATACAGCACAGAGCCACGTAGTATATTGCCCAGCCACGTAGTATACAGCACAGACACGTAGTATACTGCCCAGTCACGTAGTATATTGCCCAGCCACATAGTATATTGCCTAGTGACGTAGTATATTGCGCAGCCACGTAGTATATTGCACAGCCACCTAGTATGTTGCCCAGCCACGTAGTATATTGCATAGCCACGTAGTATTCAGCACAGACACGTAGTATACTGCCCAGTCACGTAGTATATTGCCCAGCCACGTAGTATATTGTGCAGCCACGTAGTATATTGCCCAGCCACATAGTATATTGCCCAGTCGCGTAGTATATTGCCCAGCCACGTAGTATATTGCCTAGTGACGTAGTATATTGTGCAGCCACGTAGTATATTGCACAGCCACCTAGTATGTTGCCCAGCCACGTAGTATATTGCCCAGTCACGTAGTATACAGCACAGACACGTAGTATACAGCACAGACACGTAGTATACTGCCCAGTCACGTAGTATATAGGCCAGTCACATAGTATATTGCCAGTCACATAGTAAATTGGCCAGTCACATAGTATATTGCCCAGTCACATAGTATATTGCCCAGCTACATAGTATATTGCCCAGCCACATAGTATATTGCCCAGCCACATAGTATATTGCCCAGTCACATAGTATATTGCCCAGCCACGTAGTATATTGCCCAGCCACGTAGTATATTGCCTAGCCACTTAGTATATTGCCCAGCCACGTAGTATATTGCCCTGCCACGTAGTATATTGCCCAGTCACGTAGTATATTGCCCAGCCACATAGTATATTGCCCAGCCACATAGTATATTGCCCAGCCACGTAGTATATTGCCCAGTGACGTACTACGTCATCATCTCGCGAGATCGCAGCATGGATCGGTTACCGGAGCATCGCGAGCGGGAAAGGCCTGTTGTGGATCCGAGGGGCCGACGGACGGTGAGTATATAATGATTTTTTATTTTTTTAATTATTTTTAACATTAGATCTTTTTAATATTCCTGCTGCATAGGCCGCATGAATAGTAAAAAGTTGATCACACAGGGTTAATAGCAGCGTTAACCGAGTGCGTTACACCGCGGTCAACGCTGCCATTAACCCTGTGTGAGCGCTGACCGGAGGTGACCGGAGGTGAGTAGGCGGACGCCGGGCACTGACTGCGGGGAGGAAGGAGCTGCCATTTTCTTCCGGACTGTGCCCGTCGCTGATTGGTCGTGGCTGTTTTGCCGCGACCAATCAGCGACTTGGATTTCCATGACAGACAGAGGCCGCGACCAATGAATATCTGTGACAGACAGACAGGCGGAAGTGACCCTTAGACAATTATATAGTAGATAATTGTCTAAGGGTCACTTCCGTCTTTATGTCTGTCTGTCCTTCTGTCTGTCACGGATATTCATTGGTCGCAGCCTCTGTCTGTCATGGAATCCAAGTCGCTGATTGGTCTCGCCAGCTGCCTGTCATGGCTGCCGCGACCAATCAGCAACGGGCACAGTCCGATTAGTCCCTCCCTACTCCCCTGCAGTTAGTGCCCGGCGCTCCATACTCCCCTCCGGTCACCGCTCACACAGGGTTAATGCCAGCGGTGACGGACCGCGTTATGCCGCAGGTTACGCACTCCGTTACCGCTGCTATTAACCCTGTGTGTCCCCAACGTTTTACTATTGATGCTAGAAGAAGACTAGGACATGCTTTGCAAAAAAAGAAAAAAAAAGAGCATGAACCGCACATCCCAAAATCATACAGTCTGATCAGAATGTTAAACTGAAAACCTCATATTCAGTTATATTAATTTTTGCCTAGCGGCTTTAGATCAACGTATGATTTTGGGATGTGCGGTTCATGCTCTTTTTTTCTTTTTTGCAAAGCATGTTCTAGTCTTCTTCTTGGACCAGCACTCCTCCCATTTGGCTCAGGTGATTTTAATTAGCAGGAGACTGCAAAGTAAGGGGTCTAGCCCATTTTGGCTCTCCCTGAAGAGCTGGAGGAAGGTGAGTTTCAATGCTCCTTTCATTTTGTTGTTGGTGCTGTGTGGCGGCCATCGTTGCTGTGGCTTTGTGCTGGTGGGGCGGCGCGGTCTGGAGTCTTGGGGACTCAGTCTTGCAGCATGGGTGCTGTGGGGCAACAGGCCGTCCGCCCTGCTGGTGCATGGCCGCTGTGGCGGTGGGCGCCGCACGGCTCCGCTCCGTTAGGGCGATAGGACCCACTACGAGGGTTGCCGTGAAGGGGCAGTGGGCTTCATACAGTCTGATCAGAATGTTAAACTGAAAACCTCATATTCAGTTATATTAATTTTTGCCTAGCGGCTTTAGATCAACGTATGATTTTGGGATGTGCGGTTCATGCTCTTTTTTTCTTTTTTGCAAAGCATGTAACTATTTTTTATTTTAATTCTTTTTTTTAACAGGGATATGTGCCCACACTGCTAAATACTGCGTGGGCTACATGGCTGCTATATACTACTTGGGCAGTATTATATACTACATGGCTGCTATATACTACGTGGGCAGTAGGGTTGAGCGACTTTTAGTTTTTTAGGGTCGAGTCGGGTTTCGCGAAACCCGACTATCTCAAAAGTCGAGTCGAGTGGAATCGGCCGATTATCGCGAAAAGTCGGGGATCGACCGAAACACGAAACCCAATGCAAGTCAATGGGGGAGCATAGTTGGCAGTGAGTGGACGCCAGGAAAACACCTACAGTGCCCATTTTAATGGCAAAAACATCCATTCTTGTTACTGAAGCTTGTCAATCTTAATTTACCTTATAATAATAGTAAGGCATTGGAAATTGGGGGTCATTTGGCTAAAGTTGTGGGGGGTAGGGCTGGTTCAAGTATTTAGTGGGCCCAGAAAATCTGGACCACGTCACGTCAGTGGAGCAGGGAGAGGTAAGTATTTCAACTTTGCAAGTGCTGTGATCCTGAGCAAGCAGGGGGGGGGCCCACTCGTTGGCATTGGCACTGGCACAGGGCCCCTCAAAGTACGGCGGTGTGTTTGCACGGCGGGGGCGCCTCCCACCGGCAGCGACACTTTTGCGTACTATGAGGGGCCCTGTGCCAGTGACGTTGTCAACGAGTATTCCTCCCCCCACCTGATGAAGGAACCTGCACTTTCATCTGCACCTTCCTCTTTATCCCCGTGTAAGGTGGTATGGTATGCGGGAAGGGGAACCTGACTTTCAGCAGGGTCACAATCTTTCTGTGTAGCGTGCACGGGGAATGTTGCGTTATGGGTCAATGTACCAGCAGACTCATCTATCACTGGCTGGGCAATGGGCAGGATGAGGGGGAAACACAGATATAGGCCCAAAGAATAAAGTGGGCTAAATGCAGTTCAAAATTGGTAACAGGACTAACCAGGGGGCATTGCTTTGTTCGGTGGAGTACAACTGTAATGAGAGGCTGACACAGTGAATAGGCCCAAATCAGTAAGCAGGCTAAATGCAGTTTAAAATTGGTAACAGAAGTAAACAGGCGGCACTGGTTTGTTCAGTGGAGGAGAACATCAAGGAGCGGCAGACACCGTTAGTAGGGCCAACAAAACAAGTAGGCCAAAAGCAGTCTTATATTAAAAACAATTTAACGAGAGCCTGAAGATAAAAGCAAGGGAAAGGCAACCTGGATAACACCTTGGAGCGGAAGACACCGTTTGTAGAACCCAGACCCAACTTGTAGGCCTAATGCAGTGTTGTTTCAACAACTACTTAACGAGAGCTTCAAAGATAGAAACTAGGGAGAGGCAACCTGGAGAACGCCTTGGAGCGGCAGACACCGTCCCTACAACCCATACCCAACTTGTAGGCCTAATGCAGTGTTGTTTCAACAACTACTTAACGAGAGCCTGAAAATGGAATTTCAGGACAGGAAACCTGGAGAACAGCACGGAGCGGCATACACCGTTAGTACGCCCCAACCAAACTAGTAGCCCCACTGCAGTTGTTCGATTAAAAAACTATTTAACAAGAGCCTGAAGATTGAAGCTCAGGAAAGGCAACCAGGAGAACACCTTGGAGCGGCAGACACTGTTAGTAGGCCCCAACCAAACTAGTAGCCCCACTGCAGTTGTTTGATTAAAAAACTATTTAACAAGAGCCTGAAGACTGAAGCTCAGCAAAGGCAACCAGGAGAACACCTTGGAGCGGCAGACACTGTTAGTAGGCTGTTATGACCTGGTGGTTAGGACAATAATGGACCTGGTGGTTAAGAGCACACGGAATGACCTGATAGTTACTAATAATACAGGACAAGCTCTGAGACGTGGGAACTCTGCTGACCGCAATCCCTAATCCTATCACACACACTAGAAATAGCCGTGGATTGCTCCTAACGCTCCCTATGCAACTCGTCACAGCCTAAGGAACTAGCTAGCCCTAAAGATAGAAAAATAAAGCCTACCTTGCCTCAGAGAAATTCCCCAAAGGAAAAGGCAGCCCCCCACATATAATGACTGTGAGTAAAGATGAAAATTACAAACACAGAGATGAAATAGATTTAGCAAAGTGAGGCCCGACTTACTGAACAGACAGAGGATAGGAAAGGTAACTTTGCGGTCAGCACAAAAACTACAAAAAGACCACGCAGAGGGCGCAAAAAGACCCTCCGCACCGACTCACGGTGCGGAGGCGCTCCCTCTGCGTCCCAGAGCTTCCAGCAAGCAAGACAAAAATCAAAATAGCAAGCTGGACAGAAAAATAGCAAACAAGAGAAAAACAAGCAGGAACTTAGCTTCTGCTGGGAAGACAGGTCACAAGAACGATCCAGGAGTGAACTAGACCAATACTGGAACATTGACAGGTGGCATGGAGCAATGATCTAAGTGGAGTTAAATAGAGCAGCCAGCTAACGAATTAACCTCGTCACCTGTGGAAGGAAACTCAGAAGCCGCAGCCCGACTCACAACCACCAGAGGAAGCCCATGGACAGAACCAGCCGAAGTACCATTCATGACCACAGGAGGGAGCTTGACAACAGAATTCACAACAGTAGGCTCCAACCAAACTAGTAGGCCCACTGCAGTTGTTTGATTAAAAAACTATTTAACAAGAGCCTGAAGATTGAAGCTCAGGAAAGGCAACCAGGAGAACACCTTGGAGCGGCAGACACTGTTAGTAGGCCCCAACCAAACTAGTAGCCCCACTGCAGTTGTTTGATTAAAAAACTATTTAACAAGAGCCTGAAGATTGAAGCTCAGGAAAGGCAACTAGGAGAACACCTTGGAGCGGCAGACACCGTCTCTACAACCCAGACCCAACTTGTAGGCCTAATGCAGTGTTGTTTCAACAACTACTTAACAAGAGCTTCAAGATAGAAGCGAGGGAGAGGCAACAGAGAGAACACCTTGGAGCGGAAGACTCAGTTTGTAGACCACAACGAAACTTGTGGCCCCAATGCAGTTTTATAATTCTGACAAGCTTAAAATCAGCCTTTTTTTTTTTTTTTTTTAGAGGAGGACAGCTGTATTAAGTGGCGCAGACAGACACTGCTAGTAGGCCTTACACCACAAAGTAGGCTCACTGCAGGATGAAAAAAAGTTACATGGGTACACGGTCGGCATTGGTGTGCTCAGCGGAGGACAAATAGAAGGAGGGACCGCAGACAGACTTAGTAGGCCTAAAATGTTAAAAAATAGGCTCAAAGCAGTTTGAATTATCTTGCAGGGGTACACAGGCAGCATTGGTGTGGTCAGCGGAGGACAATTGGAAGGGAGGACCGCAGACAGACTTAGTAGGCCTACAATAAAAAAAAATTAGGCTCAATGCAGTTTGAATTATCTTGCAGGGGTACACAGGCAGCATTGGTGTGGTCAGCGGAGGACGATTGGAAGAAGTGTCTGACACAGTTAGTACTCCCAAAAAATAAATAGATGTTAATGTCTCGCAAAATAACAAAACCAAAAAACAAAAGGGTGGCATACTTAGGTACAGGGGTGGGCTCCTCTGCTGAGTTTCAGACATAGTAATTTGGCGCTAAGTATTTACTGGTGTCAATATAGGACACTGACCCTGACATGTCAACAAATTGGTATGGTCAGTGCCAGGCATTGAAGGATGCCAGCGCATAGACTAAACATTGGTGGAGCTGTGAGAGATAATTTTGCAAGTGGTAGAACAGTGTTTGAGCTAGAGGGGGAAACTCTCTTATGGCCGGCGGTACAGGCCCAGGGCCCCTCATGTTACAACGGTGTGTCTGACGTTGGTTGCGCGCCACCACCGCCAGAGACACTTTATTGTACTATGAGGGACCCAGTGGCAGTGCCGTCGACCAAAAACGGGCACACCCACCTCTTCAGACAAACAGCACTCTCACGGGTGCTTGCGCCAAGTGGCGAGACCACGGCCCCATGGGGGGAGTTAGCCCATTTAGGGAGGTGTAAACATGTTGTATGCTGGACAAACAGCTGCTGCAAATTAAGAGATTGGAACAGTCAGTAAAACCAGTCCACAAGCGAGACCTTTTTATAGGAAAGCTAGGTGTCAGCCGGGAAAGGTGGGGCAAAATAATTGAAGGTTAGATCATCAACATTTTGGGTAGCCAGACGAGTCCTTTTTTCAGTCAATATTGAACCAGCAGCACTGAATACTCTTTCTGATAGCACACTAGCTGCTGGGCAAGCAAGCTCCTGCCATGCATATTCTGCCAATTCAGGCCAGGTGTCTATTTTGGATGCCCAGTAATCAAATGGGAATGACGGTTGAGGGACAACATCGATAAGGGATGAAAAATAGTTAGTAACCATACTAGACAAATGTTGTCTCCTGCCACTTTGAATTGATGCTGCAGTACCTGTCCTGTCTGCGGTCATTGCGAAATCACTCCACCTGGTCAGAAAACCCCTCTGTCCAACGCCACTTCTGATTTGTGCAACTCTAACACCTCTGCCCTGTTGCCCCCTGCAGCTCGTGTGAGAACCATCACCGGCGCTGTGTGCTGGGAATGCCTGAATCAAACGGTCTACAAGAGTTGCTTGTTTGGTTGCGAATATTTCTTCGAGGTTCTCATGTGGCATGATATTTTGCAATTTGCCTTTATAGCGAGGATCAAGGAGGCAGGCCAACCAGTAATCATCATCGGTCATCATTTTAATAATGCGTGGGTCCCTTTTGAGGATACATAAGGCATAATCCGCCATGTGGTCCAAACTTCCAGTTGTCAAATCTGCGGTTGTGCTAGGTTGAGGGGCAGTTTCAGGCAAATCTACGTCACTTGTCTCCCTCAAAAAACCTGAACCCGGCCTTGCAACGCCACCAGTTTCTATTGGCCCCGGAGAAGCTTCCTCATTCAAAAAATACTCATCCCCATCATCCTCCTCGTCCTCCTCCTCTTCGCCCGCTACCTCATCCTGTAGATTGCCCTGACCAGACAATGGCTGACTGTCATCAAGGCTTTCCTCTTCCTCGGCTGCAGACGCCTGCTCCTTTATGTGCGTCAAACTTTGCATCAGCAGACGCATTAGGGAGATGCTCATGCTTATTATGGCGTTGTCTGCACTAACCAGCCGTGTGCATTCCTCAAAACACTGAAGGACTTGACACAGGTCTTGTACCTTTGACCACTGCACACCTGACAACTCCATGTCTGCCATCCAACTGCCTGCCCGTGTATTTGTATCCTCCCACAAATACATAACAGCACGCCTCTGTTCGCACAGTCTCTGAAGCATGTGCAGTGTGGAGTTCCACCTTGTTGCAACGTCGATGATTAGGCAATGCTGGGGAAGGTTCAAAGACCGCTGATTGTTCTGCATACGGCTGGAGTGTACGGGCGAACGGCGGATATGCGTGCAAAGTCTGCGCTGCACTGATAACTTTTCAAGAAGCACTGCACCACCAGGTTTAAGGTGTGAGCCAGGCAAGGAATGTGTTTCAGTTGGGAAAGGGCTATGGCAGCCATAAAATTCCTTCCGTTATCACTCACTACCTTGCCTGCCTCAAGATGTACAGTGCCCAGCCATGATTGAGTTTCTCGCTGCAAGAACTCGGACAGAACTTCCGCGGTGTGTCTGTTGTCACCAAAACACTTCATTGCCAATACAGCCTGCTGACGCTTGCCACTAGCTGTCCCATAATGGGACACCTCGTATGCAACAGTGGCAGCTGTGGATGGAGTGCTCGTGCGACTGCGGTCTGTGGACGAGCTCTCGCTTCTGCAGGAGGACGAGGAGGAGGGGGGCGAACGTCTACAGCCAACTGTTTCCTAGACCGTGGGCTAGGCAGAACTGTCCCAATATTGCTGTCCCCTGTGCAACTTGTATTTAGACTTTTAAGATTCTGACCTCTGCTCAAGGTAGTTGAACATTTTTGACAGATGACTTTGCGCTGATCATTTGGATGTTGTTTAAAAAAATGCCAGACTGCCTCTTTTCAGGCATTGCAGACTGAGCTTCTTTAACTGGATGTCCACGCTGTCCTACAACTGGTTTTGATTTTGCCACGCGTTTTTGGCCAGATACGGGCCTGGCAGATGGAACCTGTTGCGATGTTGATGCCTTCTGCGGCTCCTCCTCCTCCGCTTCAGAGCTACTGCCTCCTGCACCCTGTTCCCCCAATGGCTGCCAATCGGGGTCAACAACTGGGCGGCACGGTGGCGCAGTGGTTAGCACAGTAGCCTTGCAGCGCTGGAGTCCTGGGTTCAAACCCCGCCAAGGACAACATCTGCAAAGAGTTTGTATGTTCTCTCCGTGTTTGCGTGGGTTTCCTCCGGGCACTCCGGTTTCCTCCCACATTCCAAAGACATACTGATAGGAAATTTAGATTGTGAGCCCCATCGGGGACAGTGATGATAATGTGTGCAAAAATGTAAAGCGCTGCGGAATATGTTAGCGCTATATAAAAATAAAGATTATTATTATTATTATCTATGACCTCCTCTTCTATCTCGTGTGCAACTTCGTCTGTGTCACCGTGTAAGCCGGTGGTATAGCGTTCGTGACGGGGCACCATAGTCTCATCAGGGTCTGATTTTGGATCAGTACACTGCGAGGGCAATGTTCTGGTCTGAGTCAAAGGAACAGCATAGTAATCTGGCTGTGGCTGTGCATCTGTGCACTCCATGTCCGATTCAACTTGTAATGGGCATGGTCTGTTAACTGTTTCACTTTCTAACCCAGGAACGGTATGTGTAAAGAGCTCCATGGAGTAACCCGTTGTGTCGCCTGACGCATCCTTCTCTGTTGTTCTTGGTGAAGAAGACAAAGAAGCGACTTGTCCCTGACCGTGAACATCCACTAACGACGCGCTGCTTTTACATTTAGCAGTTTCAGAAGAGGAGGCGAAAGAGTTAGAGGCTGAGTCAACAAGGAAAGCCAAAACTTGTTCTTGCTGCTCCGGCTTTAAAAGCGGTTTTCCTACTCCCAGAAAAGGGAGCGTTCGAGGCCTTGTGTAGCCAGACGACGAACCTGGCTCAACAACTCGAGACTTAGGTGCTATATTGCTTTTCCCACGACCACCTGATGCTCCACCACCACTGTTGTGAATTCTGTGGCAGAGCTCCCTCCTGTGGTCACAAGTGGTACTTCGGCTGATTCTCTCTGTAAGCTTCCGTTGGTGGAGGGAAGTGGTACTACGGCTTCTGAGTTTCCTCCCTCAGGTGATGTGGTGAGGTCGTTAGGTGCTGCTCTACTTAACTCCACCTAGTGCTTTGATCCTGGCTTCCTGTCAATGTTCCAGTATTGGACTTGTTTTCCTCCTGGATCGTTCCTGTGGCCTGCTGCTCTGCATAGCTAAGTTTTCCTTTGCTACTTTGTTTGCTTTTCTTCTGTCCAGCTTATCTATTTGTTTGCTGGAAGCTCTGGGACGCAGAGGGTGTACCTCCGTGCCGTTAGTTCGGTACGGAGGGTCTTTTTGCCCCCTTTGCGTGGTTTTTAGGGTTTTGTGTTGACCGCAAAGTTACCTTTCCTATCCTCGCTCTGTTCAGAAAGTCGGGCCTCACTTTGCTAAATCTATTTCATCTCTAAGTTTGTCTTTTCATCTTATTCACAGTCATTATATGTGGGGGGCTGCCTTTTCCTTTGGGGTATTTCTCTGAGGCAAGGTAGGCTTATTTTCTATCTTCAGGCTAGCTAGTTTCTCAGGCTGTGCCGAGTTGCATAGGTAGCGTTAGGCGCAATCCACGGCTGCCTCTAGTGTTGTTGGATAGGATTAGGGATTGCGGTCAACAGAGTTCCCACGTCTCAGAGCTCGTTCTATGTTTTGGATTATTGTCGGATCACTGTGTGTGCTCTGACCTCTATGTTCACTGTGGTACTGAGTTGCCTAATAATAACACACCACTACCATCATTAGCAGCTGGCAATGACCGCCCACGGCCACGACCTCTTCCACCAGACTTCCTCATTGTTTGAAAAACGTAACCAAACTAACGGTATTTGTTACTGTAAAACCAGTTACAAGGTGAACTCAAACTTCTGTTGGATTTATATATCCCTTTATAGGTGGGTGAGACTGCAGGGAAAATCAGGCCCAATGTATAACAGTACACAGCTTAAGTGGCAGACAATGCCACTAACAGGACTGACGCTGATGCAGACACTACCAATAAAAATCTCCCCCTTTTTATTTTTTCTGGCAGAATATTGAAGAAATGTGGCCCACTCTTATACAGTATATGTTCTGTGGCACAAAATTAGAGACAGATGCCACACACAGCACTGGCAATGAGGCAGAATTGCCAATCTTAATCTCCCACTATTTTTTTTTCTGGGATAATTAAAAAAAAAAATGGCCCAGTATTACACACTAGGTTTAATGTGGGACAAAATTAGAGACAGATGGCACACACAGGACTGGCACTGAGGCAAAATTGTCAATCTTAATCTCCCACTATTTTTTTTTTCAGGGAGAATTTAAAAGACATCTGGCCCAGTATTACACACTAGGTTTTATGTGGCACAAAATTAGAGACAGATGCCACACACAGCACTGGCACTGAGGCAAAATTGTCAATCTTAATCTCCCACTATTTTTTTTATTTATGGGAGAATTGGCAAGAAATCAGGCCCACTGTTAGACTGTATGTTTTCTGTGCCAGAAAATGAGACACAGATGCCACACACAGGACTGCCACTGATACAGATTTGCCAATTTTAATCTGCACCCCTTTTTTTTTTTTCTTCAGGGAGACTAGTGAATAAATCTGGGCCACTGTATTAGAGTATATTTTCTGTGGCAGAAAGTGGCTTGAAGAGATATAACGAAACAAAAAAAAAAAAAAGGGACTGTCCTACAATTACTATCTCCCTGCAGTAGTCTCAGCAAAGTATGGCAGGCAGCAATAACAAGGAGTGGACTGCTGCACAAAGAAAGTCAAAAGTGTGGACAAACAAACAAGATAGCTGTGCAGAAAGGAAGGAGCAACAGGATTTGTGCTTTGAAAAAAGCAGTTGGTTTGCACAGCAGTGTACAAACAGCAATGCAGCTATCAGGGAGCCTTCTAGGGCAGCCCAATGAGCTACAGCGCTGAGGAAAAAAAAAATCTAGCCTCCACTGTCCCTGCTAAGAAAAGGTGGTGTTGGACAGTGGAAATCGCTACAGCACAAGCGGTTTGGGGGTTAATGTACCCTGCCTATGCTCAGATCAGCAGCAGTAAGATGGCGGTCGGCGGGAACGCCCCTTTATAGCCCCTGTGATGCCGCAGAAAGCAAGCCAATCACTGCAATGCCCTTCTCTAAGATGGTGGGGACTGAGACCTATGTCATCATGCTGCCCACATTCTGCGTCCACCTTCATTGGCTGCGAAAGTCGCGTACCGCATGGCCGACCCCACACAGGGATCGGGTCGGGTTTCATGAAACCCGACTTTGCCAAAAGTCGGCGACTTATGAAAATGACTGACCCGTTTCGCTCAACCCTAGTGGGCAGTACTATATACTACATGGCTGCTATATACTACGTGGCCAGTACTATATACTACATGGCTGCTATATACTACGTGGGCAGTACTATATACTACATGGCTGCTATATACTACGTGGACAGTACTATATACTACATGGCTGCTATATACTACGTGGGTAGTACTATATATTACATGGCTGCTAGGCAGTACTATATACTATATGGCTGCTATATACTACGTGGACAGTACTATATACTACATGGCTGCTATATACTACGTGGACAGTACTGTATACTACATGGCTTCTATATACTACATGGACAGTACTATATACTACATGGCTGCTATATACTACGTGGGCAGTACTATATACTACATGGCTGCTGTATACTACGTGGCCTGTGTTAGATACTGCATGGGCTGCGTTATATACAATGCATCGGGTATTCTACAATATGTATGTATGTTTGTATATAGCAGCCACATACTATATAGCACAGGACACATACTATTTGTATGCTATATACCAGGGTTGTCAAACTGCATTCCTCGAGGGCTGCAAACAGGTCATGTTTTCAGGATTTCCTTGTACTGCACAGGTGATAATTTAATCACAATTTAATCACCTACACAAATAATGAGTTGGTGATTAAATTATCACCTGTGCAGTACAAGGAAATCCTGAAAACATGACCTGTTTGCAGCCCTCGAGGAATGCAGTTTGACACCCCTGCTATATACTACATGGCTCCTATATACCATGTGGCCTGTGCTATATAGTATGTGGCTGCTATATACATACATATTCTAGAATACCCGATGCGTTAGAATCGGGCCACAATCTAGTATTTTATAACACTCTTACAGGAGTTTACTGTAAAAAGTCCTATAACCTGATTCAAGGTGTGTAATATCCAGGTTATGTCCACTAACTAGTGTCTTGTGTAGCAATTCCTGCACAATATATAAATCTTTAGCAATTATTTAGTGCTGTACTCCAGCTATTGTTGGCTATACAGAGGGTATGGGACTGACTCCGATACTGTGGGTTTGTCTCCAGTACTATGTTTCATGGAAAAGAAGTACCGGTAGGTGAGTATATGTGCTACGTGCATAGGTATAGACAAATATGACACATAGGGTTTTAAATATGACTAAAAAATCTACCATAGCCATATGTACAGACAAATATGACTAAAAAATCTACCATAGGCATAGACAAATATGACACATAGGGTTTTAGTATTTTCCTTTGTGCTACATGTGCTGCACTTTTTGCCTGGTCAGTTTTTATGCCATTGGAGCTGCTGTCTGGGTGTCAATTTGGTGCAGGAGGAGGTCATTTACTTTCCCTGTCTGGCCTCCCCTGCAAGTGCAGCTCAACCATGCATGTGGTCTATGCAGAAGCTCTTCTCTGACTTTTCTTTTCAGGTCAAGCCCAGAATCTGTGAAGACATATGTGGACTCCTGCCCATAAGATACAGATTACATTTTTAAAATCTGGAGAGTGAGCGGTAGGGCTGGAGCAATGTATTTTGGTGCCCTAGGCAAATAAAGTCAATGGTGCCCCCCCCCCCCCCCCAAAAGCAAAGGGATGGCTCAAGGACTAAGGTAACAGGACCCCTAATGCACAACCCACTTCCCCTCCGATGGATTAGGTAGTATACTCTGATGAAGATGAATAAAAATGTTATTAGTATTTCCGCGAGTTATATGTAACTGGGTTGACTGTTGTTACTATGTTCAAATATTTATTTATCTAATTATGCCGACCGCAAGTACTCGCACTGCTGACCCCCGTCACGTGATCGGGGGTCATCGGTGCGTTGCCATCACAACCAGAGGTCTTCTTGAGACCTCTATAGTTGCTGATGGCAGATTGCTATGAGCGCCACCCTGTGGTTGGCGCTCATAGCAAGCCTGTAATTCTGCTGCATAGAGGTGATCTGTGCATCACCTCTATGTAGCAGAGCCGATCAAGTAGTGCATGCTTCTAGCCTCCCATGCCAAATTTTAAAAAAAGTGTTTAAAAATATAAAAATATATATATATAAAAGTTCAAATCACCCCCCTTTCGCCCCAATCAAAATAGAACAATAAAAAAAAAATCAAACCTACACATTGTAACGGGGTCTACCAAGCTCGGGTACCTCTTTCAGTACCACCCCGTGTTTCAGGAGGTCCACTCTGCTTTGGCTGGAGTCTGAATGAAGGACGCTGGCTGGAATTGATTGGTTACATGGGCACATATAAAATATCACTGCTTCTCCATGTATCTCCAGTCTGACAACACTTTCCTCACAGGACACAGAATATATCACACAGATACAGAGGGCAGGCCAATAGAAAAGCAGCAGGCCAGACATACATTACAATAGCCGCAGGTGGCCGGAGCCTGCCGATATTTACTGTGGGAATTACAAAGGTGGGGGAGGACAAAAAGGGAATATCATGTCCCCTGTAACACGGCTCCCGTTTTCATATGTAACAAAAACAGGAGAGGGCGGGCACCGTACAAGATAATAGTACAGGGATCAACCACGTGCATATAGCAAGATACCGGAAACAAAAACGAAGAAAAAGATATGCACACTAGTGGGATCAGCCAAACATGATATATTTTATTATTAGCGATAAACTGGCCATAAAGGAGAAAACTATATGCGATAAAATAAAGGCGCATAAGGCTACTTTCACACTAGCGTCGGACTGTAACGTTTTTTGTTCCCGGCGGTCCGCCACAACACGGCGCAACCGTCGCACGACGGTTGCAACGTGTGTCAATGCGTCGCAATGCGTCGCTAATGTTAATCTATGGCGCAAAAACGCATCCTGCAAACAACTTTGCAGGATGCGTTTTTTCCCCTAAACGACGCATTGCGACGTATTGAAAAAAACGCCAGTGTGAAAGTAGCCTAACACACAAGCGCTATTTCTCAAGCAAAAGTATCAATAACAAAGACCTTATTATTTGTGTTTATACAGCTTTATCAAAAGCCCTAAATATAGATATAGGTCGAAAATGTCACGCCTAACTGGCATTTATAAAAAGAGCCACATATAAAGAATAATAATAATAAACAATAAGTAAGCGCACGCGGTTTCCCAGTTGTAAACAGGAAAAGTATTTTTAGACCCTAAAGAGCCTGTAAATAGGAAGTTTCTCTGCAATTTGGCATATATCCATAGTCAAAGGGTATCAGAAGAACACATGCACGGCCAAAGAGACAGCAATATCACTAGTAAGACTTTCGTTATGCGCACCACAGAGGAATCAAGACCTTTAGTATAAACACAAGTCAAACATATCACGCTAAAATATCATTTAAAAAAAAAAAAATTCCTACCTACAATAAGATACTCATACACCTTCCCCAATGATCCCTTACCGCATATCGATGCAGTAGGTTACCCCACAGTAAGAGGCATTCCTAGATATCATGCCCAGATGAGAGATATTCACATATATACTTGTACACGTCATAGATACCATCAATGCTCAGCATGGCACATCAGGACCTAAGAAAAGTGGATGGTCTAAGGGGTAAAGTCTGTGGGCCAACAAATATACATGGTCCCTCACACACAACAAAGTGTATAAGATACCCCAACCAAATCCAAAGGGGTACCCTGGCTCCCTTTTTCAGCAACGCGATCGGCATACACAGTCTGATCCTTAACGGATCGGTTTGGGGATGACCGAAGTTTATTTGGTTGGTACAAGTTCCGTTTGTCGACTTAGTCCATCGGCGTTACCGTTTTGTTTGCCGGGTCTGTAGTGGATGGTGAAGTCCAGAGGTTGTAGGGATAAACTCCACCGCAGCAATCTGGCGTTGTCTCCGGAGACCCGATTAAGCCAGACTAGGGGATTATGGTCTGTTAGGAGGGAAAACTGTCGTCCATACAAATATGGTTGTAACTTTTTGAGTGCCCATACTACCGCCACGCACTCCTTCTCGATGGCCGACTCAGGTAAGCTACCGGGTGTTCTTGGCCATCCGGCCCAACTTGGCTCAGTACTGCCCCCAATCAAAACATAGAAGTGTCTGTGTGAACAAGGAAACGTTTAGTTGGATCGGGTGCGGCCAATACAGGGGTATTGGTGAGGGCGTCCTTTAGTTGGCGGAAGGCTTCCTCACACTCTGGGGTCCAGGTTACCTGGCGGGGTTGGTTCTTACGGGTCAGATCAGTGAGGGGCTTCGCTACGCTGCTGTAATTGGGAACGAATTTCCTGTAATACCCCGCTGTCCCTAGAAACGCCATGACCTGGGTTTTAGTACGTGGAGTGGGCCATTTGGCTATGGCCTAAATCTTGGCTGGTTCTGGTCGCTGTTTCCCATTTCCCACCCAATGCCCTAAATACTGAACCTCTGCTTTGCCCACGTGACACTTGTTTGGGTTCAGGGTGATTCCGGCCTTGTGGATCCTGTCCAATACTGTCTCTAGGTGATTTAGATGCTCTTCCCATTTCGCACTGTAGATGGCGATGTCGTCCAGGTAGGCACAAGCATAGTCCTGGAGACCATCCAGAAGCCGGTTAGCCAGCCTCTGGAAGGTCGCCGGGGCATTCTTCATCCCGAATGGCATAACTCGAAACTGGAATAAGCCGAACGGGGTGAAAAATGCCGTCTTGGGAATAGCATCAGGACTAAGGGGAATCTGCCAGTAGACTTTGCATAGATCGATGGTGGTCAAATACTTTGCCCCCGCCAGCCGGTCTAACAACTCATCCACACGCGGCATGGGATATGCATCCGTCACTGTTTCCTCATTGAGCTTACGATAGTCTACACAAAACCATGTAGTCCCATCCTTCTTGGGCACTAACACTACGGGGGATGCCCAGGGACTATCTGACTCTTCAATGACCCCTAAACGCAACATCTCTTGTATCTTTTGTCGCATCCCCTCTCGTACAGACTCAGGGATGCGGAAGGGGTTTTGTCGCAGGGGGGTCTGATCCTGGGTCTCAACCTTGTGTTGTGCCAGGCAAGTGTACCCTGGTCTCCCCGAAAACATCCTCTGTCGCTGCCTCAACAACTCCTCCACCTGCTGTCTCTCCCGGGGGCCTAATTCTTCACCCAAGTGTACCTGGTCCCATGTTTTAGACTGAGTCCTTTCCCCTAAGACATCCGGCAAGGGAAGTCCGGCTAAATCCTCTGCTTCAGGTGCGCAGATGGCCACTACCTCTTCAGGGCGCTCCCGGTAGGGCTTCAGCATATTCACGTGGAACACGCGGATAACCCTGGGGTCGTCACAATCGGCGACATTATAGGTTGTGTGGGCTATTTTCCCCACTACCTGGTAGAGCCCCTGCCATGCAGCTTGGAACTTGTTCTGCTTAGTGGGCTCTAACACCAGGACCTTCTGTCCTATTTCCAAGGTGCGCTCTCTGGCCCTCCGATCGTACCATACGCGCTGGCGCCGCTGGGTCACCTGCATGTTCTCACGTATAGCCTGAGTCAGCTCCTGTAGGCGGTCCTAGAATTCCAGCACATAGGGTACAATAGGTACCCCTTCTATGAGGCCCTCCCCTTCCCAGTGTTCTAGCACTAAGTCTAGGGGTCCCCTTACCCGTCTCCCGTATACCAGTTCGAACGGGGAGAACCCCGTGGATTCTTGGGGCACCTCCCGATAGGCAAACAGGAGGTGTGGCAAGAATTTCTCCCAGTCCCTGTAGGTCCTGGTAAAAGTCCCAATGAGTTGTTTTAACCCCTTTACCCCCAAGGTTGGTTTGCACGTTAATGACCGGGCCAATTTTTACAATTCTGACCACTGTCCCTTTATGAGGTTATACTGTAACTCTGGAACGCTTCAACGGATCCCAGTGATTCTGACAATGTTTTCTCGTGACATATTGTACTTCATGACAATGGTAAAAATTCTTTGATAGTACCTGCGTTTATTTGTGAAAAAAACGGAAATTTGGCGAAAAATTATGAAAATTTCGCAATTTTCCAACTTTGAATTTTTATGCAATTAAATCACAGAGATATGTCACACAAAATACTTAATAAGTAACATTTCCCACATGTCTACTTTACATCAGCACAATTTTGGAACCAAAATGTTTTTTTGTTAGGGAGTTATAAGGGTGAAAATTTGACCAGCAATTTCTCATTTCTACAACACCATTTTTTTTTAGGGACCACATCTCATTTGAAGTCATTTTGAGCGGTCTATATGATAGAAAATACCCAAGTGTGACACCATTCTAAAAACTACGCTCAAAACCATACTCAAGAAGTTTATTAACCCTTCTGGTGCTTCACAGGAATTTTTTGAATGTTTAAATAAAAATAAACATTTAATTTTTTTTCACAAAAAATTTAATTCAGCTCAAATTTGTTTTATTTTACCAAGGGTAACAGGAGAAAATGGACGCCAAACATTGTTGTACAATTTGTCCTGAGTACGCCAATACCCCACATGTGGGGGTAAACCACTGTTTGGGCGCATGGCAGAGCTTGGAAGCGAAGGAGCGCCATTTGACTTTTCAATGCAAAATTGACTGGAATTGAGATGGGATGCCATGTTTCGTTTGGAGAGCCCCTGATGTGCCTAAACATTGAAACCCCCCACAAGTGACACCATTTTGGAAAGTAGACCCCCTAAGGAACTTATCTAGAGATGTGGTGAGCACTTTGACCCACCAAGTGCTTCACAGAAGTTTATAATGTAGAACCATAAAAATAAAAAATCATATTTTTTCACAAAAATTATCTTTTTGCCCCCAATTTGTTATTTTCCCAAGGGTAAGAGAAGAAATTGGACCCCAAAAGTTGTTGTACAATTTGTCCTGAGTACGCTGATACCCGATATGTGGGGGTAAACCACTGTTTGGGGCGGATGGGAGAGCTCGGAAGGGAAGGAGCGCCGTTTGACTTTTCAATGCAAAATTGACAAGAATTGAGATGGGACGCCATGTTGCGTTTGGAGAGCCACTGATGTGCCTAAACATTGAAACCCCCCACAAGTGACACCATTTTGGAAAGTAGACCCCCTAAGGAACTTATCTAATGGTGTGGTGAGCACTTTGACCCACCAAGTGCTTCACAGAAGTTTATAATGCAGAGCCGTAAAAATAAAACAAAAATTTTTTCCCACAAAAATTATTTTTTTAGCCCCCAGTTTTGTATTTTCCCGAGGGTAACAGGAGAAATTGGACCCCAAAATTTGTTGCCCAATTTGTCCTGAGTGCGATAATACACTATATGTGGGGGGAACCACTGTTTGGGCGCATGGGAGGGCTCGGAAGGGAAGGAGTGCCATTTGAATGCAGACGTAGACAGAATGGTCTGCAGGTGTCACATTGCGTTTGCAGAGCCCCTAATGTACCTAAGCAGTAGAAACCCCCCACAAGTGACACCATTTTGGAAAGTAGACCCCCTAAGGAACTTATCTAGATGTGTGGTGAGCGCTTTGACCCACCAAGGGCTTCACAGAAGTTTATAATGCAGAGCCGTAAAAATAAAACAAAAATTTTTTCCCACAAAAATTATTTTTTTAGCCCCCAGTTTTGTATTTTCCCGAGGGTAACAGGAGAAATTGGACCCCAAAATTTGTTGCCCAATTTGTCCTGAGTGCGATAATACACTATATGTGGGGGGAACCACTGTTTGGGCGCATGGGAGGGCTCGGAAGGGAAGGAGTGCCAATTGAATGCAGACGTAGACAGAATGGTCTGCAGGTGTCACATTGCGTTTGCAGAGCCCCTAATGTACCTAAGCAGTAGAAACCCCCCACAAGTGACACCATTTTGGAAAGTAGACCCCCTAAGGAACTTATCTAGATGTGTGGTGAGCGCTTTGACCCACCAAGGGCTTCACAGAAGTTTATAATGGAGAGCCGTAAAAATAAAACAAAAATTTTGTCCCACAAATATTATTTTTTAGCCCCCAGTTTTGTATTTTCCCGAGGGTAACAGGAGAAATTGGACCCCAAAATGTGTTGTCCAATTTGTCCTGAGTGTGCTGATGCCCCATATGTATGGGGAAACCACTGTTTGGGCGCATGGGAGGGCTCAGAAGGGAAGGAGCTCCATTTGGAATGCAGACTTAAGGTACCGTCACACTTAGCGACGCTGCAGCGATACCGACAACGATCCGGATCGCTGCAGCGTCGCTGTTTGGTCGCTGGAGAGCTGTCACACAGACCGCTCTCCAGCGACCAACGATGCCGGTAACCAGGGTAAACATCGGGTAACTAAGCGCAGGGCCGCGCTTAGTAACCCGATGTTTACCCTGGTTACCATCCTAAAAGTAAAAAAAACAAACACTACATACTTACCTACAGCCGTCTGTCCTCCAGCGCTGTGCTCTGCTCCCCTCCTGTACTGTCTGTGTGAGCACAGCGGCCGGAAAGCAGAGCGGTGATGTCACCGCTCTGCTTTCCAGCTGACCGACGCTCACAGCCAGTACAGGAGGAGTGCAGAGCACAGCGCTGGAGGACAGACAGCGGTAGGTAAGTATGTATTATTTGCTTTTTTTTACTTTTAGGATGGTAACCAGGGTAAACATCGGGTTACTAAGCGCGGCCCTGCGCTTAGTTACCCGATGTTTACCCTGGTTACCAGTGAAGACATCGCTGAATCGGTGTCACACATGCCGATTCAGCGATGTCTACGGGGAGTCCAGCGACCAAATAAAGTTCTGGACTTTCTTCCCCGACCAGCGACAGCACAGAAGGGGCCTGATCGCTGCTGCCTGTCACACTGGACGATATCGCTAGCCAGGACGCTGCAACGTCACGGATCGCTAGCGATATCGTCTAGTGTGACGTGTCATGATTCCAATGGCAGGGAATCACAAGAGGACAAGCACCAACGAGCTCTAGGGTGATGGAACCTGAGCTGACCGCGACCCTAAACCTGATCACACAAATAACAATAGCCGGGGAACGTGCCTACGTTGATCCTAGACGTCTCGCACCAGCCGAAGATCTAACTTCCCCTATTAGAAGAAACACAGACCTCTCTTGCCTCCAGAGAAATACCCCACAGAAATAGCAGCCCCCCACATATAATGACGGTGAAATGAGAGGAAGGCACATACACAGTATGAAAACAGATTCAGCAAAATGAGGCCCGCTAAAACTAGATAGCAGAGGATACAAAAGTAAACTGCGCGGTCAGCAAAAAACCCTTCAAAAAACCATCCTGTAATTACTTGAACTCATGTTCCAACTCATGGAACATGAGGAGCAATTACAGCCCACTAGAGCAACCAGCAGCAAAGAAACAATTATATGCAAGCTGGACAAGACAAAAATAAAGCAAAACGTGGAACAAGAAAATCAAAAACTTAGCTTGTCCTGAAGATTACTGAAGCCAGAAGCTGAGGAAACAAAACACTCTGATAACCTTGGTAGCCGGCGGGGAAATGACAAGAAAGCCCGGTTAAATAGGAAACTCCCAAATCCTAATAGAACAGGTGGACACCAGAGACAGCAGAACACAAATCACCCAGTACCATCAGTAACCACCAGAGGGAGCCCAAAAACAGAACTCACAACAGTGACGGTACCTTTAGATGGAATGGTCTGCAGGTGTCACATTGCATTTGCAGAGCCCCTAATGTACCTAAACAGTAGAAACCTCCCACAAGTGACACCATTTTGGAAACTAGACCCCATAAGGAACTCATCTAGATATGTTGTGAGAGCTTTGAACCCCCAAGTGTTTCACTACAGTTTGTAACGCAGAGCCGTGAAAATTTAAAAAAAAATCTTTCCCCAAAAAATTATTTTTAGCCCCCAGTTTTGTATTTTCCCGAGGGTAAGAGGAGACATTCGACCCCAAAAGTTGTTGTCCAATTTGTCCTGAGTACGCTGATACCCCATATGTTGGGGGGAACCACTGTTTGGGCGCATGGGAGGGCTCGGAAGGGAAGGAGTGCCATTTGGTATGCAGACTTAGATGGAATGGTCTGTAGGCGTCACATTGCGTTTGCAGAACCCCTAATGTACCTAAACAGTAGAAACCCCCCACAAGTGACCCCATATTGGAAACTAGACCCCCCAGGGAACTTATCTAGATGTGTTGTGAGAACTTTGAACCCCCAAGTGTTTCACTACAGTTTATAACGCAGAGCCGTGAAAATAAAAAATCTTTTTTTCCCACAAAAATTATTTTTTAGCCCCCAGTTTTGTATTTTCCCAAGGGTAACAGGAGAAATTGGACCCCAAAAGTTGTTGTACAATTTGTCCTGAGTACGCTGATACCCCATATGTTGGGGTAAACCCCTGTTTGGGCACACGGGAGAGCTCGGAAGGGAAGAAGCACTGTTTTACTTTTTCAACGCAGAATTGGCTGGAATTGAGATCGGACGCCATGTCGCGTTTGGAGAGCCCCTGATGTGCCTAAACAGTGGAAACCCCCCAATTATAACTGAAACCCTAATCCAAACACACCCCTAACCCTAATCCCAACAGTAACCCTAACCACACCTCTAACCCTGACACACCCCTAACCCTAATCCCAACCCTATTCCCAACTGTAAATGTAATCTAAACCCTAACTGTAACTTTAGCCCCAACCCTAACCCTAACTTTAGCCCCAACCCAAACTGTAGCCCTAACCCTAGCCCTAACCCTAACCCTAGCCCTAACCCTAACCCTAGCCCTAACCCTAACCCTAGCCCTAACCCTAGCCTTAACCCTAACCCTAGCCCTAACCCTAGCCCTAACCCTAGCCCTAACCCTAACCCTAGCCCTAACCCTAACCCTAGCCCTAGCCCTAATGGGAAAATGGAAATAAATACATTTTTTTAATTTTTCCCTAACTAAGGGGGTGATGAAGGGGGTTTGATTTACTTTTATAGTGGTTTTTTTAGCGGATTTTTATGATTGGCAGCCGTCACACACTGAAAGACGCTTTTTATTGCAAAAAATATTTTTTGCGTTACCACATTTTGAGAGCTATAATTTTTCCATATTTTGGTCCACAGAGTCATGTGAGGTCTTGTTTTTTGCGGGACGAGTTGCCGTTTTTATTGGTAACATTTTCGGGCACGTGACATTTTTTGATCGCTTTTTATTCCGATTTTTGTGAGGCAGAATGACCAAAAACCAGCTATTCATGAATTTCTTTTGGGGGAGGCGTTTATACCGTTCCGCGTTTGGTAAAATTGATAAAGCAGTTTTATTCTTCGGGTCAGTACGATTACAGCGACACCTCATGTATATCATTTTTTTATGTTTTGGCGCTTTTATACGATAAAAACTATTTTATAGAAAAAATAATTATTTTTGCATCGCTTTATTCTCAGGACTATAACTTTTTTATTTTTTTGCTGATGATGCTGTATGGTGGCTCTTTTTTTGCGGGACAAGATGACGTTTTCAGCGGTACCATGGTTATTTATATCTGTCTTTTTGATCGCGTTTTATTCCACTTTTTGCTCGGCGGTATGATAATAAAGCATTGTTTTTTGCCTCGTTTTTTTTTTCTTAGGGTGTTTACTGACGGGGTTAACTAGTGGGCCAGTTTTATAGGTTGGGTCGTTACGGACGCGGCGATACTAAATATGTGCACTTTTATTGTTTTTTTTTTTATTTAGATAAAGAAATGTATTTATGGGAATAATATTTTTTTTTTTCATTATTTAGGAATTTTTTTTTTTTTTTTTACACATTTGGAATTTTTTTTTAAACTTTTTTACTTTGTCCCAGGGGGGGGGACATCACAGATCGGTGATCTGACAGTTTGCACAGCATTTTGTCAGATTACCGATCTGACTTACAGTGCTGCAGGCTTCACAGTGCCTGCTCTGAGCAGGCTCTGTGAAGCCACCTCCCTCCCTGCAGGACCCGGATCCGCGGCCATCTTGGATCCGGGTCTGGAGCAGGCAGGGAGGGAGGTAAGACCCTCGCAGCAACGCGATCACATCGCGTTGCTGCGGGGGGCTCAGGGAAGCCCGCAGGGAGCCCCCTCCCTGCGCGATGCTTCCCTGCACCGCCGGCACATCGCGATCATGTTTGATCGCGGTGTGCCGGGGGTTAATGTGCTGGGGGCGGTCCGTGACCGCTCCTGGCACATCGTGCCGGATGTCAGCTGGATCGCGCTGGACGTACTATCCCGTCGGTGGTCATACGGGCCCACCCCACCTCGACGGGATAGTACGTCCGATGTCAGAAAGGGGTTAACGTCCCGTTAAAGCATTCACACAACCCATTGGCTGGCGGGTGGTACGGGGCGCTTCTAATGGACTTTACGCCGCACCGCTTCCACAGTTGGTTGGTCACCTCTGCTGTAAACTGGGTACCCTGGTACGAGATAATCTCCTCTCTCTGCTCTGCCATCTCCATCTTGGCCAGCTCCACTTTGGTCCGCTTTGCCATCTCCATATTGGCTAGCTCTATCCTGGTCCTCTCGGCCATCTTTTCCTTCAGATCAGTACGCACATCAGCCATCACCTCTCGTATGATCTCTACTGCAGGGTTTGGGCCATAGAACGCCAGTCTGTTCTTTACCTCCCTCTGGAATTCAGTCTTCTCCACGTTCACATTGGGGGGCGCTGCACTGTCATGTTTCATGATGGCTGCTATCAAATCCGCTTTTGTTTTGTTGCTGGCGATCAACCCCCGGGCTTCCACCAGATCTTTTAATGTAGTCCTCTTTAACTTCTGGTAGTTGTTTTCCATTCATTCCTTTCCTCCTGTAGAAGGGGTATCATATCCCGCTGTCTGCCACCAGTGTAACGGGGTCTACCAAGCTGGGGTACCTCTTTCAGTACCACTCCGTGTTTCAGGAGGTCCACTCTGCTTTGGCTGGAGTCTGAAGGACACTGGCTGGAATTGATTGGTTACATGGGCTCATATAAAATATCACTGCTTCTCCACGTATTTCCAGTCTGACAACACTTTACTCACAGGACACAGAATATATCACACAGATACAGAGGGCAGGCCAATAGAAAAGCAGCAGGTCAGACATACATTACAATAGCCGCAGGTGGCCGGAGCCTGCCGATATTTACTGTGGGAATTACAAAGGTGGGGGGGGACAAAAAGGGAATATCGTGTCCCCTGTAACAGCAGGGTTTTTTTTTTTCCTCTGGGCCTTGCGGACTCAGGCACTGGAAACGACTCGACTCTGGCACTGGACTCAGGCACTGGAAACGACTTTCATCGGACATGCATCAGACACGACTTCCATCAGGAACTTCTCCTGTAATCTTGAGTGAAGATCGTTGATGAGGTTCCTCCATAGATAGATACGCAGATCTTTACTAGGCAGGTCAGAATTTCTAGAGTAAGGAGTGATGTCACAGTACCTAAGTAGACTGCGGGAAGAACACCGTCTAATTCTAACCGACATTCAATCCATCCCTTACGAACTTCACCATTGCTATGGTTAAAGTGGCAAATAACTTAGAAGCTGTGGGGACCTGTCCCTAGAGAACCTCACTCTTTTTCCCCATTCACACAAAACACATATATTACAATTCCATAATGCATATAGATAGGGTTGAGCGAAACGGGTCGAACATTTTCAAAAGTCGCCGACTTTTGGCTAAGTCGGGGTTTCATGAAACCCGATCCGACCCCTGTGCGGGGTCGGCCATGCGGTACGCGACTTTCGCGCCAAAGTCGCGTTTCAATGACGCGAAAAGCGCCATTTCTCAGCCAATGAAGGTAAACGCAGAGTGTGGGCAGCGTGATGACATAGGTCCTGGTCCCCACCATCTTAGAGAAGGGCATTGCAGTGATTGGCTTGCTGTCTGCGACGTCACAGGGGCTATAAAGAGGCGTTCCCGCCGACCGCCATCTTACTGCTGCTGATCTGAGCTTAGGGAGAGGTTGCTGCCGCTTTGTCAGAAGCAGGGATAGCGTTAGGCAGGGTCCATTAACCACAAAACCGCTTGTGCTGCAGCGATTTGCACTGTCCAACACCACCCTCGGTGTGCAGGGACAGTGGAAGTTTTTTTTTTTTTTTTTCCCCTCAGCGCTGTAGCTCATTGGGCTGCCCTAGAAGGCTCCCTGATAGCTGCATTGCTGTGTGTACGCCGCTGTGCAAACCAACTGCTTTTTTCAAAGCACAAATCCTCTTGTTCCTTCCTTTCTGCACAGCTATCTTTTTTGTTTGTCCACACTTTTTATTTCATTTGTGCATCAGTCCACTCCTTATTGCTGCCTGCCATACCTGGCTGAGATTACTGCAGGCAGGGAGATAGTAGCTGCCTGCCATACCTGGCTGAGATTACTGCAGGCAGGGAGATAGTAATTGTAGGACATTCCCTGTTTTTTTTTTTTTTTTTTTTTTGGTGGGAGATTAAGATTGGCAATTTGGCATTTCTGCTAGAGTGCCATCCCTGTGTGTGCCATCTCTCTCACATAGTGGGCCATAGAAAGCCTTTTCATTTTTCTGTATTTTTTTTTGTGGGGTGTATAAATTCTCCCTGATAAAAATACAGTGGGAGATTAATATTGGCCTTTGGGCTTGTGTGCCAGTCCTGAGTGTGCCATCTCTCTCACAAATAGTGGGCCATAGAAAGCCTATTTTATTTTTTTTTGGGTTTTATAAATTCTCCCTGAAAAAAAGGGAGATTAATATTGGCCTCTGGGCTTGTGTGCCAGTCCTGAGCGTGCCATCTGTGCCAGCCCTGAGCGTGCCATCTCTCTCACAAATAGTGGGCCATAGAAAGCCTATTTAATTTTTTTTTTGGTTTTATAAATTCTCCCTGAAAAAAAGGGAGATTAATATTGGCCTCTGGGCTTGTGTGCCAGTTGTGAGCGTGCCATCTGTGCCAGTCCTGAGCGTGCCATCTCTCTCACAAATAGTGGGCCATAGAAAGCCTATTTAATTTTTTTTTTGGTTTTATAAATTTTCCCTGAAAAAAGGGAGATTAATATTGGCCTCTGGGCTTGTGTGCCAGTTGTGAGCGTGCCATCTGTGCCAGCCCTGAGCGTGCCATCTCTCTCACAAATAGTGGGCCATAGAAAGCCTATTTAATTTTTTTTTTTGGTTTTATAAATTCTCCCTGAAAAAAAGGGAGATTAATATTGGCCTCTGGGGTTGTGTGCCAGTTGTGAGCGTGCCATCTGTGCCAGTCCTGAGCGTGCCATCTCTCTCACAAATAGTGGGCCATAGAAAGCCTATTTAATTTTTTTTTTGGTTTTATAAATTTTCCCTGAAAAAAGGGAGATTAATATTGGCCTCTGGGCTTGTGTGCCAGTTGTGAGCGTGCCATCTGTGGCAGTCCTGAGCGTGCCATCTCTCTCACAAATAGTGGGCCATAGAAAGCCTATTTAATTTTTTTTTTGGTTTTATAAATTTTCCCTGAAAAAAGGGAGATTAATATTGGCCTCTGGGCTTGTGTGCCAGTTGTGAGCGTGCCATCTGTGCCAGTCCTGAGCGTGCCATCTCTCTCACAAATAGTGGGCCATAGAAAGCCTATTTAAATATTTTTTTGGTTTTATAAATTCTCCCAGAAAAAAAGGGAGATTAATATTGGCCTCTGGGCTTCTGTGCCAGTCCTGAGCGTGCCATCTGTGCCAGTCCTGAGCGTCCCATCTCTCTCACAAATAGTGGGCCATAGAAAGCCTATTTTTTTTTTTTTTGGGTTTTAGAAATTCTCCCTGAAAAAAAAAGGGAGATTAATATTGCCCTTTGGGCTTGTGTGCCAGTACTAAGCGTGCCATCTCTCTCTCTCTCTCAGTCAGTGGGCCATAGAACGCCTATTTTTGGTTTTATTTGTTTTCTAAATTCTCCCTGAAAAAATCATTTTATTTTATTTGGTTTCTAAATTCTTCCTGATAAAATCATATTTTTTTTATTATTTTTTTTTTCTAAAGTCTCCCTGAAAAAAAAAAAAAAAAAAAAAAAACAGTGGGAGATTAATATTGGCCTTTCTGCTTGTGTGCCAGTCTTGACTCCTGGGTGCGTCATCTCTCAGTCAGTGGGCCATAGAACGCCTATTTTTGGTTTTATTTGTTTTATAAATTCTCCCTGAAAAAATCATTTTATTTTATTTGGTTTCTAAATTCTTCCTGATAAAATCATATTTTTTTTATTATTTTTTTTTCTAAAGTCTCCCTGAAAAAAAAAAAAAAAAAAACAACCAAAAAAAACAGTGGGAGATTAATATTGGCCTTTCTGCTTGTGTGCCAGTCTTGACTCCTGGGTGTGCCATCTCTCTCTCTCTCTCTCTCTCTCCAATTGTGGTCCATAGAAAGCCTATATTTTTTTTCCTTGATTTGGGTTCCAAAATCTACCAGAGAAAATAACTACATCAATCATTGGTAGAAAAATATTGGCCTCTGGGCTTGTGTGCCACTCCTGACTCCTGTGTGCGTCATCTCTCAGTCAGTGGGCCATAGAACGCCTATTTTTGTTTTTATTTGTTTTATAAATTCTCCCTGAAAAAATCATTTTATTTTATTTGGTTTCTAAATTCTTCCTGATAAAATCATATTTTTTTTATTATTTTTTTTTCTAAAGTCTCCCTGAAAAAAAAAAAAAAAAAACAACCAAAAAAAAACAGTGGGAGATTAATATTGGCCTTTCTGCTTGTGTGCCAGTCTTGACTCCTGGGTGTGCCATCTCTCTCTCTCTCTCTCTCTCTCTCTCCAATTGTGGTCCATAGAAAGCCTATATTTTTTTTCCTTGATTTGGGTTCCAAAATCTACCAGAGAAAATAACTACATCAATCATTGGTAGAAAAATATTGGCCTCTGGGCTTGTGTGCCACTCCTGACTCCTGTGTGCATCATCTCTCAGTCAGTGGGCCATAGAACGCCTATTTTTGTTTTTATTTGTTTTATAAATTCTCCCTGAAAAAATCATTTTATTTTATTTGGTTTCTAAATTCATCCTGATAAAATCATATTTTTTTTATTATTTTTTTTTCTAAAGTCTCCCTGAAAAAAAAAAAAAAACAACCAAAAAAAACAGTGGGAGATTAATATTGGCCTTTCTGCTTGTGTGCCAGTCTTGACTCCTGGGTGTGCCATCTCTCTCTCTCTCTCTCTCTCCAATTGTGGTCCATAGAAAGCCTATATTTTTTTTCCTTGATTTGGGTTCCAAAATCTACCAGAGAAAATAACTACATCAATCATTGGTAGAAAAATATTGGCCTCTGGGCTTGTGTGCCACTCCTGACTCCTGTGTGCGTCATCTCTCAGTCAGTGGGCCATAGAACGCCTATTTTTGTTTTTATTTGTTTTATAAATTCTCCCTGAAAAAATCATTTTATTTTATTTGGTTTCTAAATTCTTCCTGATAAAATCATATTTTTTTTATTATTTTTTTTTCTAAAGTCTCCCTGAAAAAAAAAAAAAACAAACAAACAAAAAAAACAGTGGGAGATTAATATTGGCCTTTCTGCTTGTGTGCCAGTCTTGACTCCTGGGTGTGCCATCTCTCTCTCTCTCTCTCTCTCTCTCTCTCCAATTGTGGTCCATAGAAAGCCTATATTTTTTTTCCTTGATTTGGGTTCCAAAATCTACCAGAGAAAATAACTACATCAATCATTGGTAGAAAAATATTGGCCTCTGGGCTTGTGTGCCACTCCTGACTCCTGTGTGCGTCATCTCTCAGTCAGTGGGCCATAGAACGCCTATTTTTGTTTTTATTTGTTTTATAAATTCTCCCTGAAAAAATCATTTTATTTTATTTGGTTTCTAAATTCTTCCTGATAAAATCATATTTTTTTTATTATTTTTTTTTCTAAAGTCTCCCTGGAAAAAAAAAAAAAAAACAAACCCAAAAAAAAAATGGGAGATTAATATTGGCCTTTCTGCTTGTGTGCCAGTCTTGACTCCTGGGTGTGCCATCTCTCTCTCTCTCTCTCTCTCTCTCTCCAATTGTGGTCCATAGAAAGCCTATATTTTTTTTCCTTGATTTGGGTTCCAAAATCTACCAGAGAAAATAACTCCATCAATCATTGGTAGAAAAATATTGGCCTCTGGGCTTGTGTGCCACTCCTGATTCCTGTGTGCGTCATCTCTCACTCAGTGGCCCATAGAAAGCATATAGTTTGTTACATTTGTTTTCTAAATTCTCCCTGCAAAAATCTATTTTTTTTTTTTTGGGGGGTTTCTAAAGTGTTCCTGAAAAAAATAAAAATAAAAAAAAAATAATAGTGTGACATTAATATTAACATTTGTGCTTCAGTGACAGTCCTGCGTGTGGGGCATCTCTCTAATTTGCAGCCACCAAAAAAAGAGTGTGTAACATTGGGCCTGATTTTCGCTGTGGTCTCACCAACCTGTAAAGGGGTAGCTAAATCATACTGAAGTTATAGCTCACCGTGTAAGTTGTGTGACTGCAACAAATAACGTTAGTTTGGTTACGTTTTTAAAACAATGAGGAAGTCTAGTGGAAGAGGTCGTGGCCGGGGGCGTTCATTGTCAGCTGGTAATGAGGGTAGTGGTAGTGGTGGAGTATCAGGTGGTCGTGGGGAAAAAAATATTGCACCTAAGTCTGGAGCTGTGGAGCCAGGTTCGTCGTCCGGCTACACAAGGCCTCGAACGCTCCCTTTTCTGGGATTAGGAAAACCGCTTTTAAAGCCGGAGCAGCAAGAGCAAGTTTTGGCTTATCTTGCTGACTCAGCCTCTAGCTCTTTTGCCTCCTCTCGTGAAACTGGTAAAAGTAAAAGCAGCGCGTCGTTAGTGGATGTTCACGGTCAGGGACAAGTCACTTCCTTGTCCTCTTCAGCAAAAACAACAACAGAGAAGAATGCAGCAGGCGACACAACGGGTTACTCCATGGAGCTCTTTACACATACCGTCCCTGGCTTAGAAAGTGAAGCAGTTAATAGTCCATGCCCATTACAAGTTGAATCTGACATGGAGTGCACTGACGCACAGCCACAGCCAGACTACTATGCTGGTCCTTTGACTCAGACCACAACATTGCCCTCGCAGGGTGCTGATCAAGAATCAGACCCTGATGAGACTATGTTGCCCCATCACGAACGCTATACCACCGAACGACACGGTGACACAGACGAAGTTGCGCAGGAGGTACAAGAAGAGTTATTAGATGACCCAGTTCTTGACCCCGATTGGCAGCCATTGGGGGAACAGGGTGCAGGCGGCAGCAGTTCTGAAGCAGAGGAGGAGGAGGGGCCGCAGCAGGCATCAACATCGCCACAGGTTCCATCTGCCGGGCCCGTATCTTGCCCAAAACGCGTGGCAAAGCCAAAACCTGGTGGAGGACAGCGTGGCCATCCGGTTAAAGCTCAGTCTGCAATGCCTGAAAAGGTATCCGATGCTAGAAAGAGTGCAGTCTGGCATTTTTTTAAACAACATCCAATTGATCAGCGCAAAGTCATCTGTCAAAAATGTTCTACTTCCTTAAGCAGAGGTCAGAATCTGAAAAGTCTCAATACTAGTTGCATGCATAGACATTTAACCACCATGCATTTGAAAGCTTGGACTAACTACCAAACGTCCCTTAAGGTTGTTGCACCCTCGGCCAATGAAGCTAGTCATCAACGCAACATCCCTTCCGGCAGTGTAGGACCACCATTTAGCGCACCACCTGCTGTATCTGTGCAGGTATCTTTGCCAGGCCAAAGCAGTCAGGGTCAGGGAATCACCAGTTTCGTAGTAGGAAACACTGCATCTAGGGCACCGGCGGCAACAATACCATCTCCCACCGTCTCTCAGTCTGCCATGTCCACCGGCACCCCCGCTAGTTCCACGATCTCCAGCTCTCCAGTCCAGCTCACCCTACATGAGACTATGGTTAGAAAAAGGAAATACTTAGCCTCGCATCCGCGTACACAGGGTTTGAACGCCCACATAGCTAGACTAATCTCGTTAGAGATGATGCCCTACCGGTTAGTTGAAAGCGAAGCTTTCAAAGACCTGATGGACTACGCTGTACCACGCTACGAGCTACCCAGTCGACACTTTTTTTCCAGAAAAGCCATCCCAGCCCTCCACCAGCATGTTAAAGAGCGCATCGTCCATGCACTCAGGCAATCTGTGAGCACAAAGGTGCACCTGACAACAGATGCATGGACCAGTAGGCATGGCCAGGGACGTTACGTGTCCATCACGGCACACTGGGTAAATGTGGTGGATTCAGGGTCCACAGGGGACAGCAAGTTTGGGACAGTTCTGCCTAGCCCACGGTCTAGTAAACAGTTGTCTGTAGCCGTTCGCACCCCCTCCTCCTCCTCCTCCTCCTCGTCCTCCTGCAGAAGCAAGAGCTCGTCCACAGACCGCAGTCGCACAAACACTCCATCCGCACCTGCCACTGTTGCACACCAGGTCTCCCATTATGGGGCAGCTACTGGCAAACGTCAGCAGGCTGTATTGGCTATGAAGTGTTTGGGCGACAATAGACACACCGCGGAAGTTCTGTCCGAGTTCTTGCAGCAAGAAACGCAGTCGTGGCTGGGCACTGTAGATCTTGAGGCAGGCAAGGTAGTGAGTGATAACGGAAGGAATTTCATGGCTGCCATCTCCCTTTCCCAACTGAAACACATTCCTTGCCTGGCTCACACCTTAAACCTGGTGGTGCAGTGCTTCCTGAAAAGTTATCCGGGGTTATCCGACCTGCTCCTCAAAGTGCGTGGACTTTGCGCACATATCCGCCGTTCGCCTGTACACTCCAGCCGTATGCAGACCTATCAGCGTTCTTTGAACCTTCCCCAGCATCGCCTAATCATAGACGTTGCAACAAGGTGGAACTCAACACTGCACATGCTTCAGAGACTGTGCGAACAGAGGCGGGCTGTTATGTTTTTGTGGGAGGATACACATACACGAGCAGGCAGTAGGATGGCAGACATGGAGTTGTCAGGTGTGCAGTGGTCGAAGATTCAAGACATGTGTCAAGTCCTTCAGTGTTTTGAGGAATGCACACGGCTGGTTAGTGCAGACAACGCCATAATAAGCATGAGCATCCCCCTAATGCGTCTGCTGATGCAAAGTTTGACGCACATAAAGGATCAGGCGTCTGCACCAGAGGAAGAGGAAAGCCTTGATGACAGTCAGCGATTGTCTGGTCAGGGCAGTGTACATGACGAGGTACCGGGCGAAGAGGAGGTGGAGGATGAGGAGGATGATGGGGATGAGTATATTTTTAATGAGGAAGCTTTCCTGGGGGCATGGGAAATTGGTGGCGTGGCAAGGCCGGGTTCTGGTTTTTTGAGGGACACAAGTGACGTAGATTTGCCTGCAACTGCCCCTCAACCAAGCACAACCGCAGATTTGACAACGGGAACTTTGGCCCACATGGCGGATTATGCCTTGCGTATCCTCAAAAGGGACACACGCATTACAAAAATGATGAACGATGACGATTACTGGTTGGCCTGCCTCCTTGATCCTCGCTATAAAGGCAAATTGCAAAATATTATGCCACATGAGAACTTGGAACTAATATTAGCAACAAAACAATCAACTCTTGTTGACCGTTTGCTTCTGGCATTCCCTGCACACAGCGCCCGTGATCGTTCTCACACGAGCTCCAGGGGCCAGCAGACCAGAGGTGTTAGAGGGGCAGAAATCAGAAGTGGCGTTGGCCAGAGGGGTTTTCTGACCAGGTTGTGGAGTGATTTTTCTATGACCGCAGACAGGACAGGTACTGCAGCATCAATTCAAAGTGACAGGAGACAACATTTGTCCAGTATGGTTACAAACTATTTTTCATCCCTTATCGACGTTCTCCCTCAACCGTCATTCCCATTTGATTACTGGGCATCCAAATTAGACACCTGGCCAGAATTGGCAGAATATGCATTGCAGGAGCTTGCTTGCCCGGCAGCTAGTGTCCTATCAGAAAGAGTATTCAGTGCTGCAGGTTCAATACTAACAGAAAAAAGGACTCGTCTGGCTACCCAAAATGTAGATGATCTAACCTTCATTAAAATGAACCACAACTGGATTTCAAAATCTTTTGCCCCACCCTGCCCGGCTGACACCTAGCTTTCCTATGAAAAGGTCTTGCCTGTGGACTATTCTGAATGACTTTTCCAATCTCGTAATTTTCTTCACCTGATTGTCCAGCATACGACATGTTTCCACCTCACGAAATGGCCAAACTCCCCACACGGGGCCGTGCTATCGCCACTTTGCGCTTGGACCCTTGAGAGTGCTGTTTGTCTGAAGAGGTGGGTGTGGCCGCTTTTGGTCGACGGCACTGCCACTGGGTCCCTCATAGTACAATAAAGTGTCTCTGGCGGTGGTGGTGCGCACCCAACGTCAGACACACCGTTGTAATATGAGGGGCCCTGTGCCTGTACCGCCGGCCACAAGACAGTTCCCCCCCCCAGCTCAAACAGTGCTCTACCACTAGCAAAATTATCTCTCACAGCTTCACCAATGTGTAGTCTAGGCGCTGACATCCTTCAATGCCTGGCACTGACAATACCATTGTTTTGACATTTTTGTTATGTTAGGCCTTCGAAGCCTGTCTGCGGTCCCTTCTTTCTACAACTACTACACTGACCAGGCCACTGCTGGCCGTGTTACCCTGGAACCAATTTAAAAGTGCCTACAGTCAGCCCAATTTTGTTATGTTAGGCCTTCGAAGACTGTCTGCCGTCACTCCTTCCACTAGACTTCCACTGACCATACACTGCTGCCCATGTACCCCTGGAACCAATTTAAAAGTGCCTACAGCCAGCCCAATTTTGTTATGTTAGGCCTTCGAAGCCTGTCTGCGGTCACTCCTTCCACTAGACTTCCACTGACCAGACCACTGCTGCCCGTGTACCCCTGCAACCAATTTAAAAGTGCCTACAGCCAGCCCAAGTTTGTTATGTTAGGCCTTTGAAGCCTGTCTGCGGTCACTCCTTCCACTAGACTTCCACTGACCAGACCACTGCTGCCCGTGTACCCCTGGAACCAATTTAAAAGTGCCTACAGCCAGCCCAAGTTTATTATGTTAGGCCTTCGAAGCCTGTCTGCGGTCACTCCTTCCACTAGACTTCCACAGACCAGACCACTGCTGCCCGTGTACCCCTGGAACCAATTTAAAAGTGCCTACAGCCAGCCCAAGTTTGTTATGTTAGGCCTTGGAAGCCTGTCTGCGGTCACTCCTTCCACTAGACTTCCACTGACCAGACCACTGCTGCCCGTGTACCCCTGGAACCAATTTAAAAGTGCCTACAGCCAGCCCAAGTTTGTTATGTTAGGCCTTCGAAGCCTGTCTGCGGTCACTCCTTCCACTAGACTTCCACTGACCAGACCACTGCTGCCCGTGTACCCCTGGAACCAATTTAAAAGTGCCTACAGCCAGCCCAAGTTTGTTATGTTAGGCCTTGGAAGCCTGTCTGCGGTCACTCCTTCCACTAGACTTCCACTGACCAGACCACTGCTGCCCGTGTACCCCTGGAACCAATTTAAAAGTGCCTACAGCCAGCCCAAGTTTGTTATGTTAGGCCTTGGAAGCCTGTCTGCGGTCACTCCTTCCACTAGACTTCCACTGACCATACACTGCTGCCCATGTACCCCTGGAACAAATTTAAAAGTGCCTACAGCCAGCCCAAGTTTGTTATGTTAGGCCTTCGAAGCCTGTCTGCGTCCCGTTCTTTCAACTACAACTACACTGACCAGGCCACTGATGGCTGTGTTCCCCTGGAACCAATTTTAACTTGCCTACAGCCAGCCCTATGTTATTATGTTAGGCCTTCGAAGCCTGTCTGCGTCCCGTTCTTTCAACTACAACTACACTGACCAGGCCACTGATGGCCGTGTTCCCCTGGAACCAATTTTAACTTGCCTACAGCCAGCCCAATGTTAGGCCTTTGATGCCTGTCTGCCGTCACTCCTTCCACTAGGCCTCCACTGACCTGTCTATTGCTGCCCGTGTACCCCTTGAACCAACATCATTAAATATAAAAAAAATTAATTTGATTATAAAAAATAAGATCGTGTTGAGATCTCAAATGCAGACATTTTAACAATCAAAACAAACACACAACAAATATCTGGAACTGTACTGCAAAGGTCCAACAGCTACAATTTCTTTCTCCTGCAAGAAGTTAACTGAAAGTTTTTTGGAGTTGTTAACACAGATATGGCATCCACCGAGTGTTGTCCTGTCGCGTCTCCTTTAAATTATTTCCAATAAGATGTTAAACTATTAATTTAATAAAATCAATAATTAAAAAAATAATTGAGTAAGTCAAAAGCACATTGCAAATAAACATTAATTACAAATCAAGAAGCATGGCGCGTCCGAGGGTGAGTAGATACCGAATAAGAATATAATCACCCTCGGACGCGCAATGCTTATTTAAAACAGCCTTCCTTCCTAAGAATCAGCCCTTCCGTGGTGTAGAGAGAGGTTGTGTTACACTCCAAGGTGTTCCCCAGGTTGCCTTTCCTGAGCTTCGATCTTCCGGCTCTCGTTTAGTAGCTGTTGGAAACTACGCTGCATTAGGCCTACTAATTGTGTATGGGTGAAACAGTGGCGCATCTGCGGTCCCTCCTTCCACTAGGCCTCCACTGACCTGTCTACTGCGGCCCGTGTACCCCTTGAACCAACCTAATAAAATATTTAAAAAATTAATTTGATTATAAAAAATAAGATCGTGTTGAGATCTCAAATGCAGACATTTTAACAATCAAAACAAACACACAACAAATATCTGGAACTGTACTACAAAGGTCCAACAGCTACAATTTCTTTCTCCTGCAAGAAGTTAACTGAAAGTTTTTTGGAGTTGTTAACACAGATATGGCATCCACCGAGTGTTGTCCTGTCGCGTCTCCTTTAAATTATTTCCAATAAGATGTTAAACTATTAATTTAATAAAATCAATAATTAAAAAAATAATTGAGTAAGTCAAAAGCACATTGCAAATAAACATTAATTACAAATCAAGAAGCATGGCGCGTCCGAGGGTGAGTAGATACCGAATAAGAATATAATCACCCTCGGACGCGCAATGCTTATTTAAAACAGCCTTCCTTCCTAAGAATCAGCCCTTCCGTGGTGTAGAGAGAGGTTGTGTTACACTCCAAGGTGTTCCCCAGGTTGCCTTTCCTGAGCTTCGATCTTCCGGCTCTCGTTTAGTAGCTGTTGGAAACTACGCTGCATTAGGCCTACTAATTGTGTATGGGTGAAACAGTGGCGCATCTGCGGTCCCTCCTTCCACTAGGCCTCCACTGACCTGTCTACTGCGGCCCGTGTACCCCTTGAACCAACCTAATAAAATATTTAAAAAATTAATTTGATTATAAAAAATAAGATCGTGTTGAGATCTCAAATGCAGACATTTTAACAATCAAAACAAACACACAACAAATATCTGGAACTGTACTACAAAGGTCCAACAGCTACAATTTCTTTCTCCTGCAAGAAGTTAACTGAAAGTTTTTTGGAGTTGTTAACACAGATATGGCATCCACCGAGTGTTGTCCTGTCGCGTCTCCTTTAAATTATTTCCAATAAGATGTTAAACTATTAATTTAATAAAATCAATAATTAAAAAAATAATTGAGTAAGTCAAAAGCACATTGCAAATAAACATTAATTACAAATCAAGAAGCATGGCGCGTCCGAGGGTGAGTAGATACCGAATAAGAATATAATCACCCTCGGACGCGCAATGCTTATTTACAACAGCCTTCCTTCCTAAGAATCAGCCCTTTCGTGGTGTAGAGAGAGGTTGTGTTACACTCCAAGGTGTTCCCCGGGTTGCCTTTCATGAGCTTCGATCTTCCGGCTCTCGTTTAGTAGTTGGTGGAAACTACGCTGCATTAGGCCTACAAATTTGGTATGGGGTGTAGAGACAGGTTGTGTTACACTCCAAGGTTTTCACCAGGTTGCCTTTCCTGAGCTTCGATCTTCATGCTCTCGTTTAGTAGTTGTAGAAAAGTACGCTGCATTAGGCCTACAAAATGGGTATGGGGTGGAGAGAGATGGTGTGTTACACTCCAAGGTGTTCCCCAGGTTGCCTTTCCTGAGCTTCGATCTTCATGCTCTCGTTTAGTAGGTGTCGGAAAGTAGGCTGCATTAGGCCTAAAAAATGGGGAATGGGGTGGAGAGAGATGGTGTGTTACACTCCAAGGTGTTCCCCAGGTTTCCTTGCCATTGCTTCGGTCTTCCGACTCTCGTTTAGTAGTTGTAGAAAAGTACACTGCATTAGGCCTAAAAAATGGGTATGGGGTGGAGAGAGATGGTGTGTTACACTCCAAGGTGTTCCCCAGGTTGCCTTTCCTGAGCTTCGATCTTCATGCTCTCGTTTAGTAGGTGTCGGAAAGTAGGCTGCATTAGGCCTACAAATTGGGTATGGGGTGGAGAGAGATGGTGTGTTACACTCCAAGGTGTTCCCCAGGTTGCCTTTCCTGAGCTTCGATCTTCATGCTCTCGTTTAGTAGGTGTCGGAAAGTAGGCTGCATTAGGCCTACAAATTGGGTATGGGGTGGAGAGAGATGGTGTGTTACACTCCAAGGTGTTCCCCAGGTTTCCTTGCCATTGCTTCGGTCTTCCGACTCTCGTTTAGTAGTTGTAGAAAAGTACACAGCATTAGGCCTACAAAATGGGTATGGGGTGGAGAGAGATGGTGTGTTACACTCCAAGGTGTTCCCCAGGTTGCCTTTCCTGAGCTTCGATCTTCATGCTCTCGTTTAGTAGGTGTCGGAAAGTAGGCTGCATTAGGCCTAAAAAATGGGGAATGGGGTGGAGAGAGATGGTGTGTTACACTCCAAGGTGTTCCCCAGGTTTCCTTGCCATTGCTTCGGTCTTCCGACTCTCGTTTAGTAGTTGTAGAAAAGTACACTGCATTAGGCCTAAAAAATGGGTATGGGGTGGAGAGAGATGGTGTGTTACACTCCAAGGTGTTCCCCAGGTTGCCTTTCCTGAACTTCGATCTTCATGCTCTCGTTTAGTAGGTGTCGGAAAGTAGGCTGCATTAGGCCTACAAATTGGGTATGGGGTGGAGAGAGATGGTGTGTTACACTCCAAGGTGTTCCCCAGGTTGCCTTTCCTGAGCTTCTATCTTCAGGCTCTCATTAAATTGTGGTTAAATGGAACAACTGCATTTGGCGTACTAGTTGGTTTGGGGCCTACTATCGGTGTCTGCCACTCCTTGCTGTTCTCCTGGTTTCCTGTCCTGAAATTCCATTTTCAGCCTCTCGTTAAGTAGTTGTTAATGTTAGACTGCATTTGGCCTACTAGTTGGGTTGGGGCCTACTATCGGTGTCTGCCACTCCTTGCTGTTCTCCTCCACTGAACAAAGCTGTGCCCCCTGTTTACTACGGTTGCCAATTTTGAACTGCATTTCGACTACTTACTGATTTGGCCCTACTCTCTGTGTCAGCCTCTCATTCCAGTTGTCCTCCACTGCAATGCCCCCTGGTTATTCCTGTGTTACCAATTTTGAACTGCATTTAGCCCACTTTCTTCTTTGGGCCTATATCTGTGTTTCCACTTCATCGTGCCCATTGCCCAGCCAGTGATAGATGAGTCTGCTGGTACATTGACCCATAACGCAACATTCCCCGTGCACGCTACACAACAACATTGTGACCCTGCTGAAAGTCAGGTTGCTCTTCCCGCATACCATACCACCTTACACGGGGACAAAGAGGAAGGTGCAGATGAAAGTGCAGGTTCCTTCATCAGGTGGGGGGAGGAATACTAGTTGGCGACGTCACTGGCACAGGGCCTCTCATAGTACGCAAAAGTGTTGCTGCCGGTGGGAGGCGCCCCCGCCGTGCAAACACACCGCTGTACTTTGAGGGGCCCTGTGCCAGTGCCAATGCCAACGAGTGGGCCCCCCCTGCTTGCTCAGGTTCACAGCACTTGCAAAGTTGAAATACTTACCTCTCCCTGCTCCACTGCCGTGACGTGGTCCAGATTTCCTGGGCCCACTAATTACTTGAACCAGCCCTACCCCCCACAACTTTAGCCAAATGACCCCCAATTTCAAATGCCTTCCAATTATTATAAGGTAAATTACGCTTGACAAGCTTCATTAAGAAGAATGGATGGTTTTGACATTAAAATGGGTACTCTAGGTGTTTTCCTGGCCCCCACTCACTGCCGACTATGCTGCCCCATTGACTTGCATTGGGTTTCGTGTTTCGGTCGATCCCGACTTTACGTCATAATCGGCCGATTTCACTCGACCCGACTTTGGACATAGTCGGGTTTCGCAAAACCCGGCTCGACTCTAAAAAGGTCAAGGTCGCTCAACTCTACATATAGAGACTTAAGCTAAAATAGCATGGCTGCTAATGATCCATAATGCACATGCAGATCATTGCTCCATGTACAGTTGGAGTTATCTACTGGCTGTAAATGCATGAACACCTTCACATGAACACACTTACTGAGTATGTCAATGTACAGGTAGTCCTGGACTTACACCTAAAGTGTCTATATGCACACATATGGAATTAGTACACAGTAACACGACAATGAATAAAACATCATTATTATATACAATAAATATTGGATTCGGGTTAAAGGACTGGATTTTTCTCATGTCCTTAACCCCCTTTACCGGCTGAGTTAATGGTGCTCAGCCTGACTTCCGTGCAGTTGGGTGTCCAGTCTTTTGGACCGGGGAGGAAAATGACAGGACGAAGTGGCGTTGGGTTGTATTACAGTCTCCTCCTCATGGCTGAAATCTGAGAGGAGATGTTTCAGCTCAGCACCAAACGTAAAAGGGGTGTTCTGGAGTCTCTCAGGGGCATCTGGGAAAAGGTCAAGACTTCTTCTCTGGAGTGATAGGTGCTCTTCTACGTAGATACCTAAAATGGACAAAGGGAACAATACGCTCTGGGAAATCTCCCAGTGCAGTTAATTAACATCCTTATTTGATGCTTCCCTATCCCCCCAAACTCACTCATTCTTTAAACTTTTACTTCAGGGTGACCTCCCCCTGTTAACCTTTCTTGAGCTGCCCAATAATTAGCTAATGCCTCAACTCTCCTGAACCCCACAAAATGAATGCAATTTTCTTATAGTTTGATCCTAGTCAATTGCCTCTGGTTCCTATACAGACACCCCTACCAGTTTTCCACAATTCAAAAGAGTAACATACAACCCTCGCAGCTACTTAACACCCTAGGAAAACTAAACGTTAAACTAAGGTTCACTAACTCTAGTTGTATCCTGCATCAGGTCTTAAACAAAACCATGTTATCCGTCTAAACTTCAAGGTCAGCACACAGTATAACACGACACTCCCTTGTGTACGTCCGTTATCTGTCCATGCTTCTCCGCCTGTCTTAGTTCACGTAACAACACCCTTTATCCAATCTAAGATGCACAGGAAAACAAAGTCAATTTTACAGCTGAACTTCAAAGCCTAGGTGAACACACACCTCCCTACCTATCTTAGTTCAAGCAACAAATCAGAGCATCCATGGATTATTAAAAGAAACATAAAAAAAATATGCAAATTGCCTCTTCTGAGAAAAAGAGGACTTAAACTCTATAGTGTCACCTGTTGGAAGTAGCGATCCTACAAGTCACAATCAACTCTTTAACGAGTCGTGCAATATGACTTAGGATAAAAGCCAAATTAGTATCTCAATTCGCAGACACGGTGTTTCGGGCTGTTGGCCCTCGTCAGTGCGAAGCATGAGAACTAATTTGGCTAGGTGAGAGGCTCTGGACTGGGGTTAAAGAGTTGATTGTGACTGACGAGGGCCAACAGCCCGAAACACCGTGTCTGCGAATTGAGATACTAATTTGGCTTTTATCATAAGTCATATTGCACGACTCGTTAAAGAGTTGATTGTGACTTGTAGGATCACTACTTCCAACAGGTGGCGCTATAGAGTTTAAGTCCTCTTTTTCTCAGAAGAGGCAATTTGCATATTATATTTCCCAGAGGAGCATTGCACGGCGAATAAGCCTCCTTACCTTGACAAGCCAGAGATGGTATGTCACTCTCCATAAGGAGAAACGATACCCCATAAAAGCAATAACACCCTTAGGAAAACTAAAAGTAAAACTAAGGTACACTGACTTTAGTTGTATCCTGCATCAGGTCTTAAACAAAAGCATTTTATCTGTCCAAACCTCAAGGTCTTAGCAGCACACAGTAAAACATGACACTCCGTCGTGTACATCCGTTATCTGTCCATGCTTCTTCGCCTATCTTAGTTCACGTAACAACAACCTTTTCCAATGTAAGATGCACAGGAAAACAAACAAACAAAGTCAATTTTTACAGCTGAACTTCAAAGCCTAGGTGAACACACACCTCCCTACCTATATTACTTTAAGCAACAAATCAGAGCATCCATGGATGTGACTCTATTATACTGCGATCCGTGTTACTCTTATCATTATGAATTCTATGGAAAACTGTAGCTGAAAAAAGTACCAGTAAATAAACCTCATTACTTCACAGGGGGTCTGATAGTAAACAGCAAACAACCAACAACTAGCAAATCCTGTTATAATTGCAATCACAATGAACCTCAGATAAGGCCCTTCTGCCTCCTGTCTAAAGGTACCTTCACACATAATGATTTCGTTAACGATATCATTGCTTTTTGTGACGTAGCAACGATATCGTTAACGAAATCGTTATGCGTGACAGCGACCAATGATCAGGCCCCTGCTGGGAGATCGTTGGTCGCTGGGAATGATCAGGACCTTTTTTTGGTCGCTGATCACCCGCTGTCATCGCTGAATCGGCGTGTGTGACGCCGATCCAGCAATGTGTTCACTGCTAACCAGGGTAAATATCGGGTTACTAAGCACAGGGCCGCGCAGACTGTGTCAGCGCCGGCCGGCCGTAAAGCAGAGCACAGTGGTGACGTCACTGCTGTGCTCTGCTTTACAATGGTAACCAGGGTAAATATCGGGTTACTAAGCGCGGCCCTGCGCTTAGTAACCCGATATTTACCCTGGTTACCCGGGGACTTCGGCATCGTTGAAGACAGTTTCAACGATGCCGAAGTCTTTCCCCTGATCGTTGGTCGCTGGAGAGAGCTGTCTGTGTGACAGCTCCCCAGCAACCACACAACGACTTCCCAACGATCACGGCCAGGTCGTATCGCTGGTCGTGATCGTTGGTAAGTCGTTTAGTGTAATGGTACCTTTAACCACACTGGTCTAATACATTACAATGACAAAAGAGCAAACTTAGCAAATAGAAGAGTAAAAGAAATTAAACAAAACAAACAATCAGAAAGACCAGAGGCCAGACTGAAACTCTGAAAACTGAATTTACATCAAGGTCTCTCTAGCCTCTCTGGTTGTAATTGGCCATTTTGAGGAGTCTGCACATGGAAGGGCACAGACTGAGAGGAAATGCCATTATGTCTGTGAAAATGCCTGTGCTCCTTGACAATATTGCTAGGCCCCTCACAATTACTTGTGCAGTAACAGTCCATTGCAATATGTCCAAAGTGACCACATTTACAACATTTCACAGAATGATATTTCCTCTCCCTCATTGTACCCGGCCATTTGCAGTACCTGGCAATATGGCCGGAGCCAGCACAGGCATAACATCTAACACATGCCATGCCTGATTTAGGGGGCCGGACAGAACATACTTCCTTCTGTCTGGAACTTTTAAACTCTTCCATTACTAAGGATGCACTCTTAACAATGTTACATTTGCACTTTTTTTGTAATTTAGACAGCACATATCTGTCATTACTTTTCGTTATTGGATCAAAATTTGATAACCTATTTGATCCCTCACCTGTTCCTTCACTCCCCCTTTTTGCCCTGCACAGGGCACAATTGGTCGGGGATCTGACCTTGTTTTCAGAGACAAAGAGAAGGCCGGCACCACATTTGAAAAATCATTGATGATATTTTTCAGACTAGTAATCAGTTGGGAACTAGTATCCAGCTTCACACTGCACTGATTAAGGCTACGTTCACACTAGCGTTGCGCCGCCCTGCGTCGGCGACGCAACGCGCGACGCACGGAAAAACGCGCGCGTTTTGCGACGCGTGCGTCGTTTTTTGACGAAATCGGACGCAAGAAAAATGCAACTTGTAGCGTTTTCTTGCGTCCGACGCTAGCGTCTAAAACGACGCACGTGTCGGAAAACGCGTGCAAAAAGACGCACGCGTCCCCTATGTTAAACATAGGGGCGCGTCGCCGCTGCGTCGCCGCTGCGTCGCCGACGCAACAGCGACGCGACGCTAATGTGAACGTAGCCTAATAATGGCATCACTAGCTGCTGCCATTTCCTTCACAGCTTTGATCTCAGCCCCAGACTAAGTCAGATGGGCTTCCATATCAACACAATGATTTTTCATTTTCAGCAGTTGTGATTCAAGACTGGCAACCTACTTTTCTCTGTCCACATTATACTGTTCATTCTCTGCCAGTTGTGTCTGTAAGGCACACACTCTCTGCACATTAGTCACACAACACTGGCAGTGGAAATTTGGGGAATCTGCATTACACAGGGATTCCTCATACAGACAGATCAGTTTAGCTAACATTTGTATTCGTTTACTAGATTTATTCAAGACCGACCGTCTCTCTATGCACATGCTGTGATGCCCACATGCTTGTTCCAATAGGGCAGACCATAGCATTTCTGCAGATTTGGGTACAGTGGGGGTTACTGGGTGAAATTTAGGCTATGTGCACACGTTCAGGATTTCTCGCAGAAAATTCCTGAGAATTCCGGACATTTTCTGCAAGAAATCCGCAAGAAAACCGCATGCGTTTTTGCCGCGATTTTGCCGCGGTTTTGCTGCGTTTTTGCCGCGGTTTTGACGCGTTTTTGCCGCGGTTTTTTCCGGACACTTCCCAATGCATTTTGGAGTGGGAAATCCGCAAAAAAAATGGAAAATTAATGAACATGCTGCGGTTTTTACCGCAATGCGTTTTTTTCGCGGAAAAAAACGCATCATGTGCACAAAACATGCAGAATTCATTCTAAATGATGGGATGCTTATTGTATGCGTTTTTTTTGCGGTTTTATAGCGTTTTTATCGGGAAAAACCGCGAAAAAACCGCAACGTGTGCACACAGCCTAAAGGTACCTTCACACATAACGATATTGTTAACGATATCGTTGCTATTTGTGACGTAGCAACGATATCGTTAATGAAATCGTTCTGTGTGACAGCGACCAACGATCAGGCCCCTGCTGGGAGATCGTTGGTTGCTGAATAAAGTCCAGAACTTTATTTCGTCGCTGGACTCCCTGGAGACATCGCTGGATCGGCGTGTGTGACACCGATCCAGCGATGTCTTCACTGGTAACCAGGGTAAACATCGGGTAACTAAGCGCAGGGCCGCGCTTAGTAACCCGATGTTTACCCTGGTTACCATGCTAAAAGTAAAAACAAACAAACACTAGATACTTACCTACCGCTGTCTGTCCTCCAGCGCTGTGCTCTGCACTCCTCCTGTACTGGCTGTGAGCCGGAAAGCAGAGCGGTGACGTCACCGCTCTGCTTTCCGGCTCCCAGACAGTACAAGAGGAGAGCAGAGAAGCAGAGCGCAGCGCTGGAGGACAGACAGCGGTAGGTAAGTATCTAGTGTTTGTTTTTTTTAACTTTTAGCATGGTATCCAGGGTAAACATCGGGTTACTAAGCGCGGCCCTGCGCTTAGTTACCCGATGTTTACCCTGGTTACCGGCATCGTTGGTCGCTGGAGAGCGGTCTGTGTGACAGCTCTCCAGCGACCAAACAGCGACGCTGCAGCGATCCGGATCGTTGTCGGTATCGCTGCAGCGTCGCTTAATGTGAAGGGGCCTTTACTGTGCTTTGCTAATCTTTTAAGGATTGATAAGTCCATACTCACTCTTCCTGAAGCCATCTTGGTTGTCCTCCTTGTCCCTTCTCTGCTGCTTGAAAAGTTCCTTATACCTCTGGAACACCTTTTCCTGACCAGCTGGACTTTACCTTGAGAACGACTATGACTCTTTGGAAGATTGGACTGGTAAGGATCACCCCAAACTCTCAAAGATTACCAAGCAAAGGAAAAAGAAAAAACGTTAAAAATCAGAAGACTGGGTTCTCTGTTATTGATTTTGTTTCATGTATATCTTGTATTGAAAATTTGCATCACCCGTCTGAACTATCAGCGCTCTGAACGCACAGGATTACGCAACAGTTCACCCTGTATCAGTGTAATCTGTCCACGTCCCTACGGCCTGATCAGTTCACAGACGATGACCAGAAATTCATACAGCAAAACATGTTAAACAAAATCTAAACAGTGGGCATGTAGCTCGCCATTGTAAAAGGATCAAAATCCTCCCCAAAATATCAAACCTTATGGTTATCAAAAGGGGGAATCTCCTTACACCTCTATTGAGATGCGATATTAACTATTAACGCCGAACTTGGCTATTAATAATTAACATCCACTTAATAATACCTCAACGTTATATATTCCTTATACTATATACTAACTGAGACAAAACAGTGTAACAATAAAGGATATTTATTACACACTGTAGCGTGGCTAAAGGTCATGTGATTAATGGACGGTATGTATCGCAGAGGTGGGTGGCCCTGTGATGGAAGCCTGGGTGTTGTGAATTCTGTGGCAGAGTTCACTCCTGTGGTCACAAGTGGTACTTCGGCTGATTCTCTCTGGGATCTTCCGTTTGTGGAGGAAAGTGGTACTGCAGCTTCTGAGTTTCCTCCCTCAGGTGATCTGGTGAGCTCGTTGGCTTCTTCTCTACTTAACTCCACCTGATGCTTTGATCTATGCTTCCTGTCAATGTTTCAGTGTGGGACTTGTTTTTTCCCTGGATCATTCCTGTGGCCTGCTGCTCTGCAAAGCTAAGTTTTGCTTATGTTATTTTGTTGCTATTTTTCTGTCCAGCTTGCTTTATTGGTTTTTCTCGCCTGCTGGAAGCTCTGAGACGCAGAGGGACCACCTCCGTACCGTTAGTCGGTGCGGAGGGTCTTTTTGTCCCCTCTGCGTGGTTTTTTATAGGTTTTTGTGCTGACCGCAAAGTTATCTTCCCTATCCTCGTTCTGTTCAGCTAGTCGGGCCTCACTTTGCTAAATCTGTTTCATCTCTATGTTTGTGTTTTCATCTTACTCACAGTCATTATATGTGGGGGGCTGCCTTTTCCTTTGGGGAATTTCTCTGAGGCAAGGTAGGCTTATTTTTCTATCTTCAGGATTAGCTAGTTTCTCAGGCTGTGACGAGGCGCCTAGGTTCTGGTCAGGAGCGCTCCACGGCTACCTTTAGTGTGGTTTGATAGGCTTAGGGATTGCGGTCTACAGAGTTCCCACGTCTCAGAGCTCGTTCTATTATTTTGGGTTATTGTCAGTTCACCGTATGTGCTCTGACCTCCATGTCCATTGTGATTCTGAATTGCCTTTCATAACAGTACAGGAAGCCAAAAGTGCTAATGATTCTCAATAGAGGGAAAAAAGAAGTTCTGAGACCATTTTTTTTTCTTTGCACTGTGTTTTGTCTTTTTTTTCCCCTAGACATTTGGGTGGTTCAGGACACAGGTGTAGCAATGGACATTAAAGGTCTGTCTTCATGTGTGGATCAGCTCACGGCAAGAGTTCAAAATATTCAAGATTTTGTGGTCCAGAATTCTTTGCTTGAACCGAGAATTCCTATTCCAGATTTGTTTTTTGGAGATAGAACTAAATTTCTGAGTTTCAAAAATAATTGTAAACTATTTCTGGCTTTGAAACCTCGCTCTTCTGGTGACCCAATTCAACAGGTTAGGATCGTCATTTCTTTTTTGTGCGGCGACCCTCAGGACTGGGCGTTTTCTCTTGCGTCAGGAGATCCTGCATTGAGTAATATCGATGCGTTTTTCCTGGCGCTTGGGTTGCTGTACGATGAGCCTAATTCAGTGGATCAGGCAGAAAAAAATTTGCTGGCTCTTTGTCAGGCTCAGGATGAGATAGAGGTATATTGTCAGAAATTTAGAAAGTGGTCAGTGCTCACTCAATGGAATGAATCTGCGCTGGCAGCAATATTCAGAAAGGGTCTCTCTGAAGCCCTTAAGGATGTCATGGTGGGATTTCCTATGCCTGCTGGTTTGAATGAGTCTATGTCTTTGGCCATTCAGATCGGTCGACGCTTGCGTGAGCGTAAACCTGTGCACCATTTGGCGGTATTACCTGAGCTTAAACCTGAGCCTATGCAGTGTGATAGGACCTTGACCAGAGTTGAACGGCAAGAACATAGACGTCTGAATGGTCTGTGTTTCTACTGTGGTGATTCCACTCATGCTATCTCTGATTGTCCTAAGCGCACTAAGCGGTTCGCTAGGTCTGCCACCATTGGTACTGTACAGTCAAAATTTCTTCTGTCCGTTACCTTGATCTGCTCTTTGTCATCATATTCTGTCATGGCATTTGTGGATTCAGGCGCTGCCCTGAATTTGATGGACTTGGAATATGCTAAGCGTTGTGGGTTTTTCTTGGAGCCCTTGCAGTGTCCTATTCCATTGAGAGGAATTGATGCTACGCCTTTGGCCAAGAATAAGCCTCAATACTGGACCCAGCTGACCATGTGCATGGCTCCTGCACATCAGGAGGTTATTCGCTTTCTGGTGTTGCATAATCTGCATGATGTGGTTGTGTTGGGGTTGCCATGGCTACAAGCCCATAATCCAGTATTAGATTGGAAATCCATGTCGGTGTCCAGCTGGGGTTGTCAGGGGGTACATGGTGATGTTCCATTTCTGTCAATTTCGTCATCCACTCCTTCTGAGGTCCCAGAGTTCTTGTCTGATTACCGTGATGTATTTGATGAGCCCAAGTCCAATACCCTACCTCCGCATAGGGATTGTGATTGTGCTATCAATTTGATTCCTGGTAGTAAATTCCCAAAAGGTCGATTGTTTAATTTGTCTGTGCCTGAGCACACCGCTATGCGCAGTTATGTGAAGGAATCCCTGGAGAAGGGGCATATTCGCCCGTCATCGTCGCCATTAGGAGCAGGGTTCTTTTTTGTAGCCAAGAAGGATGGTTCGCTGAGACCTTGTATAGATTACCGCCTTCTTAATAAGATCACGGTTAAATTTCAGTACCCCTTGCCATTGTTATCTGATCTGTTTGCTCGGATTAAGGGGGCTAGTTGGTTCACAAAGATAGATCTTCGTGGTGCGTATAATCTGGTGCGAATTAAGCAAGGTGATGAATGGAAAACTGCATTTAATACGCCCGAGGGTCATTTTGAGTATCTTGTGATGCCGTTCGGACTTGCCAATGCTCCATCAGTGTTTCAGTCCTTTATGCATGACATCTTCCGAGAGTACCTGGATAAATTCCTGATTGTGTACTTGGATGACATTTTGATCTTCTCGGATGATTGGGAGTCTCATGTGAAGCAGGTCAGAACGGTTTTTCAGGTCCTGCGTGCTAATTCTTTGTTTGTGAAGGGATCAAAGTGTCTCTTTGTTGTGCAGAAGGTTTCATTTTTGGGGTTTATCTTTTCCCCTTCTACTATCGAGATGGATCCTGTTAAGGTCCAAGCCATCCATGATTGGACTCAGCCGACATCTCTGAAAAGTCTGCAAAAGTTCCTGGGCTTTGCTAATTTTTATCGTCGCTTCATCTGCAATTTTTCTAGTATTGCTAAACCATTGACCGATTTGACCAAGAAGGGTGCTGATGTGGTTAATTGGTCTTCTGCTGCTGTGGAAGCTTTTCAAGAGTTGAAGCGTCGTTTTTCTCCTGCCCCTGTGTTGTGTCAACCAGATATTTCTCTTCCGTTCCAGGTCGAGGTTGATGCTTCTGAGATTGGAGCAGGGGCTGTTTTGTCGCAGAGAGGTTCTGGTTGCTCAGTGATGAAACCATGCGCTTTCTTTTCCAGGAAGTTTTCGCCTGCTGAGCGTAATTATGATGTGGGCAACCGAGAGTTGCTGGCCATGAAGTGGGCATTCGAGGAGTGGCGTCATTGGCTTGAAGGAGCTAAGCATCGCGTGGTGGTATTGACTGATCATAAGAACTTGACTTATCTCGAGTCTGCCAAGCGCTTGAATCCTAGACAAGCTCGTTGGTCGTTGTTTTTTGCCCGTTTTGACTTTGTGATTTCGTACCTTCCGGGCTCTAAAAATGTGAAGGCGGATGCTCTGTCTAGGAGTTTTGTACCCGACTCTCCGGGTTCATCTGAGCCGGCGGGTATCCTCAAGGAAGGAGTAATTGTGTCTGCCATCTCCCCTGATTTGCGGCGGGTGCTGCAAAAATTTCAGGCTAATAAACCTGATCGTTGCCCAGCGGAGAAACTGTTTGTCCCTAATAGGTGGACGAACAGAGTTATCTCTGAACTTCATTGTTCGGTGTTGGCTGGTCATCCTGGAATCTTTGGTACCAGAGAGTTAGTGGCTAGATCCTTTTGGTGGCCCTCTCTGTCGCGGGATGTGCGTGCTTTTGTGCAGTCCTGTGGGATTTGTGCTCGGGCTAAGCCCTGCTGTTCTCGTGCCAGTGGGTTGCTTTTGCCCTTGCCGGTCCCGAAGAGGCCTTGGACACATATCTCTATGGATTTTATTTCTGACCTTCCCGTTTCTCAAAAGATGTCAGTCATTTGGGTGGTCTGTGATCGCTTTTCTAAGATGGTCCATCTGGTACCCTTGTCTAAATTGCCTTCCTCCTCTGATTTGGTGCCTTTGTTCTTCCAGCATGTGGTTCGTTTGCATGGCATTCCGGAGAATATTGTTTCTGACAGAGGTTCCCAGTTTGTTTCGAGGTTTTGGCGAGCCTTTTGTGGTAGGATGGGCATTGACTTGTCTTTTTCCTCGGCTTTCCATCCTCAGACTAATGGCCAGACCGAGCGAACCAATCAGACCTTGGAAACATATCTGAGGTGCTTTGTTTTTGCTGATCAGGATGACTGGGTGTCCTTTTTGCCTTTGGCTGAGTTCGCCCTTAATAATCGGGCCAGCTCGGCTACCTTGGTTTCACCGTTTTTCTGCAATTCTGGGTTCCATCCTCGTTTCTCTTCTGGACAGGTTGAGTCTTCGGACTGTCCTGGTGTGGATACTGTGGTGGACAGGTTGCAGCAGATTTGGACTCAGGTAGTGGACAATTTGACCTTGTCCCAGGAGAAGGCTCAACTTTTCGCTAATCGCAGACGCCGTGTGGGTCCCCGACTTCGTGTTGGGGATCTGGTTTGGTTGTCTTCTCGTCATATTCCTATGAAGGTTTCCTCTCCTAAGTTTAAACCTCGTTTTATTGGTCCGTATAGGATTTCTGAGGTTCTTAATCCTGTGTCTTTTCGCCTGACCCTTCCAGATTCTTTTTCCATACATAACGTACTCCATAGGTCATTGTTGCGGAGATACGTGGCACCTATGGTTCCATCTGTTGAGCCTCCTGCCCCGGTTTTGGTGGAGGGGGAATTGGAGTATATTGTGGAGAAGATTTTGGATTCTCGTGTTTCAAGACGGAAACTCCAGTATCTGGTTAAGTGGAAGGGTTATGCTCAGGAGGATAATTCCTGGGTTTTTGCCTCTGATGTCCATGCTCCCGATCTTGTTCGTGCCTTTCATGTGGCTCATCCTGGTCGGCCTGGGGGCTCTGGTGAGGGTTCGGTGACCCCTCCTCAAGGGGGGGGGTACTGTTGTGAATTCTGTGGCAGAGTTCACTCCTGTGGTCACAAGTGGTACTTCGGCTGATTCTCTCTGGGATCTTCCGTTTGTGGAGGAAAGTGGTACTGCAGCTTCTGAGTTTCCTCCCTCAGGTGATCTGGTGAGCTCGTTGGCTTCTTCTCTACTTAACTCCACCTGATGCTTTGATCTATGCTTCCTGTCAATGTTTCAGTGTGGTACTTGTTTTTTCCCTGGATCATTCCTGTGGCCTGCTGCTCTGCAAAGCTAAGTTTTGCTTATGTTATTTTGTTGCTATTTTTCTGTCCAGCTTGCTTTATTGGTTTTTCTCGCCTGCTGGAAGCTCTGAGACGCAGAGGGACCACCTCCGTACCGTTAGTCGGTGCGGAGGGTCTTTTTGTCCCCTCTGCGTGGTTTTTTTATAGGTTTTTGTGCTGACCGCAAAGTTATCTTCCCTATCCTCGTTCTGTTCAGCTAGTCGGGCCTCACTTTGCTAAATCTGTTTCATCTCTATGTTTGTGTTTTCATCTTACTCACAGTCATTATATGTGGGGGGCTGCCTTTTCCTTTGGGGAATTTCTCTGAGGCAAGGTAGGCTTATTTTTCTATCTTCAGGATTAGCTAGTTTCTCAGGCTGTGACGAGGCGCCTAGGTTCTGGTCAGGAGCGCTCCACGGCTACCTTTAGTGTGGTTTGATAGGCTTAAGGTACCGTCACACTTAGCGACGCTGTAGCGATACCGACAACGATCCGGATCGCTGCAGCGTCGCTGTTTGGTCGCTGGAGAGCTGTCACACAGACCGCTCTCCAGCGACCAACGATCCCGAGGTCCCCGGTAACCAGGGTAAACATCGGGTAACTAAGCGCAGGGCCGCGCTTAGTTACCCGCTGTTTACCCTGGTTACCAGCGTAAAAAAACAAACAGTACATACTTACATTCAGCTGTCTGTCCCTTGCCGTCTGGTTCCTGCACTGACTGCTGGCCGTAAAGTGAAAGTGAAAGCACAGCACAGCGGTGAGTCACACAGCGGTGACTCACCGCTGTGGCTGTGCTCTGCTTTCACTACGGCCAGCAGTCAAGGCAGGAACCAGACGGCAAGGGACAGACAGCTGAATGTAAGTATGTACTGTTTGTTTTTTTACGCTGGTAACCAGGGTAAACAGCGGGTTACTAAGCGCGGCCCTGCGCTTAGTTACCCGATGTTTACCCTGGTTACCAGTGAAGACATCGCTGAATCGGTGTCACACACGCCGATTCAGCGATGTCTGCGGGGAGTCCAGCGACGAAATAAAGTTCTGGACTTTCTTCCCCGACCAGCGATCTCCCAGCAGGGGCCTGATCGCTGCTGCCTGTCACACTGGACGATATCGCTAGCGAGGACGCTGCAACGTCACGGATCGCTAGCAATATCGTCTAGTGTGACAGTACCTTTAGGGATTGCGGTCTGCAGAGTTCCCACGTCTCAGAGCTCGTTCTATTATTTTGGGTTATTGTCAGTTCACCGTATGTGCTCTGACCTCCATGTCCATTGTGATTCTGAATTGCCTTTCATAACACCTGGGTATGTTTTGCTCAAGCAGATCTACTGCTGAGGGATTTGTTTACATTGGGAAGGCTTCCAGGTGATTGGAGAGATGGGTGGGCTCAGTCACCTACAAACCCACCCTAAGAGGCATGTTTGAATACTTAAGATGGTTTTGTGTTGAAGGACCTGTGGTGATGTCACACTCACCTGACTGGCCATGTGACAGGTATCTGGGTGTGGTTACACTTATGTAAAGAGGTGTGTGTAGCCCATGTGGTGAGTGTGTTTGGGAGTCTGCAAGAGTGGACAGACTTCCATGTGTCCTGGCTGGACACTGCAGAGTGGCCTGTGTGTTGGACGGTTCCAAGTGGGGACAGACGTCCTGAACAGCACACAGAGACCATCTTTAGGCTGGAGAGCCTACGTGCTGGACATGGCACAGCCTGAATGTTTACAGGTCTGAGAGAGAGCGGAGCTCTACTATGGACACTAAGGACTTTTCCGTCTGATGTAAGACTGTTTACCCTTGTGTTGCTGACTTAAATGGTTTATGGAGTGAATAAACCTATATGAACGCTGAAGAGAATGTGCCTCCTGTTTCCTCCTATGCATCCGAGCGAGTACAACCCCTACAATTGGTGTTTCGAATGCAGGCAACGATCCAAGGAGCACATGTTGCAGCGCTGGCTGGTCTGAGCCAGAGGAGTGGACGGTCTTGACAACCGTGAGTAAATACTGATCGGGATCAGTGAGAACTGCTGTTTTGGGATACCTCTGAGGAGAAGAGGGATCCGGGAAACTGTGTGGCCGGCACCAACAGGTAACGGACAGGTGTCCGTGTGTACTGACCGGGGTCAGAGTGGAAGAAAACAGAGACAGTGCGTCTGGGCATCTCTGAGGCTGAGGGGTGTCCAGAAACCCGTGAAGTTGCCAACGGGTGACGGTCTGAAAACCGTGTATTGTACTGACCGGGGTTAGTGAAAAACTGTTTTTGGGCTATGTTAAAGCCGGGTGTGTAACAGACCGTTGTCTGTGTTAATCTGACCAGGGTCAGTGAGAGACTGTGTTTTTTTTTCTATAAGCACGTGTGCAAGTGCTTGCTGTGGACCAGCGAGTCCATGTATTTCTTTTTTTTCTTCTCTGATCGACTTGCTGTGGCTCGGCGGGGCCACGAAGACTGAAGGCGTCTGGCAGTAACTCGGCGGGGTTACGAAGTTTTGCTGTGGATAGGCGGGTCCACGAAGTCCGCGGTGCAGACCCTTGTGAAGTGCAGTTGCAGCAAAGGAAAAAAAAAGAGACATTGCTGGTTTAGAGTGTGCAGACTCTTAAAGGGCCAGAGTCACATTGGTGTGCTGTGCAAACTGGGGCCTGAGAGTTCTGTGGGAAGTCCACAGGGTGTACCCCAGAGTGGGGTGGTGTCCCAAAATGGAGCGGTAACCCCAAATAATTATGGTTGGCCAAAAAGGGGCTGCGTCTCAAAAGGGGGTAGTTACCCAAAAGGGGGTGGAGTCCCTAAAAGGGGTGGTGGCCCTAAAGGAGAAAATAGCCCACAAGAGGGTGGTGGCCCTAAAAGGGGCAGAGTCTAAAAAGGGGATGGTGACCCCAAAAGGGGTGGATCTTTCAAAAGGGGAACAGCAATGTTTGTGTTTTATGTATGCCGAGTGCGGCATAGACTTCCCGTTTGATGACAGGGCGCAGGTTGTTATGAACTGGTGGTTTAGGAGCAACATGGGACGAGCTCTGAAGGAGGTGGTACCTGTACTGACCGCAGTCCCTAAGCTCAACACAACACTAGAAGTAGCTGTGGGATGCTCCTGTCACTCCCTAGGCACCTCGTTACAGCCTGAGAACTAACTAACTACCCCTAAAGATAGAAACAGGAAAACTATCTTGCCTCAGAGAAAATCCCCAAAGGATAGATAGCCCCCCACAAGTAATGACTGTGATTGGAGAGGGAAAAGACATACACAGAATGAAACCAGGATGTAGCACAGGAGGCCAGTCTAGCTAGATAGATAAGACAGGATAGAATACTGTGCGGTCAGTATTAAAAACTACAAAAATCCACACAGAGTTTACAAAAATCTCCACACCTGACTAAAGGTGTGGAGGGTAAATCTGCTTCCCAGAGCTTCCAGCTTAACTGAATTAATCCATACTGACAAGCTGGACAAAACATAGAATGCACTGAACGAATAAGTCCACAACATGTGGACAGAAAAGTGCAAAGCAAGGACTTAACTTTGCTGAACTGGTCAGGATATCAGGGAAATCCAAGAGAGATGTGAATCCAACCAGGAACCATTGACAAGTGGCACTGGCTGAAGGGAAGAGCCAGGCATCAATAGCCGAGCAGAAAGACAATCAGTGGAAGCAGCTGCAGACTGCTAAATCCAAGGAGCAGCCATACCACTTAAAACCACCGGAGGGAGCCCAAGAGCAGAACTCACAAAAGTGCCACTTACAACCACCGGAGGGAGACCAAGAGCGGAATTCACAACAGCAGGTGTGTACTGTTATGTTACACCATGAAGGAGTATCTGGGCTGCTGGACTCAAAGAGTCAGGTGACTCTGTTAGAATCTCCTCTCGTCTTCTGTCTAACTGAGAAAAAGGTCAATGTTCGCTGCATTCATGGGGTCACTGTTGACTATACTGTGGACAGAATGATCATTGATATGTCCAAAAATGTAAAGTGCCAAGATGGCGGTATAACACCAGACTTGTTTTTCCCCTTTGAGAGGGGCCAAGACTTTGTGATCTTTGAAGACATATGGGAAGTTGATGCACTGTGGGGTTGTTCAGAGGAGAGACGGAATGGTCATATTGAAGCCCCACCACAACAAGCGGCTGTAGTGATTCCGGATTGTGTGATGTGTGAAAAGGAGATAGCGACACCTAAGGTCGACAGTCCAGAGTTCTGGGTGACTGGAAGAAAGTGTGGGTCTGACACGTGTTTAAATGGGGAATTGCTGTTCCAGGATGACAGAGTGAGAGGGGGTGACTCCTATTCAGACTGTGACTCGAGCACAAAGGGAAAGGAGTGCAGTAAGGAGGAGCCGAGTAAAAATCACAGATCTTCATCACGTCGCGGGGGCCGCAGAAAGGCGGGACAAGTTATACCCTCTGAGAAGAAAGATGATGAGGAAGAGACAGGGTCAGGTGCAGATAACGTTATTGTCCTTGATGAGGGGGTCACTTTATCTCTGACAAACCCTAGCACTGAGGTGGTTAGTGACGGGCTGGGGTTAGAACAGACCTGTAGTAGACCCACATCTGCAATGCCCGCAAAGAGTGAAGTGGCTCAGTATGATGAAGTACCTGATGCTGAAGAAACAGATGGAACTCTGAAGAGGCAGAGTGTGGGTGGACAAGAGCCCCAGTTTGAAAGTTTAATTAAAGAACTGGTAGTGCGACATGTGCTGGCCAAAAGAGAGCAGGACCATAACATAGAGCTGCTTAAAGAAACTGTTGAACAAGAAAGGGTCCTGAGGCAAGCAATTGAGCACAAAGTGGGTGACCTAGAGAAGGAGGTCGTTGAACTCAGAGGTCACCTATCAGCGTGTCAGGCCATGAATAGGGCCATATTGAAAAATATGGATGTGCTCAGAATGGCTCAAGAAAAGCATCAGCAGGAGCTTCTCCAGAGAGAGGAGGAACGTCGCTGCCTGGCAGAGGAGTTGCCAATGCCCATCTTGGCGAAGGCTCAAGCGGAAGAAAAGACTGAGGAAGAGTTCGTGCTAAAAGCGGAACAAAAGAGTCACCCGGTTGTGGCAGATGTCCGTGAAGATGAGACCCCGCTTTTCAAGAGCATAATAGAAGTACCCGAAGACATGCGAGAAGTGTGCGCCAGGAAGGGTGTGCATGAAGCATTTAGAAAGGCAGTAGAGGCTTGTAGTGTGCACTGGGTGCCTGAGACTCAGCAATTGGTCATATTGTCGACTAGGGAAGTCACAGTGAAGCGGGTGGCTGTCCTGAGGGATATGCACCTACACTGCCTCCGTACAAAGCAGAAGAACATTTTCAAGAATGATGAAGCCGTTCGACGTTTGGAGCGTGAAAGGAAAGCTCTCAGACGGCTGGGCTTAGTGGAAGACACAGTCCAAGTACCTAAAGGTCTGGTGGCGAATGTCATTGGGAAACTTGGGAGAGTGATGTAGGAGATGGTGGATAAATACGGTCTGAAGAGACTGAGGATACTGTTATGGACCTGGTGGTTAGGAGCACCCGGCACAACCTGATAGTTAAACTCACACAGGACAAGCTCTGGGATGTGGGAGCTCTGCTGACCGCAAGCCCTAGAGATAGAAAATATAGCCTACCTTGCCTCAGAGAAATTCCCCAAAGGAAAAGGCAGCCCCCCACATATATTGACTGTGAGTAAAGATGAAAGTCACAAACGCAGAAATGAAACAGGTTTCAGCAAAGGGAGGCCAGACTTACTAAACAGACAGAGGATAGGAAAGGTATCTTTGCGGTCAGCACAAAAACTACAAAAGACCACGCAGAGTGTGCAAAAAGACCTCCGCACCGACTCACGGTGCGGAGGTGCCACTCTACATCCCAGAGCTTCCAGCTAGCAAGACAAAATCATGATAACCAGCTGGACAAGGAAACAATGAACAAATAATAACTATCAGGAACTTAGCTTCTGCTGGAGAAGACAGGTCACCAGAAAGATCCAAGAGTGAACTGAACCAATGCAGGAACATTGACAGCTGGCATGGAGTAACGATCTGAGTGGAGTTAAATAGAGCAGCCAACCAAAGGATAAACCACGTCACCTGTGTAAGGAACCTCAGAAGCAGCAGCTTCACTCACAGCCACCAGAGGGAGTCCATGGACAGAACTCGCCGAAGTACCATTCACGACCACAGGAGGGAGTTCGACAACAGAATTCACAACAGTACCCCCCCCTTGAGGAGGGGTCACCGAACCCTCACCAGAGCCCCCAGGCCGATCAGGATGAGCCAAATGAAAGGCACGAACTAGATCGGAAGCATGAACATCAGAGGCAAAAACCCAGGAATTATCTTCCTGACCATAACCCTTCCACTTGACCAGGTACTGGAGTTTCCGTCTCGAAACACGAGAATCCAAAATCTTCTCCACCACATACTCCAACTCCCCCTCGACCAACACCGGGGCAGGAGGATCAACGGAGGGAACCATAGGCGCCACGTATCTCTGCAACAACGACCTATGGAACACATTATGGATGGCAAAAGAAGCTGGAAGGTCCAAACGAAATGACACAGGATTAAGAACTTCAGAAATCTTATATGGCCCAATGAAACGAGGCTTAAACTTAGGAGAGGAAACCTTCATACGAACATGACGAGATGACAACCAAACCAAATCCCCAACACGAAGTCGGGGACCAACACAGCGCCGGTGGTTAGCGAAACGTTGAGCCTTCTCCTGGGACAATGTCAAATTGTCCACCACATGAGTCCAAATCTGCTGCAACCTGTCCACCACCGTATCCACACCAGGACAGTCCGAAGGTTCAACCTGCCCTGAAGAGAAACGAGGATGGAAACCAGAATTACAGAAAAAAGGAGAAACTAAAGTAGCCGAGCTGGCCCGATTATTAAGGGCAAACTCAGCCAAAGGCAAGAAGGACACCCAATCATCCTGATCAGCAGAAACAAAGCATCTCAGATATGTTTCCAAAGTCTGATTAGTTCGTTCGGTTTGGCCATTAGTCTGAGGATGGAAAGCCGAAGAAAAAGACAAATCAATGCCCATCTTAGCACAAAAGGACCGCCAAAACCTCGAAACAAACTGGGAACCTCTGTCCGAGACGATGTTCTCTGGAATGCCATGCAAACGAACCACATGCTGGAAAAACAATGGCACCAAATCAGAGGAGGAAGGCAATTTAGACAAGGGTACCAAATGGACCATCTTAGAGAAGCGATCACAAACCACCCAAATGACCGACATCCTTTGAGAAACAGGGAGATCAGAAATAAAATCCATGGAAATATGCGTCCAGGGCCTCTTCGGGACCGGCAAGGGCAAAAGCAACCCACTGGCACGAGAACAGCAGGGCTTAGCCCGAGCACAAGTCCCACAGGACTGCACAAAAGAACGCACATCCCGTGACAAAGAAGGCCACCAAAAGGATCTAGCCACCAAATCTCTGGCACCAAAGATTCCAGGATGACCAGCCAACACCGAACAATGAACCTCAGAGATAACTCTACTAGTCCATCTATCAGGGACAAACAGTTTCTCCGTAGGACAACGGTCAGGTCTATCAGCCTGAAACTTCTGCAGCACGCGTCGCAAATCAGGGGAGATGGCAGACAAAATTACCCCCTCTTTAAGAATACCCGCCGGCTCCGGAACACCCGGAGAATCAGGCACAAAACTCCTTGACAGGGCATCAGCCTTCACATTCTTAGATCCCGGAAGGTATGAAACCACAAAATCAAAACGGGAGAAAAAGAGCGACCATCGAGCCTGTCTAGGATTCAACCGTTTGGCAGACTCGAGATAAGTCAAATTCTTGTGATCCGTCAAGACCACCACGCGATGTTTAGCTCCTTCAAGCCAATGTCGCCACTCCTCGAATGCCCACTTCATGGCCAACAACTCTCGATTGCCAACATCATAATTGCGCTCAGCAGGCGAGAATTTTCTAGAAAAGAAGGCACATGGTTTCATCACCGAGCCATCAGAACTTCTTTGCGACAAAACAGCCCCTGCTCCAATCTCAGAAGCATCAACCTCGACCTGAAACGGGAGCGAAACATCTGGCTGGCACAACACAGGGGCAGAAGAAAAACGACGCTTCAACTCCTGAAAAGCCTCTACAGCCGCAGAGGACCAATTGACCACATCAGCACTCTTCTTGGTCAAATCAGTCAACGGTTTAGCAATACTAGAAAAATTAGCGATGAAGCGACGGTAAAAATTAGCAAAGCCCAGGAACTTCTGCAGGCTCTTCACAGATGTCGGCTGAGTCCAATCATAAATGGCCTGAACTTTAACAGGGTCCATCTCGATAGTAGAAGGGGAAAAAATGAAACCCAAAAATGAAACCTTGTGAACTCCAAAGAGACACTTTGACCCCTTCACAAACAAGGAATTCGCACGAAGGACCTGGAACACCATTCTGACCTGCTTCACATGAGACTCCCAATCATCCGAAAAGACCAAAATGTCATCCAAATATACAATCATGAATCTATCCAGGTACTCTCGGAAGATGTCATGCATAAAGGACTGAAACACAGATGGAGCATTAGAAAGCCCGAATGGCATAACCAGGTACTCAAAATGGCCCTCGGGCGTATTAAATGCTGTTTTCCATTCATCTCCCTGTTTAATTCGCACAAGATTATACGCCCCTCGAAGATCTATCTTGGTGAACCAACTAGCCCCCTTAATCCGAGCAAACAAATCAGACAGCAGCGGCAAAGGATACTGAAATTTGACTGTGATCTTATTAAGAAGGCGGTAATCAACACAAGGTCTCAAAGAGCCATCCTTCTTGGCCACAAGAAAGAACCCTGCTCCCAATGGTGACGACGACCGGCGAATATGACCCTTCTCCAAGGATTCCTTTACATAACTCCGCATAGCGGCGTGCTCTGGCACAGATAAATTAAACAGACGGCCCTTAGGAAACTTACTACCAGGAATCAAATTAATAGCACAATCGCAATCCCTATGAGGAGGTAGGGCACCGGATTTGGGCTCTTCAAATACATCCCGGTAATCTGATAAAAACTCAGGGACTTCAGAAGGAGTGGAAGGCGAAATTGACAACAATGGAACATCACCATGTACCCCCTGACAACCCCAGCCGGACACAGACATAGATTTCCAATCCAACACTGGATTATGGACCTGTAGCCATGGCAACCCCAAAACGACCACATCATGCAGATTATGCAACACCAAAAAGCGAATATCCTCCTGATGTGCAGGAGCCATGCACATGGTCAATTGAATCCAGTACTGAGGCTTATTCTTGGCCAAAGGCGTAGCATCAATTCCTCTCAATGGAATAGGATACTGCAAGGGCTCCAAGAAAAAACCACAGCGCCTGGCAAACTCCAAGTCCATCAAATTCAGGGCAGCGCCTGAATCCACAAATGCCATAACAGAATAGGACGACAGAGAGCAAATCAGAGTAACGGACAAAAGAAATTTAGACTGTACCGTACCAATGGTGGCAGACCTAGCGAACCGCTTAGTGCGCTTAGGACAATCGGAGATAGCATGAGTGGATTCACCACAGTAAAAACACAGCCCATTCCCACGTCTGTGTTCTTGCCGTTCAGCTCTGGTCAAAGTCCTATCACACTGCATAGGCTCAGGCCTATGCTCAGAGAATACCGCCAGATGGTGCACAGCTTTGCGCTCACGCAAGCGCCGATCGATCTGAATGGCCAAGGACATAGACTCATTCAGACCAGCAGGCGTGGGAAATCCCACCATGACATCCTTAAGGGCTTCAGAAAGACCCTTTCTGAAAATTGCCGCCAGGGCACACTCATTCCACTGAGTAAGCACAGACCACTTTCTAAACTTCTGACAGTACACCTCCGCTTCATCCTGACCCTGACACAAAGCCAGCAAGATTTTCTCTGCCTGATCCACTGAATTTGGTTCATCATAAAGCAATCCAAGCGCCAGAAAAAAACACATCAACATCACGCAATGCAGGATCTCCTGGCGCAAGGGAAAATGCCCAGTCTTGAGAACTTCTCTTATCTCTCTATTGAGATGCATTAATACTTTGGGCCTGCTGTACTGTTATGGACCTGGTGGTTAGGAGCACCCGGCACGACCTGATAATTAAACTCACACAGGACAAGCTCTGGGATGTGGGAGCTCTGCTGACCGCAAGCCCTAGAGATAGAAAATATAGCCTACCCTGCCTCAGAGAAATTCCCCAAAGGAAAAGGCAACCCCCCACATATATTGACTGTGAGAAAAGATGAAAGTCACAAACGCAGAAATGAAACAGGTTTCAGCAAAGGGAGGCCAGACTTACTAAACAGACAGAGGATAGGAAAGGTATCTTTGTGGTCAGCACAAAAACTACAAAAGACCACGCAGAGTGTGCAAAAAGACCTCCGCACCGACTCACGGTGCAGAGGTGCCACTCTGCATCCCAGAGCTTCCAGCTAGCAAGACAAAATCATGATAACCAGCTGGACAAGGAAACAATGAACAAATAATAACTATCAGGAACTTAGCTTCTGCTGGAGAAGACAGGTCACCAGAAAGATCCAAGAGCGAACTGAACCAATGCAGGAACATTGACAGCTGTAATGGAGTAACGATCTGAGTGGAGTTAAATAGAGCAGCCAACCAAAGGATAAACCACGTCACCTGTGTAAGGAACCTCAGAAGCAGCAGCTTCACTCACAGCCACCAGAGTGAGTCCATGGACAGAACTCGCCGAAGTACCATTCACGACCACAGGAGGGAGTTCGACAACAGAATTCACAACAGGATACCCGCTGATGAAGAGGTCCAGGTCATGGGTGAAGATGGGATGGTTCCGTTCCTGGTTGTCGGATCCAGAGAGAGTCTTAGGAATATCTGCATGCTCCTGGAATATCGCATGGCATACCTAAGGGAGGTAGAGCAGCTGAGACTTGAGAGACTGCAAGTTAATAAACAGCTGCCAGAGAGGCGAAGAGGTGCTCTAAAGCCTGGAAGTCCTCAAGCTGAAGTTAACAGAGGATATAGACGTAAAGAGAAGAGCTGCTCTCCGAAGAAAGACAATAGGAGAGATTAACGACCGAGAGAGAACCGAAGGTGGTCAGATGGAAGAGCTAGAAATAGTGACTCCTCAGTTAGCTCAGGGCTCAGTGACTTAAGCAGGAGATCCTATAGCAGACGAGATGACAAGGGGTCATCGTTGTCAAAGGATGTGATGGAAAGGGATGACGAATGCCGACGAAAGGGTTCAATAACAGGCCCTGACTTAGACAGACGGTTTGACTGTCAGGGACGACTGAGAGGGGTCTCTAGTCGGTTTAGGACAAGTGCCAAGCCCCATGGCTTTAGGCAGAGGGGGGAGGTATGTAGCGTGGCTAAAGGTCATGTGATTAATGGACGGTATGTATCGCAGAGGTGGGTGGCCCTGTGATGGAAGCCTGGGTATGTTTTGCTCAAGCAGATCTACTGCTGAGGGATTTGTTTACATTGGGAAAGCTTCCAGGTGATTGGAGAGATGGGTGGTTTCAGTCACCTACAAACCCACCCTAAGAGGCGTGTTTGAATACCTAAGATGGTTTTGTGTTGAAGGACCTGTGGTGATGTCACACTCACCTGACTGGCCATGTGACAGGTATCTGGGTGTGGTTACACTTATGTAAAGAGGTGTGTGTAGCCCATGTGGTGAGTGTGTTTGGGAGTCTGCAAGAGTGGACAGACGTCCATGTGTCCTGGCTGGACACTGCAGAGTGGCCTGTGTGTTGGACGGTTCCAAGTGGGGACAGACGTCCTGAACAGCACACAGAGACCATCTTTAGGCTGGAGAACCTACGTGCTGGACATGGCACAGCCTGAATATTTACAGGTCTGAGAGAGAGCGGAGCTCTACTATGGACACTAAGGACTTTTCCGTCTGATGTAAGACTGTTTACCCTTGTGTTGCTGACTTAAATGGTTTATGGAGTGAATAAACCTATATGAACGCTGAAGAGAATGTGCCTCCTGTTTCCTCCTATGCATCCGAGCGAGTACAACCCCCTACAACACACACAAGTCTGCAGTCTATAATATACATATATATTGATACCAAAGCTGGCGACTATAAATATATATATATACACACACATATACGGATACTACAACTCTAAGGCTAGGTTCAGATTGCGTTAGTGCAATCCGTTTAGTGCCTAGTGCTAGCGTATTGCGCTAACGCAATGTGATATAAAGGGGTCGCGTTAAACGTCACAGGTTATTCGGTACCGGTCCTCTCTGTCTCAGTTCTGGGGTTGTCACGGTGGCGGGACCCGGTCCGTGACCCTGCTAAGGGGTGTCCAATGAAAGGGTTGATGATAGTTTGTCAAGGGTTCGTGACGCCACCTGTGGTGTTCGGTCAGGGCGACCGACGCTGCTTCGGGGTCCGCTGGGGTGATGGAATGGCAGCTAGATGGTATACCTTTCCACAGGTGAAGTATATCCCCAGGGCTTCCCAGTAGTGTAGGTGGCGATGGTGTGAGGTGCAGTTAATAACGAGGACACAGGGTTGCAGTCTCTTTACTGGTGACTTCAGGATCCTCAATCCGGAGCACCGTCAACAGGGCTGGCTGAGACCGGCCGGTCCAAAGGCACATCCAGAGTTCCCTTTGCAGGTGGAAATCAGTGCCTACAAACTAGCGCCTGTGTGTTGCAGTCCTTCCCTGCTGAGTATTCGGGATAGTCCTCACAACTGTCGTTACTATTCTGATGTTCTGCTTCGTCCCCCAGTTTGTTATGGCTAGGACGCACCCGTTTGACTCGGAAGGCTCAGAGCTAGAGACGCCCCTCTCCACGTTTGCCCCTATGTCTTCTTAGGTGATGTATGTTAGACAGCCAACCTGTAATCAACTGTCCTGCCTCTGTTTGAAGTAATGCTTGGAGTCAGTTACTTCCTCGGCGTTCTGGCCATCGGCTATGCGCCTCAGTAGGATGTTGCCGATCTCGGGGCACGACTCCTACTGGTTCTCCTTTGTGCTTTGATCTCATTTCTCACTTCTCCACAATATCCTTCGCTTCGTGTCCTTTCTTTAGATACCGCCGCAAGGTAGTGCAGGCGCGGCTCTGTAACAATCTGTCCTTGTCGCTAAGTCACTGCCAGGTTCCCACGCCTGACAGGGACCCCTCTGAATCTTCTCCGCAACACCCCCTGCCAAGGGATGTTGCCTGGACAAAACCCAGCCAGCTTCTGACTAACTTCCTATCAAACCCCCAGTTTTACCAAAGTGTGAGGAGTGGCCTAATAAATAGAACCTTTTGCTCCCCCTGGTGGCCGGAGTGTGAAATGTAGTGTGTGACTTTGATACCTGGTCAGGTGAACTCCTTTAGTGCCTTCAGACATACCATCACTCCCCTTAGTGGCAGAGCGACATTACTGCAACGACCAGGTCTCTGGGGCGCTGCATATAGGAGGTTGCATGTAGGTAGGTACCGGAAGACCATGTCACAGATGTATGGAGGAGATAGGTTGTGGATGGCTTTGTATGTCATTGTGAGGGTTTTGAACTGGAGTCTCTGGGTGATAGGAAGCCAGTGAAGGGCTTGGCATAGGGGAGAGGCTGGGGAATAGCGGGGAGGCAGGTAGTTGGGCAGCAGAGTGTAGGATGGATTGGAGTGGTGCCAGAGTGCTAGAGGGGAGTCCAGGGAGTAGGAGGTTGTAGTAGTCGAGGCGGGAGATGATTAGGGCATGCACTAGTCTGACAAGTATGACAGCGCTTTCTCCTCTGGACTTAGCAATCTTGTGATCACGGGGGGCCGGGAGGGAGAAGGGAAACCCAGATCAGCTCTACAAAGCAGTCAAGAGGCTGAATTTGTCCTGGAATTTGGGCTAATATACCAGCCCCAGTTACAGAGGAAATCAGATCTAATAAAAATGTATTTATTAAAAATGTATCATGGAATGCCCCTCCAAAAGTGGCATTATGAGGGCAAAGAAAGGAAAAGTAAAAGGGAGCCACTCCAGGATCAATTTATTGTGTCCTGCTCTTACCTCGAGGCAAAAATAACATATTTTAGCAGTCTTTTGCGATTCTAGCAAAATATGAAAACTACATATAGTTCCTCTTATTTTCTGTAGCTCACCCTAATTTTTTCAGCAAAAAAAATATTACTAATGGAATTTAACATAAAAACCACGAGCCACAGGATAAAGGCAAAATCTATTGTAATGTGGTCTTCAAGGGGTTCATTTTAATTCTGTGACTGCACTGCTGTTTCACTTCAGGCTGCACCTCTGCCCACATGACACCACACAGATGCAGATGTCATGGCTTCAGCTCTGCCCTTCCTATGTGACCTATGAGGGCAATTCAGTGTCAGCAGCAGTTATCTCCTTCCTCAACATGAAACAACTCGACAACAAAAGCAATGCTGCATCTCTATAGGGGGCAGTGGTGTCCGCAATGTACGAAGGTCTCCGACAACATGGCGTCCGCAGAGGAGACACAATGTGTCTTTCCCCCTAGTGGCGGCAACCAATGAGAGCGCAGGAACAGTTTCCGGTTGAGGAGAGACCCATGTGGAGTTTCTGAACGGCTACCGTGTGCGACGAGGGTCATGCGGTACTCCTGAAGTGATTGGCGGTGTCATGGATGTCGGCAGAGCCGCTCACAGGCTGGCGGCGGCCGGCAGGAGGCTGCACGTCCACTGTGTGCGCTTCCAGCAGGCGAGGACCCTCCTCCAGAGCCACTGGCTGACATGTGGACGGCGGCGCTGGCTCTGTCCTCACAGCAGTGAGTGACCGCTGCGCCTCTAGTGAGGGCTCGTTACTCTCTAGTTCTCTCTGTTATCTGCCGCCTCCTACAAGTAGACAGCTGCGCCCAGTTCTCTGCAGTCCTGTGTAAACCCATAGACTTATATCTGCTGGTTTCTATTGGGGGACAGTTAACCCCTTGTGGCACTTGTCTCTTTTTGTACACATTTTCCTGCACCCAGTAATCTGTGTACACAGCAGGAATCCTAAACACTGGTTCTTACACAGCGCAGCGTTAGCCCACCGGCAACCAGTGGCTGGTTAAAGGGGTTATCCGGTCTGGTGGGGAAAAAACAACGTTGGCCAGAATAAAGGGACGGTGATGAGTAGCGCTGCTGTGGCCAGACGCATTGCGCTCACTATCGGACGAGCTGCTACTATAGGCGCTCGCTCTCGCCAGGTGCTGCGTACGCTCGCATAATCTCAGGCCTGGTCCAGACGTGGCCGCCTGCTGGAACTGTGAACGTTGGATGAATGACATTGCCATTAAAAGGCATAAGTCACCACATCCGGAGTCCCCTTTGGATTGATCCATAAATCATAGGTGAAAAAAATCTGGTGTTAAAATCCAAATATCTATTGATCCAGCATTAGAAACAAGCGACGGTTCAGCCCACACCTAATAATGGCTATTCAGGTGCCAGAACAATGCGTCAGTGATTGTCCAGTAACTCCCACCCTGTGTGTTTCAGGTCCGATATCCCGGCACACACAGTCTGACACGTCCCACAGTCTGGCCAGTGTGGCTCCAGTGTTCTCAGTGGTAAGTTTCCCACATAATCTGTGTATATAATGTCCCACCTTTTCTGGTATAGATTCAGCACATTTTTTCCCTTTACCAAGGGGTGAAATCCACCGGAAAATGGAATGAATTTGTGTCTGAACATAGGGCTTTTATTTTATTACTTTTATCCAATATTGTCTTTTATAATGCCAGTGAATTTTGTACTTTCCCGTTCACAGATGAAATTTGACAAAGAAGGGAACATCCTGTCGTTTGGTGAGTGCGCACTGGACTGTAGCATGCGGTTTATATACTCCATACATTTCCCCTTGGAGGACATCTGCTCAGCCAGTAGAATAGGATACCTGCAAAATGTGATGTAGTTGCATCTACAACAAACTAACTAAAAATGAACAGTCTGAAATAAAAGTAAATAAATCACCTGGTATATTTTTTAAATCAATACCTGTCAGCAAGTTTTTACATCCGGAAATAGATGGCTGATTAGGCGCTTGTCCCCCTATTTTTTTTTGTTTAAAATGACACTTTAAAAAAAAAAAATCCAATGAGCTAGTGATAATAAATCTAGCATAGAAGCCATATCCAAATCAGCGGATAGTTGATTAGGGGCCCTTGAGAATAATAATAAATCTTTTTTTTTTTTTTTATATATAGCGCTAACATTTTCTGCAGCGCTTTACAGACATTATCATCACTGTCCCCATTGGGGCTCACAATCTAAATTCCCTATCGGTATGTCTTTGGAATGTGGGAGGAAACCGGAGTACCTGGAGGAAACCCACGCAAACACTGAGAGAACATACAAACTCCTTGCAGATGTTGTCCTGGGTGGGATTTGAACCCAGGATCCCAGCGCTGCAAGGCTGCAGTGCTAACCACTGAGCCACTGTGATAAAAAAGGAGTCCAGGGTGATGGACAGGCCCCAGTGCACTTCCAGGCTCATTCGTATGTCTTTTATGCTCGATTTCTCATGATTTGCATATGGGATCGCTGGGGAAAAGTAGCTCTTTTTTTTTATTGGTGAGCATGTGTTTATTCAGCGATGCCAGCTAATTTTTACATTTGGAAATATTGGCAAGTGACCTTTAACCATTTCCGGACCACAGATAGATAAAAACAAAGCCAATCTGGGCGGTCCGCGTTCTACTTGGAGTGACATTGTAAATCGTCCCTACTTGGTAGATCTATGAGAGCAAGAGCCGTCTCACACAGCTGGACTGCCCATGAATAAGGCAGAAATGGCTGATTTTCATGTCTGCCTTCCCGTTTCCTGTTATAAAAAGCGTTAAAGGAGCCTCCTCCTCCCCATCATCCTCCTCCACACCCCGCCGTCATGAGATCGATGGGACAAGGACTTCCTGGGTCCTACAAAACCCCATCAGCTGTGCAGTGCAGCCAGGAGTCTGAATTTCTCCTGTAACACAAGCTAATTTACCATCCCCAGATAGGGTTATGCGCACATGTTCAGAATTTCCAGCAGAAAAATATATGCTACAAATGCTGAGTGGCAGGAAACCACTGCTTTAAAATAAATGCTTTTTTTTTATGCCTTTATTTTCCTGTTCATTTCAATGGGTGAAAAATGCTGCAATAACACTAAAAGAATTAACACGTTGCAGATTTGAAACGGTTTTAAATCTTCCAGACCAAAATAAGCACCGTGTGCATGAGATTTCAGAAATCTCATTCACTTTGCTCTGATAGTGAGTTTTTGCAGCAAAAATACGCCAAAAACTTAATTTGTGAACATACCTTTACAGGGTAAAAAAAACACTAAAATCTTGAAATTCCTCCCGAAGTTCTTTTACGATTTTATGGGGAGCACAATATGTGAAATTAAAAATAAAAAGCAGGAAAAAATAAAGCTGCTCCCAATACAAATCACTTTTACTAGCCCTGCAAATAGTGTCCCATATAATAATTGTAGTGTAAAGAGGACCAAAGTGTAAAATGTATTTTGGTGGTCCTTTGTGATTATACACATATATATATATATAAAAAAAAAGTGAACAGTAGACATCTTTTTTTTTTTTTCCATCTATCAGTGTGATATCAAAATAAAGTGTGAAAAAAAAAAAAACCCCCGCAGAAATTATTTGGATATCCGAATGAGAACATTTTACAGCTCTTTAAACAAACAGCATGTATGGAAAAAAGTGTACCTGGTCAAGAGTGGGGGTGTATGGTCTGGTCTTGAACTGGTTAATGGCCTGTATACGGCCATCTATTTTAAATGGTGTGCCAGTCTCACCCTTAGTGCAACAGATTCATCAAACAAATATGTTTGTGTGACTCTGAAGTCCTCATACTTTTCACTTTTTGAACAGTTCTGCTTGAATACCATGTTTATACCACAAAACTAATGTTAATTGATAAATCTGCCCCAGTTTGGTTAGAAATAGTTTAACACACACACCCCATGTACTGTGAATTCAACAAATGTGATTGTAATTTTTTTTTCCGGCAGAAAGAAAGAAAACCGAACTCTACCAGGAGTTGGGGCTCCAAGCACGAGATCTGAGGTTTCAGCATCTAGTGAGCATCAGTTCTAGAAACAACAAGATCATTTTAAGAATGGAGGTAATATTATCCTTACCCCGTTTTAAATATAAAATTTATATTGTTTAAATCTTATTAAATATTGGCCCCCACCCGCTTATTGGTATACAAGCCCCTCCCCATCCAAAGAACCAACAAGAGACCCAAAACAAGATGCGTTCAAAATATCAGGACAAAACATATAATTAAACAATGCCATTATTAAACAGTACAAGGGCAGTCGGTGGCACTGAAAGCGCTCACAGTAAATGGGTAAAAATAATAAAAATGTTGATAGACACAGCGATAAATATGAAAACGTGGATATAAAAAGCGCAGAGTGCTAGCAGCAACCAAAGCAAGGACATATAAATATAAGTCACAAAGTGATGGTAATGAATGGAAGAACTATACAGTACAGACCAAAACTTTGGACACACCTTCTCATGTGAAGATTTTTCTGTATTTTCATGACTATGCAAATTGTACATTCACACTGAAAGTATCAACACTATGAATTAACACATGTGGAATTATATACTTAACAAAAAAGTGTGAAACAACTGAAAATATGTCTTATATTCTAGGTTCTTCAAAGTAGCCACCTTTTGCTTTGATGACTGCTTTGCACACTCATGGAATTCTCTTGATGAGCTTCAAGAGGTAGTCACCGGGAATGGTCTTCCTACAATCTAGAAGGAGTTCCCAGAGATGCTTAGCACTTCTTGGCCCTTTTACCTTCACTCTGCGGTCCAGCTCACCCCAAACCATCTCGATTGGGTTCTGGTCTGGTGACTGTGGAGGCCAGGTCATCTGGCGTAGCACCCCATCACTCTCCTTCTTGGTCAAATAGCTCTTACACAGCCTGGAGGTGTGTTTGGGGTCATTGTCCTCTTGAAAAATAAATGAAGGCCCAACTAAACGCAAACCGGATGGAATAGCATGCCGCTGCAAGATGCTGTGGTAGCAATACTGGTTCAGTATGCCTTCAATTTTGAATAAATCCCCAACAGCACCCCCCCACCATCACACCTCCTCCATGCTTCACAGTGGGAACCAGGCATGTAGAGTCCATCCGTTCACCTTTTCTGCGTCACACAAAGACACGGTGGTTGGAACCAAAGATCTCAAATTTGGACTCATCAGACCAAAGCACAGATTTCCACTTCTAATGTCCATTCCTTGTGTTCTTTAACCCAAACAAGTCTCTTCTGCTTGTTGCCTGTCCTTAGCAGTTGTTTCCTAGCAGCTATTTTACCATGAAGGCCTGCTACACAAAGTTTCCTCTTAACAGTTGTTGTAGAGATGTGTCTGCTGCTAGAACTCTGTGTGGCATTGACCTGGTCTCCAATAAGAGCTGCTGTTACCCTGCGATTTCTGAGGCTCGTGACTCAGATAAACTTATCCTCAGAAGCAGAGGTGACTCTTGGTCTTCCTTTCCTGGGGCGGTCCTCATGTGAGACAGTTTCTTTGTAGCGCTTGATGGTTTTTGCCACTGTACTTGGGGACACTTTCAAGGTTTTCCCAATTTTTCGGACTGACTGACCTTCATTTCTTAAAGTAATGATGGCCACTCGTTTTTCTTTACTTACCTGCTTTTTTTTGCCATAATACAAATTCTAACAGTCTATTCAGTAGGACTATCAGCTGTGTATCCACCAGACTTCTGCACATCACAACTGATGGTCCCAACCCCATTTATAAGGCAAGAAATCCCACTTATTAAACCTGCCAGGGCACACCTGTGAAGTGAAAACCATTCCCGGTAACTACCTCTTGAAGCGCGTCAAGAGAATGCCAAGAGTGTGCAAAGCAGTCATCAAAGCAAAAGGTGGCTACTTTGAAGAACCTAGAATATAAGACACATTTTCAGTAGTTTCACACTTTTTTTAAGTATATAATTCCACATGTGTTAATTCATAGTTTAGATGCCTTCAGTGTGAATGTACAATTTTCATAGCCATGAAAATACAGAAAAATCTTTAAATGAGAAGGTGTGTCCAAACTTTTGGTCTGTACTGTATATATTTTTATTTCAATCTATATACCGTATGTACTCGAGTATAAGCCGAGATTTTCAGCCCAAATTTTTGGGCTGAAAGTGCCCCTCTCGGCTTATACTCGAGTCAAGGTGGGTGGCAGGGTCGGCGGGTGAGGGGGTGAGGGCGCTGAGGCATACTTACCTGCTTCCAGCGATCCTGACGCTCCCCCTGCCGTCCCGTGGTCTTCGGTGCTGCAGTTCTTCCACTGTTCAGCGGTCACGTGGGACCGCTCATTAGAGAAATGAATAAGCGGCTCCACCTCCCATAGGGGTGGAGCCGCCTATTCATTTCTCTAATCAGCGGTGCCGGTGACCGCTGATAGAGGAAGAAGCTGCGGCACCGAAGACAGCTGTCCGGGAGAAGGAGCCGGACGCCGGGAGCAGGTAAGTATCGCATATTTACCTGTCCACATTCCAGCCGCCGGGCGCCGCTCCATCTTCCCGGCGTCTATCTGCACTGACTGTGCAGGTCAGAGGGCGCGATGACGCATATAGTGTGCACGGCGCCCTCTGCCTGATCAGTCAGTGCGGAGAGACGCCGGGACCGGACGCTGGGAGCTGCAAGCAAGAGAGGTGAGTATGGATTTTTTTTATTGCAGCAGCAGTAGCAATGGCACAGATATATGTGGAGCATCTATGGGGAAATATGAACGGTGCAGAGCACTATATGGGGCACAGCTATGGGGAAATATGAACGGTGCAGAGCACTATGTGGCAGAGCTATGGGGAAATATGAACAATGCAGAGCACTATATGGGGCACAGCTATGGGGAAATATGAACGGTGCAGAGCACTATATGGCACAGCTATGGGGAAATATGAACGGTGCAGAGCACTATATGGCAAAGCTATGGGGAAATATGAACGGTGCAGAGCACTATATGGCACAGCTATGGGGAAATATGAACGGTGCAGAGCACTATATGGCACAGCTATGGGGCAATAATGAACGGTGCAGAGCACTATATGGCACAGCTATGAGGCAAGAATGATCTATTTTTATTTTTGAAATTCACCGGTAAATGCTGCATTTCCACCCTAGGCTTATACTCGAGTCAACAAGTTTTCCCAGTTTTTTGTGGCAAAATTAGGGGGGTCGGCTTATACTCGGGTCGGCTTCTACTCGAGTATATACGGGTAACTCCAGATAACTCATGATGCCCATATGCAAGACTCAATATATTCATGAACACATTAATCACATAAGATGAGTATTTGTGCCAAAGGAAATACTGTTCAACAGCCTATGCACAATAGATATATTAAGGTATATGTATATACTAGCTGAAGAGCCCGGCATTGCCTGGGCATAGTAAATATCTGGTTAGTTATAGCACCTCACGTCTCTTATTTTCCCATCATGCCTCTCATTTTCTCCCTTACACCTCTCATTTTCCCCCTCACTCCTCTCATTCCCCCCTAACACTTGTCATTTCGACCTCACATCTGTCATTTTCCGATCACTCCACTATTTTCCCTCACTCCTCTCATTTTGCACTCACACCTTTTCATTTTCACCTCACACCCCTCATTTTCACCTCGGTATATACATGTTTGTCATCTCCCTTATATATAGTATACACCTGTATGTCTTCTCTTGTATATTGTATATACCTGTATGTCATCTCCCCTGTAAATAGTATATACCTGCTGTATGTCATCTCCTCCTGTATATTGTATATACCCATGTGTCATCTCCTATATTATATACCTGTATGTCATCTCTTCTGTATATACTATATACCTGTATGTCATCTCCTCCTATATATAGTATATACATGTATGTCATCTCCTGTATATAGTATATACCTGTATGTCATCTCCCCTGTATATAGTATATACGTGTCATCTCCTCCTGTACATAGTATGTACCTGTAAGTCATCTCCTCCTGTATATAGTATATACCTGTGTATCATCTCCAGTATATAGTATATACCTGTATGTCATCTCCTCCTGTATATAGTATATACCTGTGTCATCTCCCCTGTATATACAGTAGTATATACCTGTATGTCATCTCCCCTGTATATAGTATATACCAGGTTGTCATCTCCTCCTGTATATAGTATATACGTGTGTCATCTGCTCCCATATATAGTATATACGTGTGTCATCTGCTCCCGTATATAGTATATACGTGTCATCTGCTCCTGTATATAGTATATACCTGTCATCTCCTGTATATAGTATATACCTGTGTGTCATCTCCTCCTGTATATAGTATATACCTGTGTGTCATCTCCTCCTGTATTAGACCGCATTCACACATTATTTGGTCAGTATTTTTACCTCAGTATTTGTAAGCTAAATTGGCAGCCTGATAAATCCCCAGCCAACAGGAAGCCCTCCCCCCTGGCAGTATATATTAGCTCACACATACACATCATAGACAGGTCATGTGACTGACAGCTGTCGTATTTCCTATATGGTACATTTGTTGCTCTTGTAGTTTGTCTGCTTATTAATCAGATTTTTAGTTTTGAAGGATAATACCAGACGTGTGTGTTTTAGAGCGAGTTTCATGTGTCAAGTTGTGTGTGTTGAGTTGCGTGTGGCGACATGCATGTACCGACTTTTGTGAGATGAGTTTTGTATGGCGACATGCGTGTAGCATCTTTTTGTGTGTCGAGTTGCATGTGACAGGTTAGCGTAGCAAGTTGTGTGCAGCAAGTTTTGCGCATGGCGAGTTTTGCGTGTGGCGAGTTTTGCGTGTGGCGAGTTTTATGTGTGGTGCGTTTTGAGTATGTGCAAGTTTTGTGTGAGGCAACTTTTGCATGTGTTGCAACTTTTGTGCATGTGGCAATTTTTCCGCGTGTGGCGAGTTGTCCATGAGATGAGTTTTGCACGTGTGGTGAGTTTTGCGTGAGCCTAGTTTTGCATGTGGCGAGTTTTGAGCGGCGACTTGTGTTTCGGCTTTTATGTGGCGAGGTTGCTGTATGTGTGGTGAAATGTGTGCTGAGGGTGGTATATGTGTTCAAGCACGTGGTAGTTTGTAGCGCCTTTTGTGTGTGTGTTCATATCCCCGTGTGTGGTGAGTATCCCATGTCGAGGCCCCACCTTAGCAACTGTACGGTATATACTCTTTGGCGCCATCGCTTTCACTCTTTAAGCCCCCCTTGTTCACATCTGGCAGCTGTCAATTTGCCTCCAACACTTTTCCTTTCACTTTTTCCCCATTATGTAGATAGGGGCAAAATTGTTTAGTGAATTGGAACGCGCGGGGTTAAAATTTCGCCTCACAACATAGCCTATGACGCTCTCGGGGTCCAGACATGTGACTGTGCAAAATTTTGTGGCTGTAGCTGCGACGGTGCAGATGCCAATCCCGGACATACATACACACATATACACACACATTCAGCTTTATATATTAGATAGTGGCTAGAATGTTTTTTTTAAATAACAACAGTTTGAGTCATGTAGAGATACAGAGTTAACAATTGTCAACCCATGAATATATCATCAAGGTATAAATCTAACACTCATTCTATCCATTAAGAACACACAATTGTGGAGACTTATGAAGGTCGCGTCTTGTTGGAACCTATGTGCTGCATAGCATACATATCTATAGCACACCATAGGAGAAGTACATACCGTGGGATTGATTGTGCTGTGTGAGGAATGCAGTGTCGAACCCTGACTCCCACCACCACCTGACGAAGGTCTGGTCCAATTATGGAGCAGAAGGATTGCAGTATTGAATCAGAACAAACTAAAAAAAAAAAAAAGAATGTAAAAAAATAAAGGTTAAAATTATTGAATACATACGACACAATTAAAACTCGCCATCGTACCTATAATTCTGCAAAAACAAGACTAGATATAAATAAAATAGTTCATATATCAATCAAGGTCCCAGAGTCTGGAAGAAGAGTGGAGAGGCACACAATCCAAGCTGCTTGAGGTCTAGTGTGAAGTTTCCACAATCAGTGATGGTTTGGGGAGCCATGTCATCTGCTAGTGAAACTCCTCTGTGTTTTATCAAGCCCAAAGTCAGCGCAGACGTCTACCAGGAAATTTTAGAGCACTTAATGCTTCCCTCTGCCGACAAGCTTTTTGGAGATGGAAATTTCATTCTCCAGCAGGACTTGGCACCTGTCCACACTGCCAAAAGTACCAATACCTGGTTTAAAAACAACAATATCACTGTGCTTGTTTGGCCAGCAAACTCGCCTGACCTTAACCCCATAGAGAATCTATGGGGTATTGTCAAGATGAAGATGAGAGGCACCAGACCAAACAATACAGACGAGCTGAATCCTGCTATCAAAGCAACTTGGGCTTCCATAACACCTCAGCAGTGACACAGGCTGATCACCTCCATGCCACGCCGCATTGATGCAGTAATTGATGCCAATGGAGCCCCAACCAAGTATTGAGTGCATTTACTGAACATACATTTCAGTAGGCCAACATTTTGGATTTTAAAATCATTTTTCAAGTTGATGTTATAAAGTGTTCTAATTTACTGAGATAATGACTTTTGGTTTTTCATTGGCTGTAAGCCGTAATCGTCAAAATTAACAGAAATAAACACTTGATATAGTCATTACAAACATAGTGATCTAACTAATGTATGACTTTCACTTTTTGTATTGAAGAACTGAAATTAACTTTTTGATGATATTCTAATTTTGTGAGATGCACCTGTATGTTTGAGAAAAACATACTTTAAAAGCAGTAGGGGACTGAGCAGTGCTCGAGACAAGTGAGGCAAGCGGGTCCTCGGTAGCTCCTCCCTGCCCGCTGCTAGTGACTGACAGCTCTCTGCCTACACACGAATATAGGCAGAGACATGGCAATCCAGGGCAGCTGGCGGGAGAAGCCACTGGGGACCGAACAGCACTGGAGGCTAGTCAGATTGGGTCACCAGGGACAGGATCTGTCAGCTGTTAGGTTTACTTTAAAGGGCCACTGTCACCCCCCTCCAGCCGTTATAAACTAAAAGAGCCACCTTGTGCAGCAGTAATGCTGCATTCTAACAAGGTGGCTCTTTTAGTTTTGTGTTCATGTATTACTAAAATAAAGTGCTTTGAAACTTTTCAATAATACCTATCTTTGTCCACGGAGGCGGGTCTGAAGCCTCCTCTGTGAAGCGCCCAACTGCCGTCACTCATCTCTTCCGGGGCGATGGTCGCCGCCCCCTGCGCTCTGTTCTTCTTAAATCCGGCGCCTGCACTGTGCGTGCCTGCCTGGGGCAGGCGCAGTGAGAATTGGCAGTCATAGCTCAATGCCGGGTTCCTGACGGCGCCTGTGCGGGCAGTGCGGCCACCCTGTTACTGAATCCCCACACTGTGTTATGCATTATGCTGGGATTCCTGGGCAGATTCCTGCACAGACCGACACTGGAAGGCGGGGAACCTGGGGGAGCGTCTGACAAGCGCAGTGCGCATGCCCAGGAATCCCAGCCCCGCACTGTGCATAATGCATAACACAGTGCGGGGCGGGGATTCAGTAACAGGGTGGCCGCACTGCCCGCACAGGCGCTGTCAGGAACCCGGCATTGAGCTATGACTGCCAATTCTCACTGCGCCTGCCCCAGGCAGGCATGCACAGTGCAGGCGCCGGATTTAAGAAGAACAGAGCGCAGGGGGCGGCGACCATCGCCCCAGAAGAGATGAGTGACGGCAGTTGGGCGCTTCACAGAGGAGGCTTCAGACCCACCTCCATGGACAAAGACAGGTATTTTTGAAAAGTTTCAAAGCGCTTTATTTTAGTAATACCTGAATACAAAACTAAAAGAGCCACCTTGTTAGAATTCAGCATTACTGCTGCACAAGGTGGCTCTTTTAGTTTATAACGGCTGGAGGGGGGTGACAGTGGCCCTTTAAGAAGAGGAGACACTCCTGCTAAATTAATTTTTGTAGTTAAACTTGTAAAGGGTTGCTAACTATTTGGACAATCTTTTCTTAAACTCTCTAGTCCACAAATAAAATCTTATTCTCCTTTCCTGCACGTTTGCCTTTCCTGCGATGTCAGTAGCGAGGAGAGGGGATCTCTGTGCCTTCGCCTGCAGTTAATTAGCTGCTGGAACGGCGAAGGTGCAGGTGGTGAGTACAAGCCTTTATTTATTTAGCGGACTTATTCAGCATTTAGGGAGGGGTTCTCCAAATAGTGAACAACCCCTTAAACATTTACCATATTCAATATTCTCAGAGAATCCGCTCGGCTGGTATAATAGGTGGCATATTTAGGTATACTATGGAGTTCTTTCGTATGTCAGTATCTCATCCTGTATATCATCTTTGTTCCCCTTACGGTTTGCAGTTTGTGAAGGCTGTTATCACTTCTGAGTATCTTCTGATATTGGATTATCGTAACTTGCATTTGGAGCAGTGGTTTCTCCGAGAACTGGCCCCGCAGTTGGCAGGAGAAGGACAGCTTGTCACATACTCTTTACCTTTTGAGTTCAGAGCTTTGGAAGCAATCCTGCAGCACAGGGTAAGACATTACTGTTCATTCGGTGTTCTTACAGCTGGGTTGGATATCGTAAAGAAACTAGACTTGTTTTTTTTTTTTTTTTTTCAACCCTATCAATTAATTGGAATAGAATATTTTTTTAACTTTTGGGTCAATTAACAGGGCATGTACTCTCCCAGATGTCTATTGTTCCATATTATGGACATTTCAGACACATTGGGGAACTGATCTCTCTCAATCTGTAAGATTATATTTCCTTTAACCCCTTCATCCAAGACTGTTTTCATCTACCTGTCCAGGCCAAATTTTCCAATACTGAGAAGTGTCACTTCATGTGGTAATAACTCTTGAACGCTTCCATGTTTCCCACTGACTCTGAGATTGTTTTATCGCTACACGTTGTACTTCATGTTAGTGATAAAATTAGGCAGATATTTTTTTACATTTATTTGTCAAAATATTGGATATTTGGCAACAATTTAGAAAATATCACAATTTTCAAACTTTTAATTTTGTCATTAACCCCTTCCAGACCGCCCACTGTATATAAATGTCAACCCTTGCTGGGCTCTGTGCAGCTCTGACATTTCTCTACGGTAATAAACACCTACAAATAATGGCAACACACAAGAAAAGGAAATCATAAAAGGTATAACTTTATTTAAAGCAGATAAAAACAAAGGACTTAGTAATAAAATACAATACAGGTGAGGGTCACATGAACAGAAAAAAGAGAGGTGGAAAATGCCTGGAAAGAGTATATATATATGTCTCATCCACAGCTGACCTGCCACACATACAAACAATAGCAACAAGGCTACAAATAAGTAGAACAGGATAAGACCTTGTGTCTAGTAGGCCACATGCATGGAAGAGTTAAACCAAAGCACATAAGTGGATCAGAGTAAGGGCCGACAGAGGTCCTGTGAACCTAATAAAATAACAAGTATGTGAGACAATGTTCCATTATGTATAGCATATTTACCAGATCAGATGCAGGGTAACCAGGCGTCCACCACACCCGACGCGCATTTCGCATTGAAATGCTTCGTCCTGGACGAACTTTATAAATAAAGTTATACCTTTTATGATTTCCTTTTCTTGTGTGTTGCCATTATTTGTAGGTGTTTATTATTAATACTATGGCCTTTATTTAGGACATATATATAGGTGTCTTATTTCTCTACGGTAAGCCCCAAGGTTCTGCCGCGATTCCTGTGCAAAGCGGTATCTTTGACATGTAACATCATCGGGACCTGATTGGATCAGGTCCCAATGATATTAACCCTTTGCTATCTTCTCGGCATTTAGAAGATGGCGAGAGGGAGAAGACTGCTTCACTCACCTCTCTGTCATGCCCCGTGATGAAATGTGATCACATCATGGAGGAGCCGAGGGTTGTCATGGCAGCCGGAGGTCACGTGAAGACCTCCAGGTCTGCCAGCTGCGGTGGCTTGTTAGATTCTGCCAGCAGCTGAGTCTAACAAGCGATCTGACAGTAAAACTGACAGGTCTCAGGCATTGCACTACATGTGTATTGCAATGCATCAGACAAGTGATCAGAAAAATAAGAATTGAAGTCCCATACAGGGACTAAGTAAAAAAAGAAAAAAAGGAAATGTTTTAAACCTATTTAAAAAAAAAAAAAACATACAACAAATTAAGAAAAAGGGAAAATATTAAACCAATAAATCCATATTTTTATGTAATAACCAAAAAAATGCACATAATTTGGATCGCCGCATTCAGAACAACCCAACCTATAAGTGTCACACTTTTAACGCCTTCTGTGTACACCGTAAAAAACAAAAACTGAGCAAAACATTAAGCTTTTTCATCATACTGCCAAACAAAAAGTGGAATAAAACGTGATCAAAAAATAAAAATGGTACCAAGGAACCGCCCAATGCTATAAAATTCTGTGACATACATGTGCAGTCAATATGATCCCTAGATGAATTCATTGAGAGGTGCAGTTTGTAAAATGGTGTCACCTATAGGGGTTTCTGCCATTCTGGGACCTAAAGGACTCTGCCAATGTGACATGGCACCGGCAAACCATAACTGCAAAATCTGCACTGTAATATGGCGCCTCTTCCCTTCTGAGGTTCGAACGGTGCCTCAAAAGTAGTTTTCGACCACTTATGGGATTTATTGATATACACGGGAGTCATGGTATAGCAAATTGTACCGTTAATTTTCTCCTCTTACCCCTTAAGAAAATTGCAAACTTTGGGTCAAAGCAACATTTTAATAAAAAAAAAAAGTGTTATTTCTTTTACTCTGCCCAATATTATACCATTTTTTGAAAGATCTTGGTGTTAAAAATACTCACTACTCCCCTAGATGAATTCCTTGAGAGTTTACAAGGTGGAGTCACTTGTAGAGGGGTTTCTGCTGTTTTGGCATGTCAGGGATGGGACCCTTCAAATGTGATATGTCATTTTTGACTACGTATGTGGTGTTGGCGTACTCAAGAAAAATTGCACAGCAAATTTTGGCATCTATTTTCCCGTTAACCCTTGTATAAATTTAAAAACAAAATTGGGGATAAAACAACATTTTTGTGGAAAAAATTGACTTTTTGTAAAATTTTGTGAAGACGCTGAGGGTTCAAGGTGCTCACTAGAGATGAGCGAATATTCGATTCGCATTATGGTCAATTTATTTGCGCTAGTTGCCGAACGCCATTGGAGTCAGTGGGAGTACAGACGAGCGAATTTGTTCGAAAGCGATCGTCAAACACAAATTCAGCGTGAATGTTACGAATATGGCACATTCGGATTCAGAAATCGTTTTCCGAACATATTTCCTCATCTCTAGTGCTCACCACACATCTAGATAAATTCCTTGAGCGGTCTAGTTTGCCAAATGGGGTCACTTATGGGGAGTTTGAACTGTTTAGGCACATCAGGGGCTCTGCAAACAGGACATGACGTCCGCTATCGATTCCAGACAATTTTGCATTACAAAACTCAAACTGCGCTCCTTCCCTTCCAAGCCCTGCCATGTGCCCAAACATTTGTTTTCTGACACATATGAGGTATCGGCGTACTCAGAAGAAATCGCAAAACAAACTTTTTGGTGCATTTGTTCTGTTACCCTTGTGAGAACGAAAAATTGGGGGCTAAAGTAACATTTTTGTGTTAAAAATTTAAGTGTTCAATTTTTTTTCCTTCCACATTCCATTAATTCCTGCGTATAAACTTGAAAGTTTAATACATTTCTTGAATGTGGTTTTGAGCGGTGCAGTTTTTAGATGTTTTCTGTCCTATAGACCCCTCAAATGTGAGGTGGTCCTCCAAAAAAAAAAGCTTTGTAAATTTTGTTAAAAGAAAAATTAAAAATCGCTGGTCAACTTCTAACCATTCTACCAAAAAAAGTCTAAAAAATTGTGCTGATTTAAAGTAGACATGTGGGAAATTCTATTTATGAACTATTTAGTGTGACATAAAATGTGAAATTTCAATATTTTTAGAAATATGATCTAACAGCAGCTGGTGACCCGGAGGTCATGCTGGCTAGCTTGGGATGCCGTGGCAACGATCGGGCCCTCATGGGGACTACAATATGAAGGGAGAGTGAGCCTCCTCCTTCTGCCAACTTTCTAAATGATGCGATCACAATTGGTCTTGGCATTTAGGGGCTTAAATGGCCCAGCACAGTGGCGGCACCGCTCCTGGCAGTGACAACCAGAGTTCGTCAATAACTTACGCTGAGCTCCCGGCAGCAATCGTGTGGGCACAGCTTCTAAATTTGTCATTTGTAGAAACCCTTTCCCAGCATGACGTAACTTACATCAAATGTTGTGAAGGAGTTAAAGGAGTTTTCCAGTCGCACAATATTGATGAACCTGTCCAAAGGAGAGAGATCATGGAAACTGTATTTGACTTGTATATTTTTTTATTTTTGATGTATAACAACAGATGTCACTCAGATCTCATTTTATTCCTATTTTTCCCCTGAATATTCCCTGTCTCCTTTCTTCTGACTGTGCTTTCTGCACTTCTGGGTGTATTAGTGCAGTAAGTGGCGTCAGAAGAAGTGAGACAGGGAGTAGAAAGCGCACGGCCAAACACACCGGCATCATTCAGACAGTTCTTGGTCTGTGGAGCGAGCGCTTTCAATAAGAAGCAGAGGAATGCCATAGACAAGCAAATGGGGAGGTATAACTGTGCACCAAACTCTTTGCCACGCTGAGGGTGCACAGGAGCCTCCTTATTTTCACATGAATTAGGGCAGTGTGGCACCCCTAGGGGGGTATTTGCCACAAAAATAGTTACTGACAATAAATACAAATACTAAGATAGCAAAACTGCACTACCACCTCCGGCCAGAAGGGGGAGCTCCAGAGACTTCCCTTGATCCATTCTGGTCTGAGAGAAGAAATGGCAGTTGGGCTAAGGAGCTGATAGTGAGAGGTCATACAGCTGAATTTCTAACAGCCCTATGACGGTTTCCAGGCCCAAATCACCGGCCTGAGGAGAAGAGGGACAGAGAAAAGGGACATTGTGAGAACCGGGTAGCATTAATCACTACCCAGAACAGGCGCAAAGACGGATACCGGATCCGTGGCTGTATTCATTATATATAATACAGCAACCGGAAAAACGTGAGGTGATATCAGCTTCACTAGGGCCGGACGCAGCAACAGACACAGAGTTCAGCGGTACTCCCGGAGGGGATAAGCCGATAAAAGGACTCGGGTTGCCCGTCGAACCAGGACCCGGAGGGGACAGATTGGGCCGGCAGCCAGTTCACATACAGCAGCAGGGCCACACAGAAATTGCGCACAATAAGAGGCGAAGACCCCGGCAGGGTCAAAGTAACTCAGAGTTCCCATACAGACTCCGGTGACAGGACTGGTTGTAAATCCTTTTATGTTAAAGTAAACTGGTTAAACGTTTCAGTGCCTCAGTCTTTCATTTGGACAATAGCCATCTATCCAGCATTGGGATCATCACCGCTGGGAGAACCTGCTGCTGATCAAGTAAGTGCCTGTTCCCTCATGATACCCTTTACACTGTGCATTGCCTGAGGCCACAGCACCGGGTCAAGCCACCCGTGACATCCCCCTCAAGAGACAGACCCCATTGGTCCGGTGCTGGGTACCCCGGTCTCTCGGGCGTCACAATTGGCGTCACAAACAGGATCTAGCCAGCCCATATACCGGGTATTGTGTGCCGTGATTGGAGCCCAAAACTGAAAACTTGGATGAAAAATCTTGAAAATTGACTTTATTAAGGAAAAATCCATTCCTCATTGAAAACTATTGAAAGTGACTTTTCCCCATTGGTTATAATGGAGTAAAGATGGCCGCCATCACCTCATAACCGTTAGGCAAGAGACTGTTAATTGAGCTATGCCATCACCTGAGCCCCAGTCTAACTGAAAAACTTCAGAATCCGCCATTACAGAGCGCGGTGGGTGGGAGCAGCAGGGGGCGTGTCATTGTGGGCGGCACCAAGCTGAGCGCTCTGACGTCAGAGCAAGGGGAAAATCGATCCTGCTGCACAGCGGAACGAATCTACACTATCCCGACGGAAGCGGAGGACCGGACGGGTCCGGATTAACTAAGGGGGCACAGTATGTCGCAGCACGGAGACGCCGCAGCACCCGGCGACGCTAATGCAGCTGAAAGACAGAGTGTCGATAGAGAGTCCGGTAGCGCAGTGGTGCAAGGAGTGGCGCCCATCATACCAGTGCTGATGCCATATACCCCGGGTGGCCCATGGCTTCCAATGTATGAAGGTAAGCCTAATACCCTTGACGATTTCAGAGAAAAGATGCTGGCCCATTTTGACATGTTCCCCGTGGGTGAAGTTCAGCGTGTTAGTCTCCTGATGATGCAGTTAAGTGGCCATGCTAAGCGAGAAGTCACAGCATGGGCAGCTGATCTAAAAGGCACTGTTGAACGCATATTTGCTGGATTAAAAGCTACATTTGAAACCACTGCCAGCAGCAAAGCTAAAGTACGATTCTTTAATTGCAAACAAAAAGTTAATGAGGGCGTGAGAGACTTTGCCTTAAACCTGCAGGAAGCCCTTAAATCACTTACACTGGCTGAACCCATTTTTAACACCGGAGCGGATAAACTGCTAAGAGATCAATTTATTGAGGGACTCTACACCCCTTCTCACCGGGGGCATGTGAGCATGCTTGTTTTTAAGAACCCTGAATTGACATTTGCCCAATTAAAGGAGAGCGTTATACGTCTCCAGCTGGCAGAGGCACCTCGGGATCAGGAGCCTGCGCAACTCATGGCAGAGGCTCCTCAACAACATGGAGTACCAGTGACATCAGCTATGTCCGGGGCCATTGCTAAGCCCCTGGGGCCCAGTACTAATGAGGCTCTTCAACAAAAGCTTGACTCTTTAACTGATGTTGTTGCTTCAATGGCTAAAACCATGCAGGAGATGAGAGGACCCAAGATGGAGTTGTCAAACCGTAGGGAAGGTGTTCCATGGATGAGACCCCGGAGATACCCGACATGGAGAGGACGACCCCGCGACCGCTACCAACCGGATGGACAGCCCATTTGCCGCCGTTGCCAGCAGCCAGGCCACTTTGCACGAGATTGTGATTTAAACGGGAATCCCCTGGGAATGCGGGCCGCTTCGCAGGAATGAACTTTCAAGGCCCAACACCCTGGCACGACAGGTACATCGGAGGACGACCCATTATCCCTATCGTGCTGGACGGAATGCCCCTCAACGCTTTGCTGGACACAGGTTCCCAGATTTCATCTATACCGTATATCCTTTATAAGAGGTATTGGGCTGATGCAGATATTGATAAAGGGCCCTCTGATGTTGAACTAGATATATGGGCCAGTAATGGTAAGTTGGTACCGAAACTAGGATTCAGGGAGATGACCATAAAGATTGGTAAAGTAGAATTGAAGAAACAGGGTATAATTGTTGTTGATGTTGACCGGCGGAACTGTGAACCAACTGTATCGATAGGAATGAACGTGTTAGAGAACTGCTTTTCCGAAGTCATTTCTGTCTTACAGCAAATTGCTGAAACTGCCCAATCCTGCCAGCAGAGAGTTCTCCGGAGGGAAATAAAAGTATTGATGTTAAGGCATCAGGTAGAAGTTGCAGGTGGAGAAATCGGCAGTGTGAGGGTAAGTGATCCAACGTCTATTGTAATCCCACCAAAAACAGAAATGCTGGTATGGTGTAGAGCAGCCATTGGTACTAAGGGACGAGATTATCAAGCCTTAATAGAACCAGTGTACACCGACAGCAGGCCCACTATACTCACAGCACGAGGGATAGTCGAGGTACACCGGGGACGAGTGCCGGTACGACTTTTGAACTGTGGAGAGGAAGAGGTCACTTTGCCAAGGTATGCTACAATGGCAAAGCTATATACTGTTGACAACAATGCCATCACAACCATTGAGCCCTTAGAACCAACCTGTCAGGTGGAAGGCAATGGCTCAGATGGAGAAATGGAGGATTGGTGCCAACAGCTACACGTGGGCATAAATTCAACACCTACCCATCAAAAACAAGGGGTGTATAGGCTAGTGACGGAATATGAACAAGTCTTCAGTAAACACCCATTGGACTTCGGACGGATAGAAGGAGTAGAACACACAATCCCCACAGGTGACCATCCCCCAATAAAAGAAAGATATAGACCCATACCGCCCGCTCACTATCAATGTGCAAAAGATATGCTGAGGGAAATGAAACAGGCCGGGGTAATAAGAGACAGCTGTAGCCCCTGGGCGGCCCCTCTACTGATTGTCAAAAAAAAAGATGGAACTATGAGAATGTGCGTAGACTACCGGCAGATTAATAACATCACCCATAAAGATGCCTACCCCTTGCCTAGGATAGAAGAGTCCTTGACTGCTTTGAAATCTGCTAATTATTTTTCCACCTTAGACTTAACAAGCGGGTATTGGCAAGTCCCTGTGGCTGAGAGAGATAAGGAAAAGACGGCATTCACCACACCAATGGGTCTAAGTGAATTTAATCGCATGCCGTTCGGACTCTGCAATGCATCCGGTACCTTCCAGCGGTTGATGGAATGCTGCCTCGGACACAAGAACTTCGAGACCGTCCTCCTGTACCTAGATGATGTGATCGTCTACTCAAAGACTTACGAACAACACTTAAAAGACTTGGCAGAAGTGTTCGAAGCCTTATCCAGGTATGGCATGAAAGTCAAGCCATCCAAATGTCACCTTCTCAAGCCAAAGGTACAGTACCTGGGACACATCGTGAGTTCGGAGGGAGTAGCACCGGATCCCGAGAAAATAACCGCCATAAGGGATTGGCCGAGACCTACCAGCGCAAAAGAAGTGAGGCAATTCCTGGGATTGGTGGGTTACTATCGCAGATTTATAAAAGGATTTACCAAGTTGGCAGCACCCTTGCAAGACGCCTTGGTAGGGCAGACGAAGAAACCTTCAAACCGAAACCCTCCTTTCCAGTGGAACGACGAAAGGGAAGACTCCTTTGAACAACTAAAGAAGGCACTAACCGGAGAAGAGGTTCTGGCATACCCAGATTACCATCAACCTTTCATCCTCTACACCGATGCCAGTAATGTGGGACTAGGAGCGGTGCTGTCACAAAAGCAAGAAGGTCGGGAGAAAGTCATCGCCTTTGCAAGTAGAAAGCTCCGGCCTACTGAAAGAAATCCAGAAAATTATAGCTCCTTCAAATTGGAACTACTGGCAGTAGTTTGGGCTGTGACGGAACGTTTCAAACACTATCTGGCCGCTGCAGAATTTATTGTCTATACTGACAACAATCCGTTGACCCACCTGGACACAGCCAAATTAGGTGCGTTAGAACAGCGATGGATAGCCCGGTTATCTAATTACAACTTCAAGATCAAATATCGAGCAGGTCGCAAGAATGGAAATGCCGATGCCCTATCCCGGATGCCACACTTGAGAGATGTAGAAGAAGAAACGGGGGAGCTTGAAGAAATTGAACTACCAGCCTTCCATCATCCCAAGGCAAAACATCATCAGTCAAGTACCTATCAGAAACAACAAGAGGTGAATTTTAATCCGTTAGCACACCATAGATGGGCTGACACCTAAGAAAGACAGCAATCCGGCTGTGAAGTTGGTGAAGGAACTGTTAACTGAGCAAAGTGCATATCCCGATGAGGATGCCCCAGAAGAGACGCATCAACTCTGGAATCAAGGGAAGCTCTGTAGAAGGTACACCAATCCGAAAACACATGAATTGGTTTGGCAGATTATCGTGCCTAAACAAGATGTCAAGATGGTCCTCGAAGCTTACCATAATGGTGCTGGTCACTTTGGTTGGAAAAAGTTAGAAGTACTTCTAAGAGAAAGATTTTATTGGGTCGGGATGAGAAAATCAATCGAACAGTGGTGCAGAAATTGTGGCCCGTGCAACCTCAGAAGAAACGATCAAAAGAACCAAAGAGCACCACTGCAGCCCATAATCACCAAACAACCACTTGAACTTGTAGCCATAGACCATGTGAAGTTAATACCAAGCCGGTCCGACTTGACCATCGTGGACCATTATTCACGCTTCTTGGTAGTAGTACCCGTAAAAGATCTGACAGCAAAAACAGCAGCCAAAGCGTTCCAAACGTACTTTTGTAGACCCCATGGATATCCGGAACAGGTTCTCACCGACCAAGGTACAGCCTTTGAATCCGAGATCTTCAGAGAATTCTGTAATATGTATGGTTGCAAAAAGATCAGGACGACGGCCTATCATCCACAAACAAACGGCTTATGCGAGAAGATGAACCATATTGTAATAGACCTACTAGAGACTTTACCTGAGACAGAAAGGAATCAATGGCCAGAGAAATTGCCTGACTTGGTGGATCTGTATAATCATGTCCCGGTGAGCTCCACCACCTGCACCCCAGCTTATCTTATGCGTGCAAGACCCGGCCAATTACCAATCGATCTAGAAATGGGAATTCTGAAACCAGACGCAGAAGTCCAAGACTCCAATTGGGATATCATACGGCAAAAGCAGTATCGCCAAGTGCAAGAGAGTGTGGAAAGAAGCCTTCAGCAAACTAGAGAAGGACAAGAGCGAACTTTCAACCAGAATGCTCTAGCGACCCCATTAAGACCGGGTGACCAAGTGCTCAAGAGAAATCGTCGAACCAATAAACTGGACAATCAGTGGGAAGCCGTACCCTACACAGTTTCACCAACAAGAGTGGATAATCCTAAAATGTGTCTCATTAGCAAAAACGGAGGCTTAACATCTGTACTAGTGTCAAGAGACAATCTTAAATTATGCCCGGAAGCACTGAAAGAGCCAGACGTTGTCCAGCCAGAACCAGAAGTTATTCAACCCATACAGGTTCAACCAGTAAAGGAAAAAGAAGAGGAAGTGTATCACACCTGTATAGGAGACTTTCCCAAAACCCTACTAACATACCATGGTGCAGTAGTGGTTCCCATGGTGGCCTTTTATCCAACACCGAACCCAATACCAGAAGTCCCAAGACAGGAAGAGGCTGACCCCGTACTACAGGAGGTTCCAGGCCAGGAAGAACAGATTCCTGAAAAGAGTAATCCCATTCACGGTGGACTTGCCAACTCCATAGTTATGGAATTATCTTTAGCAGAGCGGGCAGATACTACATCCGCAGTAGACAGTAGTACACCACATGAAGAGATACCGTTATTACGTAGATCACAGCGTAGTACCCAGGGTCAATTACCGGCCAGGTATGCAGATTACCAACTATAAAGCTCATAATGTGAATTGTATATATGTTATGCCGTATATAGTTAAACAGAAAATGTAGTATAGTCATTGTTATCAGTCTGCAACGTTTAAGCCCAGTACCTACAGAGACTTGTCTGTATGAACTTCTTGCATATTCTTGAACTTGTTATCAGCCCGGAGGCACTAAATCAAAGCTCCGGAAAGACTGCTTTTTGAACTTTGCTTTTTGCTCTTTTTGAACTTTCTTTAGACTTTATATTGACAACTTCGTTGGAAAAATGGAACTAAATTCCTGGACACGAAGTGCAGTGCCTTTCCTAGTACCTTCAAGGATAAGACTGTATTAATGGACGCTATTTGAAGTGACTTTTTACAGAACTCTATTTTTGTTTCCTTGAGTGATTTTTGTAACTTTTCATTTTTAAGACTCTGTACATATTAATTGTTATTTCAAAGTGTTATCGTCCCACAGTCCCTGAGTACTGTTCTTAACTAAGGGGGAATGTGGCACCCCTAGGGGTATTTGCCACAAAAATAGTTACTGACAATAAATACAAATACTAAGATAGCAAAACTGCACTACCACCTCCGGCCAGAAGGGGGAGCTCCAGAGACTTCCCTTGATCCATTCTGGTCTGAGAGAAGAAATGGCAGTTGGGCTAAGGAGCTGAAAGTGAGAGGTCATACAGCTGAATTTCTAACAGCCCTGTGACTGTTTCCAGGCCCAAATCACCGGCCTGAGGAGAAGAGGGACAGAGAAAAGGGACATTGTGAGAACCGGGTAGCATTAATCACTACCCAGAACAGGCGCAAAGACGGATACCGGATCCGTGGCTGTATTCATTGTATATAATACAGCAACCGGAAAAACGTGAGGTGATATCAGCTTCACTAGGGCCGGACGCAGCAACAGACACAGAGTTCAGCGGTACTCCCGGAGGGGGTAAGCCGATAAAAGGACTCGGGTTGCCCGTCGAACCAGGACCCGGAGGGGACAGATTGGGCCGGCAGCCAGTTCACATACAGCAGCAGGGCCACACAGAAATTGCGCACAATAAGAGGCGAAGACCCCGGCAGGGTCAAAGTAACTCAGAGTTCCCATACAGACTCCGGTGACAGGACTGGTTGTAAATCCTTTTATGTTAAAGTAAACTGGTTAAACGTTTCAGTGCCTCAGTCTTTCATTTGGACAATAGCCATCTATCCAGGATTGGGATCATCACCGCTGGGAGAACCTGCTGCTGATCAAGTAAGTGCCTGTTCCCTCACGATACCCTTTACACTGTGCATTGCCTGAGGCCACAGCACCGGGTCAAGCCACCCGTGACATCCCCCTCAAGAGACAGACCCCATTGGTCCGGTGCTGGGTACCCCGGTCTCTCGGGCGTCACAGCAGCACGGTGGCATAGTGGATAGCACTGCTACCTTGCAGGTCTGGAGTCCTGGGTTCAAATCCCACCAAGGACAATATCCTTTGTTTGTATGTTCTCCCTGTGTTTGCGTGGGTTTCCTCCAGGTACTCCGGTTTCCTCCCACATTCCGAAGACATACTGATAGGGAATTTACATTGTGAGCCCCATCCGGGACAGCGATGATAATGTCTATAAAGCGCTCTGGAATATAATAGCACTATATAAGCATTGCATAATAAATAAATGAATGAGGGTAGTTTCTCAAGCACTGTAGCAATGACAGGTACAGTGCTAGTATGGTGGTTATAGGGCCTAAGTACTCTGTAGCCCATTTAAATTGCATTTTGGGTGTGACTGACGCCCTTTAAGTGGAAATGCGTGTATGGATAATGGATAATTTTACAAAACATTTTTTTTTCTCCAGATTAGCACTCTGCAAGGAAGACTTCATTTTTTGCAACCTCGAATTCTAGAAACTTTAGAATCTTTGGTGGACCCCAAGCTTTTATCTGTAGATAGAAGTAAACTGCATATCCTGTTGCAAAATGGGAAAACGTGAGTTTGTTATATTGGAGGAGGAGGAGTGGACAAATTGCCTTCTGCATTGGACAGGAGGAGGCAAAATATCCAAAGTTTTTCCTTGTGTCTCTTACCTATTTATTTTACAGTCTTTCTGAACTGGAAACTGATATAAAAGTTTTCAAAGCAGCAATTCTGGAAATCCTGGATGAAGATGAGCTTATAGAAGAGCTGTGCCTGACCAAGCTGTCTGACCCTCAGGCGCTGTATGTATTACCCTAATAACATGCTTATAGTGAGACTGTTTTACTTTATAGTATTTGAATGTATATTTATGTAGCGCTGTATGGGTCACCATGAAAAGCAGTACAACCTTGTGACTCATGATTACGACTATACATCTTTTAAACGCATGAGATTTTTTTTTTAATTATGATCCAAGACATGCCTCTCATATTGGTACCTTCTGTACTACTACAAAAGGCCCAATTCGTTAAGACTAGCCTTTGTAAAACAAGTCTTGACAAAGTGAATGTTGCCGAAAGATGCACCAAATTCATTAAGAGGTGTGCCTCTCTAATTTCGTGTATCTTTCAACTGTTAAGGGCCCGTGCTAAAAATGTATGTAAGCCATGAGCTGCCATGTGTTTGTCAGAATTAATACCTAGTGCTGCCCAAGCTTCATTTATTTAAAATTTAAAAAAGTCCCAATTGTGTGTCTAACATAATAAACATCCGGATACAGTGCAGTTCATTGCCATACTCTAGGTAACAAGTATGTAGTAATATATAATTCCTGAGTATTTTGGCAGCTGTAGAGCTTTTCTCTTTATGGCATATTATTTACATGTGACTGCTCAGACCACTCCAATAAAGAAGACAAAACTTGCCTTTCTAGTAACTAGAGAGATCACAATTTATTCTCATTTACCATTACTCTAAAAAGGAAACCGCATGCAGCTGATCAGATCATGTTAGAAATCATGTTAGAGGACGGGCTCAAACTTTTTATTGAGCCCATACACAACTTGTGAGCATGCGCTTCTGCCTCCTTAGCAGTGTGATGCAGAGTGGCTTTTCAAGCAATCTGTGGGTCTCAACCCAACAGATGTGCTGCACATGTTAATGGTGCTCTCCAGGTTTAAAGTCAACCTGTCAGCAGGATTGTGCCGAGTATCTAAACACAGTGTTAAGGTACCGTCACACATAGCGACGCTGCAGCGATACCGACAACGATCCGGATCGCTGCAGCGTCTCTGTTTGGTCGCTGGAGAGCTGTCACACAGACAGCTCTCCAGCGACCAACGATCCCGAGGTCCCCGGTAACCAGGGTAAACATCGGGTAACTAAGCGCAGGGCCGCGCTTAGTAACCCGATGTTTACCCTGGTTACCATCCTAAAAAGTAAAAAAACAAACGCTACATACTTACCTATCGCTGTCTGTCCTCGGCGCTCTGCTTCTCTGGTCTGGCTGTGAGCGCCGGGCAGCCAGAAAGCAGAGCGGTGACGTCACCGCTCTGCTTTCCGGCTGACCGACGCTCACAGCCAGAGCAGGAGGAGAGCAGAGCACAGCGCTGGAGGACAGACGGCTGTAGGTAAGTATGTAGTGTTTGTTTTTTTACTTTTTAGGATGGTAACCAGGGTAAACATCGGGTTACTAAGCGCGGCCCTGCGCTTAGTTACCCGATGTTTACCCTGGTTACCAGCAAAGACATCGCTGAATCGGTGTCACACACGCCGATTCAGCGATGTCTACGGGGAGTCCAGCGACGAAATAAAGTTCTGGACTTTCTTCCCCGACCAGTGATCTCCCAGCAGGGGCCTGATCGCTGCTGCCTGTCACACTGGACGATATCGCTAGCGAGGACGCTGCAACGTCACGGATCGCTAGCGATATCGTCTAGTGTGACAGTACCTTTAGGCTGGCGCCGTTAAACTGATTAAAATGATACCTTGGTTGATGAATTCCGTCTTGTGGTTGTTGTTTAATCTTTATCTTCAGTTTTTGAGTAAATGATATGCTCGTGCTCAGGGGCGGCTTGTGGGGGGGTCTTCGTGTGGTCCTCTGCCTAGCTATTCATACTAATGACAGGTCACTGATCCCTCACTGACCTGCCCCCTAGTTTACATAATGAATATTATATGCATATCTAAAAAAACAAAATCCCGTTCCACCAAGTGCGCCTGTGCTGCTGCATGATCACATATATAATGTATATGTAATCCTTTTCTTCCATGTTATCCAAAAATTCATGAAAAAAGTACCGTAAAAATCAGTTTGAAAATGGTGCCTGTAGAAGGATTAATGAGGGAATACATGGTGTTTGTGTTTAGGATGTGCTACTAACATGTAATGTTATTTGCAGTGCAGAGGCCACGTCTCGCATAGATCACACAGAAGAAATGGAGCTGCTTCTTGAGAATTATTACAGACAAGCAGAAGATCTGGCAAATGTTGCCCGAGAATTGCGTGTGCTAATTGATGACTCCGAAAGTGTGATTTTTATTAACTTAGACAGGTCAGTCTATATGTCTATTATCTTGTATGTGATGTGTGTGAGTAAATATGTATTTATATAATGTATATAGTTTTGGGTTTGTTTTTTGTGTATTTTTCCTATAATATGTGGACAAAAGTATTGGGACACAACACTTAATGATTGAATTCAGGTTTCTCATTCAGTCCCATTGCACAGGTATATAACATACACCACCTAGCCATGCAGTGTGCCTTTACTGAGACCTGCTGAGAGATGGGTCGTTCTACAGAGCTCACTAGATTCCAGTGTTATAAGATGTAACAGATCAGTTAGTGACATTTCTTCCCTCCTAAATATTCCACCGTTAATTGTGAGTGGGTATTATTGTAAAGTGGAAGTGTTTAGGAATAACCACTACTTGACCAAGAAGTGACCGAAAACATGGAGTGACAGAGCCGAGGTGCATAAAAGTCCCCAACGCTCTGTCAACATCAGCAGATAAGCTGCGCTGGGAATCCATGGGAATAATGGATTTCCATGACCGAGCCAATGCATGCCAGCTTTATATGAACAAGTACAGTACCAAGCGTCAGATGGAGTAGTGTAAAGCCCCCGGCCGCTGAAAGCTGGAGCAGTGGAAATGTGTTCTGTAGCGTGACAAATTATGCTTCTTTATATGTCAGTTTGATGTACGAGTCTGGGCTTGTGAATAGCTGTAGAACATCACCTGCCAGAATGCATTGTCATTGCATTGAAGTGTGGTGATGGAGAGATAATGCTAAGGGGTTGTTTTTCAGAGGTTTCCCCAGCCCCCTTGGATCCAATGAAGAGAAACCGATCTTAATATGTGAGAATATCAAGGCTGATCTACATGATAATCTGTCTCCAGAGCTTATTTTAAATAGAAGGGGAATTACCAGTGTGATGTGTAATGATTACCAGTAGTGATGAGCGAGTGTACTCGTTGCTCGGGTTTTCTCCATCGCCACATTGGGGGACACAAGACCGTGGGTGTATGCTGCTGCCACTAGAAGGCTGACACTAAGTAAATACAAAAAGGGTTAGCTCCTCCTCTGCAGTATACACCGCCCACTGGCTCCGGATAATACTAGTTCTTGCTTAGTGTCCGTAGGAGGCACACTACGTCTGATTTTTTTTTTTTTTTTCAGACATTTTATTTTTTAATTTTCATTTTTATCTTTGCGCAAGAGGATGAAGGGGGCGACAGGCCCTTTTAAGGGGGCCGATCTCCCCCGAAACACCAGCAGGCGAGCACGGCGAGTTTACTCCCTGTACCCTTTCCTGCGACGTGGGTATTCGGCCGTGAACTAGCCCTGTGAAATCCTAGGGGAGCAAACCCTTAGGATACACAGAGGCACTTTTCCTGAGCACAGTCCGGCCGCCCTCCCTCTGCACCACCACTGTGGAACAGCGATGCTGCATGGAGCTCCTCAGTCCCTCTCCACCCCCTCATTAAGAGGGCGGCGGATTGAGGTTGACTGCACCTTCCCTCGTACCTCACCTGAAGAGGACCACAAGCGGTGAGTCTGATAGGGTGGGGGGGCTCCCGAGCGCCCTGCAGGCTCGGCCACATTTCGCGTCCGGGCACCGCTAATTTAGTCCCCGGCTTCGGCCTCAACTAGGCCGCGTTCCACCCACAGCGCGCGTCATGCGCGAGGCCCCGCCCACCGCTTCAGCGCTTCTCGCACACTGCGAGAAGCGCCTTTCAACTCTCGGCGGCCATCTTGGACGGAAGATAGAGCTCCCGGTGTCTCTCAGGAGCCTCAGAACGCCACCAAATCAAGGAGTGCGTCCCTCTCCGGTCTCAGTGCGGCATCCGGACACAGGACCTCGGTAAATGCGCTGCACACTGACACAGGCCCTCCTACTCCTGCACACAGTGCTCCGCTCACTAGCTGCACAAGTGCCCCACAGCTCTGCACGGAGGTTAACTGACAACATGTCTCTGCAAAAACAGTGTTCTTCACTTCTTGCACCTCCTGTCAGGCTGCGCTACCAAGCGGGCATACTGCTCCGCTCTGTAATGCTTGTGACCCTAAATGCGCTCAGGAGCCCCTGCCGCAAATGAGCCCGCGCTGACCAGTCCCCCTGAGTGGGCTTTGTTACTTTCACAATCTATGGCTTCTTTGACCAAAGCTATTGAGTCCCTCCAGGATCCAACCAGGAGCAGGACCACTAATCCGCCTATTCGGGATGTTTCACCTACGGCTGCGGAATCTTCAGCCTGCAGGGGCCGCTCTCATTCTAAGCACAAGCGGTCATCTAGGAAGCGCGTCCGTAGCTCGTTTCCCAGGCCGTCCGGTGCCTCGGCGTCCGTTAGCTCTGCTTCCCGCTCTCACTTCCCAGGCACCTCTTCCGACCAGGACTCGATGTCTGATGGGCCTCTAGATCTGGAGTCGCCAGGTTATCAGAGCACTATAGATGGTCTCATCGAGGCCGTCAACCAGTCCCTTCAGGTTGATGAGGACCGGCGACCTCCAGTACGGATAATTCGATGTCTTTCAAAAGGACCAAACATACTCACAGGGTGTTTGCCAATCACCCAGAGTTCCAGGACATAGTCCAGCGACATAGGGAGCGTCCAGACAAACACTTTCAGGGCCAGAAATCTCTGGAGTCCAAATACCCCTTTTCTCCTGATCTCTGCAAACAATGGACAGAATCCCCTCCTGTGGATCCTCCTGTCTCACATTTGTCCTCTAAAACTGTCCTATCTGTGCCGGACGGATCTTCGATCAAAAATCCCACAGATCGCCTAATTGACAGTCTCGCCCGCTCAGCTTTCGAGGCTTCAGGCTCGGCACTCTTTCCCTCCTTCGCTGCTACCTGGGTAGCCAAAGCCGTGACTTCTTGGGCAGACTCCCTGCACAAGGCCTTACAAAGCAGTGATCTTCTTTCTGACTTAGCGGAGCTAGCAAATCAAATTTCCCTGGCGGGCGATTACTTAGTAAACGCTTCCCTGGACGCGGCGAACTGCTCTGCACTTACGGCTTCAAACGCTGTGGCGATTAGGAGAGCGCTGTGCCTGAGAAATTGGCGAGCGGAGTCCGTCTCTAAAAAGTCCCTCACGTCTCTGCCATATCTTGGTGGCCGTCTATTTGGCGAAAAGCTGGACAAAATGATTTCAGACACTACGGGGGGAAAAAGTACTTCCGTTCCCCAGCAGAGGTTCAGACAACCGTTCCAACGACAGCCTCAGGCTCGTTTTCGGCCCTTTTGTGGATCTTACGCATGGCATTCCTCAGCCAATTCCCCTGGCTCGGGGTGCCGCGCCGGCAGAGACAAAAGCCCTCAGGCTCCATACAGGCCCAAGCATTCCTGGAGGGGCCTCTCCACACAGTCTAGGTCCAGGGGATCCAGACCCCAACCGTCTTCCTCTAAATGACTTGCAATCTCTTCCGGACGACACCAGCAAAGTAGGCGGACGCCTTCTCTTGTTTCGTCATGTCTGGCTTGCAGTCGTTAACGACGAGTGGGTCAGGGATCTAGTGTCCTCCGGTTACAAAATCGATTTTTCCTCCCCATCCCCCCTTCCCCCCCCCTCCAACCCGGTTTTTTGCTTCCCGAAGCGGGAATGCGTGCTCGGGCTTTTTCCAAGGCCATTCAGTCGCTCTGACAAGACGGAGTGATTGTCCCTGTCCCAGAAGACGAAAGGTTCCGCGGTTTTTATTTAAATCTGTTTATGGTCCCCAAAAAGGATGGAACAGTAAGACCCATCCTGGACCTAAAGCTCTTGAACAGATTTGTCAAAGTCCGTCATTTCAGGATGGAATCTCTCCGTTCCGTCATTGCCTCGATGGAACAAGGCGAATTCTTAGCATACATCAACATCCGGGATGCGTACCTCCACATCACAATCTTCCCACCTCATCAAAGGTTCCTTCGCTTCGCTGCCGGAGAAAAACATTTTCAGTTCACGGCCTTGCCTTTCGGCCTCGCCACTGCTCCCAGAGTTTTCACAAAGGTCATGGCGGCTGTCATGGCCATTCTGCATTCTCGGGGTCTAGTCGTGCTTCCCTACCTAGATGACTTACTGGTCAAAGGCCCATCTTTCCGAGCCTGCGAGGAGTGCGTCCGCACTTCCTTGGATACTCTTTCTCGGTTTGGCTGGTTGATCAATATAAAAACGTCATCTCCTGTTCCAGCTCAACGGATCTCCTTCCTGGGCATGACCCTGGACACCTCCGTAGGATTGGTGCTTCTTCCTCGGGACAAGGTCCTGGCTCTTCAACAGGGGGTCTGGTAGCTTCTTCAGCCGTCCCCTTGTTCTATCCGTTTCGGCATGAGGATTCTCGGGAAGATGGTGGCCGCAATGGAGGCAATTCCATTTGCGCAATTGCACCTCCGTCCCCTACAGCATGCTCTGCTGGAAGCATGGGACGGGAGTCCCTTTACCCTCGACCGACTGTGTCCGCTCTCTCCTTGGGTCAAGCAGTCACTCCAATGGTGGATGCTCTGATCCTCTCTCCTCCAAGGGAGGTCCTTCCTCCTAGTCCATTGGCTGGTAGTCACTAGGCTACCTCCTAGGCTGGGGTGCGGTCTTTCGCCATCACAGTGCGCAGGGAACTTGGACTCATCACGAGTCTCGTCTTCCCATCAATATCCTGGAGATACGTGCGATTCGGCTATTCCTAAAGCGGTTCCATCATCTCCTAGCAGGCTACCCCATCCGTATCCAGTCAGACAATGCCACGGCTATGGCTTATATAAACCATCAAGGGGGAACCCGCAGCAGAGCTGGAATGCGCAAGGTAGAGCACATCCTTCGCTGGGCCGAAAACAACCACTCGGTCAGATCGGCCGTTCACATTCCAGGAGTGGAGAATTGGGCTGCGGATTTCCTCAGCCAGCAAGGTCTTGCCTCAGGAGAGTGGTCTCTCCATCAGGACATATTCTAACCGATTTGCCTTCGTTGGGGTACTCCGGACGTAGACTTGATGGTTTCCTGGTTCAATGCCAAGGTACCTCCGTTTGTAGCCGGGTCCCGGGACCCCAGAGCAATCTGGGCGGACGCGCTAGTCCTTCCTTGGAGTCAGTTTCGCCTCCCTTACCTGTTTTCCCCCCTGCCCCTGCTTCCCAGAGTAATCAGGAAGATCAGGGCAGAGGGTGTCCCGGTGATTCTCATCACCCCGGATTGGCCTCGCAGGGCGTGGTATGCAGAGCTGGTCCAGCTCCTCGCAGACGTTCCTTGGCGCCATCCAGATGTACTTTCTCAGGGCCCGATTTACCACCAGACCTCAGAGGCCTTGTGTTTGACAGCATGGCTGTTGAATCCTGGGTTCTGACTCAAACGGGTTTTTCCCGTGAGGTAGTTTCCACCTTGATCAATGCCCGAAAGCCGGTGTCATCGCGCATCTACCATCGGATCTGGAGGATCTTCTTCGATTGGTGTAGAAGCAGAGGTCGTCCTCTGATGGTTTTCAACATCCCTACCATCCTGGATTTCCTCCAATCCGGTCTGGACTTGGGGCTTTCGCCAAGTTCCCTTAAAGGGCAGGTCTCAGCCTTGTCAGTCCTATTTAAATGAAAAATCGCTTCCAAGCCTCAGGTCAGAACGTTTTTTCAGGGAGTCTCTCACGTGGTGCCTCCCTCCAGAGCACCTCTAGAGGCTTGGGACCTTAATCTGGTCCTAGGTGTCCTGCAGGAATCTCCTTTTGAGCCGTTGCAGGACATCCCTCTATCTCTTCTTTCATGGAAGGTGACCTTCCTCGTCGCTATTACCTCGATCAGACGAGTCTCTGAGTTGGCTGCTCTTTCCTGTCGGACGCCGTTCTTTACGTTCCACCGAGACAAGGTGGTCCTCAGACCGTCCCCTACTTTCCTCCCGAAGGTGGTGTCTTCCTTCCACCTCAGTGAAGATATCGTACTTCCGTCTCTTTGCCTTACTCCAACGCACCGCGTGGAGAAGGCTCTTCACTCCTTGAATCTTGTCAGAGTTCTCAGGAAGTACGTGTCCAGGACGGCATCCTTTCATCAGACGGATGCTCTGTTCGTGCTCCCGTCGGGACACCGGAAGGGACTGGCTGCTTCTAAGTTGACAATCGCCAGATGGATTCGGTCGACCATTCAAGAGGCTTATCGCGTCAGAGGCAAACCTATCCCTGCATGCCTCAGGGCACACTCCACTCAGTCGGTGGGTGCTTCCTGGGCCATTCGGAATCAAGCATCTGCAGAGCAGGTTTGAAAAGCTGCGACCTGGTCTAGCCTGCACACCTTTTCAAAGCATTACAATGTCCATACTCAGGCATCCTCAGATGCAAGCCTGGGTAGGCGTATTCTGCAGGCAGTGGTTGTGCACCTGTAGACAGCAGGTGCCATAAGTTTATACTGTTGGGTTGTTATTCCCCACCCAGGGACTGCTTTTGGACGTCCCACGGTCCTGTGCCCCCAATGTGGCGATGGAGAATTAGGGATTTTTGTGTACTCACCGTAAAATCCTTTTCTCAGAGCCACTCATTGAGGGACACAGCACCCACCCTTGTTCTTGGCTTGTTGCCTATGATGAGTGTTTTAGTCTTTGACATGTTGTTACTACGGTTAAATCTTGTTAATCTCCTACTGCTTGGCTACGAACTGGTATTATCCGGAGCCAGTGGGCGGTGTATACTGCAGAGGAGGAGCTACACTTTTTGTATTTACTTAGTGTCAGACTCCTAGTGGCAGCAGCATACACCCATGGTCCTGTGTCCCCCAATGAGTTGCTCGGAGAACAGGATTTTACGGTGAGTACACCAAAAAATCCCTATTTCTCGAGCACGCTTGGGTAACCTCCGAGTATTTATGACTGCTCGGAGATTTAGTTTTCATCACGGCAGCTGAATCATTTACAGCTACTAGCCAGGCTAAGTACATGTGGGGATTCCCTAGCAAACAGACAATCCCCACATGTACTCAGCCTGGCTAATAGCTGTAAATCATTCAGCTGAGGCGATGAAAACGAAATCTCCAAGCAGTCATAAATACTCGGAGGTCACCCGAGCAACGAGTGCAGTCGCTCATCACTAGTTACCAGTGTGATGTGTAATGGTTACCAGTGGGAAGTGTAATGTCCGTTCTCCTGATCTCAATGGTTAGGGGTGTGTTGGGATTAGGGTTCGGGTTAGGGGTGTGTTGGGGTTAGGGTTATGGATAGGGTTGGGATTAGGGTTAGAACTGTGTTGGGGTTAGGTTTGTGGTTAGGGTTGGAGTTAATGTTAGGGGTGTGTTGGGATTAGAGTTAGGGGTGTGTTTAGGGTTATGGATAGGGTTGGGATTAGGGTTAGGGGTGCATTGAGGTTAGGTTTGTGGTTAGGGTTGGGATTAGGGTTAGGGTGTGTTGGGATTAGGGTGGTGGTTAGGGGTGTGTTGGGGTTAGGGTTGGAGTTAGAATTGGGGGGTTTCCACTGTTTAGTTACGTCATGGGGTCTCCAAATGCGACATGGCGCCCCCCATTGATTCCAGCCAATTTTGCGTTCAAAAAGTCAAACGGTGCTCCCTCCCTTCTGAGACCTGTCATGCACCCAAACAGTGGTTTAATCCCACATATGGGGTATCGGCATAGTCAGGACAAAAAAAAAAATGGTGTTGTAAAAATGAGAAATTGCTGGTTAACTTTTAACCCTTATAACTTCCTAACAAAAAACAATTGTTTCCAAAATTGTGCTGATGTAAAGTAGACATGTGGGAAATGTTATTTATTAAGAATTTTGTGTGATATATCTCTCTGATTTAAGGGCATAAAAATTTGAAAATTGCTAAATTTTCAAAATTGTCGCCATATTTCCATTTTTTGCATAAATAAACACAAGTCATATCGAAGAAATTTTGCCGCTAACAATAAGTACAATGTCAACGAAAAACTGTCTCCGAATCAGTGGGATCTGTTGAAGCGTTCCAGAGTTATAACCACAAGTGACCGTAGTCAGAATTGTAAAAATTGGCCTGGTCATTAAGTACCAAATTGGCTGTCACTAAAGGGTTAAATCATAATGACAACCCAAAACATCCAAATGACCCTAATCAAAAGTGTATTAATATTTCTAAATGCGTTATAGACTCATCACAACCCCAGCACATATAACGTAACAGACAAAAAGTACTCCAGAAAACTACTTTTGTTCAGTCTTTTGAGCGTCTTTTAAATGCTTTAGGCTTTCAAAAATGCCGGGAGGGAGAAAAGAAAATAAGTACATGACACGACTTTTAATCTGCTCCTTATTGAAAACACTACAAACTAGAGATTTGTCCTAATTTTGTCTTTCAGCCATCGAAATGTGATGATGAGACTGAATTTGCAGCTGACCATGGGAACCTTTTCCCTTTCTCTTTTTGGTCTAATTGGAGTGGCTTTTGGGATGAACTTGGAATCGACTTTTGAAGAGGTTTGTTTCTCTTTATTTTTTTCCTGATATATGGAATATTTTACAAATTTCTGTGGCACCTACATAGTGGAGACTGCATGCTATGGCTACAATGTAATGTGCGTATACGATTTGTGTTATGTACAATGGCTGCTCTCTGCTCTCCTTATTCTACTGCAGAGCTGTGTGTGATTATACCTGAGACATCTGCAGGATCCTCTCAGGTTCCATCTCACAGGCAGACAGGGCTACAATGTTGTTAAAATACAGCAGCGCTCAGGGAGCTTCAAAAAATGTGTTTGCAAGAAGACCAATTTTAATTTTTCATCTTGTGTGTTAGTTACTTGTCTCACACTGGTAACTCCCCTTTTATTACAAATTGGATCTTGAGGCAGAGTAATCTTCCAGGTATCATCCTCCCCAGAGCCTGGAAGAGATCATATACATATAAGAAACATGAGGATTTCTCTGGAATAAGACATTGGATCGCAGATATTAAGATATCGTTTTATTCCGCTTCCTATGACCTACATACCCATGTAAATGGCTGAGGGAGGGTTGATCTTATATCCATGTAAATCAGTAGATGTAGAGTGTAAAACAGTCAGTTTGCCCCTGCTACATCAACATCTGGATGTTAAGGTAAACCATAGTTCACACTCACCATAGACCATTATGTTGTGTAACTTTAGGATTCGCACTGAGGTTCTGACAACACAACTACATGTTGCACAACAACAATTATCCCCCAAAAATTGTGCAACTTGCTGCATTTTGTTTTGGAGCAGTGATTTGGCTTTGGGGAAAAAATAAATAAAATGGCCATGTCGCAGATAAATGTACAACTTTCAGCCAGTGACTTTCCAACACGTGTTAAAAATCGCAGCTCTCAGTGCAACACCATAGGACATCGTGAGATGGAATCTCGCAATGCGACGCTTGTTGCCATGTAGATCTAGAGCTAAGCGGTGGTCAAGAATATAAAAATTGTTTTAGAAAGGTAGTGAATTCAGCCTACCCTCATGACTACCTCGCCCAGTGATTGTTTGCAGTTGATGGCACCTGATTAGCTGTAGAAAAGTTAATGCAGACCCCTGTAATGACAGACTGAACAGTGGTGCTGATGCTGTGGAGGTTTAAATAGGATAGTCAATTTTTAGGGTGGGGGGGTTGTTATATTACAGCATTTCCACCTTTTAAAGAAAAATGTTTGGGCAATCCCTTTTAGTGTATTTAGATGGCAGTAAAAGGAGTTTCCTATTGAATCTGACTTTACATGTCATTGTTTTTTTTTCTCCCTTGTCTTAGGATCCCCAAGTTTTTTGGTTCGTTACTGGAGTTATGTTCCTAGGAAGTGGCCTGATCTGGCGACGCTTGCTCTCCTTTCTTGGAAGACATCTGGAACCATCAAAGCCACCTTCAGTATGTAATAGTGATGTAATATGTGTACTGTACTTCTCTCTAAGACCTCTCTTTTCATATATAGATAGAAAAACGTAAATATGGGAACCTATTGAGTCCATAATCCATTGATTTGGGTAACCAATTACCCCAATGTATCTTGAGATTTGAGGAGACCTCTACTATATTTGTAAGGTCCACTCGACTGCTATCAAGAGAGGAGCTTTATTAGTGTTTCTATGCCCCTTTTCCTATGTCTATTGTTTGGAATATGATCCGAGAAGCCATTGAAGTGTAGACTTTAAGTTTTCATTAAAGCGGTTGGACAAAAATATCCTGTGAAACGTTTAGGAATTACAATAATTTTTCTACAAAGCCTTCTCATTTCAGGAGCTCAAAAGTAATTGGACAAATTAATTTTATGATAAACAAAATGTTCATGTTTAAAACTTTGTAGAGCATCCTTTGCAGGCAATGACAGCCATAGACATCACCAAACACTGGGTTTCCTCCTTTGTGATATTTTGTCAGGTGTTCACTGCAGCTGACTTCAGTTGTTGCTTGTTTGTGTGTTTTTCTGCCTTAAGTTTTGTCTTAAGCATGTGAAATGCTGCTCAATGGGGTTGAGATATATTGACTGACTGGGCCATTGCAGAATATTCCACTTCTTTGCCTTTGGGTTGCTTTTGCAGTATGTTTTGAGTCATTTTCCATCTGTACTGTGAATCGCCGTCCAATCAACCTTGCTGATTTGGTTGAATCTGAGCAGAAAGTATAGTCCTGTACACTTCAGAATTCACCTGACTGCTTCTGTGTTCAGTCACATCATAAATACTAGTGAGCCATTGGAAGTCATGCATGCCCACGCCATCAGACTGCCTCCACCATGTTTTACTGAGGATGTGGTGTGCTTGTGATCATGAGCCTCTACTCTTGATCTTGGTTTAGTCTGTCCAAAGAATGTTTTGCCTCAAATTAAAGCGGAGTCTGCACTTATTTATTTAGTATTGTATATGAGCACCATATGCAGATATCCTTGCACTTGTACAGGTCCTTCTCAAAAAATTAGCATATAGTGTTAAATTTCATTATTTACCATAATGTAATGATTACAATTAAACTTTCATATATTATAGATTCATTATCCACCAACTGAAATTTGTCAGGTCTTTTATTGTTTTAATACTGATGATTTTGGCATACAACTCCTGATAACCCAAAAAACCTGTCTCAATAAATTAGCATATCAAGAAAAGGTTCTCTAAACGACCTATTACCCTAATCTTCTGAATCAACTAATTAACTCTAAACACATGCAAAAGATACCTGAGGCTTTTATAAACTCCCTGCCTGGTTCATTACTCAAAACCCCCATCATGGGTAAAACTAGCGACCTGACAGATGTCAAGAAGGCCATCATTGACACCCTCAAGCAAGAGGGTAAGACCCAGAAAGAAATTTCTCAACAAATAGGCTGTTCCCAGAGTGCTGTATCAAGGCACCTCAATGGTAAGTCTGTTGGAAGGAAACAATGTGGCAGAAAACGCTGTACAACGAGAAGAGGAGACCGGACCCTGAGGAAGATTGTGGAGAAGGACCGATTCCAGACCTTGGGGAACCTGAGGAAGCAGTGGACTGAGTCTGGTGTGGAAACATCCAGAGCCACCGTGCACAGGCGTGTGCAGGAAATGGGCTACAGGTGCCGCATTCCCCAGGTAAAGCCACTTTTGAACCATAAACAGCGGCAGAGGCGCCTGACCTGGGCTACAGAGAAGCAGCACTGGACTGTTGCTAAGTGGTCCCAAGTACTTTTTTCTGATGAAAGCAAATTTTGCATGTCATTCGGAAATCAAGGTGCCAGAGTCTGGAGGAAGACTGGGGAGAAGGAAATGCCAAAATGCCTGAAGTCTAGTGTCAAGTACCCACAGTCAGTGATGGTGTGGGGTGCCATGTCAGCTGCTGGTGTTGGTCCACTGTGTTTCATCAAGGGCAGGGTCAATGCAGCTAGCTATCAGGAGATTTTGGAGCACTTCATGCTTCCATCGGCTGAAATGCTTTATGGAGATGAAGATTTCATTTTTCAGCACGACCTGGCACCTGCTCACAGTGCCAAAACCACTGGTAAATGGTTTACTGACCATGGTATTACTGTGCTCAATTGGCCTGCCAACTCTCCTGACGTGAACCCCATAGAGAATCTGTGGGATATTGTGAAGAGAAAGTTGAGAGACGCAAGACCCAACACTCTGGATGAGCTTAAGGCCGCTATTGAAGCATCCTGGGCCTCCATAACATCTCAGCAGTGTCACAGGCTGATTGCCTCCATGTCACGCCGCATTGAAGCAGTCATTTCTGCCAAAGGATTCCCGACCAAGTATTGAGTGCATAACTGAACATTATTATTTGATGGTTTTTTTGTTTGATATTAAAAAACACTTTTATTTGATTGGATGGGTGAAATATGCTAATTTATTGAGACAGGTTTTTTGGGCTATCAGGAGTTGTATGCCAAAATCATCAGTATTAAAACAATAAAAGACCTGACAAATTTCAGTTGGTGGATAATGAATCTATAATATATGAAAGTTTAATTGTAATCATTACATTATGGTAAATAATGAAATGTAACACTATATGCTAATTTTTTGAGAAGGACCTGTATGCATTGGCATGCTATTGATGGGGTTATTATTGGTTGAGAAATGTTTTTGCACAGTGAATGCACTTGGGCCCGCAAATCATCAAGATCCACTGCTGGCAGCTCCATTGGCAATTGCCAACCAAGGCCGTCCCAGGTGTGCTGTATGGGAGACAAATCCGGAGATGCTGCAGACCTTGGTAGCACGTTTAGGTTCTGCAGGATGCTTACAATATCACAAGCAAGATTTGGCATGATGTTGTCTTTTTAAAGCAATTTCTCCAAAGTTTTTCCACACTTGTTTCACGAACAAATCACTAATGCTGAGCTGGACCCAAGCAGACTTGTGACTTCTGGATTCCACGGCTTTTCTAATTCTTGGTGTTGCAATTTCAATGTTGAGCAATGTATATAGATGCACACGTGTGCGACAAAGAGACAAGACAATATGAGACTATAGATGAATATGGATAGGTGAGAAAATCACTTAGCTTTCTATTTATGTTAATTTTCAAAAATGTGGCGTTTTGTTTTTTACTTGTCAATGTTTTTTATTTTTCTTGTTTTTAAGATCTGGAAGAGAGCTTTCCCCTTCAATGGAAGAGCAGATACTACAAACGGACATAAAGTATAATTTAGCCTGTGAGGTCGGGTCAGAAAACCATGGACTGCTACTGGACTTCTGACTGTTACATTTCTGCTCTTTGCCACCGGTTGTACACTCCAGGATGTGGCAGTCATGTTGTTTGTACACATATTATTATGCAGCTCTGCCTGGGACACCACAAGGCATAGATGGGTCACCGAGCAAAGCCATTTGTCTAAAGGGCATACAGTCCACTGAACATATTTGTTTGCACCTTACAATTTTTTTTTATATATATTTTTTTTTTAGAATTTAACAACTTTTGTTAAAAGAAAATATGTAATCAAAACGTCGGGTTTCTTGGTCTGACATTGAAGCATATTAGGAAACTACTTTAAGGTACAGTAAGTGGTTAATGTGATTTTTATTTTTGTAGGTTAGTCCCTCGCCACAGTGCCTTGAGGATGTTAGTCCTTGATCTCATGTTCCCTGCTGTACTGTACTTTGCTGCTGTTAATTTAAGAAAAAAACAAATATTATGCATATCTATCATCTGTGGATCTAATGCCTCATGCCTTGCTGATTGTTGTTCCTTGCCATCTTAAAAGGAATCTCAGCAGGTTTTTACCACCTACTGTGAGATTCGCATAACGTAAAAGCAGAGACTCTGATTCCAGCGATGTGTCACTTACTTGGCTGCCTGCTATGGTTTTGATTAAATCACAGTTTTATCAGGAGGAAATTATCACTAGTCTCCATATTCATGAGCTCTGTATAATTCTGACTCCACCACTGACTGGCAGCTTCTACCTCTATTCATTGTACACAGAAAGCTGTCAGCCAGTGGTGTGGATGTATTCTGCAGACCTCAGCGTTCAGAGAGCTGGTTTTATCACCTGGACACTATCACTAGAGGATTAGTAAATCTACTGTCATGTACTTCCCCATATTAATGAGCTCTGTATAACCCAATTGCCACCACTGATTTGAGCTTTCTGCCTATGCACAGTTTGCTTAGAAAGCTGCCAGTCAGTGGTGGGTACAGGGTTACACAGCACTTAGCATTCAGAGACCTGGTACATCTGCATGAGATACAAGTTATTTTTTATCAAAACTACAGCAAGCATCGAAGTAAGTGATATATCGCTGAAATTGGGGTCTGTGCCCCTTCATCGTGCTTCTCTCAGATGGCAATAACCTGGTGACTTTAACAGTTCAAGATCATATTGTTATTAAAAGAATATATTCAAGAGCAGAGCACCCATACTAATTCTAGCATCCCTACTCTACCTCCATTTGCGTTTTTTTTGTGTTTTTTTTGGAGTCTCTACATATTTGAAGAAAATCTTGCCATGTTTTATCATAAATATTACTTCTAAGGTGAGAAGTGACATTTGACAAAGCATTGTATGATGGCACACTGGTTCTCTTCAAAGCATGGAGTCCTATGGGAAAGCCAGTGAGCTTATCCATGTGGCACAGTGGATATTTGTAGCCTAAGACTTGGAAACAGCTAGTACTTGCCAAAATTAGAGTATTCTGATGTTGTAATGGTTTCCTGTGGGATTCCAGCTTTTGATATTGATTGGCTGTGCTTGGGGAGACCATAGTTATTATATTTGGGGATCTGGCTGTTGGGACTGCCACAGCTCAGCAGCAAAGTGGCTGGACCCAGTACAGTGAGGTTTCTGTTTGTGTGACTGTGTAGTATTGCTTCTCTTACCCATCTGCTGAGTGGAGAACCAGGGATTGATAGATTAGAGCACCTCTGTATTAGAATTGAAGTAGAGGGGCGATAAAGGTCCAGTGAAAGCTGCAGGTTCTCACTTCTGCTGATTGTCCAGGTTCCAACAGGCCTATTCCACCTGCGCGCACATTTTATGGCCACATTAGGTGAGTCAACCAATCCCATTGATTCTGTGGGGATCAGCCAATTATGTGGTGTATATGGAGCCTCCCGACTTTACCCTGACATGATTTTGGGGGTGAGAATGATCGGTAGTTGAAAGTTTAATTTCTGATCCTTTTTTTTCATAGGAGATGAGCTGCCTCCAGAGGAGACTTGCAGGTGCTTACTCCTCATTGAAAACGCATGACTGCTGAGCTGAATTGATTGCTCTGGTGTAAGGGGGAGTCGGGAGAGAGTGCCTAGCCAAACGCACATTTGGTAGACAGCTATCTCGGGCACAGTGGCATGTAAATGTGTGGGGACCCCCCCTGGTCTTTTACATTTTAAAAATTGCAAAAAGGAAAATGAGCCTGCATGGTACTAGGTACCTAGTAGCACCCCCTTTTGACAGTATCAAAGCTTGTACACACTTTTTGCAGCCAGCCAAGACTTTTTCAGTTCTTGTTTGAGGGAATTTCATCCATTCTTCTGTTGGAAAATTCTTCCAGTATTTTGAGGTCTAGCCACAGATTTTCATTGATGCTCAGATCAGAGGACTGAGGGTCATTTCATAACCTTCAGGTTGCGTCTTTTGAGGTAGTCTACACCATGTTCCAAATTATGCAAATGACATTTTTCTCGGATTTTCCTAAATGGTCGGTGCCATTTTTCTCGGATTTTCCTAAATGGTCGGTGCAAATGACAGTCAGTCTAATAAGTCATCACCCGTTGGAGTGTACATCAAATATTATTAAAGAAACCTCCCAATGATAACAGTATAATCTCCAAAATGAATAAAAACTCAAAATGCACTGTTCCAAATTATTGGGCACAGTAGAATTTCTATACATTTGATATGTTTTAAAGAACTGAAAATGCTCATTTGTGGGATTTGCATCATTAGGAGGTCACATTCACTGAACAAAACAGCTATTTAACTCCAAAACATCCTAACAGGCCAAGTTACATGTTAACCTAGGACCCCTTTGATATCACCTTCACAATTCTTGCATCCATTGAACTTGTGCGTTTTTGGAGAGTTTCTGCTTGTATTTCTTTACATGAAGTTAGAATAGCCTCCCAGAGCTGCTGTTTTGATGTGAATGGCCTCCCACCCCCATAGATCTTTTGCTTGATGATACTCCAGAGGTTCTCTATAGCAGGGGTCCCCAACTCCAGTCCTCAAGGCCCACCAACATGTCATGTTTTCAGGATTTCCTTAGTCTTGCCCAGGTAATAATTGCATCACCTGTGCAATGCAAAGGAAATCCTGAAAACATGACCTGTTGGTGGGCCTTGAGGACTGGAGTTGGGGACCTCTGCTCTATAGGGTTGAGGTCAGGGAAAGATGGTGGCCACACCATGAGTTTATCTCCTTTTATGCCCATAGCAGCCAATGACTCAGAGGGATTCATTGCAGCATGAGATGGAGCATTGTCATGCATGAAGATGATTTTGCTCCTGAAGGCACGTTTCTGCTTTTAATACCATGGCAGAAAGTTATCAGTCAGAAACTCTATATACTTTGCAGAGGTCATTTTCACACCTTCAGGAACCTTAAAGGGCCCTACCAGCTGTTTTCCCATGATTCTGGCCCAAAACATGACTCCTCCACCTCCTTGCTGACGTCGCAGCCTTGTTGGGACATGGTGGCCATCCACCAACCATTCACTACTCCATCCATCTTGGCCATCCAGGGTTGCTCGACACTCATCAGTAAACAAGATTGTTTTAAAATTAGTCTTCATGTATGTCTGGGCCTACTGCAACCGTTTCTGCTTGTGAACACTGTTAAGGGGTGGCCGAGTAGTAGGTTTATGCACCACAGCAAGCCTTTGAAGGATCCTACACCTTGAGGTTCGAGGGACTCCAGAGGCACCAGCAGCTTCAAATAACTGTTTGCTGCTTTGCTATAGTATTTTGACAGCTGCTCTCTTAATCCAATAAATTTGTCTGGCAGAAACCTTCCTCATTATGCCTTTATCTGCATGAACTGTCTGTGCTCTGTTTCAGTCACAAATCTCTTCACAGTATGATGATCACAAAGTTTTTGTGAAGTATCTAATGTTTTCATACCTTGTCCAAGGCATTGCACTATTTAAAGCTTTTCAGCAGCAGAGAGATCCTTTTTATTTTCCATATTGCTTGAAACCTGTGGCCTGCTTAATAATGTGGAACATCATTTTTAAGTAGTTTTCCTTTAATTAGAATCACCTGGAAAACGAATTATCACATGTGTTTAAGATTGATTTTAGTGATCCATTGAGCCCTGAGACACAATACCATCCATGAGTTTATTTGAAAAACAAAACAATTACCTTATTTTTCCGACCACAAGATGCACTTTTTTTCCTCCAAATTTGGGAGGAAAGTGTGGGTACGTCTTATGGTCGGAAAGTAGCATGTGGGAGGGGGCAGCAGCTAGGGGGATCGCACTGTGATTCCACTTGCAGGAGGCAGAAAAATGTCCCTGCCCAGAATCCAGGGCTGGGGAAACCACATGGTCCCGATGATTAAAGTGCAGTGAATATTTACTAGCCGCTTCCCGCCCACCTGTCAGCTGAGCAGTGAGTCCGGAGCAGCAAATGAATAGTCCTTCACTGAAGCACACATGGTTTCCCCAGCACTGGATTCCTGCAGCAGCTGGGGAGATCTGTGTGTCTGGTGGAGGAAGGGGCAGCAGCAAGGGGCCAGAGGGGATGGAGCATCACATGGCAGCACAGAGCCCTCCCTCTTCTGATGTCATCAAAGGTCCTTCAGGCTCCCCACTAGAATCTGCTGGCTTCCTCTTATGACCTGTGCTGTGGGGAAGTATAGTATAGAAAATGTTCAGCACAGCCTAGAGGGGGAGGTGCATAGATATCGGTTCCCAAACCTTAATAAGTGAAAAATGTACAACTAGCACACTCCAACAGCTGTGATGCAAAAGGGGTAATTTAATATACATACAGTAGTCACAAACGTTTCTGCAAAGGACCTTCATCAGTGTGCTACAAAAAATAAATATAATCGTGCATAAACATATAAATGAAAAACAAAATAAAATAAAAAACAGAAGTATATACATCAGAAGAAAGGTCATAAACGGTACTGAGAAAACAACCATACAATAATTCCAACAACACCATAAGCTCAAAAAGAGGTTACAAAATCGCAGGCAGGTTCATAAACTGTATATATAGAGAGACATTATATGGGACCACGGTCACTATGGAAGGCGGGCTATACGGGGATGTGCAAGAAGGGTCTCACAAGAAGATATAGAAGGACTGCACACCTAAATATAGCGAGAATGGTATATATGGTTATAGGACCCCGTAAGGATTATTTAGTTTGCATCTAAAGGTGGAAGGAACAGTGTAACATCAGAAGATACATATTGCCCATGTGTTATATGCGTGCAGAAAAGGACTGTACCAAGTCTGAGAATACAATAGGTTAACTTGAAAGGATATACTGAGAGCAGTATTGTGCAGCAGGTCAGTCTGGAGGAGGAAACATGTCATGATAAGAATAGAAAGAAACTGCCTGGGAGCTGCACCGTAAGAGCTAGCTACGAGAGATAAGTCAGTGTAATGCCGTATAGAAAACTTACCCGGCCAGTGGGAGAGAGAGAAGCGCACGGATACGCGGTGTCCACCGCAAGTAGAGGAGAGAGCATGTGCGTGCGTAATCTCTATATATAGCAGAGAGTGTGTGCACACTAAAGCCGGCATGTGAAGGCCGGAAGGGGCGGGACGGAAGTGACACGTGTGTCACATGACCTGTGGGGGCGAAGTGATATGTGTTCCACAGACACTATAGAAGGTGGTGATGCGTCCCAAGGCAGGAAAGTGAGATGCTGTGAATCACTGGAGAATGAAGGTCTTGTGGCTAGACAGTGTCACAGGATGCAGGCATAGGGGAGTCAAAACGGACGGCTCTGTGGGGAGAGACAATATATTAGTTTCTGCGTCTTACAGCACATTAGTTTCTGCATAATACAGCAATTAAATATACAGTTCTAAGTAATATGACACGCGACTAATAGGAAAGAGATTGCGCTAGAGACATAATAAATTATAGCGTTACACATCACAGTGGGAGATCCACAGATGATATATGATTATACAATGGCAACACTAAATAATCAATAAATGTTCTTCATGTAAACTGTTGCAGATCATAATCTCTATTGAGACCTTTAGGACTCAGTGTTCAGTTCGTGGATCCAATATGCTTCTCTACGTTTAAGCGTAGAGATCCGGTCACCACCTCGACGGGGAGGTGTCACCTGTTCGATAATTTGGAATCTCAATTGAGACAGATTATGACCTTTGGCAATAAAGTGAGAGGGGATAGGGAGCAAAAGGTTTTTACACCGGATGGTCGACTTGTGTTTCGATATTCTGTCCTTGACCGATTGGGTGGTCTCACCCACATACAATAAGCCACAAGGGCACTTGATCAAGTAGAATGCAAAGTTAGTGTCACGTGAAAAAATTGTCAATACGGTACCGTTTACCTGTATGTGGGTGATGAATAGTGTCACCTTTGAGCACATTGTTACACTGGTTACAATTTAGACAGGGAAATGTACCTGTCTTAGGGTTGCTCAAAAATCATTGAGTGGAAAGTGGTCGTGCAGGGCCAGTGTCTGCTCGCACCAGACTGTCTCTGATGTTACGTGGTCGTTTAAAACAGGGCAGGAATGGCTGCTGGAATTCTTTAATTTTAGGAAATGCCGTCTGGAGAATGTGAATGGTTCTATGCAATTTATACGCCGAAGGATGATACTGGTGTATAAATGGTATTCGGTGAGTCACAGAGTTGTCCCTACTTGCAATACAGCTGCTCTAAGTGTCGAGCATATGTGGAGAGTAGCCTCTATCGCGGAACTTGGACTTCATTTCAAGATTCCTTTGTTCTTTAAGTGTTGGATTGGAGACAATTTTGGATACTTTATGTAGCTGAGATTTGGGTATAGACCTCTTCATATTACATGGATGGAAACTCTCGTAATGCAACAAGCTGTTGCGGTCAGTCGGTTTTGAGTATAGGTCCGTGGACAGATTACCATCAGCATCTTTGATGACCAGTGTGTCCAGGAAGTTGATCTGGTTATGGTCGTGTGTCATTGTAAAATCTAGTCCTGGCCAAGAGCTTCTAAGGAATTGGAAGAAAACATTCAGGGACACAAGATCACCTTTCCGAACGCAGATGAGATAATCTATGTATCTTTTCCATGCTATAACATGTCTGCACAAGGAATCGTAGGCATAAATCAGAGTGTCCTCATAGTGGGCCATATAAGCATTGGCGTACGGAGGTGCCATGTTCGAGCCCATCACTGAGCCCTTAATTTGGAGGTAATAAGTATCCTCAAACAAAAAGAAGCTGTTGGTCAATACAATGGAAAGGAGTTCACAACAAAAGTCTGAGGTCGGGCCTCATTATGTGGGTAGAAAGAAGCCAACGGGTGGAGCTGGTATGTGGTATCGAAGTGTACAGGTCTTTCACGACAAAGGAAACTAGGATAGTGTCGGGAGGTACAGGGTTAATATTTTTGATTATTTCGAGAAAAGCACCTGTATCGAGAAGAAAGGAGCTGGTGTTCCTAATCAGGGGTGGAAGTATTTTCTCGAGGTATATAGAAATGGGTGCTAGGAGTGAATCGGTAGAGGCTACTATAGGTCTACCTGGTGGGTTTTGTAATTTTTTATGAATCTTGGGGAGAATGTATATGACTGGGGTAATTGGGTGTTTCTTGGTCAGGAACTCGTGTGTTTTGATGTAAAGTATACCGCGAGTTTGGAAATGGTCTAATGTCGTCTTAATCATATTCTGAATTAGATTGGAAGGATTCTGGGGAAGTCTCTTAGAGGTAGTAGTGTCCCCAAGTTGACGGTATACCTCGTTTCTATAGAGGAGTTTATCCATCACCACGATGGCTCCACCCTTATCAGCTGGCTTGATTATTATGTCTTTTTCATTTTGTAGTGACCTCAGGGCCTGTCTCTCGGATACGGAGAGATTGGAGGGATAGTGTATCATGCCTCTGTCTGTGTCTTGACGTAATTTCTGGAAAGAGGTGTCGACAAAGTGAATAAATGTCTTGAGGGGATGGGAACCCATGGGAGGCCAATATGTGCTCTTGTTCCGCAATTCCAGACTGGGTGCGGTAATACTTATTGGTGAGGAGATTTGTGTAGTAGGGGTGACTGTATGTTCAGTTTCAGCGAAGTGTAGTTTTAATCTGGTTGTTTCCTCAGTACCGTTTATGACCTTTCTTCTGATGTATATACTTCTGTTTTTTATTTTATTTTGTTTTTCATTTATATGTTTATGCACGATTATATTTATTTTTTGTAGCACACTGATGAAGGTCCTTTGCAGACCGAAACGTTTGTAACTACTGTATGTATATTAAATTACCCCTTTTGCATCACAGCTGTTGGAGTGTCCTAGTTGTAAATTTTTCACTGCTGTGGAGAGGCAGGGAGAGCTCTGTGTGTGCAGTCATGGGATGCTCCATATGGCTGGCTGGCACAATTAAAAGGTTAGTCTTTACAACACACAATAAAGCACTCTGCCACTCCTGTGTTGAACTATAACTCCCAATGGAGTTCTCCCAATGGGATCTTAAAGCAGCACTCCTGTGTTAATTTTCAGTTCTGGAGTGGTGCTTTAAATATACCGTATTTTCCGCTTTGTAAGACGCACTTTTATTTCCCCCAAATTGGGGGGGAAATGGGGGTGCGTCTTACAATCGGAATAGTGAATAAAATGGGGAAAAAGTATTAAATATTTCTTACTGAGGGGCTGGCGGTGGCTGCGGAGCGGGCTGGTAGTAAGCAGGGTCACCGGTGGGGCAATGGAGCAGGCCTGCAGCTGGGGGTGGCGGCGTGGTCATCCCCGGTGTTCGGCTGTGCGCGGGCGGCATAATGCTGGCCGGCGCCATTGCACTTCCGGAATTCTGAATCCGGAGTTCCGGTTTCTAGAATGCGTGACATTGCCTATGTCTACCACACAGGACTTCAAGAAAATGGTCGCCGAACCAGCGCATGCGCCGATAAAGCTCACTGTTACTGAGCTCTCAATCTGCGCATGCGCTGCAGTAGACAAGAAAATACCGGTAGCTGGCAACAGGGAAAATTCTGGGCTCCGCTGCACACGGAGCCCTAAAGCAGAGGAGGGAGAGAAGCATGATTCTCCTCCTCCTTTGCAGGGAGAGATATTGATTGGTGGAGGGAACTGTTGCTGAGCTGTCTCCACCAATCAGATATCTTATCCCTGCACAATGTATAGTGTAACACATGTTATTTACACTAGTCTGAGATTCGTGGGAGAGGTGAGCACACATTGAAGTTTATAAAGCACAACCCCCATCCTCCTTCAGAATATACTGTACCAATGGGTGTATTTTGACGGATGATGGGGGTTGCAGCCATATGTAGTGTAACAGATCCCCCATAGCAGTGCGTCATCCGCAGATCCCCATAAGTGCGTCATCCGCAGATCCCCCATAACAGTGCGTCATCCACAGATCCCCATAAGTGTGTCATCCGCAGATCCCCATAACAGTGCGTCATCCACTGATCCCCATAAATGTCATCCGCAGATTCCCATAACAGTGTGTCATCCGCAGATCCCCCATAACAGTGTGCCATCCACTGATCCCCATAAGTGTCATCCACAGATTCCCATAAGTGTGTCATCCACAGATTCCCATAAGTGTGTCATCCACAGATCCCCCATAAGTGTGTCATCCGCAGATCCCCATAACAGTGCGTCATCCACAGATCCCCATAACAGTGCATCATCCACTGATCCCCATAAGTGTCATCCGCCGAATCCCATAACAGTGCGTCATCCACAGATCCCCATAACAGTGTGTCATCCGCAGATCCTCCATAACAGTGTCATCCACAGATCCCCATAACAGGGTCATCCGCAGATCCCCCATAACAGTGTCATCCACTGATCCCCATAAGTGTCATCCGCAGATTCCCATAACCGTGTCATCCGCAGATCCCCCATAAGTGTGTCATCCACAGATCCCCATAACAGTGTCATCCGCAGATCCCCCATAACAGTGTCATCCACAGATCCCCATAACAATGCGTCATCCGCAGATCCCCATAACAGTGTGTCACCCACAGATCTCCCATAACAGTGCGTCATCCGCAGATCCCCATAAGTGTCATCCGCAGATCCTCCATAAGTGTGTCATCCGCAGATCTCCCATAACAGTGTGTCATCCACTGATCCCCATAACAATGCGTCATCCGCAGATCCCCATAACAGTGCGTCACCACAGATCCCCCATAACAGTACGTCACCACAGATCCCCCATAACAGTGCGTCATCCGCAGCTCTCTCAATAAGTGTGTACCCTGCATATCCCCCATACCAGTGCGTCACCACAGGTCCCCATAACAGTGCGTCATCCGCAGATTCCCCCCAATAAGTGTGTACCCTGCAGATCCCATAACAGTGCATCCCTACAGATCCCCATAACAGTGAGTCATCCGCAGCTCTCTCAATAAGTGTGTACCCTGCGGCTTCCCCATACCAGTGCATCACCACAGATCCCCCATAATAGTGTCATCCGCAGATCCCCCATAACAGTGCATCACCACAGATCCTCCATAACAATGTTTTTCATTCATCATAGGTGTAGAAAAAGACATGGGCTACACATCTAAAATCATAAGTTGATCTAGGCAAAATGAAACTGAACATGAGGTTCTTAGTTTAACAATCTGATTAGACTATATGAAGCCGCTAGCACATGACGGCAAACCTTAGTGAGCAAAAATATGCGGAACCCCTCTTACAGTCTCCAGCCTTGCAGCATGGGTGCTGTGGGGCACCAGGTACCCACCCTGCTGGTTCATTGTCGCTGTGGTTGTAGTTGGCACATTACTCCACACATTTAAGACTACAGTATGGTATTTTACGTTATTGGCACACTGAGATTTGCCGTGACTTGGCAGTAGGCTTTATAAATCTGATCATAATGTTAAAGTAAAAACTTCTTGTTCAGTTGAATACAGTACATTTTTGCCTAACACCACTAGACCAACTTGTGATTTTTGGATGTGCAGCCCATGTCTTTTCTACAGCAATAGTACCGTATTCATTCATGCTCTCAATTGCAATGCCCCCATAACTATGAAGGACAGAGCTGACAGTTGTTTCACTACTGTATTTTGTTGCAGAAAAATACCGTACAGTTGGCTGCTACATATTGCACATTTTTCAAGAATGTCAAAGCAGAAAAGGCATGCATATAAAATTCCCTTTAAACTGGAGGTCATAAAATACGCTGAAGAGCTTTGGAACAGAGCAGCAGAGAGACATTTCGGACCGCCTCCAACTGAAAAAATGATAAGAGAGTGGAGGAAACAGGAGGATGAGCTGCAAAAAGTGGGAAAAAGCAGATCTGGTCTTCGTAGGCGTGGTGCAAAGTGGCCAGAGTTAGATGTGGGCGTAAAAGAGTGGATCATAGGCCACAGAAATAATGGCCTTTCTGTCTCAACGAAAATGATCATATGCGAAGCAAAGCGGATTGCTGCTGAGAAAGGCATCAATGACTTCACTGGATCACCATCATGGTGCTTCAGATTTATGAAGAGATGTGGCCTTGCTATGCGCACCAAAACAAGAATTGCGCAAAAAATGCCACAAGAATATGAAGCTAAGATTCTGTCTTGCCACAAGTTTGTAATTGACAGCAGAAAGAAAAATGGATATGAATTAGACCAGATTGGGAATATGGATGAAGTCCCTCTAACCTTTGACGTGCCATCCAACAGAACTGTTGAGGCAAAGAGTTCAAAAACCGTAACGGTAAAAACTGCAGGACATGAAAAAAACCACTACACAGTTGTGTTGTCCTGCTGTGCCGATGGCACGAAACTGCCACCAATGTTAATTTTTAAAAGAAAGAACATGCCCAAAGAAGCTATCCCACGAGGAGATGTTGTGCACGTTCACGAGAAAGGATGGATGAACGAGAATGGAATGAGATTGTGGGTTGATAAAGTGTGGTCCAAACGTCCTGGAGGACTTCTGAAAAAAACAGCCCTGTTAGTGCTAGACCAGTTCAGGGCACATATTAGTGAAAACACAAAAAAAGTGTTTAAAGAAGTGAAGACCCATCCAGGGGGGCTTACCAGCCAGCTGCAACCTCTCGATGTTTCTATAAACGAGCCGTTTAAAGTCTACATGCGAGAAGAGTGGAATAAATGGATGGCTGCTGGCAATCATGACCGGACACCAACTGGACGCATGATGAGGCCCACTATCACTCAAGTTTGTGAGTGGGTGAAGACATCATGGCAATCAGTAAAGGATGAAACGGTTATACGTTCATTCAAAAATGTGGGATTAGCAATGCCTTAGATGGCACCGAAGATGGTATACTATATGAGGACAGTGAAGAAAGTGACACTAATGACTGTGAGAACCTGAGCTTCCTAAACTCTGACAGCAGTGATGAAGAATTCTTGGGATTCACCGACTAGAAGATTGTGGTGCCCGAGAATTAAAGTATCTCCTCACTTGCTAGCCAGAACATGGCTTTTGTCGTTACTTACGGTACATGGGACTGTTCTTACATGTTACCCACAATGCTGCTGTTGAGTCTACTATGTTAAAATAATATTTTGTTATTTAATTAAAGGTTTTTGCACACTATTTGGCTCAAAATATTTTTTTTCTTATTTTTCTCCTCTAAAACCTAGGTGCGTCTTATAATCCGGTGCGTCTTATAAAGCGAAAAATACGGTAAGCCCTGTGCCCCCATTCTTATACTCACCCTCCAGCGTCTTCATATAGTGCTTTACAGACACCACACTGGTCCTGCAGCATCATCTTCTACCCGCAGCTTCCAATATAATAACCTACTATTATATATAATAACACCATATATAATAGTATGTTATTCAATTTTACCAATTTTTTTTTTTTTTTGCTTCAAATATTTTTTTCCCTATTTTCCACCTCTAAAACCTGGGTGCGTCTTATAGTCTGAAAAATACCGTAAATCTTTGAAACTTAAAGCCGATTTGCATAATATTTTGGAACATGGTGTATTGTGGATTTTGACATTTGTTTAGGACCATTATCCATTTGTAGAAGCCATCCTGTCTTTTCAACTTCAACTTTTTTACAGACGGTGTTATGTTTGCTTCAAGAATTTGTTGAAATGTAATTGAATCCATTTTTCCTTCTAACCTTGAAATGTTCTTGTGCCATTGGCTGCTGCACAACCACAAAGCATGATTGATCCATTCCTATGCTTAATGGTTGGCAAGATGTTATTTTCCTGAAATTCTGTGCCTTTATTTCTCCACACATACCTTTTGATCATTGTGGCCAAAAGTTAACTCATCTGTCCACATAAATTGTTTCCAAAATGCATCAGGCTTGTTTAGATGTTCTTTTTAATACTTCTGAGGGCACACGAAAGGTTTTCTGATGACTCTACCATGAAGGCCATATTTATGTAGCTGTCTCTGAAAAGTAGAACAATGTACTACAATTCCAGAGTCTGCTACATATTTCTGAAACCCTTTTGCAGACAAGTGTGTGTGTGGGGGTGGGGGGGAGGGTGTTCTAATTTGCCTATCCAGCAATCCTACAAGCAGCTCTTACTGAAATTTTGCTTGGTCTTCTGGAAGATATCTTGACCTCCACTGTTCCTGTTAACTGCTATTTCTTAATTTACATTTTGAACTGAGGAAAGGACAACTTGAAAATGCTTTGATATCCTCTTACAGCCTTCCCCTGCTTTGTGGGACTCCACCATTTTTAGTGTGCTAGACAACTGCTTAGAAGATCTCATGGCTGCTGTTTTTCACACAAGGTTAGTGAAGGCTGGGTTTTTATAAATCTGGGAAATTTGCATCCCTTGGCCTCTCCTAACGATGATAATGACCAAGACATAACCCTCACAGGCTAATTAAGGTCTAAAACGTTGCTCAAAGTTATATGAACACACAAATCTCTACAGGTGCCCAGACTTTTGCATAGGCTCCTTTTCAATTTTGTAATAAAATAAAAATGACTAAATATTTTTTTAGATATTTGTTTTTTTGCCTAAAATACAAAGGAAATGTCTCATCTTAAACTTTGGGAATTTAGAGATATTTCATCTTCAACTTGCTTAACTGTTAACAGAACAGTAATTTTAACCAGGGGTGCCCAAACTTTTACATGCCACTGTATATATCCAGCTTAAGAATAGGTAATCCATGTTAAATGGGGTAGTCCACTACTTTTATATTGATGACCTATCATTAGGGTTTGTCATCAATATTAGAGTGCGACATCCAACACCTCCATCAATCAGCTGTTCTAGTGTACTATGTCCCGGAACACAGCAAAATACTTCCGGGACAAAGTGCGCCGGCGCATGCGCACTAACGCTTTTCGGCTTTGCCCGCTGTTGGGCAAAGCATACTGCGCGTGCGCAAAGCAAGATTGCATTGCGCACACGTGTACTACGGAGGAAACCTAATCAAATTCAAGACAATATTGCCGCCAGCGGGAAAGGAAGGGGTGCATGAAAGAACAGAAAACACCGCCCATCGGACCGTAAACCGAGCCCGCCAAATTCAGGTGACATTTAATTACGGTATCTATCCAGAGGATAGCTCATCAATATAAAAGTAGTGGACAGCCCCTTTTAATTCTTACCAATTCTGTTTACTGCTTTTAAAAGCTGTATGTAGTTATTACTTTGAATACAGGGATTTGTATCAGTAAATTAGATGAGTTTGTGCTGTCATGTTAAGTAGCTATTGTATATACTTTCACATGTAAATATATAATAAGTAGTTTACATATAATTTTGTGATTTTAATACAATTTGTATATTTATTACATTTTGTAAAGCTTTGTGAGGTATGTATATGTACTTTATTACAGCGTAAATTTTATGAAGTATGCGAACATGAACAATAAAGTAACAATATATCAGAAGTAAAGTCTTAATTTTGTTCAGACTGCTGATAAATAGGAATAAAGTTCAGTTTTTTTTAAGTGTACAAAATCCATGAGCCCATACACCACTTCGCTCTCTTCTTAACCTTTGCTTTAGGGATCAGTCAGGGTCTTAGCTCCTGGATCCTAGTCATCATAACTTCTGACATGTCACTATGTAACAATAAGGTACCCTTGGAAGGAAAAACTATAGATGCCCAATGTTAAATAAAAAAAAAATAAAATAAAACACAAACAATTCTTTACACTATAAAAATTGTTCCAATCTTGTGTACAGGTTGATCTGATATTGCACATGGCCTACAATGCTTGAAAGTGGAAGAAGCTGAACTGCAATGCCAGATGCAGCTCATGGGTAAGAGTGGAGCAATTTCTGGGGGGATAAAAAATTCTCTAATCTTGGGTCTCTTTAACATTTACCACTTCCTCTTCATTGCCAAGACCACAATGGGCAGGGATTTAAAAAGTAACCTTTTTTTTTTAATGTAACTATTGATCAGTCTCTGCAAAGCTATGGATTTTTGTAATATACTTCATTACTTTATTTTGCTTCTTTCCCAAAAATGTATGCTGCATTTTAGTTTTAACTGCCGAGTATGTTCTCACGGTCAGTAAACGCTGCTGGTTAAACGCTGCGTACATCTGCAGCATCCAACCCGCAGCGGCCAGATGTTACAGCATAGTGGATAGGATTTCAAGAAATCCCACATCCACTATGCGTGCACCAACTCCCCACGGCTCACCTGCGGAGAACGACATGCAGCGCGTCTTTCCAGACTGCAGCATGTCTATTTATCCTTTGGAGACGTGAGTATTGGACACGGTGATTCCGCACGGTTCAATGATCACATGCGGAATCACCTGTGTTCAAAAGCCAGCAGCGCTTTAGACGCAGCGGACATGTGCTGCGTCCAAAGCGCTGCCAATTACTGACCATGGGGACATACCCAAATTCAAGCTCCCTCAAAATCTGCTTTGAACTGCTGTTCATCAAGACTCCATACTATATTTATAATTGGAGTAGGGGACTATGTGTCCTCCTGACTCGGGGAAGCTCTGTAAATAGAGAATGCTTGAATTGGGCAGTTAAAACCACACTATATATTATAAAAAATCTTAACTTTGCAAATGTTGATCACTAATGAAGTGAATAATTGCTCCTTAAATAAGATACGAGTTATAGTGAATCTTTTCCCGTAATCCCATATATTACCCTGTTCAACATAATGCCTTAGGTTTCACAACATTTCCAACCTGACAGCTTCTCTTTATTAGTCAGATCTTTTAGTCCACTTCCAAGTAGGCTCAATGTAAATTCAATATACTTGATCATTGTAACAAACACAATTAAAAGCTTGAACATTTTGTCCTTTTTACATCAGTTTTCCTCTATGAGTAGTTTTTCATGTTTTGCAGACGTGTAGAATATTCAGTATAGATTGTAAATGTAGATGCTTCCAGCCAGTCTTGCTTTTCTAGAGCTTCTTACAGCTGCTACCACAACCTGTTTCTGAAAAGATTAAATGAGTAAATATCCCAGTATATACTGTTCCCATTGAACTTAATTGTAAATCTGTATGCAGTCGGCTTCCTCTTGTGGCTACCGGTCTGCTCCCCCTTGCACCAATCTTGTCCACAAATTGTCTGATATACAATTCAGTAGTTCATCCGCATTAAGCTGAATGTTCTTTAAAAATACAACTTCTCCATCCAGCATCCCCTGCCCTGAGACCTAAGTAACAATTTCCTCTGTGCTACCAGAAATAATACAACACAAATTAGCTGTATGATTTTTTTCTTGCATATGGTGCTTGTTTTCACATATGATTTACAAAGATAGTAAATTGCAATAAAGTACATTAGCTCAGAATCATGCGTGTACATGATGGCCATATGAGTTCAGTGAAGCTTCACCTACTTTGTGCTTTGATTTGATGGTGGTGACTGAACTTCCAAATCTTGCCTTTTCCTAAAATATTGATCTAGATTAGCATACAGATTTAAGATCCAACCTTTCTTGCAGGTATTATACTTACTTCAGGAGAAACCAGTACGTATTGTGCCTACAGGGGAAAGAAAAGAAAATGCTTAGGAGCAAAATGCCCTTCTGCATTTTATGCCACGAATTGGGTAAATGAGGAATATTCCAAGTACCCTCAGTCAACCTATCGCTTTATTCTCATACCCAGTCATCAGGACATGGAGTAACCCACGACTTGCATCTTCCGGTTAGCACTCCTGTAGAGGTGATATTGCCATTGTAGATATAAACTCTACCAGTCTGGGAGCCAAGCATTGTTGTGGTAATGTCTCCTGTCCTTAATGGTGAGGTCACAATGATTTCATCTGGAAAGGAAATTACATGGTCAAAATATTTCCATTCATCATTGTTCTATTGGATCTACCAGTAAGTCCTGAATGAACTTTCAAATTCTGTTCAAAGGTACCAAGAAGAAGTACAGTATGCAGCAGAGTGGCAACAACAGACATTATCTAAAAAAATATAGCACAATACTTAATAGACTTGCTTAAAAAGTAAGTGAAAATGTGAAATGAATGTTGGTTTCCTTAATGCCTGCTGATCATTCACGTGTTATAGGGGGTAGTAACGTCATTGGCATTGTTCAGTTCTGAAGTGGAAGCTACGAGTGGCAAATTGGCTTTATTAAAATCTTGAGGCCCTTATCCATTTTAGAAGCCTGTGGATAAAAAAGGCTCTCACCTGACCAGTGGAACCCAAAGGAGTTTTGGTGATTAGTATATGAGATGTATTTTACCATGAATATTTAAGAGGTATCCTGAAAGCTGAAATATGACAATGTACATTTAAGGCCGGGGTGATGTGGCTCAAACAACCAGTCCAAGAGGCAGGTCTCCAGCAGTTTCTGCCCTTCCTATTCCCCATAAATGACTGGTCTCTTTGAAGAAACAGGTCAGCCTTTCTGAGTAAGGCAGGGAGAAGCTGCCGGAGTCCTGCATCTTTGACTAGTGACCCTAGTCTCGTTGTCCCTGGCCGGTGAAGTGTTGGGTAAAACATACATGACCGCAATATTGGAACTGGTCTCTAATGCAAGCTGCCTGTGGTCCATGCAGTTTGAGGCAGATGTCTGGTCCCCTTTATTTACTTTTTTTTTTCTGAGAGTGTAAGTGATATACAGGTGCTTCTCACAAAATTAGAATATCAAAAAGTTAATTTATTTTAGTTCTTCAATAGAAAAAGTGAAACTCATATATTATATAGCGTCATTACAAACAGAGTGATCTATTCCAAGTGTTTATTTCTGGTAATGTTGATGATTATGGCTTACAGCCAATGAAAATACAAGTCATCTCAATAAATTAGAATAACAAAAACCACCTGCAGATGTCCAGAAGGCAGTCATTGCATATTCCACAAGGAGATGGTAAGCCACAAAAGGTCATTGCTAAAGAAGCATATTAATGGAGAGTTGAGTGGAAGGAAAAAGTGTGGTAGAAAGGGGTGCATAAACAACTGGGATATCCGTAGCCTCGAAAGGATTAAGTAAAGGCCATAGAATAATTTGGGGGAGATTCGCAAGGAGTGGGCTGCTGCTGGAGTCATTGCTTCAAGAGCCACCACACACAGACATATCCAGGACATGGGCTACAAGTGTCACATTCCTTGTGTCAAGCCACTCATGGTCAATAGACAATGCTCAGTGGTCCAAGGTGTTGTTTTCAGATGAAAGTAACTTTTGCATTTCATTTGGAAATCAAGGTCCCAGAGTCTGGAGGAAGAGCGGAGAGGCCACAATCCAAGCTGCTTGAGGTCTAGTGTGAAGTTTCCACAATCAGTGATGGTTTGGGGAGCCATGTCATCTACTTGTGTAGGTCCTCTGTGTTTTATTAAGACTGAAGTCAGAGCAGCCGTCTACCAGGAAATTTTAGAGCACGTCATGCTTCCCTCTGCCGACAAGCTTTTTGCAGATGGAAATTTCATTCTCCAGCCGAACTTGGCATCTGTCCACACTGCCAAAAGTATGACTTTTGAGTTTTCATTGGCTGTAAGTCATAATCATCAACAGTAACAGAAATAAACACTTGAAATAGATCACTCTGTACTGACTCTATATGAGATTCACTTTTTGTATTGAACTGAAATAAATTTACTTTTGATGATATTCTAATTTTGTGAGAAGCACGGGTATTATGTTTTGTTTTTCTAATTTCTGGATCGTCTGCACTATCAACCTCATTCATCAAGATTGGCATTTTGTACTCCAGTTCTGATGAAAACTGTAATAAGATGAGCCAAACTCATTAAAAGACATGTGCCTTTTAATGAGGTTGATGTAACTTTTAGTTGCATTTTGCCACTGCAAGAAATGTACTCCAATGAGGGACTGGAGTACATTTGTCATAATTTATGCCACTCATGGTGTAAATTTTGATGAATTATTTGTGTGCACTTGACCATGCTGGCTCGCAGCTAAGCTTTGCCCACTTTCCAAAAAGTTGGTGGAGCAGACAAATTATATGATTACTAATGCAGGGCCGGAGGAAGGAAGCCGGGTGTGCACCTTTCCTGTGCACCTGAGAACACTAATAGTGGAAGTGACTCAGTGACTCTCCGACGCATACGCAGAACAAAAGTGAAGCCAATGCCGTAAGAAGAGCTGATCAGTGAAGAGGAGAGACGGCAGCAAGAATGTGCAGCACGCGGAATTGCATGTCACATGGACACAGTGAAGATATGGGAGGAGAAAGGATAATGAAGCGATGAGGTAGCAATATCTTCCGGGCATCGTTCTCCCCAGAGCCTGGAAAAGGTCAATTATATAAAGTGATAAAAGATGATTTTTCCACAAGACATCTGATATGAGACACACAAGAACCTCTTAAAAAAGAAAAAAAGTGATATGCACTTTTTCTTCCCAGCAGGTTTTTTAAAACCTAAAGCAGATAAAAAAAATACTCAAAAGACTGAATATCTGACCGATAAAGTGATTTATCACCATAGAAATAAATGGGAAGAATCTTTCATGTGTTTCTGAACCAATTTTTTTGGGGGGAGGGGAGGAGTTTGGGGGATCCCCATAAAAAAAAGCTTATCCAAAAATCTCCACGTGTACATATCATATCATATGCTATGCTGATACAAAGTTTTTAGGGGCTTTTTTTTGGAGCAGATCCATTCAAAACCCTCCTCAAGGAAAGCTTTAACAAAAAAAAACACTTGGGAATAGTCTTCTATTTATTTGTATAGGAAATTCAGTTTGCGTTTATATGAGGAGTTTTTTTTAGCATTTTATTTTTCTGAAGAGGTTTTGAAAAATGTCTGATGAAGAAAAAAATAGTGTATGTCACTTCTTTCAAGTGGATCCTCCCGGGAATCCTCTCCAAGCTTGTCACTGACAAAAGATTGCAAAGATAAAAAAACGATTTGGGGAAAAAAAACTTCCAAAACTCCTAAAACTGCTGGGTAAGGAAACCTCATCCAAAAACAGGGGCCTTTCCTTAAGTGCTTTCTGCTTGAAAAGCTTTTTATACTGCCTAAAAAAAAAATCTGTCTGAACATAACCTTATTGATATATATAAGATATATGATATATATCCAGTCTCACCAAGCCCATCGTCGTCAAGGTCTCTTAAATGGAGGTTGGTTCCAAAACGTGAAAATTGACGGTCTCCCCTCATTGTGCCGAGGAGAGATGGCTCAGTCTTTCCTTTCAGTTCATACATGATTGCTGTACCTGCATGCGTCAGTTCTCTTCGTACAAATACAACCTTGGACATTGTGCCTGGAATACAAAAAGAATCACAGTGGATGTAAAGTAGACATTATGGCCCCAATGCACCATTGTTTATCTAGTTTTCTGGAGGGATTTGTATTTCTTTAGTAGCTTTAGTATTTGCACTTTATTCTCTATACCATTTGTGCCATTTTAAAAGTTGTCTTTTTTGTTTAAATTTTTTTTCTCTAGTCTACAACTTTACTTATCCAGATCTTTTAGACATTCGTGAAATGAGCTGTTACCAAATGTTGCATTGTTTTGGTGCACCTCAATCCAGTTCCTGCCAGGAGAAAGGTTTGTGGTGGCATTCTCAATTTGGCACATTTGTTAGACAGACATATATCATGCAACATGTTAGAAGAATTTTAGTACTAAAACGTCAAGATAAAATAAAGGAGCACTTTGTATTTTACACCACATTCATGAACCTTTTAAAGAATTTGGTGCCTAAAACTTCAGCAAAAGAAAAGTGACTTCAGTAAATTGCAAATAAAGAATAAGGGGTCTTTATCATTTGAGCGACGACTTTGACAAGACAAAAAAAAGTACAAATTTTTTCTTGGCCATTATTAATTTTTATGCTGACATAACGCCACTGGATACAGCTTTCAATGTCACACAGTGGTGGGACTACTGGATGTGAATATTTCATTATGCAGAATGGAGAGCTCCAAAAACTGTAGATTTGAGACTCTAGGCAGCAATAAAGGCTCCTCTTATGAATGGTTGAAAACCACTCTACCCTCAAGAAATTAATCTAAAATCATATTAGAAAACTTGAAGAATATAAAATTTCTGACGGAGTGCCTAACTAAATAATTAGCGCCATCGAAGCACAGTTTTGTACCATTACAGATGTCTGTGGCTTTGGGTGGAAGATTGTGTTTTGAAGAAGAGTGACATGATATGAAATAGAGATGCAGGATGGAAAGGTGATGAAATGCATTGTCTAGGGTGACACCCAGCACCCCAGCAGCCAGATGTACTTAGTTGCAGAGCAGAACAGCAAACAGCATAGCTCCATCAACTGTATAGTGACCACAGCGGGGAACTGCAGTGTCGTTATGTCAAAAGCAAAAGGAAAGTCAAAGATGCTATAGGATTTTTACAGGATGAAAAGGGTGAAGTGGTCAAAAATGAAGTTGAGAAGGCCAAACTTTTAAATTCCTATTTTGCATCTGTGTTCTCCAAGAAAACAAATGTAACATCAACTCATCTTCACAGTGACAACGAAGGAATAAAAGCATCCACTGTATCCATAAACAGAGAGATAGTGAGGGACCACTTGGCTAATTTAAATTAATTTACATCTGGTCCAGATGAATTACATCCTAGGGTACTGAAATAATTGGCAGAGGAAATTGCAGAACTACTTGCCATAATCTTTGAAAAATCCTGGAAAACAGAACTCCCAGAAGATTGGAGAAGAGCAAATGTTGTCCCTTTCACAAAATGTTGGCAGAGCCCTCGCAGCATCGGAGACACCTGCAGCAGCATCGGAGACCCCTGCAGCACCACCGGGCACCTCTGCATTGCCAAACACCCGCAGCAGCACATCGGAACACCACCTCATCCCAGCCTGCGGCCTGCAGCATCACCCCACTCCTGCCTGCTCTAGCAGCGACTCTGGGACCCCGCTTCACCGCAGCCACCACCCCCATTAAGCAATAAGACGCATGGATTAAAAGCACCACCATTTTATTAAAAAAAAAAATTCTCAAAATTTGGGGTGCGTCTTATAATCCAAAAAATACAGTAATCAAAAAGTTAATTTATTTCAGTTCTTCAATACAAAAAGTGAAACTCATATATTATATAGTCAGTACAAACAGAGAGATCTATTTCAAGTGTTTATTTCTGTTTGTTACTGATTATGGCTTACAGCCAATTAAAACCCAAAAGTCATTGTCTCAGTAAATTAGAATATTTTATAACACCAGCTTGAAAAATGATTTTAAAATCCGAAATGTTGGCCTACTGAAATGTATGTTTAGTAAATGCACCCAATACTTGGTCGGGGCTCATTTTCCATAAATTACTGCATCAATGCGGCATGACATGGAGGCGATCAGCCTGTGGCGCTGCTGATGTGGAAGCCCAATGCTTGATAGCAGCCTTGAGCTCGTCTGCATTGTTGGGTCTGGTGTCTCTCATCTTCCTCTTGACAATACTCCATAGATTCTCTATGGGGTTAAGGTCAGGCGAGTTTGCTGGACAATCAAGCACAGTGATACTGTTGTTTTTAAACCAGGTATTGGTACTTTTAGAAATGTGGACAGGTGCCAAGTTCTGCTGGAGAATTACATTTCCATCTCCAAAAAGCTTGTCGGCAGAGGGAAACATGAAGTGCTCTAAAATTTCCTGGTAGACGGCTGACTTTGGTCTTGATAAAACACAGTGGACCTACACCAGAAGATGACATGTCTCCCAAAACCATCACTGATTCACACTAGACCTCAAGCAAAATTTACTTTCATCTGAAAACAACACCAAAGACCACTGAGCAACAGTCCAGTTCTTTTTCTCCTTGGCCCAAGTAAGACGCTTCTGACGTCTATTGGTCGTGGGTGGCTTGACACAAGGAATGCAACATTTGTAGCCCATGTCCTGAATACATCTGTGTGTGGTGGCTCTTGAAGCAATGACTCCAGCAGCAGTCCATTCCTTGTGAATCTCCCCAAAACTTTTGAATGGCCTTTTCTTAACAATCCTTTCAAGGCTCCGGTTATCCCAGTTGATTGTGCAACTTTTTCTACCACACTTTTTCCTTCCACTCAACTTTCCAATAATATGCTTGGATACAGCACTCTATGAACAGTCAGCTTCTTTACCAATGCCCTTTTGTGGCATACCCTCCTTGTGGAGTGTGTCAATGACTGCCTTCTGGGCTTTCACGCCGACAGCGGTGGACACCGCGTCAGGACCCGGCCACTCTCAGCTCATAGCTGCGCTATATCTATTTAAGCGGACCACCATTAAGTGATAACCCACGGATCTATTACACATACTGAGGTTATTCTCAGTCATCCTTCAGTACGTAACTGACGAAGGCCACACTAGGACAAAACGTTTTTTCGTACTACGGAATAAAAAACCTCAAGTTTAATTCAAGTTGAATGCCGCGTTCTTTATATCTAATGCCTGCCTTCTGGACATCTGTCAAGTCAGCAGTCTTCCCCATGATTGTGGAGCCTACTGAAACAGAATAAAGGACCTTTTTAAATGCTTACGAAGCCTTTGCAGGTGTTTTTTGTTAATTATTCTAATTTACCGAGATAACGACTTTTGGGTTTTCATTTGCTGTAAGCCATAATCGTCAAAATACACAGAAATAAACACTTGCAATAGATCACTGTGTAATGACTCAATATAATTTTACTTTTTGTTTTGAAGAACTTAAATAATTTTACTTTTTGATGATAATCTAATTTAGTGAAAAGCACTTGTATGTAAAACGTCACCAATAAAAGCTTCAGCTCAATTCACAAAAAAGCAAGTTCCCATCATCTGTAAGTGGAAATATAGGGTGCCTCCACATTACAGGTAGCCCAAAGGCTCTGGAAAAGTGAAGTGGCTCCTTGCCCCTCAGAAGAAATTCAGCAAATTCTGTGCTTCCAAATCCCCCCTCCCAGTGTGTCTAAACCACATATAGCGGCCACATGTTTGGCATTTCTGTAGTGATAAGGGCTCAGGCACATCAGAGGCTCTCCAAACGCAACATGGCGTCTGCTAATTATCCCAACACATTTTACATGCAAAAAGTCAAATGACGCTCCTTCCTGTATAGGGTGCTGTTCACATGCAGGTAATGCATAGTGTCTGGTTCTCAGCCTATTAGTCACGCCCCTACTATTTGCTTAGGTGGGCTGGCTAGCACTCTCTCAATGCATCCCATGAGAACACCCCTGTATACAAGACCCAAGCATGAGGACCCTTGATGTAGGGTTGGAAGCTTGCATATCTTGGCCAAAATATGGACCAATACCTCACATATTTGTATGTATTTTGTGCACTTTATTTTTCAGGGTGCAGCCAAGCCCAGCACGTTGTGAGCAGCGCCCTATACAGGCCTTTATCGTGCAAATGTATACCAAGCAGTCACTCCCTCCATGAAATGGTAGGTTGTGAGTGGCTGTCTATTTAGTATTTTGCACCTGGGTTTTGCAAAATCTTTGGGTTGGCTGCATCCTGTAGTGCATTTGTTCAGAGACCTGGGCAGGTAAGCGGTGCTGCCCTTTTTCAGCTGTATTTTTGAATTTTTGAAGGATTTTTAGTTCTTTTGTGGCTTTGCTACTAAGCCCACTCTGCATACCCCCAATTATCAAACATACAGGGATCTACATGCCATCAATACCCAGCACCTTTTGGACAATCTACTGCCATCCTTGGCGCCAATCTCTTCTTTGTCCTGTCCTGACTTAACATTGTCATATTGCAGTAAGACATTGCCCTGTATGAAGCAGCTCCCCCTACACACAGAGATACCCAACACAGATGGTGGCGATCCTGGCACATGCTGCTAACACTTATTCTCCACCGGTGCTCTAGGTGTGGCAGGATTCAGTAGAGAAAACCACTTTCAGCAGAAGACTTCATCCACTTTGAGTTTGTGCTCATACTTATAACTCTTCTGTCCATCTGGCCATACAACCCTACTTCCGCACCCTCATCACATCACTATCAAACAATTCAAAACAACTTTTCAAGAACTTTCCACCTAACCCTGAGCTATTTTGCACAGGACCCATCATCAACCTAAGCATTTTTGATCTGCCACTTCCAAGAAAATATCAACCATATTCGTCAAGACATTTTAGCTCAATTCCCTCAGGGATTGGATTCCCTCCCGCACCTTGAATTCACTTTCCACCTTTGAACCTGTAAAAGAAGAGGAAGTTAGCAGGCTCTTTTCTTTTTATCGCCCTACAACCTGCATCTGAGGCTCTATTCTCTTACATCTCCTTCAGTCTCTTATTCAGTTGTCACTACACTACCTATCTAAAATATTTCACCTTTCTTTCTTTCATTTGGTATCTTTCCTTCCTCATTTAAACATGCCATCATAACCCCTCTACTAAAAGAAACTTCATCTCTGAAATCCTGGAACGCTTGGTCCACTCTCGACTGATCCGCTATCTCTCAGATTACTCTATTCTTGACCCTTTATAATCTGGTTTCTGCTGTTTGCACTCTAATGAAACTGCACTCACTAAAGTCTCTAATCATCTATTAACAACTAAATCTATTGGCCACTACTCCCTGCTGATTCTCCAGGATTTCTCTACAGCATTTGACACTGTGGACCACCAGCTCATTCTCACTATGTTCCGCTTTATAGGCTCCAAAGAAAGTGCAATTTCTTGGTTCTCTTCCTACTGCTCTGACCGCTCCTTTCACTGTTTCATTTGCCAGCTCATCTTCCTCTCTTTTTCATCTTACTGTAGCGATTCCTCAAGGTTCAATCCTAGGCCCTCTACTCTATCTACTTTGCACCTATTGGACAAGCCATCAGCAGATTTGGTTTCCAGTACCATCTATATGCTGATGACACCCAGTTATACACATCTTCTCCTGACATCACCCCGATCCTAATACAACGTACCAGGGTTTGTCTGGCTGATGTCTCTAAGATCATTTCCTCTCTCTAGCTGAAATTAAGGAAAGATAGTAACATAGTTAGTAAGGCCGAAAAAAGACATTTGTCCATCCAGTTCAGCCTATATTCCATCATAATAAATCCCCAGATCTACGTCCTTCTACAGAATCTAATAATTGTATGATACAATATTGTTCTGCTCCAGGAAGACATCCAGGCCTCTCTTGAACCACTCAACTGAGTTCGCTCGCCATCACCACCTCCTCAGGCAAGCAATTCCAGATTCTCACTGCCCTAACAGTAAAGAATCCTCTTCTATGTTGGTGGAAAAACCTTCTCTCCTCCAGACGCAAAGAATGCCCCCTTGTGCCCATCACCTTCCTTGGTATAAATAGATCCTCAGCGAGATATTTGTATTGTCCCCTTATATACTTATACATGGTTATTAGATCGCCCCTCAGTCATCTTTTTTCTAAAGTAAATAATCCTAATTTCGCTAATCTATCTGGGTATTGTAGATCTCCCATTCCTTTTGTTGCTCTCCTTTGTACTCTCTCTAGTTCCATTATATCCTTCCTGAGCACCGGTGCCCAAAACTGGACACAGTACTCCATGTGCGGTCTAACTAGGGATTTGTACAGAGGCAGTATAATGCTCTCATCATGTGTATCCAGACCTCTTTTAATGCACCCCATGATCCTGTTTGCCTTGGCAGCTGCTGCCTGGCACTGGCTGCTCCAGGTAAGTTTATCATTAACTAGGATCCCCAAGTCCTTCTCCCTGTCAGATTTACCCAGTGGTTTCCCGTTCAGTGTGTAATGGTGATATTGATTCCTTCTTCCCATGTTTATAACCTTACATTTATCATTGTTAAACCTCATCTGCCACCTTTCAGCCCAAGTTTCCAACTTATCCAGATCCATCTGTAGCAGAATACTATCTTCTCTTGTATTAACTGCTTTACATAGTTTTGTATCATCTGCAAATATCGATATTTTACTGTGTAAACCTTCTACCAGATCATTAATAAATATGTTGAAGAGAACAGGTCCCAATACCGACCCCTGCGGTACCCCACTGGTCACAGCGACCCAGTTAGAGACTATACCATTTATAACCACCCTCTGCTTTCTATCACTAAGCCAGTTACTAACCCATTTACACACATTTTCCCCCAGACCAAGCATTCTCATTTTGTGTACCAACCTCTTGTGCGGCACGGTATCAAACGCTTTGGAAAAATCGAGATATACCACGTCCAATGACTCACCGTGGTCCAGCCTGTAGCTTACCTCTTCATAAAAACTGATTAGATTGGTTTGACAGGAGCGATTTCTCATAAACCCATGCTGATATGGAGTTAAACAGTTATTCTCATTGAGATAATCCAGAATAACATCCTTCAGAAACCCTTCAAATATTTTACCAACAATAGAGGTTAGACTTACTGGCCTATAATTTCCAGGTTCACTTTTAGAGCCCTTTTTGAATATTGGCACCACATTTGCTATGCGCCAAAAATATCTTGGTACCATGTTAGCCAGTAGATAGAAAAATATTTAGAACTGAGAGTCCTCAGTGGTTGATACCTTTTAATGGCTATCTGAAAAGATGGTAACAAATTGCAAGCTTTTGAGACTACACAGGTCTCTTCATCAGGCAAAGACTAAGACAAATTCTGAAGAATCACATATTTATGCACAACATAGCACAGAGAAAAGAAAGGGGGGGGGGGGGGAAAACCATGGATAAGACAGGTGACATGAAGCAGAATTACCATGAGTGATAAACAGTTATGTACATAAATATTGGGCCAGCTCTTAGATAAGGAATGTTTTATTGTCCTCTGATTAGGGTCTCTGTTGTGATGACCCCTTATAGTCTGAGGGTCAAGTTCCTTAGTTGATGTAAAAAGACATAAATCCATGCGACACATTCATTCCTCCACTAAGGCTGTCAAAGGTCGTCATCAGTTTATATTCCCAGACTCTTTTGTCTCTCTGAGATTTGAAGCTACCTTTTAACACAAGTAATTTCATGTCCATAATGTCATGATTTGGGAAACAAAAATGTATTGCCACAGGTAGATCCATTTTTTTTTCTCTTATTGTATGGCGATGAGAGTTCATACTTGTTCAGTTTCTGCCCTGTCTCCCCCACATACAGACCCCCAGTTGGACATTTAGTGCAAATAATTAGGTACACCACATTAGAAGTGACGCAGCTGAAAGTACCTGGTATCTTGTAGTCCTGATGTGAATTGGGGATCTTTATCTTGACCGTGGTCATTATAAATGGACAGGTTTTACATTTTTTCTGAGAGCTGGCCCAATATTTATGGACATAACTGTTTATCACTCATGGTAATTCTGCTTCATGTCACCTGTCTTATCCATGGTTTTCCCCCTCTTTTTTTCTCTCTGTGCTATGTTGTGCATTAAATATGTGATTCTTCAGAATTTGTTTTAGTCTTTGCCTGATGAAGAGACCTGTGTAGTCTCGAAAGCTTGCAATTTGTTACCATCTTTTCAGTTAGCCATTAAAAGATATCAACCACTGAGGACTCTCAATTCTAAATATTTTTTCTAGCTGAAATTAAATCTCTTCGAAATTGAACTTCTCTTGTTTCCCCTTCTACTAACCTATTTATACTTTATATTGCAATTTCCTTGGATAGTTCAACTATAACTCACAAGCAGCACATAAAATGTCTTGGGTCATACTGTATTTGACACAGAACTTTTTTTATTTCCTTTATCCAATCAATCACTCTCTCATGTCACTGGCATCTAAAGAACATCTCCAGAATCTGATCTTGTCTGGCTTTTGAAACTGCAAAAACTCTTACTGTTGCTCACATTCATTCTCATTTGGACTTCTGCATCTCTCTACTAATTGGACTCCCTCTTACAAGACTTTTTCCTCTCCAATCTGTCCATGATAGTATTTCTATTCAGCCGCTAAACTGATGCCTCCTTGTGCCAATCATTGCACTTGTTCACCATCCACTACAGAGTACGATATCAACTCATCGTTCTCACCCACAAAGCTTTCCACATTTCTGCACCACCATACATGTATCTGCAGAAGAAGAAAATTGGAAGCATGTGACCTAAAGAAGCAGGAGGATAAGGAGGCATTCGGCACCCATACCGCTGAAGAACTGTTACCAGGCACTCATGTAGGACAACTATGAAAATGTACATCAAAAAAGTGCTTTGCTCACAAAGAACACCCCAGTAAAGAAATCGGAAGCCTCTTAAAGGGAGAAAAAGAAGTGCTGTGGTAAAGAAGAAAAGGAGTGTGATGGTCGTGGGGGATTTCCCTACTCAGGAACAGAAACCGTTCTCTGCCGACTGGACATTACTTTACGAGAAGTGTGCTGTCTTCCAGGTGCCCAAATCAAAGATGTGTCTGATAGGGTATCAAGACTCTTCAGTGCTAAAGATGACTACCCATGCCTATTAATACATGTAGGAACAAATTACACAGCAAGAAATTAACTGGAAACTATAGGGACAGACTTTGAAGACACAGGCCGGAAAGTGAAGTAACTGGGAGTGCAGGTAGTCTTCTCATCCATCCTCCCAATGGATGGACATGGACCAAGAAGATTGAACAGGATTCTAGAGGTGAAGGATTGGCTGTATTGATGGTGCTGTGAGCAACATTTTGGGTTTCTTGACCATGGAGTGAATTACCTGCATGATGGAGAGTTGCATGATGGAGAGTTGCAATCAAAACCAGGGATTCAAGCTTCAGGAGGCTAATTTGCATATTCCAGGTGCCTTCTGGGAGAAGCGAAGTCTCCCTAAGCTAGAAGATCGCTGGGTACAGCCGGGACCAGCTGCTTCGAAAGCATCACCAAACCAGGGATTCAAGCTTCAGGAGGCTAATTTGCATATTCCAGGTGCCTTCTGGGAGAAGCGAAGTCTCCCTAAGCTAGAAGATCGCTGGGTACAGCCGGGACCAGCTGCTTCGAAAGCATCACCAAACCAGGGATTCAAGCTTCAGGAGGCTAATTTGCATATTCCAGGTGCCTTCTGGGAGAAGCGAAGTCTCCCTAAGCTAGAAGATCGCTGGGTACAGCCGGGACCAGCTGCTTCGAAAGCATCACCAAACCAGGGATTCAAGCTTCAGGAGGCTAATTTGCATACTCCAGGTGCCTTCTGGGAGAAGCGAAGTCTCCCTAAGCTAGAAGATCGCTGGGTACAGCCGGGACCAGCTGCTTCGAAAGCATCACCAAACCAGGGATTCAAGCTTCAGGAGGCTAATTTGCATATTCCAGGTGCCTTCTGGGAGAAGCGAAGTCTCCCTAAGCTAGAAGATCGCTGGGTACAGCCGGGACCAGCTGCTTCGAAAGCATCACCAAACCAGGGATTCAAGCTTCAGGAGGCTAATTTGCATATTCCAGGTGCCTTCTGGGAGAAGCGAAGTCTCCCTAAGCTAGAAGATCGCTGGGTACAGCCGGGACCAGCTGCTTCGAAAGCATCACCAAACCGCGCGCCTTACGGCGCGTGAATTTTTGCCTGTAGGACATTATTGCAAGAGAGCTTGGCTGAGTAGATTACACAAGAAGGAAAACACACAGCAAGTCAGCAGGATCTAGGAGCAACATGGCAGATGTGACAACCTACATGGTGAGCTGCAGCATGTGCTACATGTTCACAGATCGACCAGAAGAAGAATCCAATTTCACCTGTCAGAAGTGTAGACTAGTGGCCCTTTTAGAAGAAAAGGTGCGGGGTCTGGAAGAAAGAATAGCAACTTTGAAACTCATCAAAGAGAATGAAGACTTTCTAGACAGAACAGAAGCATCTCTACTGGTCACAGAAGGTGCAAAAAGTGTCAGAGAACCTCCAAAAGCAGATGAGTGGAAGCATGTGACCAAAAGAAGCAAGAAGACCATGGAGAAATCACCAACCACACAACTGAAGAACCGATATCAAATCTTTGTAGAGGATGAAGATGGCACACCTAAGAATGAAGCAATACCAGCAAGCAAAAAAGAAAAGGGCACACAGCAACAAGTGACAGCAAAAAGTACAGCCAAGAAGCAACGAAGAGTGGTGGTGGTGGGAGACTCACTACTGAGAGGCACCGAAGCAGCCATCTGCAGACCGGACATAACTGCAAGAGAAGTATGCTGCCTTCCAGGTGCGATGATCAAGGATGTGACCGATAGGATACCAAAGCTCTTCAGCTCCAAGGACGTCCACCCATTTCTTCTGATACATGTTGGCACCAATGACACGGCAAGGAAGGACCTACCGACAATCTGCAAGGACTTTGAAGAGTTGGGGAAGAAAGTAAAGGAACTGGATGCACAGGTAGTTTTTTCTTCTATCCTTCCAGTAGACGGGCATGGCACCAGGAGATGGAACAGGATCCTTGATGCAAACAACTGGCTAAGACGATGGTGCAGACAACAAGGATTTGGATTCCTGGACCACGGTGTGAATTACTGGTATGATGGACTCCTCGCCAGAGACGGACTACACCTCAACAAACCTGGGAAACACACATTCGCCAGAAGACTCGCTACACTCATCAGGAGGGCGTTAAACTAGAAGAAGAGGGGACGGGAAGAAAAACATTAGACTCGAACAAAGACGACCCAGGAAAACATACTCAGAAGGGAGGTAAGAACATTTCTAAAACAATCCACAGTGAGGAGATTGGAACAAAACAAAATCCTCTAAACTGCATGCTCGCAAACGCCAGAAGCCTGACAAACAAGATGGAAGAACTAGAAGCAGAAATATCTACAGGTAACTTTGACATAGTGGGAATAACCGAGACATGGTTAGATGAAAGCTATGACTGGGCAGTTAACTTACAGGGTTACAGTCTGTTTAGAAAGGATCGTAAAAATCGGAGAGGAGGAGGGGTTTGTCTCTATGTAAAGTCTTGTCTAAAGTTCACTTTAAGGGAGGATATTAGCGAAGGGAATGAGGATGTCGAGTCCATATGGGTTGAAATTCATGGAGGGAAAAATGGTAACAAAATTCTCATTGGGGTCTGTTACAAACCCCCAAATATAACAGAAAGCATGGAAAGTCTACTTCTAAAGCAGATAGATGAAGCTGCAACCCATAATGAGGTCCTGGTTATGGGGGACTTTAACTACCCGGATATTAACTGGGAAACAGAAACCTGTGAAACCCATAAAGGCAACAGGTTTCTGCTAATAACCAAGAAAAATTATCTTTCACAATTGGTGCAGAATCCAACCAGAGGAGCAGCACTTTTAGACCTAATACTATCTAATAGACCTGACAGAATAACAAATTTGCAGGTGGTTGGGCATTTAGGAAATAGCGACCACAATATTGTGCAGTTTCACCTGTCTTTCACTAGGGGGACTTGTCAGGGAGTCACAAAAACATTGAACTTTAGGAAGGCAAAGTTTGAACAGCTTAGAGATGCCCTTAATCTGGTAGACTGGGACAATATCCTCAGAAATGAGAATACAGATAATAAATGGGAAATGTTTAAGAACATCCTAAATAGGCAGTGTAAGCGGTTTATACCTTGTGGGAATAAAAGGACTAGAAATAGGAAAAACCCAATGTGGCTAAACAAAGAAGTAAGACAGGCAATTAACAGTAAAAAGAAAGCATTTGCACTACTAAAGCAGGATGGCACCATTGAAGCTCTAAAAAACTATAGGGAGAAAAATACTTTATCTAAAAAACTAATTAAAGCTGCCAAAAAGGAAACAGAGAAGCACATTGCTAAGGAGAGTAAAACTAATCCCAAACTGTTCTTCAACTATATCAATAGTAAAAGAATAAAAACTGAAAATGTAGGCCCCTTAAAAAATAGTGAGGAAAGAATGGTTGTAGATGACGAGGAAAAAGCTAACATATTAAACACCTTCTTCTCCACGGTATTCACGGTGGAAAATGAAATGCTAGGTGAAATCCCAAGAAACAATGAAAACCCTATATTAAGGGTCACCAATCTAACCCAAGAAGAGGTGCGAAACCGGCTAAATAAGATTAAAATAGATAAATCTCCGGGTCCGGATGGCATACACCCACGAGTACTAAGAGAACTAAGTAATGTAATAGATAAACCATTATTTCTTATTTTTAGTGACTCTATAGCGACAGGGTCTGTTCCGCAGGACTGGCGCATAGCAAATGTGGTGCCAATATTCAAAAAGGGCTCTAAAAGTGCTCTAACTTCCATCTTTTAAATTACATCTTTTTAATTATGATTCTGAATTAGACTGAATTCTAGAATGCATTTGGCTACTCATCACTACTACAATATTATCATCATCTGCACCATCTAATCGAGCTGTTCTCCTCTTCCCACAGGTATGCACTGACTTTACCCAGCTCTCCCTGGCTCCAGAATATCTCTGTATACTGCATTGATTTTCCATGGTATGCACTGACTTTACCCAGCTCTCCCTGGCTCCAGAATATCTCTGTATACTGCATTGATTTTCCATGGTATGCACTGACTTTACCCAGCTCTCCCTGGCTCCAGAATATCTCTGTATACTGCATTGAATTTTCCATGGTATGCACTGACTTTACCCAGCTCTCCCTGGCTCCAGAATATCTCTGTATACTGCATTGATTTTCCATGGTATGCACTGACTTTACCCAGCTCTCCCTGGCTCCAGAATATCTCTGTATACTGCATTGATTTTCCATGGTATGCACTGACTTTACCCAGCTCTCCCTGGCTCCAGAATATCTCTGTATACTGCATTGATTTTCCATGGTATGCACTGACTTTACCCAGCTCTCCCTGGCTCCAGAATATCTCTGTATACTGCATTGATTTTCCATGGTATGCACTGACTTTACCCAGCTCTCCCTGGCTCCAGAATATCTCTGTATACTGCATTGATTTTCCATGGTATGCACTGACTTTACCCAGCTCTCCCTGGCTCCAGAATATCTCTGTATACTGCATTGATTTTCCATGGTATGCACTGACTTTACCCAGCTCTCCCTGGCTCCAGAATATCTCTGTATACTGCATTGATTTTCCATGGTATGCACTGACTTTACCCAGCTCTCCCTGGCTCCAGAATATCTCTGTATACTGCATTGATTTTCCATGGTATGCACTGACTTTACCCAGCTCTCCCTGGCTCCAGAATATCTCTGTATACTGCATTGATTTTCCATGGTATGCACTGACTTTACCCAGCTCTCCCTGGCTCCAGAATATCTCTGTATACTGCATTGATTTTCCATGGTATGCACTGACTTTACCCAGCTCTCCCTGGCTTCTGAATGTCTCTGTATATTGCACTGGCTTTTCTATGCTTCCCCTGGATCTGAGTGTCTTGGTGCAGCACATATAATCCTTTTAGTATGCTTTCTCACCTATCAGCTTGTTTCCACGACCTGTTTTGATGTATCTCATTGTGTGATCCTGGCATCTCTTTGAGTGGTCAGTCTTACCCCTCCCTCACTTTATGACCTTTGCTTAACTCTCTACATCTGGTCTCCCATACCCAGCCACCCCCTCATTCACACCTGATTGCCCTTAACTGGGGATATATTCACATGCAGGAGTCTGCTATAGACTCAGTCTGCTGCAAATTCATCTTTTAACTTCCATCTTTTAAATTACATCTTTTTAATTATGATTCTGAATTAGACTGAATTGGACTGGAATTGACTGGAAGGTAACAGAACACCAACCACTACAATGTTTCGGTTTCTTTTCTCTTTCACCCCCATACTACTTTCCTTCTTACAATCTCCTGCAATCCCTCCTCCTAGTAAGGAACTAGTCATTTCTTCCTCCATACTCCCCAGCCATATCACCTTCTCCTCAGAACTGTTCCTCCACATACAATCCTTTTTATCCAGACACACACGGCCGCATCATGTCCTATCCTGCTCCCACCTTCTAATGATCTGTCTGTTACTCCTCATTGCTGGTGACATATCCCCAAATCCCGGCCCTCCCCAATTCATCCCCACACTCGTTTCTAACCCCCTGCCACGATCCTCCGCACGTTTTCCCAACCACGACAACCTCATAACCATTCATCCAGCCCCCACTCCCCAGCTCCCCCTACTTGGAGCACTATGGAACGCACGCTCCATCTGCAACAAACTGCCATTTATCCATGACCTCTTCATCACCAACAAACTCTCCTTCCTCGGCCTCACTGAAACCTGGCTCACCCCCTCTGACTCGGCCTCTCCAGCTGCGCTCTCCTATGGCGGATTCCACCTCTCTCACACCCCTCGCCCCAGCAACAAACGCGGTGGAGGAGTTGGCTTGCTCCTGTCCGACACCTGCTCCTTTACTCCAATCCCGCTACCACCCTCCGCTACTCTTCCCTCATTTGAGGTGCACTCTGTCCGCATCTATTCCCCCTCCAACCTCCAGCTGGCTGTCATCTACCGCCCCCCAGAACTAGCCATCTCCACCTTTCTCGACCACTTCACCACCTGGCTACTTCATTTCCTCTCTGTTGACATCCCCACTATCATCATGGGTGATTTCAATGTCCCCATTGACACTTTCACCTCAGCTACCTCTAAACTTTTATCACTGACTGCCTCCTTTGGCCTCACTCAATGGTCCTCTGAGGCCACTCACAAAGATGGCCACACGCTGGACCTCATCTTCACCCGCCTCTGCTCCCTTACTAATCTCACTAACACACCCCTCCCCCTGTCTGACCACAACCTACTGACATTCTCGTCCCTCTCCTCTCCTAGTGTGCAACCCCCACTCCACAAACTCACTCACCCTCGCAGAAATCTCAAACATCTCAACTTACAATCACTCTCTGAGTCCCTTCTCCCTCTCACAGACATAGCTTCCCTTCATGACACAGATGCTGCTGCCACTTTTTATAACACCACAATAACAACAACACTCGATTCGGCCGCCCCACTCATGCATAGTAAAACTCGTACAATTAACAGGCAGCCCTGGCTGACCAGCCTGACCAAAGAATTGAGACGGGCTTCCAGGATTGCTGAGCGGAGATGGAAGCGATCCCGCTCTGCCGACCACTTCACTGCATACAAGCAGTCCCTCGCCAGCTTCAAGTCTGCGCTCACTGCCGCAAAACAAACTTACTTCTCATCCCTCATATCCTCCCTGTCCCACAACCCTAAACAGCTTTTCAACACTTTCAATTCTCTACTCCGTCCCCCCGCACCTCCTCCCTCCCCCCTCATTTCTGCTGATGACTTCGCCTCTTTCTTTAAACAGAAGATCGATACGATCAGAGAAAGCTTTGGCCCACAGCGCCCACTACCCCTCTTAGCTGCTCAACCCTGCTCCTCCAAAACCAGCTTCTCCACCATGACAGAAGATCAGCTCTCCACCCTCCTGTCAAGATCACACCTCACCACCTGCACGCTTGACCCGCTTCCATCCCACCTCATCCCTAACCTTTCCACGGTCTTCATCCCAACCCTAAAGCACCTCTTCAACCTCTCACTCACAACAGGTGTCTTTCCCTCATCCTTCAAGCATGCCAAGATCACACCCATCCTCAAAAAGCCCTCCCTCGACCCATCCTCTGTGTCTAGCTATCGCCCAATATCTCTTCTCCCTTATGCCTCCAAATTGCTGGAGCAACACGTCCATCTTGAACTGTCCTCCCACTTCTCCTCCTGCTCCCTCTTTGATCGGTTACAATCAGGCTTCCGTTCCCATCACTCAACTGAAACTGCCCTAACTAAAGTCACCAATGACCTACTAACTGCCAGGAGCAAGCGACACTACTCTGTCCTCCTTCTCCTGGACTTGTCTTCTGCCTTTGACACTGTAGATCACTCCCTTTTGCTACAAATCCTCTCATCCCTTGGCATCACAGACTTGGCCCTTTCCTGGATCTCGTCATATCTGACAGACCGAACATTCAGTGTCTCCCTCCCCCACACCACCTCCTCACTTCGCCCCTTGTCAGTCGGTGTTCCTCAAGGCTCTGTTCTAGGACCCCTACTCTTCTCCATCTACACTTTCGGCCTGGGACAGCTCATAGAATCCCACGGTATGCAGTACCATCTCTACGCTGACGACACGCAGATCTACCTCTCCGGACCTGACCTCTCCTCCTTGCTTACCAAAATCCCGCACTGTCTGTCTGCCATTTCAGCCTTCTTTTCTGCTCGCTTTCTACAACTGAACATGGACAAAACAGAATTCATCATCTTTCCCCCATCTCACTCTACCCCTCCACCAGACCTATCCATCAATGTCAATGGCTGCTCACTATCCCCAGTCCCACACGCCCGGTGCCTCGGGGTGATCCTCGACTCTGCCCTCTCTTTCAAGCCACATATCCAAGCCCTTGCCTCCTCCTGTCGTCTCAAACTCAAAAATATTTCCCGGATCCGTGCTTTCCTTGACCGCAACACTGCAAAAACGCTAGTGCATGCCCTTATCATCTCCCGCCTCGACTACTGCATCCTCCTACTCTCTGGACTCCCCTCTAGCACTCTGGCACCACTCCAATCCATCCTACACTCTGCTGCCCGACTAATCCACCTGTCCCCCCGCTATTCCCCAGCCTCTCCCCTGTGTCAAGCCCTTCACTGGCTTCCTATCGCCCAGAGACTCCAGTTCAAAACCCTCACACTGACATACAAAGCCATCCACAACCTGTCTCCTCCATACATCTGTGACATGGTCTCCCGGTACCTACCTACACGCGACCTCCGATCCTCCCAAGACCTCCTTCTCTACTCCCCTCTCATCTCTTCTTCCCATAACCGCATCCAAGACTTCTCCCGTGCTTCCCCCATACTCTGGAACTCTCTACCCCAACACATCAGACTTGCGCCTACCATAGAAACATTCAAAAAGAACCTGAAGACTCATCTCTTCCGACAAGCCTACAGCCTGCAGTGATCCTCAACCTACTGAACAGCCGTACAGCCAGCTCTTCCCTCTCCTAGTGTATCCTCACCCACCCCCTGCAGACTGTGAGCCCTCGCGGGCAGGGTCCTCCCTCCTTATGTACTCGTGTGCCTTGTTATCTGCTCATGTTTAATGTATTTGTCTATATTTGCCCCGTATTCACATGTAAAGCGCCATGGAATAAATGGCGCTATAAAAATGTATAATAATAATAAATAAAAGTGAACCTGGAAATTATAGGCCAGTAAGTCTAACCTCTATTGTTGGTAAAATATTTGAAGGGTTTCTGAGGGATGTTATTCTGGATTATCTCAATGAGAATAACTGTTTAACTCCATATCAGCATGGGTTTATGAGAAATCGCTCCTGTCAAACCAATCTAATCAGTTTTTATGAAGAGGTAAGCTATAGACTGGACCACGGTGAGTCATTGGACGTGGTATATCTCGATTTTTCCAAAGCGTTTGATACCGTGCCGCACAAGAGGTTGGTACACAAAATGAGAATGCTTGGTCTGGGGGAAAATGTGTGTAAATGGGTTAGTAACTGGCTTAGTGATAGAAAGCAGAGGGTGGTTATAAATGGTATAGTCTCTAACTGGGTCGCTGTGACCAGTGGGGTACCGCAGGGGTCAGCATTGGGACCTGTTCTCTTCAACATATTCATTAATGATCTGGTAGAAGGTTTACACAGTAAAATATCGATATTTGCAGATGATACAAAACTATGTAAAGCAGTTAATACAAGAGAAGATAGTATTCTGCTACAGATGGATCTGGATAAGTTGGAAACTTGGGCTGAAAGGTGGCAGTTGAGGTTTAACAATGATAAATGTAAGGTTATACACATGGGAAGAGGGAATCAATATCACCATTACACACTGAACGGGAAACCACTGGGTAAATCTGACAGGGAGAAGGACTTGGGGATCCTAGTTAATGATAAACTTACCTGGAGCAGCCAGTGCCAGGCAGCAGCTGCCAAGGCAAACAGGATCATGGGGTGCATTAAAAGAGGTCTGGATACACATGATGAGAGCATTATACTGCCTCTGTACAAATCCCTAGTTAGACCGCACATGGAGTATTGTGTCCAGTTTTGGGCACCGGTGCTCAGGAAGGATATAATGGAACTAGAGAGAGTACAAAGGAGGGCAACAAAATTAATAAAGGGGATGGGAGAACTACAATACCCAGATAGATTAGCGAAATTAGGATTATTTAGTCTAGAAAAAAGACGACTGAGGGGCGATCTAATAACCATGTATAAGTATATAAGGGGACAATACAAATATCTCGCTGAGGATCTGTTTATACCAAGGAAGGTGACGGGCACAAGGGGGCATTCTTTGTGTCTGGAGGAGAGAAGGTTTTTCCACCAACATAGAAGAGGATTCTTTACTGTTAGGGCAGTGAGAATCTGGAATTGCTTGCCTGAGGAGGTGGTGATGGCGAACTCAGTCGAGGGGTTCAAGAGAGGCCTGGATGTCTTCCTGGAGCAGAACAATATTGTATCATACAATTATTAGGTTCTGTAGAAGGACGTAGATCTGGGTATTTATTATGATGGAATATAGGCTGAACTGGATGGACAAATGTCTTTTTTCGGCCTTACTAACTATGTTACTATGTTACTATGTTACTATTTTACGAAAACAGGAAAACACATATTTGGTAGACGCCTTGCTACACATCAGGAGAGATTTAAACTAGAGCATTATGGAATGGAAAATATACAACCAGGAAGAAATTTGCAGCTAATTAATTTTTTTGAGAACCCAGCTAATAGAAGTGGAGAGGAAGAACAAAAAACAACAAACTGAACGAAAATAGAGGAGCAAAAGAAACCGACTACAAACTAAAATGTGTCTATACCAATGCACAGAGCATGGGAAACAAACAAGGAGAATTGGAGCTTCTAACACAGGAAGAGAGATATGATGTCATAGGCATCACTGAAACTTGGTGGGATGATTCACATGCTTTGAAGATAAACCGCGAAGGCTACAACTTATTTATTAGAAACAGGATTAACAAGAAGGCAGGAGGTGTTGCATTGTATGTTAGGAAAATGTATATCTCCACAGAGATCCAAGCTTTAGAGACTGGTAGCTCTGTAGAAACAGGGTAGGAATTCAAGGAGACAAGAACAGAAAGGAGGTGTTTGCTATAGGCCACCTGGACAGACTGAAGATATGGATGAACTCTTTTTACATTCCCTAGTCACACCCAGGCCTGATTACTGCCACAATCAAGAAATCATTTAAATAGGACATGCCTGACAAAGTGAAGTAGACCAAAAGAACCTCAAAAGCTAGACAACATGCCACGATCCAAAGAAATTCTGAAACAAATGAGAAACAAAATAATTGAGATCTATCCATCTGGGAAAGGTTATAAAGCCATTTCTCAAGCTTTGGGACTCCATTGAACCCAAGTGAAGGCCATTATCCACAAATGGCGATAACATGGAACAGTGGTGAATCTTCTCAGGAGTGACCGGAGGACCAAAATTACCCCAATAGTTCAGCATTTACTGATCCAAGAGGTCACAAAGACCCCACAGAAACATCCAAAGAACTGCAGGCCTCACTTGCCTCAGTTAAGGTCAGTGTTCATGGCTCTACCATAAGAAGGAGACTGAGTAAAAATGGCCTGCATGGCAGAGTTCCAAGATGAAAACCACTGGTGAGCAATAAGAACACAAAGGCTTGTCTCAGTTTTGCCAGAAAACATCTTGATGATCCCCAAGACTTTTGGGAGAATACTCTGGACTGACAAAAGTTGAATTTTTTTGGAAGGTGTATGTCCCATTACATCTGGTATAGAAGTAAGGCTGGTTTCACATTTGCGTTTTTTGCCGCTGCGTTTTAGCGCAAAAAAAGTATGCGGTTTTTTCCTATACTTAACATTAAAAACACATGCGTTTTTTTGCATGCGTTTTGCCGCGTTTTGCCGCCGCATACGTCTTTTCTATGCATGCGTTGTGTTGCAGAAATGCAACATGTAATTTCTAGCGGCGTTTTTTTGCCGCAAAAAAACCTATTACTGTCTATGTAAACGCATGCGTTTTTAAGCACATGCGTTTGCGTGCGTTTTTAAATGCATGCGTTGTAATAGAAAAACACAAGAATACACACTGATAAGCCAACCCCAAACCCTAACCCTTACCCTAAGGGATCCTAACCCTAACCATTAGGGTTAGGGTTAGGATCCCTTAGGGTTAAGGATAGGGTTAGGATCCCTTAGGGCAGAGATGTCAAACTGCATTCCTCGAGGGCCGCAAACCGGTCATGTTTTCAGGATTTCCTTGTATTGCACAGGGTGCTGGAATCATTCTGTGCAGGTGATTAAATTATCACCTGTGCAATACAAGGAAATCCTGAAAACATGACCTGTTTGCGGCCCTCGAGGAATGCAGTTTGACACTTCTGCCTTAGGGTTAGGATCCCTAGGGTTACTAGGGATCCTAACCCTAGCTATTTCTGTTTATAGTGGGTTTTCTTGTTGATTTTGATGATTGGCAGCTGTCACACACTTCTCATCATGCGTTTTAAAAACGCAAATGCAGGAAAAAACGCATGTAAATGCGTCAAAATGCCGCATTTGTATTAAAACATGCAAAAACGCATGCGTCTAAAAAACGCTGCGTTTTAACGCATTTACATGTGTTTTTTTCACCACATGCATTTACGTTTAAAACGCTGCGTTTTTAAACGCAAATGTGAAACCAGCCTTACACAGCATTTCAGAAAAGGAACATCATACCAACAGTAAAATATTGTGGTGGTAGTTTGATGGTCTGGAGCTGTTTTGCTGCTTCAGAATCTGGAAGACTTGCTGTGGTAAATGAAACCATGAATACTGCGGTCTGCCAAAAAATCCTAAAGGAGAATATCCGGCCATCTGTTCGTGACTTCAAGCTCAAGCACACTTGGGTTGTGCAGTAGGACAATTATCCAAAACACACCAGCAAGTCCACCTCCGAATGGCTTAAGAAAAACAAAATTAAGACTTTAGAGTGGCCTAGTCAAAGTCCTGACCTTAATCCTATTGAGATGCAGTAGTATGACCCTAAAAAGGCAGTTTATGCTAAGAAACCCTCCAATGTGGCCGTGTGCAACAATTCTGCCAAGATGAGTGGGTCAAAATTCCTCCAGAGCGTTGTAAAAGACTCACTGCCAGTTATCACAACTGCTTGATTGCAGTAGATCCTTCTAAGGCCGGCCTCACACTCAGCGTATAAAAATACAGTTCGTTATTTACGGCCGTAATACGCAGAAAAGTCCCCAAAATAGTGGTCCGTATGTCATCCGTAGGCAGGGTGGGTCAGCGTATTTTGTGCTTGGCCTCCTCCGTATGTAATCTGTATGGCATCCGTACTGCGCGATTTTCTCGCAGGCTTGCAAAACCGACATACGGACATACAATGGATCCATGTGCTCAAAAAATCGTAAAAACATATACACTGTCTAGATATATATATGTCAGTGAGACATATGTGTATATATATATATATATATATATATATATATATTAACATTAATATATCATATAGCGCTAGATAGCTTAAAAGCCGGTAATTCAATTGCCGGCTTTTCCCATCTCCTTCTCAAACCCGACATGATATGAGACATGGTTTACATACAGTAAACCATCTCATATTCCTTCTATTTTTGCATATTCCACACTACTAATGTTAGTAGTGGGTCTGTGCAAAATTTGGGCGCTCTAGCTATTAAATTGAAGGGTTAAATCGAGGAAAAAATTGGCGTGGGCTCCCGCGCAATTTTCTCCGCCAGAATGGTAAAGGCAGTGACTGAGGGCAGATATTAATAGCCTGGAGAGGGTCCATGGTTTTTGCCCCCCCCGGGCTAAAACATCTGCCCCCAGCCACCCCAGAAAAGGCACATCTGCAAGATGCACCTATTCTGGCACTTGGCCACTCTCTTCCCATTCCCGTGTAGCGGTGGGATATGGGGTAATGAAGGGTTAATGTCACCTTGCTATTGTAAGGTGACATTAAGCCAGATTAATAATGGAGAGGCGTCAATTATGACACCTATCCATTATTAATCCAATAGTATGAAATGGTTAAAAACAAACACACACACACTTTATTACAAAGTATTTTAATGAAATAAATACACAGGTTGTTGTAATATTTTATTATACTAGAAATCCACCTGAAGACCCTCGTTCAAAGTTCCCATGCTCGAGTTCATGTGAGGACATCCAGCAGAGGGCGCATCACCGTGACTGAAGGTAACTACAGGTCATTGACCTACAATCCATTCATTCCCCGGGGTTTTACAGACAGGAGCACAGCTGCATTAGCAGAGGTTCTGCTTGTAAAATTAGTTAACCCCTTCAGATGGATTTACATCGTTGGACGTGACAGAACGACGGAAGGTATGGGATATTGTTTTTTTATTTTACCTTTTTAAAGAACGAGGATTATCAGTATAATAAAATATTACAACAACCTGTGTATTTATTTCATTAAAATACTTTGTAATAATGTGTGTGTTTTTTTAACCATTTCATACTATTGGATTAATAATGGATAGGTGTCATAATTGATGTGCCTTTTCTGGGCTGGCTGGGGGCAGATGTTTTTAGCCGGGGGGGGGGGCAAAAACCATGGACCCTCTCCAGGCTATTAACATCTGCCCTCAGTCACTGGCTTTACCATTCTGGCAGAGAAAATTGCGCGGGAGCCCACGCCAATTTTTTCCGCGGTTTAACCCTTTAATTTAATAGCTAGAGCGCCCAAATTTTGCACATACACACTACTAACATGAGTAGTGTGGAATATGCAAAAAAAAAAAGGGATATGAGATGGTTTACTGTATGTAAACCATGTCTCATATCATGTCGGGTTTGAGAAGGAGATAGGAAAAGCCGGCAATTGAATTACCAGCTTTTAAGCTATCTAGCACTGTATGAAATATTAATATATATATATATATATATATTTATGTGTCTCACTGATATATATATATATATATATCCCTATACTATGTGTGGAACTTTATCTTCGCTATTCTATTCTAACCTGTCAGTGATTTTACTGTACACCGCACTGAATTGCCGGCTTTTCTATAGAACACCGCTGCGTATTTCTCGCAAGTCACACTGCTGGTCCGTGTGTAATCCGTATTTTTCTGGCCCCCATAGACTTTCATTGGCGTATTTTTTGCGCAATACGGTGACAAACGCAGCGTTTTTTTTTCGGCCGTAGAAGACCGTATAATACGGATCAGTAAAATACGGCAGATAGGAGCTGGGGCATAGAGAAGCATTGTACCGTATGCAATCTGTATTTTCTGCACCTCTCTTATGTCCGTAAAACACGCTAGTGTGAGGCCGGCCTAAGGGTGGCCAAAACAGTTATTAGGTTTAGGGGGCTACTACTTTTTCACACAGGGCTCTGTAAGTTTGGATTTCTTTTCCCTTAATAATAAAAACCTTCATTTATAAACAGAATTTTGTGATTACCTGTTATCTTTGTGTAATATTTAATAAATTGGTTTGGTGATCTGAAACATTGAAGTGTGATAAACATGCAAAACAATAGGAGATCAGGAAGGGGGCAAACACTTTTTCGCGCAACTTTGTCTGCCTTACCTCGGAGACACATGTCATAAATTCTTTCCAAATACCTCTGGCGAATTTTTCAAAACATTCTATACACAGAACCTAATTCTTTTCTCTATCTTTGGTCCCTAGCAGTGCATCACTGTTTACAGAGAGGCAGACATGCTGTTCCTAAGTCAGGCAAAGCTGGAGGACAGACCACACTGCGGAGCTGGTGTGGTAGCCTTATTGGTTTTACCCAAATTTAAAACGTTGACCAGTATTCATAAGAGACCTATTCTGGGACATTATGTGTTTCCATTTTGTTATCTGTTAATTTGAAAGGGAGTGCTCAAGTCATTCACGTACTTTGTGTGGGTGCACTTATCATCAGCACATGTTTGATTTCTCCATTCACAGCAATGGTTCCACTTGCAAATGATGTGCCCATCTTACTTTGGTCCTACAAAACGTTAACCATTGAAAATATATTGTTTTAAACTAGAACATAAATAACAGAAGCATTTTAATTATATCATACACTCTTGATGTATGGTCCATTACTTCTTAGTTTACAGGTCAGTGTCCTTCCTGGGTCATCTAGCCTGTCCCTACTACACACCTATCCATTCCCATATTCTCTTTGAATTGATTGTTAGACATCTGACTTCATGCACAGTGATCTATTTATTTTTAGGAGAGAATTGTATTTTTATATGGTTGCATGCATGGCCTCAGCTCAAAAGCATTTATGAAGGACCACGTGCCGGTGCCATAAAAAGGGTGGCTTGCACAAAAATATTGATTTTTTTTTTTGCCCATTTTCAGGCATCCTCGATGCTTTTCCTGAAAGCCGGCAGCTCTTACAGGAGGTGACTGGCCACCGCAGTCCATTGGATTCATTATAAATTACAGCAGGAATTTATGTACAATATAGTGGAAATCTATGGAGGCTCATAACTATTGAAGTTTTTGGTTTTGAATGAATGGGCAGTCCAGGTTTACTGACCATATTAAGAAGGGTGCACCTCTTCAAAGGAATCTGTCTGATTTTGCTACACTATCTGAGAGCAGCATTTTACCAAAACTACAGCAAGCAGTCCAGCAAGTGACACATGACTGGAATCAGGGTCTCTGTCTCTACATTATGCTGCACACAGATTTGGTGGCACTGACCTTGCAACATTTTTAACCTATGCGCCGAAATTTACACTGATTTGTAGAATTATAATTGGAAGCAAATATGAGATCAATCCATGAACACAGGCTTATAAAATCTCATCTGTGATATCATTAAAATCCATCATTTAATAATCATTTTAATTCTTATAATCTATGACAACATCATTTTAATCTGTCATTCATAATACTTGATAGCAGAATGTTCTATTAAAACCATGATCATGAGAATGACTATATTAAAGGAAATTCATTTTCATTTATAGATGACCAGTTATAATAATACAGAAAGGGCACTTACTTCACTCCCGTGCAGAATAAAAGATATGTTTTTACTCGGTGGGTAGAATCCATAAGTTTTGCCTAAACTTTGTGGAATGTCACAGTAATGTCTATAAAAAGTAAAATCAGTTTTGTGTTATTGAATGCAAAAAGTCCAACATAGAATCAGAAAAAAATCTTCCAGGTTTATTGAGTTATTTAGCGGATAAAACAATCCTTTATATCTATATATATATATATCTAGATGGTGGCCCGATTCTAATGCACTGGGTATTCTAGAATATGTATGTATGTATATATCAGCCACATAGTATATAGCAAATATTACGTGGCCTGTGCTATATACTATGTGGCTGCTATATACAGTTATATGAAAAAGTTTGGGCACCGCTATTAATCTTAAGCTTAATGTTTTATAAAAAATTGTTTTTTTTGCAACAGCTATTTCAGTTTCATATATCTAATAACTGTTGGACACAGTAATGTTTCTGCCTTGAAATGAGGTTTATTGTACTAACAGAAAATGTGCAATCTGCATTCAAACAAAATTTGACAGGTGCATAAGTATGGGCACCCTTATTTTCTTATTTTAAATACTCCTACCTACTTTTTACTGACTTACTAAAGCATTTTTTTTGGTTTTCTAACCTCATTGAGCTTTGAACTTCATAGCCAGGTGTATGCAATCATGAGAAAAGCTACTTTAAGTGGCCACTTGCAAGTGGCGGGATTTAAATCCTGCTTCGCTGATTGCTCGCTCCCAGCTGGCGCGACCAATCAGCGACATTGGCGCGGGATTTAAATCCTGCTTCGCTGATTGGTCGCGCCCAACCGACATTGGCGTGGGTTTTAAATCCTGCTTCGCTGATTGGTAGCGCCCAGCTGGCGCGCACGACCAATCAGCGACATTGGCACGGGATTTAAATCCCGCTTCGCTGATTGGTAGCGCCCAGCCAGTGCTCGCGACCAATCAGCGACATTGATGCGGGATTTAAATCCCGCTTCGCTGATTGCTCGCGCCCAGCCAGAGCGCCCAATCAGCGACATTGGCGCGAGATTTAAATCCCGCTTCACTGATTGGTAGCGCCCAGCCGGTGCTCGCAACCAATCAGCGACATTGGCGCAGGATTTAAATCCCGCTTCGCTGATTGGTAGCTCCCAGCCGGCGCAACCAATCAGCGAAGCGGGATTTAAATCCCGCGTCAATGTCGCTGATTGGTCGCGAGCACTGGCTGGGCGCTACCAATCAGCGAAGCGGGATTTAAATCTCGCGCCAATATCACTGATTGGTCGTGGCGGCTGGGTGCGAGCAATCAACGAAGCGGGATTTAAATCCCGCGGCAATGTCACTGATTGGTCTCGCCGGCTGGGTGCTACCAATCAGTGAAGCAGGATTTAAATCCCACGCCAATGTCGGATGGGCGAGACCAATCAGCGAAGCGGGATTGAAATCCCGCCCCAATGTCGCTTATTGGTAGCGCCCAGCCGGCGCGACCAATCAGCGAAGCGGGATTTAAATCCCACGCCAAGGTCGGCTGGGCGAGACCTATCAGGGAAGCGGGATTTAAATCCCGCGCCAATGTCGCTGATTGGTCGTGCCGGCTGGGAGCTACCAATCAGCAAAGCGGGATTTAAATCCCGCGCCAATGTCGATGATGGATTGCGAGCACCGGCTGTGCGCTACCAATCAGCTAAACGGGATTTAAATCTCGCGCCAATGTCGCTTATTGGGCGCGCCGGCGGGGCGCGAGCAATCAGCGAGGCGAGATTTAAATCCCGCGTCAATGTCGCTGATTGGTCGCGAGCACAGGCTGGGCGCTACCAATCAGGGAAGCGGGATTTAAATCCCACGCCAATGTCGCTGATTGGTCGCGCCGGCTGGGAGCGAGCAATCAGCGAAGCGGGATTAAAATCCCGCGGCAATGTCGCTGATTGGTCGCGCCGGCTGGGCGCTACCAATCAGCGAAGCGGGATTTAAATCACACGCCAATGTCGGCTGGGCGAGACCAATCAGCGAAGCGGGATTTAAATCCCACCCCAATGTCGCTGATTGGTAGCGCGCAGCCGGCGCAACCAATCAGCGAAGCAGGATTTAAATCCCACGCCAAGGTCGGCTGGGCGCTACCAATCAGTGAAGCAGGATTTAAATCCCGCGGCAATGTCGCTGATTGGTCTCGCGAGATGATGACGTAGTGGTCTCGCGAGACCGCCACATCATCATCTCGCGAGACCGCAATGCATGGACCGGTCACCGGAGCGAGGAGCGGTAAAGGCCGGTTCTGGATGCGGGGGCCGACGGAAGGTGAGTATATAACGATTTTTTATTTTTTTTAACATTAGATCTTTTTACTATTGAGGCTGCATAGGCAGCCTCAATAGTAAAAAGTTGGTCACACAGGGTTAATAGCAGCATTAAAGGAGTGCGTTACACCGCGGCATAACTTGGTGTAACGCAGCCATTAACCCTGTGTGAGCGCTGACTGGAGGGGAGTATGGAGCGGGCACTGAATGCGGGGAGGAAGGACTGTGCCCGTCGCTGATTGGTCGTGGCTGTTTTGCCGCGACCAATCAGCGACTTGGATTCCATGACAGACAGAGGCCGCGACCAATGAATATCCATGACAGACAGAAGGACAGACAGACAGAAAGATGGAAGTGACCCTTAAACAATTATATAGTAGATTGCCTAAGGGGTACTTCCGTCTGTTTGTCTTTCTGTCTGTAACGGAAATCCCGCGTCGCTGATTGTCAGCTGATTGACCAGTCAGCGACAGGCACAGTCCGGCCGCGAATTCGCCCCTTCCTACTCTCTGTCAGTGCCCCCTCCAGACAGCACTCACACAGGATTAATGGCTGTCCGTTAACGCTGCTATTAACCCTGTGTGACCAACTGTTTACTATTGATGCTGCCTATGCAGCATCAATAGTAAAAAGATCTAATGTTAAAAATAATAAAACAAATTAAAATAACATTATATTCTCACCTTCCGGCGCCTTTCCCGTTACTCGCGACGCTCCGGTCCATGCATTGCGGTCTTGCGAGATGATGACGTAGCGGTCTCGCGAGACCGCTACGTCATCATCTCGCGAGACCGCAATGCATTCTTGGGACCGGAGCATTGTGAGGAGCATCGGTAAACGCGTGGGCTGGATCCAGGGGCCTTCGGAAGGTGAGTATATAACTATTTTTTATTTTAATTGTTTTTTTTACAGGGATATGGTGCCCACATTGCTATATACTAGGTGGGCTGTGCTATATACTACGTGGGTTGTGTTAGATACTAAGGTGCTGTTCTCTATACTACGTGGGCTGTGTTATATACTGCATGGGCTGTGTTATATACTACATGAGCTGTGGTATATACTGCATGGGCTGTGTTGTATACTGCGTGGGCTCTTATATACTGCGTCGCTGTGCTCTACGTGTTATATACTGCATGAGCTGTGCTCTATACTACGTGGGCTGTGTTATATACTACGTGGGTTGTGTTATATAATGCTTGAGCTTTGTTATATACTGCGTGGGCTGTGTTATATACTGCATGGGCTGTGTTATATACTGCGTGGATTGTTATATACTATGTGGCCGTGCAATATATTGCGTGGCTGGGAAATATACTACATATCTGTGTTATATACTGCGTGAGCTGTGCTATATACTACGTAGCTGTGCAATATAGGTGGCTGGGGAATATACTACGTGGCTGTGCTATATACTACGTGGCTGTGTTATATACTACGTGACCTGTATTATATACTACGTGGGCTGTGTTATATACTATGTGGGCTGTGCTATATACTACGTGGGCTGTATGCTACTTGGCTGTGCTATATTTCTCTGCTGTATCTGTGCATCATGAATCGTGGTATGTGTTAAAGAGGGGGGCCCACTGAGACTCTTTCGCCCCAGGGCCCTCAAAAACCTGGAGCAGACCCTGGCTTCACTGAATGGTCACACTCGGCCGCGAACAATCAGCGACAGGCGCAGTCCGGCCGCGAATTGGCACAGAATTTGAACCACACTTCGCTAATTGGTCGCGCCCGGGCCGGCTGAATCCGGTGTATAATTGCATTATTTTTAAAACTTCTTAAATAAACTACATACATATTCTAGAATACCCGATGCGTTAGAATCGGGCCACCATCTAGTCATTATATATTATCTTATTTAGTGGTCTACCGATCAGTGCACACAGATTCATTGGCATTGGTAGAGTCCTATGGGCCCTGATGCAAAATTTGGACTTGGGCCTCCATCAACATATTGGGCAGATGTGGATGAGAAAATAGAAAAAATGCGGCAGCACTCACCAGCTTTGGTGTGGTCTAAGTCCTTTATAAAGACATGTGGAACATCACCATTTTCTTCACGGCACGGGGGAGTGTGAAAAGGGAGGAGGTGAGCACGGATCGACGACGGCCGTTTCCAATTGGGCAGATGTACAGGCCCTTATAATAATGTCATTCCTCTGTTCCCATATCTTCTAATAATGCCCGTCCGGGACTCTATCCTTCAATAATGGCCCTCTTCCTGGCCCATATCCTGTATTAATGCCCTCCATCCTGTAATAATGTCCCCCCGTCCGGGCCTCTATCCTGTAATAATGTCCCCATCCTGGACCCTATCCTTTAATTATGGCCCTTTTCCTGGCCCCTTTCCTGTAATAATGTCATCCATCCTGTAATAATGTCCCCCATCCTGGCCCCTATCCTTTAATAATGACCATCTTCCTGACCTCTATCCTTTAATAATGTCTCCTATTCTGGCCCCTATTCTTTAATAATGCCCCCTTCCTGGCCCCTATCAGCAATGGTGTCAGCGACCCGATTCCATAGGCCCAGTCACACTCGCACCGCCTGCGAACATGATCGTTATGCCCCTGCACACTATTAGTCCACACATATTTGCTGGGCAGCTCAGCACCGGCTAAACAATTTGAACATAATTTATGACACAAAAGTGACATATCTCACGATAGAAATGTGCTGCCGTCACTGGCACAAGATAGCTGATAGATGCACTAAATCTGTTAAGCTGCCCACACCGCGTACAAAATTCCAGCTTGGTAAATCGGCCTTTTGTATCTACAAAATAAATAATGTTCTATCTTTTAGGCACACACATAAATACATTAACATCCAATGAATTAAATACCTCTTGCACGAACTCCAGGTGGGGCTCCCGATCACTAGCACCGTTTTATTCTTGTGTTTATGGCTATGAATAGAATAACCAAACCAGGCATAATCATGTTCTCCAGAAATACTCCAGTCCGCCTCCTCCACATATAGACGGCCTTGGGAAAGACGTAGCAGTCACTACATGCCGTAATGCCATACAGACATAAGTCCCCAATGTGTCCGGCACGGACGTGACGTCTATCAACCTCTATAACTATCACCTTTCGTGGATCTTCTAGGTCTTGAATAAAATGCAGCCACTAAACCTCTCTGCTTTCCTCCACCAGGTGCGTAAGGTGAACCGACCACCAGGTCTAGTCTCTTGTCTCTGTTCACATCAGCAGAAAGTAGTGTCCATCCGAAGTTACAATACGAGAACTGCAATGTGAATACTATATGGTTTACTTACGAGATGGAACGGTAAATGTACAATTTCATCTGTAAGAATTACTCACTTGGCATTTTATGGTGACATTCGGGTGAGATGAGAAACCAGTTTCCTTTGACCCATAATACACATACACAGAACCCTAGAATCAAGTAATGTAACAAACAAAAATATCATAAAATATCACCAAAATCAGTGAAGGGTGAAACCATTTAATTAATACATAGTGATTATTGGAGAATTTTAAGACATTGATACCATCTCTAAAGATCTGGATTGGAAGTATTGATTACTATTCAAATAGTATGGATTTTAGAAAGGTGTAAAGAAACTTTAAAGGGAATCTGTTACCAGATTTTTGTCACCTAATGTGAGAGCAGCATGATGTAAGGATATAGTCCATGATTCCCAGCAATTTGTCACTTACTGTGCTGCTTAGGCTGTCGTTTTGATAAAATCACTTTTATCAGCAGGAGGTTATCAGTAGAGGACTAGTAAACGTTCTGCCATGTAGTCCTCTATATTCATGAGATCTGTATAACCTTGCCCCCGCCACTGATTGGCAGCTGTCTGTGTACACTGAGCATAGGCAGAAACAGGCTCTCTGTGTACACTGTCTATTGACAGTGAGCTGCTTATCACAAGAGGGGGTGTGGTCGGATGAGTGCTAGTGCGCCAGCTAGTCACAGCAATGGTCCTACAGATAAAATCTTCACTGTAAGTATAAACATCAGCACACAGCTTGATAAATAAAGCCCCCGTCACACATAGCGAGATCGCTAGCGAGATCGCTGCTGAGTCACAAGTTTTGTGACCCAACAGCGACCTCAGTAGCGATCTCGCTATGTGTGACACGTAGCAGCGACCAGGCCCCTGCTGTGAGATCGCTGGTCGTGTCGGAATGGCCTGGACTGTTTTTTGATCGTTGAGGTCCCGCTGGGTAGCACACATCGCTGTGTTTGACACCTTACCAACGACCTCGTTGACAGGACGTCCCATTGAATCGTCATGAAATAGCATCGTTGTACAGGTCGCTACAGGTCGCCGCATCGCTGCTGCGTCGTTGGGGAGATCTCACTGTTTGACATCTCACCAGCGACCACATAGCGACGCAGCAACGATCCCTGACAGGTCGTATCGTCGTCGGGATCGCTTAAGCGTCGCTATGTGTGACGGGGCCTTAATACATCACTGAATTCTGTGTTTTAGCACCTACCTTATGATGTCCTCAGATTACATGGCAAAAACCTGTTGACTGATTCCCTTTAAGATTGTGGAATATGTCTTTTACCGGTCTAATTTTTATTCAAATGAATAACTAGGCCAATTTGATTTTCTATAATATCTACTGATTTCTCATGGGGTTATTGGCTTGATTATATTGGTTTTTGTCTCGCTTTAGCATTGATTATTGGCACAAATGAATTTTTTTTTTATTTTGTAACACAAATAGGTGACTTGTCATGTTTCATATTAATTAGTAGTCTATGGATGCTTTATAGCACATAATTCTCATTTTCTTACTTTGTATGTAAGTTGATTAGACCCAACAGAAGGAGCTCCAACAGCAAGGTCTAGTTGCCCATCCACATTGAAGTCCAACACTGCCACAGAAGAGCCAAATCTGCCACCGGGCTGTGGAGTAAAAGTAAGTACATGGCAGTCTATACCAGATGAGTTTCATTTAGGGTCTATATTTGCTCGATTTACCTTATGGCCGGTGAAAATCTCAGACGGCCTTTCCTTTACCATAAACACAACATTATTCGCAGACAATAAAGCAAATGATTTTAGAGTTGATTAACCTATGGTTGGTTCTATAATATATCCTTAAGTTCAGCAGGTTTCGTTGATCAGTACCCAACATACCAGGTTCTGACTGTATGAACCAACCTTGCACCATTTGGCACTATCATACACATCTCCTATTAAGTTCACATGGCATCATATTTCGGAGATTTTAGCAATAGAGTATTGCCATAGTTGTCGTCACGTACATCTCCTCACCTTCCTGGCTATTTATTCAATTATTGTACTTCTTATTACCTCAGAACCTCTCAGTAGGACATCCGCATTCTTATCCAAGTCCATGTTATCGGGAGGAAGTCCTGATTCATTACTGTAGACAATATACACACAGCCAACTTGAACATTGCCCAAAGTGCCGCAGCCGGGGGCTCCTACTACTAAATCCTCCCAGCCATCATTGTTAAGATCACCCGTGGTGACAGACCTGTGAAAATATTACTTTGTAAGTCTTTTCCATATACATATTTTTGAATTCAGAGTGAATGTCCAGAAATAAATGAACTATTAGCAGAGAATACACACTATTTGAGAAAAAGTATGAGGACTCCCACCCTAATTATTTGTTTTAGGTTTGTCACATGAGGTCACATTGCCATTGTATGTGGCCCCCAACATCCCGCTCACAGATCTGCTTGACTGGTAGCTGCGCACATGCGTTTTCTATGTCAGAGATAAGAGGATCGTGAGAGCAAGGACAGGTAGGTAGTCCTAGTACACGGTGTGGCAGAATTGGGGATTCCTCACTCAAAAAAAGAATAAAATTAGGTGGCCATGTACTTGTTTATGGGAGCAGTAGATCAATCCGTACAATAACTTATACACTTACCATCCAAGCCTGGAGTACGGAGAGTTCACAAAGTAGGTGGTCGAAGGTGTATAGACATGGTTTGAGTATTGGAAAGTAAACAGGTTTTTCACATTTACTGTTTTGGAGGCACTTGCTATCAGCTGCATTGTGCTCTGCAATGGTGACATAATAATATACATTAATGTCCATTATATAGGGTTTTTTTTTCTTCCTGGAAGGACACTAAGAGACGAGAGTATTATTATACAGCCATGTACGAATCTGGAAAATGGGCATATAATGAAGCAAGATGCATTAGTATTCTACGAGCATTCCATCCGAATTTTATCAGTGTTTGTATGCAAATACCGATGCATCCATATTTTCAGCACTCTCCATAGACTGTAATAGATGTATTCTACCTGATAAACACATGGAAATATCATGCACTGCATTTCTAACAGGCATAAAAAAACAGGTAGCCCTATTAGTTTACATTTTAAAAGAATTTCCATCTGCAAAACACGAATGAATTAATACAAATCTGCTTGCCTAAGAGAGGCCTAACAGTATTTGCTATAAATCCTGGGACAGATTGAGATAAGACGATTTCTAGGTTTTAGGACCAGAGTGAAATTGACGTTATCAGAAAGTTTCCAGAAGTATTAACTTTAAGGCTATGTGCACACAGTGCATTTTTTATGTGTGTTCGCAGCGTTTTTTTCCACACAGAAATGGGCCAAAAACTCTATGGAATCCTTATGCAAGCTAATTCAATAACAATCCTGAAGTGTTGTGCACACGATCAGTCATTTTACTTAAGTATTTGCATTGTGGGGTTTTTCTGCAGCATGTCAATTCTTTTTGCGTTTCTCAGCATTTCTGCACCCATTGACTTCAATTCAGTCAGTAAAATCTGGAGCAAAAACACAGGTATAAAAATGTTTGCGGATTTGCTGAATTTTTCTTTTGCGTTTTACCAGCTTCCTATGGTGTTTCCCACTCTTTCATCTGGTTCTTATCGACAGTAACGCTACCGCTGGTAAGATCGTTAGTCAGAGCTTTGCGGGATCATACTGTCAGATGTCAGCGTGACCAGGCAGCAGTGACTGTCACCCGCAGTAACACTACCGCCGATATTGTCGATCAGAGCGCTGCAGGATCATGACTTTTGGATATGGGATGGACTCCACTCCTTTTTTTTTTTTTTTATTCAAATAAATTTTTATTAAGAATAACAAGATAAATGACATGTTACATTCTCATTTTCAATACAAAGCTTTTTTCCCCCCCTTCAAACATTCCCCTTCAATCCCACCACCCCCCAACCCCACCCAACAAAGCAGCTCACCTTGCTTAGCACTTCCATCATTAGACCTATATACTATCTAATCCCTCGGCCAATAATATAAGCTACATTTAACATTACCATTAATTAGGAACCTTAATTAACTCTCCCTCTATAATACCCCTATCCCATAGCAATCCACGGAGACCACATTTTATTGAACATTTCGATTTTCCCTCTTTTTTTATAAAACCCCTTTTTCCAGTGTCAGGCCCTGCTTCACATACTGGAGGAACTCTCCTCTTGACGGCGGTTCTTCCCTAATCCAATTTCGAGCTATTACCTTCCTAGCCATGTATAACAATCTGGCAATAGCTATCTTCAGGTTGTTATCCACTCCAATCTCATCCACACATCCCAACAAGCACACTATAGGATCCCTTGGCACCTTACATCCATACGCACCTTCCATACGACTCAAAACTACCAACCAAAAAGCAGCCAGTCTCGGACACGTCCACATCATATGGAGTATATCAGCATCTGCAGTTTTACACCTCGGGCATTCAGAATCATCACGCAAACCAGCCTTATATAGCACCATCGGTGACTTATAAACCCTGTGTATCACATAGAGCTGTGACAGTCTATACGGTTCACTCAGTGACAATCCTGGGACCCATTCTAGCACCGACTCCCAAGTCTCATTCTCCATTGGACCCAGATCCCTCTCCCACTTAGCTCTCGCCATTATTGGAAACCCCAATAGGAAAGTGTGCAACAGATCTTTATACAAAGTAGATATGACTCCCCCAGTAGTCCCTTCATTACACACATACTCCAGTACTATATCCTTCTGAATTCCAATACCTCCGTTTCTACTCTGAGCTCCAAAATCATGCCTCATCCGCAAATACTGAAATTCCCCCACAGTCCCAAGACCAAATTCCGCCTGTAATTGGGAAAATGATTTCAATTCACCTCGCTCAATTATTTGATACACGTACTGAATCCCTTTGACCTGCCATTCTGTCAGTACCCCCAGTGCCTCAAACTCCTGTAAGTTGCTGTTATGCCATAGCGGTGAGAATCTAGTCAAATCCGTGACCCCCCGTATATGTCTCAGCCTGCCCCACAGCCTGCGTATCAACAACACAGTCGGGTATAATTTCCCCAGAGCCCCCAGGGATCCATCCTCCAAACATTGTACCACTGGCCTTCTTTTTGTCACCACTTCCATCAGCCGCTGTACCGCCCCAGATGACCCTTCATGCGCCCAGCCTTTTAAATGCTGACTCTGGGCTGCAAGAAAATATATTTCAGGGTTAGGCAATGCCAATCCCCCATCTTCAAATTCCTGAACAGAGAGTTAATCTGTCTAAATCTCCCGCGTGGTATCCAAACTGGCGCATTATGAAGAATATACAGTATTTTTGGCATCAAAATCATTTTAATAAGATTCACCCTACCTACTACAGATAAATGCAGTTTAAGCCAAGCATCCGCTTTCGCTTTAAGAACACCTAAGATTGGAGTCAGATTTCTATGTATATACTCAGTGACCGGCATAGATACCCATATTCCAAGGTACTTAAATTGGCTAGTCACCTCCAGTCGCCCATCCTCCAGTGGCTCCCCACCATCATCATCCACCTTAAACAAGACAGACTTACTCCAGTTTATCCTAAGTCCCGACACAGATCCGAAACGCTCAATAATCCCAATGGCTCCCTCCAAGGACGTACCCGGGTCAGCCAGAAATAGCAGAATGTCATCCGCATACAACGCCACCCTTTCTTCAATCATCCCATATTTAAACCCAGTCACCTCATCAGACCGTCGAAGCTTAGCAGCCAGTGGTTCCACAGCCAGAGCAAACAAAAGAGGAGAGAGCGGACACCCCTGTCTCGTCCCTCTAGCCAGTTGTATGGTCCGTGATAACTCCCCATTTACCCTAACCCTAGCCATCGGCATCGAGTACATCAGTCGAATCCAGGATATGAACTGCGGTCCAAACCCCATACTCCGGAGCACCTGCCAGAGATATCCCCACTCCACACTATCGAACGCCTTATGAGCGTCTAAAGATGCAATAACTCTCTGGCCACAGTTGTCGGATCTGAGTTGCAAATTCATATACAGCCTTCGTAAGTTGATCGCAGTGGACCGATCAGGCATAAAGCCGGACTGGTCTGAGTGCACCAGGCCGGAAATAACACTTGTCAACCTCATCGCCAACACCTTAGCCAGAAGTTTAACGTCTGTAGTAAGCAAGGAGATTGGCCGATATGAATCCGGCTGTGTCGGGTCCTTCCCCTCCTTAGGAATCACCACTATTATGGCCTCCCGCATAGATGCCGGTAGACGACCGCCACTCCTAGCCTCCTCCAGAAGTACCCTTAATTTAGGGATCAGCACTTCCCCAAAATTTTTATAAATTTCAGCAGGAAATCCATCTACGCCAGGTGCCTTCCCATTAGCCATAGACTGCAGTGCCCGACCCAATTCCTCCTCCGTAATGGGAGCTTCCAAATCTTCTCTATCTATGTCACTCAGCCTTGGGAGCTCCAATTCCTCAAGGAACGCCACCGTGTCCTCCACCGACCCATCTACCTGAGAGGAATATAGGTCCGCATAAAAATCCGCAAAAATGTCCAAAATCTCTGAAGTCTCAGAGACAGCCACACCGCTCCCCGATACCAAAGAATGAACAAAGGAAGTGTTTCTCTGGGCAGAAGCCACCATCGATAGCAAATGACCCACAGATTCGCCCTCCTGGTAAAAAGCCAGATTCATGAATTCCCTCTTCCTTTCAGCCTTACCGAGCAATACCTCCTCCAACTGACTCTGAGCTGCCTTTAGCCTCCTCCCAGCTTCCGGAGTACCCGCTATTACCATCTCATCCTCGGCTATCCTCAGCCCTTCAACCGCCAACCTCTCTGTCTCTCTTGATTTCCTCTTACACCTGCTAATATCCCTGAACAGCAGTCCCCTCAAGTACGCCTTCATGGCTTCCCACACAGTAAGAACATCTACACTTCCCTCGTTGATCTCAAAAAATTCCACCAACTCCTTCTTTATCTTTTCCAAGTCCATACTGTGTAGCCAATTAGGGTGAATCTTCCACTCCTTCCTGCTTCCGATCCGTGTCCCCACCGGCCGAAATTCCACCTCAACTGGACTATGGTCTGAAAGAGCCCTAGGCAAATATCTCACCTCCCCTACCATCGTGTCCAGTAAACAGTTACCCAGCGCCAAGTCAATCCTAGACAAAGTACCATGAGCTGGCGAGTAGCATGAGTACGTCCTTTCCCCAATATGTCTAACTCTCCATAAATCAATCATACCTACTTCCCGGACATAGGTCCCAAACGTAGTGATATGTACCCCTGTTTTATTCTGGGGATTTTTGTTTTTGTCCCAAAAGTCATCACAGATATTATTAAGGTCGCCAATAATTAGAGATGGTAATGGTCCCCAACGCTCTACCCTCTCCAGCACCTCTCTTATCTTCTTACTTGAGTATGGGGGCGGAATATACATTGCCGCTATACACATCAACACTCCATTTATTTTACATTTCACCACCACATACTGACCATCCACATCCTCTTTTACCATTACCTCCTCATACTGCACCCCTGCAGGTATTAACACAGACACACCCCTAGAGTACGTCGAGAAAGTAGAATGATACGCCCTCTGTATCCAGCGCCTATTCAATACGTTTACCCTCTCCCGCACTAAGTGTGTCTCCAGCAGACATATCATTGAGACCTTCTGTTCTCGGACATACTGCAGACTTGCCGCCCGCCGTGTTTTATCCGCCAGACCTCTCACATTCCAACTCAATATTTTAATACAACCTCCCATAATGTGGCTCATCATTTCTTAAAGTATCCAATTTCCCAAGTATGAGCTGCCCCAACCCTCCCACCCCCCCTGCCCCCTCCCAACTTGCCCCCCTAACCCCCCCAATATAACGCATTCTTCCTCTCATCAAGAGTGGGGCTCCACTGCCCACTGCGAACACTCTCCCTTACTTAACCCTCTCAATTCGCGTCCCGCTGCCATAGCAATCACAATTTCCCCCCCCCCCCCCCCAACTTTCACTTTATTGTATCTTAACATTTCAACTTATATTAACATATAGAAAAAGTACCAAACCAGTTCACAGTACCCAGCATAACCCTCCTCCCCCGTACTTAGTAGTTGGTACTGTCCCCTCCGGCCATTCCTTCAATATGGCCCAGCAAAACCCGCAACAGTTGCTCAACTCTTTAACCATTGCTAACAAGCGCAGAACTCTCCTCCATCGACAGAGAAAACAAATCCCAACTGGATCTCGCCGAAATGTCAGTCGCCCATTCCCTTAAGTTTTTTCTCATGAGTATCAAGCCACTGGGTAGCGTCCTCCGGTGTCAAGAAAAAGTGGGTCTTATTAAAAGCCACCAGTCTCAGCTTGGCGGGAAACATCACTGAGTACTGCACTCCCAGCTCCCTCAGTCGCCGCTTGACTCCAGTAAACTTCATCCGCTGCTTCTGAACCGCAGCGGAATAATCCGGATAAATGGCGATTTTTTGACCTCCAGCCGTCAGATCCTCCATCTCTCTAGCCTTTCTAAGGATAATGTCTCTGTCTCTGTAATTGAGTATTTTAGCAAGCATGGTACGGGGATTCGCTCCTGGGGCAGGGGGCTGCGGCGGGACCCTATGAGCACGTTCAACAGCAAAGACTTTTGTCAACACTGTGTTCCCAATCTTCTCCAACAGCCAGTTCTCCACAAACTCAGTGGGATTTCTCCCCTCAGTCTTTTCAGGCAGCCCCACTATACGTATATTATTTCTTCTGGATCTATTTTCCAGATCCTCATTTTTAGCAGCGAGCTCGGCTATTGCTTGGGCGAACTTCTTTTCAGCTTTTTGTAGCTTAACTATGTGATCTTCTGCCGTGCTCACCCTCTCCCCCACCACTCCTATATGTTTGTCCATTTTCTGCAGAGCCGCATTAATCTGTGCCGTGTCCCCTTTAACTTCCTGCATCTGCTGGGCCAAGGAGTTCAGGGATTGCTGACATGAAGAGATCAGTGTGATAACATCTCTAAGAGTCGGCTCCTCTCCCTGTGATATGGCTTCAGGTCCCCCACTAGCCCCAGCCATGCTGCCTCTCTCCTTCCCCCTCTGTACCTCATGCTGCTCAGCCTTGCTTGCTTCCTCCTCCTCCTGGTCAGCTCCAGATCCTGGTTCTGCCTCCTCAGCAGCCTCCACTCTGGCATACTGCTGCAGCTTTGCGGCCACCTCCATGCGCCGCTGACATGCGGCGTTCTCCTTCTCGGCGTCCTCCCTAGCATCGGCACCATCTTGGCCGGCTCCTGCATCGCTGGTGCCAGCGTCTTTCTGCCGCCTCCTGGTCATCGCTGCCGACTCCGGACCCGCCGCTCCGCACCGCTGCACTCTCCGGACCTTCAGCCAGCCGGATTTAGGTGAGTTTACCCGAAAATCGGGGTTAAAGCAGGATTTTTGTCCTTCTGGCAGCAGGAGCACTCTTCCCTGCTTCCACTCACATGGCCAGCTAGGACACGCCCATGGACCCCACTCCTTCTTAAAACCACCATAACTACTGTAAACCTAGGTACTAAAATAAATACACAAAACACATTATTTTGGTTGTCAAAATGGCCACAGCTTTTATTCAAATCACAGGATTAAATAATCACATATGAACCTAAAAAAAAACAACACCAGACCCAAACGTAGAGCCTAAATCCACAGAATGATGGAAGAACAGGTCGTAGACCTAAGGTCTGTGCTAGAAAGTAGAGGTACTCAAAAGAATAAATTGCTAATATAAATTTATTAAAATATCAAATATACAACAGGTAATAATGGAAAATAACATATAAAAGACAAAAACGGGTATAGGAGAGGAGCAGCTAAAAAGTGGCATGTGAAAGATGGCAAACACACGCTACAAAAGACAGCATGCAAGAAATAGAGCAACCTACTCTGACTGCAGACCCATGGATGAAAAACGGCTAATCAAGGGTAATGCTGCAAGGTGTGCGCAGGATCTCAAAAGTGAGCATACCCCTATAAAAGACCCCTGAGTGTGATAGTCAACAGGGGATGTGTATCAAGGTAGAGGCAACATAATTATCAATACAGTGGATACACTGAAAATGAAGGGCTATTACCTTGAGACATGGTAGCAGTGAATGGCAGGGTGCCGCAGGCAGAGAGGAGAACCTCGATGCGCGTTTCACCTGAATGGCTTCGTCAGGAGGCGTGGCTATTAAAAGGAAGGACTGGGGTATAAATAGTAGGCTGGGAAAGCTAGCGGTCCAATCGGCGCACGAACCAGGATGATGTAAGTATCCAAAGACAGCCGGGCAGACCACGCGCCACAGGACATGGGCGGGAGGACAAACGTCATCTCCACCCATCCCCATGGTAACGCGGCCAGCCCAAGACGCCGTCCGGGACATCACAGCGCATACCTGAAGTGCGCACGGACCGGGAGCAGCGAAAAAGGGGGGAGGAGTTAGGTACCGGGTAAGTGTATAGTGCGGAGGTGCCAGGAAAGGGTAGTGATCCGCCAGTAGACCTAAATAATATATAGTCCCGCATAGCAGTCGGTCAAATATAACTATATGTGGGCGGGAACAGATGAACAGTTCCACCTAGTTCCACCTAGTATGAATACTAAATAACAGCGCTGCAAGGGGATAGGTTAATGCATGCGTAGTGCGCCAAATGAAATAAAACAGGTAAGATATTTGGCACATAGATGTAGATGAACGCATGAGGGTCTCATAAAAGCATGAAAAGTAACATATAAATCAAACTGCCATCACTGTAAATAGATCCTGTAATAAATTATTTGTGGAAAAAAGGAGAGATTCCGGAAGACACAGTAAATTCAACAGGCAAATAAACATATTGTTGTTTAAAATTGTTTCTGCCGTGATGTCATCCGAAGTCCCTCATGACAGCATCCAGATTAATAGGGCAGGATGAATATAGGTGCTCTTTGAATAGTCCCAGTTTATGAATCCCCATGCTTAAAGATAAGGCATGGAACCGAGAGGAATTAAACCGTAACAACATCCTCCGTAGACGCTTCCCAATGATGAACGGAATGAAAGGCAGGTGAAATAATATCTAAATCAAAAAATAAGATGACAAGACAAATAAATATCAAATATCGATTGCTATGCGGGACTATATATTATTTAGGTCTACTGGCGGATCACTACCCTTCCCTGGCACCTCCGCACTATACACTTACCCGGTACCTAACTCCTCCCCCCTTTTTCGCTGCTCCCGGTCCGTGCGCACTTCAGGTATGCGCTGTGATGTCCCGGACGGCGTCTCGGGCTGGCCGCGTTACCATGGGGATGGGACGAGATGACGTTTGTCCTCCCGCCCATGTCCTGTGGCTCGTGGTCTGCCCGGCTGTCTTTGGATACTTACATTATCCTGGTTCGTGCGCCGATTGGACCGCTAGCTTTCCCAGCCTACTATTTATACCCCAGTCCTTCCTTTTAATAGCCACGCCTCCTGACGAAGAAATTCAGGTGAAACGCGTGTCGAGGTTCTCCTCTCTGCCTGCGGCACCCTGCCATTCACTGCTACCATGTCTCAAGGTAATAGCCCTTCATTTTCAGTGTATCCACTGTATTGATAATTACGTTGCCTCTACCTTGATACACATCCCCTGTTGACTATCACACTCAGGGGTCTATTATAGGGGTATGCTTACTTTTGAGATCCTGCGCACACCTTGCAGCATTACCCTTGATTAGCTGTTTTTCATCCATGGGTTTGCAGTCAGAGTAGGTTGCTCTATTTCTTGCATGCTGTCTTTTGTAGCGTGTGTTTGCCATCTTTCACATGCCACTTTTTAGCTGCTCCTCTCCTATACCCGTTTTTGTCTTTTTATATGTTATTTTCCATTATTACCTGTTGTATATTTGATACTTTAATAAATTTATATTAGCAATTTATTCTTTTGAGTACCTCTACTTTCTAGCACAGACCTTAGGTCTACGACCTGTTCTTCCATCATTCTGTGGATTTAGGCTCTACGTTTGGGTCTGGTGTTGTTTTTTTTTAGGTTCATATGTTCAGGCCTAGAGGTACGCCCCCTGTTGGCCGAGAGGGCATTTTCGTTTAGGTTTTTTTTAATCACAGTAGGAGTCAGGTGGAGTGCTAGTACATTGGGATTCACAAGTACTGCGATATCCCCAGCTGTCTGACATACAGCACCAGGAAGGACAGACAGCCATAAAGGGGCGGCACGCACTGGCTTGCCATTCAAGCAGAGCCAGTAAACTTTCAGGGCACCAATGACCCTATTATCCTCACTCCTGTGCTTAACCACTGTGCCCGCCCCTGATTGATGTTACCATTTCAACGTCCTTGAGGCTGGCCACCAAAGCCAAGCCTGCTCACCACCATGAGGTTTTACATCCTCTATTAATTAAAATGAGTCCACCTTAACTTGTCCGCAACTTCCACCTGACTCCTAAACCGCAAAGCCGCGACGGGTTATAAATTCCAAGTCTCATTTGACACCTTTTTTTTTTTTTTTTAACCCCTTCCCGACCCATGACGCCACGTAGGCGTCATGAAAGTCGGTGCCATTCCGACCCATGACGCCTATGCGGCGTCATGGAAAGATCGCGTCCCTGCAGGCCGGGTGAAAGGGTTAACTCCCATTTCACCCGATCTGCAGGGACAGGGGGAGTGGTAGTTTAGCCCAGGGGGGGTGGCTTCACCCCCTCGTGGCTACGATCGCTCTGATTGGCTGTTGAAAGTGAAACTGCCAATCAGAGCGATTTGTAATATTTCACCCATTATAACGGGTGAAATATTACAATCCAGCCATGGCCGATGCTGAAATATCATCGGCCATGGCTGGAAATACTAGTGTGCCCCCACCCCACCCCTCCGATCGCCCCCCCACCCCCCCGATCTGGCCGGTACACTGCTCCGGCTCCCCTCCGTCCAGTGCTCCGCTCCCCCCCGTGCTCGTGTCCGCTCCCCCCGTGCTCCAATCACCCCCCCGTGCTCCAATCACCCCCCCTGCACTCCGATCCACCCCCCCCGTGCTCCGTTCCACCCCCCCGTGCTCCGTTCCAGCCCCCCCGTGCTCCGTTCCACGCCCCCCGCGCTCCGTTCCACCCCTCCCGCGCTCCGATTACCCCCCCGTGCTCCGATTCCCCCCCCCCGTAGTCCCCCCCACCCTATCATACTTACCGATCCAGCCGTGGTCCCGTCCGTCTTCTCCCGGGCGCCGCCATCTTCCAAAATGGCGGGCGCATGCGCAGTGCGCCCGCCGAATCTGCCGGCCGGCAGATTCGTTCCAAAGTGCATTTTGATCACTGAGATATAATCTATCTCAGTGATCAAAATAAAAAAAATAATAAATGACCCCCCCCCCCCCTTTGTCACCCCCATAGGTAGGGACAATAAAAAAATAAAGAAATTTTTTTTTTCCACTAATGTTAGAATAGGGTTAGGGTTAGGGGTAGGGTTAGGGGTAGGGGTAGGGTTAGGGTTAGGGGTAGGGTTAGGGTTAGGGGTAGGGTTAGGGGTAGGGTTAGGGTTAGGGGTAGGGGTAGGGTTAGGGGTAGGGTTAGGGCTAGGGTTAGGGTTAGGAATGTGCACACGTATTCTGGTCCTCTGCGGATTTTTCCGCTGCAGATTTGATAAATCCGCAGTGCTAAACCGCTGCGGATTTATGGCGGATTTACCGCGTTTTTTTCTGCGCATTTCACTGCGGTTTTACAATTGCGATTTTCTATTGGAGCAGTTGTAAAACCGCTGCGGAATCCGCACAAAGAAGTGACATGCTGCGGAATGTAAACCGCTGCGTTTCCGTGCAGTTTTTCCGCAGCATGTGTACAGCGATTTTTGTTTCCCATAGGTTTACATTGAACTGTACACTCATGGGAAACTGCTGCGGATCCGCAGCGTTTTCCGCAGCGTGTGCACATACCTTTAGAATTAGGCTATGTGCACACGGTGCGGATTTGGCTGCGGATTCGCAGCAGTGTTCCATCAGGTTTACAGTACCATGTAAACATATGAAAAACCAAATCCGCTGTGCCCATGGTGCGGAAAATACCGCGCGGGAACGCTGCGTTGTATTTTCCGCAGCATGTCAATTCTTTGTGCGGATTCCGCAGCGTTTTACACCTGTTCCTCAATAGGAATCCGCAGGTGAAATCCGCACAAAAAACACTGGAAATCCGCGGAAAATCCGCAGGTAAAACACAGTGTCTTTTACCCGCAGATTTTTCAAAAATGGTGCGGAAATATCTCACACGAATCCGCAACGTGGGCACATAGCCTTAGGGTTAGGGTTGGAATTAGGGTTGTGGTTAGGGTTAGGGGTGTGTTGGGGTTAGTGTTGTGGTTAGGGGTGTGTTGGGGTTAGGGTTGTGATTAGGATTATGGCTACAGTTGGGATTAGGGTTAGGGGTGTGTTGGGGTTAGTGTTGGAGTTAGAATTGAGGGGTTACCACTGTTTAGGCACATCAGGGGTCTCCAAACGCAACATGGCGCCACCATTGATTCCAGCCAATCTCGTATTCAAAAAGTCAAATGGTGCTCCCTCACTTCCGAGCCCTGACGTGTGCCCAAACAGTGGTTTACCCCCACATATGGGGTACCAGCATACTCAGGACAAACTGCGCAACAATTACTGGGGTCCAATTTCTCCTGTTACCCTTGTGAATCTAAAAAAATGCTTGCTAAAACATAATTTTTGAGGAAAGAAAAATGATTTTTTATTTTCACGGCTCTGCGTTGTAAACGTCTGTGAAGCACTTGGGGGTTCAAAGTGCTCACCACATATCTAGATAAGTTCCTTGGGGGGTCTAGTTTCTAAAATGGGGTCACTTGTGGGGGTTTCTACTGTTTAGGCACACCAGGGGCTCTGCAAACGCAATGTGACACCCGCAGACCATTCCATCAAAGTCTGCATTTCAAAAGTCACTACTTCCCTTCTGAACCCCGACGTGTGCCCAAACAGTGGTTTACCCCCACATATGGGGTATCAGCGTACTCAGGAGAAACTGGACAACAACTTTTGGGGTCCAATTTCTCCTGTAACCCTTGGGAAAATAAAAAATTCTGGGCTAAATAATTATTTTTGAGGAAAGAAAACGTATTTATTATTTTCACGGCTCTGCATTATAAACTTCTATGAAGCACTTGGGGGTTCAAAGTGCTCACCACACATCTAGATAAGTTCCTTTCAGGGTCTAGTTTCCAAAATGGGGTCACTTGTGGGGGGTTTCTACTGTTTAGGCACATCAGGGGCTCTGCAAACGCAACGTGACGCCCGCAGAGCATTCCATCAAAGTCTGCATTTCAAAACGTCACTACTTCAATTCCAAGCCCCGGCATGTGCCCAAACAGTAGTTTACCCCCACATATGGGGTATCACCGTACTCAGGAGAAACTGGACAACAAATATTGGGGTCCAATTTCTCCTGTTACCCTTGGGAAAATTAAAAAATTCTGGGCTAAATAATTATTTTTGAGGAAAGAAAACGTATTTATTATTTTCACGGCTCTGCATTATAAACTTCTATGAAGCACTTGGGGGTTCAAAGTGCTCACCACACATCTAGATAAGTTCCTTTGGGGGTCTAGTTTCCAAAATGGGGTCACTTGTGGGGGGTTTCTACTGTTAAGCCACATCAGGGGCTCTGCAAACGCAACGTGACGCCCACAGAGCATTCCATCAAAGTCTGCATTTCAAAACGTCACTACTTCACTTCCGAGCCCCGGCATGTGCCCAAACAGTGATTTACCCCCACATATGGGGTATCAGCGTACTCAGGAGAAACTGGACAACAACTTTTGGGGTCAAATTTCTCCTGTTACCCTTGGGAAAATAAAAAATTGCAGGCTAAAAGATCATTTTTGAGAAAATAATTTTTTTTTTTATTTTCATGGCTCTGCGTTATAAACTTCTGTGAAGCACTTGGGGGTTCAAAGTCCTCACCACACATCTAGATTAGTTCCTTTGGGGGTCTAGTTTCTAAAATGGTGTCATTTCTGGGGGATCTCCAATGTTTAGGCACACAGGGGCTCTCCAAACGTGACATGGTGTCCGCTAATGATTGGAGCTAATTTTCCATTTAAAAAGCCAAATGGCGTGCCATCCCTTCCGAGCCCTGCCGTGCGCCCAAACAGTGGTTTACCCCCACATATGGGGTATCAGCGTACTCAGGACAAACTGGACAACAATATTTGGGGTCCAATTTCTCCTATTATCCTTGGCAAAATAGGAAATTCCAGGCTAAAAAATCATTTTTGAGGAAAGAAAAATTATTTTTTATTTTCATGGCTCTGCGTTATAAACTTCTGTGAAGCACCTGGGGGTTTAAAGTGCTCAATATGCATCTAGATAAGTTCCTTGGGGGGTCTAGTTTCCAAAATGGGGTCACTTGTGGGGGAGCTCCAATGTTTAGGCACACAGGGGCTCTCCAAACGCGACATGGTGTCCGCTAACAATTGGAGCTAATTTTCCATTCAAAAAGTCAAATGGCGCGCCTTCTCTTCCGAGCCCTGCCGAGTGCCCAAACAGTGGTTTACCCCCACATATGAGGTATCGGCGTACTCGGGAGAAATTGCCCAACAAATTTTATGATCCATTTTATCCTACTGCCCATGTGAAAATGAAAAAATTGAGGCGAAAAGAATTTTTTTGTGAAAAAAAATTACTTTTTCATTTTTACAGATCAATTTGTGAAGCACCTGAGGGTTTAAATTGCTCACTAGGCATCTAAATTAGTTCCTTGGGGGGTCTAGTTTCCAAAATGGGGTCACTTGTGGGGGAGCGCCAATGTTTAGGCACACAGGAGCTATCCAAACGCGACATGGTGTCCGCTAACGATGGAAATAATTTTTCATTCAAAAAGTCAAATGGCGCTCCTTCCCTTCCGAGCCTTACCATGTGCCCAAACAGTGGTTTACCTCCACATGTGAGGTATTGGTGTACTCAGGAGAAATTGCCCAACACATTTTAGGATCCATTTTATCCTGTTGCCCATGTGAAAATGAAAAAATTGAGGCTAAAAGAATTTTTTTGTGAAAAAAAAGTACTTTTTCATTTTTACGGATCAATTTGTGAAGCACCTGGGGGTTCAAAGTGCTCACTATGCATCTAGATAAGTTCCTTGGGGCGTCTAGTTTCCAAAATGGGGTCACTTGTGGGGGAGCTCCAATTTTTAGGCACACGGGGGCTCTCCAAACGTGACATGGTGTCCGCTAAAGAGTGGAGCCAATTTTTGATTCAAAAAGTCAAATGGCGCTCCTTCCCTTCCAAGCCCTGCCGTTCGCCAAAACAGTGGTTTACCCCCACATATGAGGTATCAGCGTACTCAGGACAAATTGGACAACAACGTTTGTGGTTCAGTTTCTCCTTTTACCATTGGGAAAATAAAAAAATTGTTGCTAAAAGATAATTTTTGTGACTAAAAAGTTAAATGTTCATTTTTTCCTTCCATGTTGCTTCTGCTGCTGTGAAGCACCTGAAGGGTTAATAAACTTCTTGAATGTGGTTTTGAGTACCTTGAGGGGTGCAGTTTTTAGAATGGTGTCACTTTTGGGTATTTTCAGCCATATAGACCCCTCAAACTGACTTCAAATGTGAGGTGGTCCCTAAAAAAAATGGTTTTGTAAATTTCGTTGTAAAAATGACAAATCGCTGGTCGAATTTTAACCCTTATAACTTCCTAACAAAAAAAAATTTTGTTTCCAAAATTGTGCTGATGTAAAGTAAACATGTGGGAAATGTTATTTATTAACTATTTTGTGTCACATATCTCTCTGGTTTAACAGAATAAAAATTCAAAATGTGAAAATTGCGAAATTTTCAAAATTTTCGCCAAATTTCCGTGTTTATCACAAATAAATGCAGAATTTATTGACCTAAATTTACCACTAACATGAAGCCCAATATGTCACGAAAAAACAATCTCAGAACCGCTAGGATCCGTTGAAGCGTTCCTGAGTTATTACCTCATAAAGGGACACTGGTCAGAATTGCAAAAAACGGCAAGGTCTTTAAGGTCAAAATAGGCTGGGTCTTGAAGGGGTTAAATAATTAAATCATTTTTGTAAATTTAAAAACTAGGAGTCCCTGCAAAAGCATTAATGGGACTAAACTTGGCAAACCCCCGACTCACAAAGAGTCATCCTACAGCGCTCAGGAGAGGAAAAACCTCCTGTGGAGGAAACCTCCAGGGAATCATGGCTGAAGGATTGCCCTTCCCTTGGGCTTAGAAGGTTACCGCAAATAATAACTCTTTATAGCCAATATACAATTGAACCTGGTACAAGATATACTATGACAAATTCAAAAATACAATAAAGCATTTATCATTATACAAGCAATAATTAAAAAGTTTAAGGACAGAGATTATAAACAGGGCGGGAGGGCGGGTAATGTTTCCTCCCGTCCATCTTGTGAAAGAAAGAGGGAGAGCCAGAGTTGCCTCCCCTATATAAGCCCCACCCTCCTCACAGTAGTACACCAGACACAAACATCTAAACTCCTTCCTCTTAAAGCAAAAACGCTCTTGTTTAAAATCAACACCGCAATACAAACAAAAGCTGCAGGAGTTCTCAGTCCACCCATCCCCAAGTCATGTCCACCTCCGTCTAGTCTCTGGTGGTTTCTTGCTGTCAGAGGTCAGCGTGACCCCGCAGCTGTGACTGCAACCCACAGGCGTGGGCCGATGAGACTACAGCTCCCATTGGGCTTTGTCTGCTGTCACCAATAACAGTGACAGCAAGTGCTGGTGCTGGGAGACGTAGTCTCATCTGCCGGTACCTGTGCTCACAGTTAAAAAAAAAAAAAAAAAAAAAGTTAAATTACATACATATTCAAATAAAAAAAAAACAAAAACATTATACTCACCTTAACGCCCATTCCCCGATGCCCTCGTCTCCTAGAAATAATGTAAAATAATAAACCAACATATACCCACTTGTCCGCCATAATCCAGGTAATCGTGAGTCTCCCACGGCAATCTCACTTGTAGAACAGTCACATCAGGAGATGTATCCAGAGAGACATGATGCGCACACTTGTTGTCCGCAATCACTTCTCTTTTTCTCTGAAAACTTTTTGGTGGTGCTTGTACACGTGAATAAAAGCAACAACATTTTCTACATAAACACAAAGACTTGAGTGCGGCTGTTTTTCTCCTATACATCAGGAGATGTGACTGCTCTACCCGGCTGCCGACGATACACTGACAGTAGGTATTCGCTCCTACAGTGTATCACTGAGTTGCCGCGAGAGTTCACTAGAGTTCATCAGCTCTGATTCTCTCACAGCACCACTGCGTGAGAACTTTCCCACTCAGCAGTGGTGCCGTAAGGGAGAACACCAGAGCTGATCAGCTGATGAACTCTGGTGAACTCTCTCACGGCAGCTCAGTGATACACTGAGGGAGCGATTACCTCCTGTCAGTGTATTGCCGGCTGTCTTTGAGAGCAGTCGCATCACTGATGTGACTGCTCTCAAAGTGATCAGGATTGTCGTGGGACATTATGGATTATCTTCTCGGCGGGCAGGTGAAGAATATTGTGGTTTATTACTTTATTATTGTTGCAGGAGACGTTGGATTCAGTGGATTAGGTGTTCAGTGAGTATGGTTTAATTAAGATTATTAAAGGAGTCTGTGTCATTATTTAAAATAAAGGACTTTATTCTGGGTGTCTGTGTTTTTATACAATATCACTATGGGGTTACTAATGGATAGGTGTCTTATAGAAGCCTCTCCATTGCTAACCTGTGGGTTTGATGTCACCTGACAATACAAAGGTGACATCAATCCCACAAATATTACCCCACTTGCCACCGCTACGGAAGATGCGCCTTTTCTGGGGCGGCTGAGAGTTGATTTTTTTAGTCTGGGAGGGGCCAATATCCATGGCCCCTTCCTAGACTATTAATATCAGCCTTCAGCTGTATGCCTAGCCTTTGCTGGATAGATTTTATAGGGGGACCCTATGTCAATTTTTTGGGAGGTCCCCCTGTAAACTACCCAGTAAAGTCTAAGCAAACAGCTTTTTTAAATGGTCATCTAATACGCAGGCACTAGATTTTCTGTCCAGGGTCTAATCTAAATTAAGACAAATTGAGCTTGCACTCGTAGAGAGGGAGGCACTAAGGATGAAAATAACCTCAGGAGGCAGTTTTGTTAAGTTACAAACCACTTAATTCCTCATTATTATATTGCAAAATTGTGGATTTTTCTTCATCAGGCAGCGGGATGTGGATATAAAGGTACCACTTGATCTTGTTAACAAATTACACAAAACACATTTTGGGTTGTTTAGCTCTGAGATGATTACTTAAACTGGACACAAATGTACCCTCTCAGTGGGAAGAATAAGGTCTGTATCCCTATACAGACCTTATACTTCTCACTGAGATGTTACATTTTAGTCTCTAAATGTAAATTCATATGTTTCTATTCAGTGACCATAAACATATTTCTTTTAGAAACTTTGTTATTTCATCATGTGACTGCTGGATGTATGGATGGAGCATGCACAGCTGAGTCCTAGGACACCCAATGAGCTCCACAATGCAGCCAGGAGGGGCTGCATTTCCACTGTAACTGGGACTAATATACCAGCCCCAGCTACAGTGGATATCAGGTAAAAAAGGATTTAATGTGCAAATTCCCCAAAGCTATTTTATGTAGGGGGGCATGATATGTGAAAGTCAAAGCCTATCTAACAGACAGAGCACTCTCCTATTAGTTTGCAACTATTCAGTGGGATGTCCAGCTCAGATTATTATCAAAGCTAGCTGGAGTCCTCTAATGGCATATCTAGAAATGAGGTTTCTATACGTAAATGCCTTATCATAGCAGCGCCATAATTGGAGGTATGATATAATTAGGTATACTATACTGGGGAAAACTTGGTTAGTCTGTACAATGGGAAATAGAGCAAAATACGTCCATACCTCTGCCCATTCATTTAATTGGTAATAGACTCCAGATTCTGAGACTGTTATATCAGTCCCCACTGACTTCATAGATGATGAATTAAAGTCTCTGAAGGATTCATTGTTCTGTAGTCGCATCTGTCTTGGACTATAGAATAGTAATCTTAGTGTTACAACAAGAATAAAAATATATTGATCAACAGGTGTCAAACTTAGTTTACTGAAACTACCAGGGGCAATTCACAAAGCATTTGGAGTGTATGTTTGGCACAAGCTCCAGGAAATGCAGAATCTCGACAGATACACCAAGAATATCTATAAGGCCATACTGGCAAAAAATATCTGAAAAGTTTGTTTTGGCATGTATTGTGAAAATATATCTTTTACTTCGAACATAAAGATATTTCATGGGGGAAAAAACTGTTCTTTTATAGGCAACATATGCCACTATATATGAGAGAAAAGGAGCACAAATCTTACCAGAAAGAGTCCCTAAGCATCAGAAATAGTGAACCAAAATTATACTTTATTTAGATCAGGTGATAACCAATAGGATAACAAAACAATGTATTAAATATATATATATATATATATATAGTAAAAACAAGAGACCCACACCCAGAAAAGTATTGACTAATGTCCAGAGGAAGGGATTTAAGTTAAAATTCAGTACAGAACTAACCGTATGAAGTCCATAAGAATTTGCACATTAAGATAGTATCTTTATTTACATATTGTTCATATGAAATATCAACCAAAAAAATAAGTGACAAAACCAATAAGTAAAGTGCTAGTGCAAAAAAATATTCAGTCTGGAACACCAAGCGAAATTTCACTGAGACCTGCTTGTAGGATTGCTGGAGAGGCAAATCAGAACACCCACTTGACTGCAAAAGACCTTCAGAAAGATTTAGCAGACTCTGGAGTTGTGGTACTTTGTTCTACTGTTCAGAGACACCTACACAACTACAGTGTTGCCTTCATATAAGAGTCATCAGAAGAAAACATCTCCTGAATCCTCATCATAAAATTCAGTGTTAGAAGTATGCAAAAGAACACCTAAACAAGCCTGATGCATTTTAGAAACAAGTCCTGTAGATCGATAAGGTTAAAATAGAACTATTTGGCCACAATGATCAAAAGGTATGTGTGGGGAAAAAAGGGCACAGAATTTTATGAAAAGAACATCTCTCCATCCATTAAGCATGGGGGTGGATCACTCATTCCTTTGTGGTTGCGTTACAGCCAATGACACGGGGAACATTTTATGGGAAGAGTGAAGAGTAGATTCAATTAAATTTCAACAATTTCTTGATGCAAAAACAACATATGTAAAAAAAAGCTGAAGTTGAAAAGAGGATGGCTTCTACAAATGGATAATTATCCTAAACACATGTCAAACTGCACAATAGACTACCTTAAAAGGCGCTTAAGGTTTTCCAATAGCCCTCACAGTCTTCTGATCTGAACATCATTGAAAATCTGTGACCAGACTTCAAAGTAGCACTGCATGCAAGACGACCCAGGAATCTCATAGAACTGGAAGAATTTTTCAAGGAAGAATGGATGAAAATCCCTCAAGCAAGAAATGAAAGAGTCTTGGCTGGCTTCAAAAAGTGTGTACAAGCTTTGATACTGTCAAAAGGGGGTTCTACTAGGTACTAACCATGCAGGGTACTCAAACTTTTGCATCAGCTCATTTTCCTTTTTGTAATTTTGAAAATGTAAAAGCTGAAAAATATATATTTATTTTTGCCTCAAAGTGTTTACAAGCTGTGATACTTTCAAGGTACTAAAAAGGAGAATGTCCAGCTTCTTAGGTAAAAAAAATGTTGTTTATATCCAAAAATTTTAAAACATAATTGCAACAAATTCATGATGATCTGAAAGCTACGCGTTTCAAACACAGAGATGTGTTCTTTTTCAAAGCTTTGAAAAAGAACACGTTTGTGTTTGAAACACATAGCTTTCAGATCACCATAGATTTCTTGAAATTATGTTTTAAAATTTTTGGAAATAAACACCATTTTTTTCACCTGAGAAGCTGGATGGATATTTTCCCTTTTTTGTTACTTTCATATGAGGCCACATGATCCTGTGGTTCTGTCTGCCACTATCATCCAGGTGAGCTGGTTGTCTCTTTTTTTTTTTCTATGGCTACTAGGCACGGACCATGCCCAAACTTATGCATTAGCCTGTGAGCAGGTAGAGGGATGCAGTAACGGACTAGGAGGCAGAGCAAGAGTTTATTAACATTGGTATACTCCACGCAGGGAGGTAACAGGTTAAGCAGGAGTAAGAGGGTAGATATTAGCAACATATGAGTGCAGGACAAGGTATAAGAATAAGCAACTGTTCATAAAAGGGTTAACTTATCAGTCCGGTGGCCTCATGGCTGCAGAGCCTTGAGTTTCAACGGTGGCGCCTATGCAACTGGCGCATGATGACTTCAGTTTCGTCCTGTTGTAGCTGGAGGCCCGATTCCCGGCGATGGCGATGAGTCCTCGTTGTTCCAAACTGGGTCCTGGATCCATGGTTCACCGTACGGGGTACAACACAGTCTGTTACACCGCCAGAGCGTGGCTCATCTCGGCGGAGGTATGAGGGTGAGCAATGACACAGTTCTGGTTGAGTCTGTCTTAGGCGGCACGCGCACAGTCACCACCGGCCCGAAACATCTGTAACTTGTGGTCACGGGGGACAACGGCTCCCGGCAAAAATCTGTCCACAGTCAGTGTCACTGGACACAGGGAATCTATAGCATGGGCCTGTGCTCATAAGATGCTCAAAGGACGGAGCACAAACCTTCCCCTGCTGCGTGCTCTGTCTTCCAGACAAGTCTGCGCTCTTTCCCGCGAGCAGCACCTTTTATCATCGTCACGCCCCCTGCTGTCAAGTGCAAAGGTCGGTCCAGATTGGAAAGCTTTTTTTCCTGGAAACAATGGTGACAGACCTGACAGTTTCAGAACCGTCGTAAAAGAGGTGCCCCTGGCCCGGTCTATCTTCTTACAAGCCCATTTTCCTTTTAGTAATTTGAAAAATGTAAATGATGAAAAAATATTTTTTTACTAAAATACAAAGAAAATGAGTAATCTTTAACTTCAGCTCTTTTTGAGATCATTTCATCTTCAGCTTGCTTAACTGTTCACAATAACAGTAATTTTGACCAGTGGCTATTCTAATTTGACACCATGCACCCTCTATCCTCTGATTTCCCTCATGATTTTGTCTCTGGGCGCTTTCCTGCCCTCCAGTACTATTCCTGGTTTACATATTATAGTGTGGCTAATGGTCACGTAGTCGATGAGAGGTATGTGTCGCAGAGATGGCTTGTCTCTGTAATGTAACCCAGAGTATTTTCTCTGGTGCAGTGTTCCCCAAGTCCGGTCCTCAAGAGCAACCAATAGGTCATGTTTTCAGGATTTCCTTAGTATTGCACAGGTGATAATTGCACCACCTGCACAGGCAATAATTCCATCACCTGTGCAATACTAAGGAAATCCTGAAAACATGACCTGTTGGTGGCTCTTGAGGACCGGACTTGGGGAACACTGCTCTAGTGCATGAAAGCACTTAGAGGTTAGTTTGTTGCACCTGGGACCGGGTTACGGGTAGCTGTGAAAGATGGGCAGTTCTAGCTACCCACATACCTCACCTCTGGGTGTGGTTAACAGCCTATATAATGGAGGCTGTTTGGCACATGGTCTGTATGTTGGGAGAAGGCCTCTTGTGTGTGATTGGCTACAGACCCCAGTCTGAATACTGGATGCTACCTCAGCATGTGTGTCCACAGACCTGGTGGAGCAGAACCCTGTTATGGACATTTGTATTTTGTTTGCCTGATCTAAAGGCTGTTTGTTTTCTGTTTGGCTTCTGGGTTTATGAAGTAATAAACTCACATGAACTTTTCATGGAACAAGCCTCCTGTCTTCCTCCTGACGTACACAAGTCAGTACAACCCCTACAATTGGTGTTAGACGTGCGACTTCTGGGTTTATGAAGTAATATCCCACATGAACTTTTAATGGAACAAGCCTCCTGTCAACCTTCTGACGTACACAAGTCAGTACAACCCCTACATTTGGTGTTAGACGTGCGACTTCTGGGTTTATGAAGTAATATCCCACATGAACTTTTAATGGAACAAGTCTCCTGTCTTCCTCCTGATGCACCCAAGTGAGTACAACCCCTACAACATCGACTTCTTATCAGTCTTCATTTCTGACATCCTGATTTGTGATTCTGATCTTTTGGTGTCTATTGTATGTGCTATAACCTGTTGGCATGTCTGTCGCAGTAATAAACATCAATGTAAATGAGTCCTAAAGAATCCACATGGGTGAATTTCTACACCAGGTCTCCAAATGCTGGAGGAACTCTGATTGTTAATGGAAATCGTAGCATGGGCTTCGGATTTATTAAAAGCATAAAAAATTACAAAAAGAAGAAAAAAAATATTAATAATGTCAGCTCTCAGTGACATCGTTGTCTCTACTTTTTTTGAAACAAGTGTTGCCACCAGAACAGCGTGCAAGAAACTGCACAGAATGCATTCATTTTTTCATTAAATACATTTTATATTATATACAGTGGGGCAAAAAAGTATTTAATCAGTCAGCAATAGTGCAAGTTCCACCACTTAAAAAGATGAGAGGCGTCTGTAATTTACATCATAGGTAGACCTCAACTATGGGAGACAAACTGAGAAAAAAAAATCCAGAAAATCACAGTCTGTTTTTTTAACATTTTATTTGCATATTATGGTGGAAAATAAATATTTGGTCAGAAACAAAATTTCATCTCAATACTTTGTAATATATCCTTTGTTGGCAATGACAGAGGTCAAACGTTTTCTGTAAGTCTTCACAAGGTTGCCACACACTGTTGTTGGTATGTTGGCCCATTCCTCCATGCAGATCTCCTCTAGAGCAGTGATGTTTTTGGCTTTTTGCTTGGCAACACGGACTTTCAACTCCCTCCAAAGGTTTTCTATAGGGTTGAGATCTGGAGACTGGCTAGGCCACTCCAGGACCTTGAAATGCTTCTTACGAAGCCACTCCTTCGTTGCCCTGGCGGTGTGCTTTGGATCATTGTCATGTTGAAAGACCCAGCCACGTTTCATCTTCAATGCCCTTGCTGATGGAAGGAGGTTTGCACTCAAAATCTCACGATACATGGCCCCATTCATTCTTTCATGTACCCGGATCAGTCGTCCTGGCCCCTTTGCAGAGAAACAGCCCCAAAGCATGATGTTTCCACCACCATGCTTTACAGTAGGTATGGTGTTTGATGGATGCAACTCAGTATTCTTTTTCCTCCAAACACGACAAGTTGTGTTTCTACCAAACAGTTCCAGTTTGGTTTCATCAGACCATAGGACATTCTCCCAAAACTCCTCTGGATCATCCAAATGCTCTCCAGCAAACTTCAGACGGGCCCGGACATGTACTGGCTTAAGCAGTGGGACACGTCTGGCACTGCAGGATCTGAGTCCATGGTGGCGTAGTGTGTTACTTATGGTAGGCCTTGTTACATTGGTCCCAGCTCTCTGCAGTTCATTCACTAGGTCCCCCCGCGTGGTTCTGGGATTTTTGCTCACCGTTCTTGTGATCATTCTGACCCCACGGGGTGGGATTTTGCGTGGAGCCCCAGATCTAGGGAGATTATCAGTGGTCTTGTATGTCTTCCATTTTCTAATTATTGCTCCCACTGTTGATTTCTTCACTCCAAGCTGGTTGGCTATTGCAGATTCAGTCTTCCCAGCCTGATGCAGGGCTACAATTTTGTTTCTGGTGTCCTTTGACAGCTCTTTGGTCTTCACCATAGTGGAGTTTGGAGTCAGACTGTTTGAGGGTGTGCACAGGTGTCTTTTTATACTGATAACAAGTTTAAACAGGTGCCATTACTACAGGTAATGAGTGGAGGAAAGAGGAGACTCTTAAAGAAGAAGTTACAGGTCTGTGAGAGCCAGAAATCTTGATTTTGTTTCTGACCACATACTTATTTTCCACCATAATATGCAAATAAAATGTTAAAAAACAGACAATGTGATTTTCTGGATTTTTTTTTCTCAGTTTGTCTCCCATAGTTGAGGTCTACCTATGATGTAAATTACAGACGCCTCTCATCTTTTTAAGTGGTGGAACTTGCACTATTGCTGACTGACTAAATACTTTTTTGCCCCACTGTAGATGTGTGGATGAATAGACATCAAGTTTCCTACTTACATATTGAATTCTTTCTTTGCATTGCACTGTATGAAGATTGGATTCTCAGGCATGTAGCAGCCACTAAATGAAATGTAGAAAACCGGTTGCACGATAATTTTGTATAATTAAAAAGTATTTTAGCCATAAACAATTATCACATTTATGGGATATGTGTTAAATGTTAGGTCAAATAGTGTCCAATGCTAGGAACAGGGGCATAACTGTAAGAGATACAGGGATTGCAGTCGCTCCTGAGCTCTGGAGTTTAGTAGGACCCAAAGGTCTCTTTGATCCATGTGAAAAGACCATTTTTGGGGGGAACTTCAATTTTTGCCAATGACTTGGACCCCCATGATCTCTAAATCCCTCCACAGTGTTACATAAGCAATAAGGACAAGGTGGCTGAGCATCCTCAATGCTGCTCTATCCAATTCATTGGGGTTTAGGAAAACAGCTAAATTACATGGAGCAGAATTGTGGGCAGACCCTACTGATTTATCTTTTATCACCCATGTAATGGATAGATGATGAATGTTCATGGCTGAAAAAGCCTTTTAAGATTTCCTTTCAACCTGAAATTACCAAGAAATCTAGAAATGTATAACATACCTTGTACCATTATCTAAAAGGAAGCTCATTATATGAAATATGTTTGTTGACCAAGCAGCCATGTCATCCACACCACCAAGAAAATATTCATGGAATCTCTCCACCAGGAAGGGCGATTTTCTAGCATATGTTGAGTAAAGCTGATGGATCATGTAAAACAGTACAAATATGGACAAGCTATTTTTGATTTTTCATATATTTTCATAAATTGTGTTCATTTTTATACCTTGGAAACAGCCATATATTCTCCATAACTAAAAAAAGGAATAATAAAACTATTAAAAATGATCATTGCTTTACAAATGTTACTCTGAAACTACAACATTCTATACTCACAGTTCAAGATAAAGTATATAAGTGCAGTCAACGATTATATTCTCTGTTATGACCGTCTTGTTGTAAAGCTCTTGATATATGTGCAAAAGGTCCTTCACTGGTATATACCTTGAAAAGTAGAAAACATAGTAAGCCATGTTTGTGTGACTCTCATTGATATACAGTACATTATTAGGGCACATACACATGTTCGGTGTTTGGTCTGTTTTTCACCTCAGTATTTCTAGAGACACGTCACCACATTTTTCACCCATTCCTGGTTTTGGCTTACAAATACTGAGGTAAAATACTGGCCAAATACTGAATGTGTGAACGTGGCCTTAGAATGAAAAAAAAAAACCACTTTTGTCAAGTTTTCCAATACATGAATATACTTGTGACTGTCCGTAGGTTAGCAATAAATGGAGCTCTAATTAGTAATATGCAACGCAAAATCTTGCATTTAGCTGTTTAGACATTTGGGCTGTGACCTAGGTCTTTAGAGGGACATTAACCCCTTAGTGACCTAGCCAATTTTGACCTTAATGACCAAGGCAATTTTTACAGTCCTGACCAGTGTCACTTCATGTGGTAATAACTCTGGAATGCTTCAATGGATCCTCTCTGATTCTGAGACTGTTTTTATGATATATTGTATTTTCTGATAATGGTAAAATTTCTTCGACATGACTTGCATTTATTTATGAAAAAAATGGAAATTTGGCCAAAATTTTGAAAATGTAGCAATTTTCAAACTTTTAATTTTTGTGCCCTTAATTCAGGGAGTTATGTTAAAAAAATACTTCATAAATAATATTTCCCACATGTCTACTTTACATCAGCACACTTTTGGAAACAAAATTTTTTTTAGGACATTATAGGGTCAAATGTTGACCAGCAATTTCTAATTTTTCCAACAAAATTTACAAAACCATCTTTTTAGGGACCAAAACATATTTGAAGTGACTCAGGGGTCTACACAAAGTACCCAAAAGTGACCCATTTCTAAAAACTGCACCCCTCAAGGTGCTCAAAACCACATTCAAGAAGTTTATTAACCCTTCAGGTGTTACACAAGAACTAAAGCAATGTGGAAGGAAAAAAATAAACATTTAACTTTTTTCACAAAAAAATTATTTTAGACCCAAACTTTTTTATTTTCACAAGGTTAACAAGAGAAAATGGACCATAAAATTTGTTGTGCAATTTGTCCTGAGTATTCCGATACCCCACATGTGGGGAAATACTACTTGGGCACACGGCAAGGCTCAGAAGAGAAGAAGCAACATTTGACGTTTTGAACGCAAAATCGGCTGGAATCGATGGCGGCACCATGTCACATTTAGAGTGCCCCTGATGGGCCTAAACAGTGGAAATCCCCCACAAGTGACCCCATTTTGGAAACCACACCCCACAAGGATTTTATCCAGGGGTATAGTAAGCATTTTGAACCCACAGGTACAACACAGAATATGATAACATTAGGCTGTTATATTGAATATGTCGTCATTGATGTTGAGCACAAGTGTTCCCTACTCCAGTTTGCATTGGGTGCTTGAGCATGCACCAAATATCGAGAGTGCTCAAGTGACATGCTCGAGTCCCTGCCCCTGCATGTTTCGGAGCTGATAGACACTTTAAAAAAACATGCGGGGATCTGCGATACTCGGTGCATACCAGAGCACCCGATGAAAACTCAACTAGCGAGCACTTGCGCTCAACACTAGCCATCATATCGTCATAATTTTTTTTTACTTTTGAAAAAAAAAACTATTCTAACTCTAACCCTAACACAACCCCAACCCTAAGCTTAACACAACCCCAACCCTAACTCTAACAAAACCCTAACACAACCCTAAGCCCAACCCCCATTCCTAGCACAACCCTAACCCCAACCCTAAAGCCAACACTAACCCTAACACAACCCCAACCCTAACACAATTCTAAAAAACGCAAGGTGTTAACATACCTTAAGACATTTTCAAATAAATCAAATTACAAAAGTGGTAAGTTAAAGTTTAAAACAGATATTTATGCAGGACATTGTCACGGGTTTACCGCGACAGGGAGGAGCCAGAACACCACAGCATCTGATTTCTCCTACTCCTCCACTGGTTAGAAGCACTTCACCTTCGTATTAAACAGTGTAAATTTCTCTTGGCGGTGCAGGGGTTAATCTGCTCAGTTGATAGCTCCTGGAGCATTTAGGCTCTCAGCTGTTCACTGTTAGCCACTCCCATCTCCTATATAATCTGGGCCATGGTTAGCACACATTGTAAGCTAGCTTATGCTGCATGGTTGGAGGCTGTTTGTGGTTGTTGTTGAAAGCTTTTGGTGGATTTATGTGTGACTGTTACTAGGTTTTGAGTGTGTGATAATTCCCTTTCTTCTCCTACTTTGGTTCAACCCCATCATCCACTCCCCGGTGAATTCATTTCTTATCTGTGTGTATATATTTGTATGTTTGATATTTTTCATTACCCTTGTTCGTATTACCTTGCTAGTTGGGTTGGTGCATACTCCCCTCTTCTCTGGGTTGGGGTAGGGTACAGACTTAAAGTGAATTCAGGAGCTAAGGCAAGGTATGTAGCCCTGGCGTCTTCACCATCAGAAGTATTCCGGGTAACAGGGCGAGCTAGGACACCCCTAGCTTTAGGGACAGGGAAGAAGCCACTGGTTCTGGGACACCCAAAAACAGAATCGTGACAGACATTTTATGTATCGGAAACCCCTTTAGGGGTTTTATTTATTCCACTGAATAGAAAGGGACTGAAATGGGTGGTCATCTGTTTTAATATATGCGTAGGTAAAGCAGTAACTGAAAAAAACTGAATTAAAATAAACAAGTGTAAAAAACACAATGTGGAAAGAGTGAGAGCTTTTATCTGAGGCAACATAGTATGTAAATATACATGTAAATTGTGCTACATAAAATAACACAGAAGTGTTATATATATATATATATATATATATATATATCTGGCAGGCTGATCCTTCCTCTCTGGGCAAGACAATGGAGTCAGAGATATTATAGAGGATGTTGCTCACCATTTTTTCTCTAAATAATCAAAGTTAACTTCATATTGACTGATCACATCTCCACCTGCAAATTACAAGAAAAAAAAATAGAAAAACATATTGTGATATTGTGAAAATTTTACATAAGATCTAGAATTGATGGTTTCATTGTGCACATAATCTACACCATATCTTCCAATTATCTTTGAAAAGAATAAGACCTATGCAGAAAATGTTAATAAAAAGAGGCATTTTAGGTTGGTTTGGGAATAATACTGTGAAGGGCAAAGCTTAAAGAGTAATCATTGTTTTATTTATATATATATATATATATATATATATATATATATATATATATATATATATATATATATATATATATATATATATATATATATATATATATATATATATATAAAGCAAAATAAGAAAAGCAGCACAAAAAAATAGAAAAAACGTGGACTTTATTGCCTGAACGGCGTGGCAACGTTTCGGATGCAAAATCCTTTTCCAAGTCATTGGACTACTGGCTGGGAAAGCTCTGCACTGCACAAGGTATTTTGTAGATGCTGTTCCAATTTTGCCTCTATATATATATATATATATATATATATATATATATATATATATTTATATATATATATATACACTAGATGGTGGGGCCCGATTCTAACGCATCGGGTATTCAAGAATGTGCATGTCCACGTAGTATATTGCACAGCCCACGTAGTATATTGCCCAGTCACGTAGTATATTGCCCAGTCACGTAGTATATTGCCCAGCCACGTAGTATATTGCACAGCCCACGTAGTATATTGCCCAGCCAATATTGCCCAACCACGTAGTATATTGCCCAGCCACGTAGTACATTGCCCAGTGACGTAGTATATTGCCCAGCTACATAGTATATTGCCCAGTCACGTAGTACATTGCCCAGTGACGTTGTATATTGCCCAGCCACGTAGTTTATTGCCCAGGCATGTAGTATATTGCCCAGGCATGTAGTATATTGCCCAGTGACGTAGTATATTGCCCAGTGACATAGTATATTGACGTAGTATATTGCCCAGTCACGTGGTATATTGCTCAGTGACGTAGTATATTTCCCAGTGACGTAGTATAGAGCACAGAGCCACGTAGTATATTGCCCCGTCACATAGTATATTGCCCAGCTATGTAGTATATTGCCCAGCCACGTATATCACAGGTTAAAAAATAAACATATACTCACCTTCTGAGGGCCCCTTGTAGTTCGGTCACATGACCGTGACGTCATGGCAGGTCCTTCTCCCATACATGACACCGGAACCTGCCGCTTGCATGGAGCGGTCACCGGAGCGTCGCGAAAGGTGAGTATATAATGATTTTTTATTTTTTTTAATTATTTTAACATTAGATGTTTTTACTATTGACGCTGCATAGGCAGCATCAATAGTAAAAACTTGGTCACACAGGGTTAATAGCGGCGGTCACGGATTGAGTTACCCATGGCATAACGCGGTCCGTTACCGCTGGCATTAACCCTGTGTGAGCGGTGACTGCGGGGAGTATGGAACGGGCGCCGGGCGCTGACTGCAGGGGAGGGACTAATCGGACTGTGGCCGGACTGTGATTGGTCGCGGCAGCCATGACAGGCAGCTGGCGAGACCAATCAGCGACTTGGATTCCATGACAGACAGAGGCCACGACCAATGAATATCCGTGACAGACAGAAAGACGGAAGTGACCCTTAGACAATTATATAGTAGATATATATTTTTTTTCATAAATAAATAGTACACATGAAAATAAGCAACTTTGTAATATATCTTATCAGAGACATCTGCTTTTTTGCTCGTCTTGAACGAATCCTTTATTCTCAAAATTCTCAATTCCCTCCTAATGTCTATCTTCAGTGACTATGGATTTTCCCACTACTGAGATAGGAGATGAATTTACAGAAGAATATCTATGCCTGCCTCTAGCTTTGCCTATCTCCTCTCTCTGTAGAATCTTATGAGCACCAACAATCATCTCATATGACAGCAATAGGATAATACAATAGTAAGGAAAAAGGTGATTTAAATTCTGCACTTACGAATACCTATGGGTATTCCAAAGAAATCAGGATCCAAGATAAAGAAAGTTTGTCGACGCGTTTCAAAATATAACAAACTTCTTCCTCAGGACAAACCACAAGGAAGGAGAATGTTTGTTATACTTGGTGGCACTTTGTTATACTATGCTTTCAAAATAATCTAAACCTTTCTGCTTTTTTTTAAATTTTGCAGGCACTTTAAATGCTAGGAGATTGGTGTAGACACAGGTCTTAAGACCCCTTCCGATCTACAGGCATGTGAAATGCATGCAAAATATAATAAAATGCAGAAATGTAGTTACTCTTTAAAAAATATTCTGGTCTCTTCATTTTTGCCAGAGCTGTATGTCGTGAAGGGGTGAAAAAATATTCTTCTAATGTATACCTAGTTTAATGGGAAATAAATTACTGGTTTATTAATAGTATATTGCACCATATATAATACTAACAGAAGAGACTATTTTCTTATTGGAAGGACCTAATTCTAAGTAATTTCCGTATATTGTAACTCAGAAATAAACTTACCAAAATCACCAGCCTGATGTGCTTCAGAGTATGAACCATGAAAATCAATCTGGAGAAAAAAAAATATAATAATTAATATGGTATTATAGCAATGAATACATTAGATATGAAGGGAAAATAGAAATAATGTAAAAAAAAAGTGTAACATCAAGAATATAAATTAAAGAAGACATCTATTCTATATAATCTCATTTACTATCAATGTTTTCATTTGACCTTTTATGTAATTACAATAGTAGAACAGAAGTGAAATTCCGAGTACATTTCTGTATACTTACTTCTGCCATAGCACGGAGGAAGCCTTGGTCAATTCCCAAGCTGTGCCAACTCACATCAGCCACCTGATGAGAGGCTATACCAAATATAAAGGCCACCAGTTTCTGAGCTTCCTGTATCACAGTGAAGAACGAAAATGTAGGGTTACCCAAGAAGTGGCCTATGGGCACACCACAAGGAACATATGGCGTCATGTCAGACCAAAGAAATCATGATGCTTGAGGAAACTTCAGCAGACATGTAAAGAGCAGTGACAGCGTTGAGCAATACCTCATTCCAGGGGAGTGGATATATTCTCCTTATGTAATTAACACTAGTCTCCAAAAACGGTGTCCAATGAGAGTCTTCTGACACATCATGATATTTCCCTAAAGATACCACAGAGATCATTTAGATTATGAATTTTAACATATGTAATACTACAAAATTCCATCAATCCCTTTGGTGCAGTAATGTTGTTGGTTTTTATTTTATCTTTATATATTTATATCTACTATATAATTGACTAAGGGTCACTTCCGTCTGTCCTTCTGTCTGTCTTTCTGTCACGGTTATTCATTCGCTGATTGGTCTTGCCAGCTGCCTGTCATGGCTGCCGCGACCAATCAGCGACGGGCACAGTCCGGAAGAAAATGGCTGCTCCTTACTCCCTGCAGTCAGTGACTGTCACCCGCATACTCCCCTCCAGTCACCGCTAACACAGGGTTAATGCCAGCGGTAACGGACCGCGTTATGCCGCAGGTAACACACTCCGTTACCGCCGCTATTAACCCTGTGTGTTTCCCCAACTTTTTACTATTGACGCTGCCTATGCGGCATCAATAGTAAAAAATGTAATGTTAAAAATAATAATTAAAAAAAAAAACCTGCTATACTCACCCTCTGTAGTACGCTGAGCCGCTCGCGCCGGCCGCCATCTTCCATTGCAGGTTCCGGTGGCAAAGATGGTCTGGGAGAAGGACCTGCCATGACGTCACGGTCATGTGACCGCGACGTTCTCACAGGGCTTGCGCTAGAAAGACCTGCCATGATGTCACGGTCATGTGACCGCGACGTCATCACAGGTCCTGCACTCATACCAACCCTGGGACCGGAAGCTGCCGTGGACCACAACGGGCCCTCGGAAAGGTGAGTATATGTTGTTTTTTTTTTAACCTGTGACAAACGTCGCTGGGCAATATACTATGTGACTGGCCAATATACTACGTGGCTCTGTGCTGTATACTACTTCGCTCTGCAACATACTACGTGGCTCTGTGCTGTATACTACGTCACTGGGCAATATACTACGTAACTGGGCAATATACTACATCACTGGGCAATATACTACGTGGCTCTGTGCTGTATACTACATCACTGGGCAATATACTACGTAACTGGGCAATACACTACATCACTGGGCAATACACTACGTGGCTCTGTGCTGTATACTACTTCGCTGTGCAATATACTACGTGGCTCTGTGCTGTATACTACGTCACTGTGCAATATACTACGTGGCTCTGTGCTGTATACTACGTCACTGGGCAATATACTACATCACTGGGCAATATACTACGTAACTGGGCAATATACTACATCACTGGGCAATATACTACGTGGCTCTGTGCTGTATACTACTTCGCTGTGCAATATACTACGTGGCTCTGTGCTGTATACTACGTCACTGTGCAATATACTACGTGGCTCTGTGCTGTATACTACGTCACTGGGCAATATACTACGTAAGTGGGCAATATACTACGTCACTGGGCAACATACTACGTAACTGTGCTGTATACTACTTCGCTGTGCAATATAGTACGCGGCTCTGTGCTGTATACTACGTCGCTGTGCAATATACTATGTGGCTCTGTGCTGTATACTACTTCGCTGTGCAATATACTACGTGGCTCTGTGCTGTATACTACGTCACTGGGCAATATACTACGTCACTGGGCAATATACTACGTCACTGGGCAATATAATACGTCACTGGGCAATATACCACGTCACTGGGCAATATACTACGTCACTGGGCAATATACTACGTAAGTGGGCAATATACTACGTCACTGGGCAACATACTACGTAGCTCTGTGCTGTATACTACTTCGCTGTGCAATATAGTACGCGGCTCTGTGCTGTATACTACGTCGCTGTGCAATATACTATGTGGCTCTGTGCTGTATACTACTTCGCTGTGCAATATACTACGTGGCTCTGTGCTGTATACTACGTCACTGGGCAATATAATACGTAACTGGGCAATATACTACGTCACTGGGCAATATACCACGTCACTGGGCAATATACTACGTAACTGGGCAATATTCTACGTGGCTCTGTGCTGCATACTACTTCGCTGTGCAATATATTACGTGGCTCTGTGCTGTATACTACGTCACTGTGCAATATACTATGTGGCTCTGTGCTGTATACTACGTCACTGGGCAATAAACTACGTAAGTGGGCAATATACTACATCACTGGGCAACATACTACGTAGCTCTGTGCTGTATACTACTTCGCTGTGCAATATACTACGCGGCTCTGTGCTGTATACTTCGTCGCTGTGCAATATACTATGTGGCTCTGTGCTGTATACTACTTCGCTGTGCAATATACTACGTGGCTCTGTGCTGTATACTACGTCACTGGGCAATATACTACGTCACTGGGCAATATAATACGTAACTGGGCAATATACTACGTCACTGGGCAATATACCACGTCACTGGGCAATATACTACGTAACTGGGCAATATTCTACGTGGCTTTGTGCTGCATACTACTTCGCTGTGCAATATACTACGTGGCTCTGTGCTGTATACTACGTCACTGTGCAATATACTACGTGGCTCTGTGCTGTATACTACGCCACTGGGCAATATACTACGTAAGTGGGCAATATACTAAGTCACAAGGCAACATACTACGTAGCTCTGTGCTGTATACTACTTCGCTGTGCAATATACTACGCGGCTCTGTGCTGTATACTACGTCGCTGTGCAATATACTATGTGGCTCTGTGCTGTATACTACTTCGCTGTGCAATATACTATGTGGCTCTATGCTGTATACTACGTCACTGGGCAATATACTACGTCACTGGGCAATATAATACGTAACTGGGCAATATACTACGTAACTGGGCAATATACTACGTAACTGGGCAATATTCTACGTGGCTCTGTGCTGCATACTACTTCGCTGTGCAATATACTACGTGGCTCTGTGCTGTATACTACGTCACTGTGCAATATACTATGTGGCTCTGTGCTGTATACTACGTCACTGGGCAATATACTACGTAAGTGGGCAATATACTACGTCACTGGGCAACATACTACGTAGCTCTGTGCTGTATACTACTTCGCTGTGCAATACACTACGCGGCTCTGTGCTGTATACTACGTCGCTGTGCAATATACTATGTGGCTCTGTGCTGTATACTACGCTGTGCAATATACTACGTGGCTCTGTGCTGTATACTACGTCACTGGGCAATATACTACGTCACTGGGCAATATAATACGTAACTGGGCAATATACCACTTCACTGGGCAATATACCACTTCACTGGGCAATATACTACGTAACTGAGCAATATACTACATAACTGGGCAATATTCTACGTGGCTTTGTGCTGCATACTACTTCGCTGTGCAATATACTACGTGGCTCTGTGCTGTATACTACGTCACTGTGCAATATACTACGTGGCTCTGTGCTGTATACTACGTCACTGGGCAATATACTACGTCACTGGGCAATATACTAAGTCACAAGGCAACATACTACGTAGCTCTGTGCTGTATACTACTTCGCTGTGAAATATACTACGCGGCTCTGTGCTGTATACTACGTCGCTGTGCAATATACTATGTGGCTCTGTGCTGTATACTACGTCACTGGGCAATATACTACGTAAGTGGGCAATATACTACGTCACTGGGCAACATACTACGTAGCTCTGTGCTGTATACTTCTTCGCTGTGCAATATACTACGCGGCTCTGTGCTGTATACTTCGTCGCTGTGCAATATACTATGTGGCTCTGTGCTGTATACTACTTCGCTGTGCAATATACTACGTGGCTCTGTGCTGTATACTACGTCACTGGGCAATATACTACGTCACTGGGCAATATAATACGTAACTGGGCAATATACTACGTCACTGGGCAATATACCACGTCACTGGGCAATATACTACGTAACTGGGCAATATACTACGTAACTGGGCAATATTCTACGTGGCTCTGTGCTGCATACTACTTCGCTGTGCAATATACTACGTGGCTCTGTGCTGTATACTACGTCACTGTGCAATATACTATGTGGCTCTGTGCTGTATACTACGTCACTGGGCAATATACTACGTAAGTGGGCAATATACTACGTCACTGGGCAACATACTACGTAGCTCTGTGCTGTATACTACTTCGCTGTGCAATACGCTACGCGGCTCTGTGCTGTATACTACGTCGCTGTGCAATATACTATGTGGTTCTGTGCTGTATACTACTTCGCTGTGCAATATACTACGTGGCTCTGTGCTGTATACTACGTCACTGGGCAATATACTACGTCACTGGGCAATATAATACGTAACTGGGCAATATACTACGTCACTGGGCAATATACCACGTCACTGGGCAATATACTACGTAACTGAGCAATATACTACGTAACTGGGCAATATTCTACGTGGCTTTGTGCTGCATACTACTTCGCTGTGCAATATACTACGTGGCTCTGTGCTGTATACTACGTCACTGTGCAATATACTACGTGGCTCTGTGCTGTATACTACGTCACTGGGCAATATACTACGTCACTGGGCAATATACTAAGTCACAAGGCAACATACTACGTAGCTCTGTGCTGTATACTACTTCGCTGTGCAATATACTACGCGGCTCTGTGCTGTATACTACGTCGCTGTGCAATATACTATGTGGCTCTGTGCTGTATACTACTTCGCTGTGCAATATACTACGTGGCTCTGTGCTGTATACTACGTCACTGGGCAATATACTACGTCACTGGGCAATATAATATGTAACTGGGCAATATACTACGTCACTGGGCAATATACTATGTAACTGGGAAATATACTACGTCCCTGGGCAATATACTACGTGGCTCTGTGCTGTATACTACTTCGCTGTGCAATGTACTACGTGGCTCTGTGCTGAATACTGCGTCACTGTGCAATATACTACGTGGCTCTGTGCTGTATACTACGTCACTGGGCAATATACTACGTCACTGGGCAATATACTACGTCACTGGGCAATATACTACGTCACTGGGCAATATACCACGTCACTGGGCAATATACTACGTAACTGGGCAATATACTACGTAACTGGGCAATATACTACGTGGCTCTGTGCTGCATACTACTTCGCTTTGCAATATACTACGTGGCTCTGTGCTGAATACTACGTCACTGTGCAATATACTACGTCACTGTGCAATATACTACGTTACTGGGCAATATACTACGTCACTGGGCAATATACTACGTCACTGTGCAATATACTACGTGGCTCTGTGCTGTATACTACGTCACTGTGCAATATACTATGTGGCTCTGTGCTGTATACTATGTCACTGGGCAATATACTACGTCACTGGGCAATATACTACGTAACTGGGCAATATACTACGAGGCTGCGCAATATACTACATCACTGGGCAATATACTACGTAACTAGGCAATATACTACGTGGCTGCGCAATATACTACGTAACTGGACAATATACTACGTGGCTGGGCAATATACTACGTGGCTGGGCAATATACTATGTGGCTGGGCAATATACTACGTGACTGGGCAATATACTACGTGGTTGACCAATATAATATGTGACTGGGCAATATACTGCATCACTGGGCAATATACTACGTGGCTGGGCAATATACTACGTCACTGGGCAATATATTACGTCACTGGGCAATATACTACGTGGCTGGGCAATATACTACGTGGCTGGGCAATATACTACTTGACTGGGCAATATAGTACGTGACTGGGCAATATAGTACGTGACTGGGCAATATAGTACGTGGGCTGTGCAATATACTACGTGGCTGGGCAATATACTACGTAGCTGGGCAATATACTACGTGGCTGGGCAATATACTACGTGACTGGGCAATATACTACGTCACTGTGCAATATACTACGTGGCTCTGTGCTGTATACTACGTCGCTGTGCAATATACTACGTGGCTCTGTGCTGAATACTACGTCACTGTGCAATATACTACGTCACTGGGCAATATACTACGTCACTGTGCAATATACTACGTGGCTCTGTGCTGTATACTACGTCGCTGTGCAATATACTACGTGGCTCTGTGCTGTATACTATGTCACTGGGCAATATACTACGTAACTGGGCAATATACTACGAGGCTGCGCAATATACTACATCACTGGGCAATATACTACGTAACTAGGCAATATACTACGTGGCTGCGCAATATACTACGTAACTGGACAATATACTACGTGGCTGGGCAATATACTATGTGGCTGGGCAATATACTACGTGGCTGGGCAATATACTATGTGGCTGGGCAATATACTACGTGACTGGGCAATATACTACGTGGTTGACCAATATACTATGTGACTGGGCAATATACTGCATCACTGGGCAATATACTACGTGGCTGGGCAATATACTACGTCACTGGGCAATATATTACATCACTGGGCAATATACTACATGGCTGGGCAATATACTACGTGGCTGGGCAATATGCTACTTGACTGGGCAATGTACTACGTGACTGGGCAATATAGTACGTGACTGGGCAATATAGTACGTGGGCTGTGCAATATAGTATGTGGGCTGTGCAATATACTACGTGGCAGGGCAATATACTACGTGGCTGGGCAATATACTACGTGGCTGGGCAATATACTACGTGACTGGGCAATATACTACGTGACTGGGCAATATACTACGTCACTGGGCAATATACTACGTCACTGTGCAATATACTACGTGGCTCTGTGCTGTATACTACCTCGCTGTGCAATATACTACGTGGCTCTGTGCTGTATACTATGTCACTGGGCAATATACTACGTCACTGGGCAATATACTACGAGGCTGCGCAATATACTACATCACTGGGCAATATACTACGTAACTAGGCAATATACTACGTGGCTGCGCAATATACTACGTAACTGGACAATATACTACGTGGCTGGGCAATATACTATGTGGCTGGGCAATATACTATGTGGCTGGGCAATATACTATGTGACTGGGCAATATACTGCATCACTGGGCAATATACTACGTGGCTCTGTGCTGTATACTACTTCGCTGTGCAATGTACTACGTGGCTCTGTGCTGAATACTGCGTCACTGTGCAATATACTACGTGGCTCTGTGCTGTATACTACGTCACTGGGCAATATACTACGTCACTGGGCAATATACTACGTCACTGGGCAATATACTACGTCACTGGGCAATATACTACGTCACTGGGCAATATACCACGTCACTGGGCAATATACTACGTAACTGGGCAATATACTACGTAACTGGGCAATATACTACGTGGCTCTGTGCTGCATACTACTTCGCTTTGCAATATACTACGTGGCTCTGTGCTGAATACTACGTCACTGTGCAATATACTACGTCACTGTGCAATATACTACGTTACTGGGCAATATACTACGTCACTGGGCAATATACTACGTCACTGTGCAATATACTACGTGGCTCTGTGCTGTATACTACGTCACTGTGCAATATACTATGTGGCTCTGTGCTGTATACTATGTCACTGGGCAATATACTACGTCACTGGGCAATATACTACGTAACTGGGCAATATACTACGAGGCTGCGCAATATACTACATCACTGGGCAATATACTACGTAACTAGGCAATATACTACGTGGCTGCGCAATATACTACGTAACTGGACAATATACTACGTGGCTGGGCAATATACTACGTAACTGAGCAATATACTACATAACTGGGCAATATTCTACGTGGCTTTGTGCTGCATACTACTTCGCTGTGCAATATACTACGTGGCTCTGTGCTGTATACTACGTCACTGTGCAATATACTACGTGGCTCTGTGCTGTATACTACGTCACTGGGCAATATACTACGTCACTGGGCAATATACTAAGTCACAAGGCAACATACTACGTAGCTCTGTGCTGTATACTACTTCGCTGTGAAATATACTACGCGGCTCTGTGCTGTATACTACGTCGCTGTGCAATATACTATGTGGCTCTGTGCTGTATACTACGTCACTGGGCAATATACTACGTAAGTGGGCAATATACTACGTCACTGGGCAACATACTACGTAGCTCTGTGCTGTATACTTCTTCGCTGTGCAATATACTACGCGGCTCTGTGCTGTATACTTCGTCGCTGTGCAATATACTATGTGGCTCTGTGCTGTATACTACTTCGCTGTGCAATATACTACGTGGCTCTGTGCTGTATACTACGTCACTGGGCAATATACTACGTCACTGGGCAATATAATACGTAACTGGGCAATATACTACGTCACTGGGCAATATACCACGTCACTGGGCAATATACTACGTAACTGGGCAATATACTACGTAACTGGGCAATATTCTACGTGGCTCTGTGCTGCATACTACTTCGCTGTGCAATATACTACGTGGCTCTGTGCTGTATACTACGTCACTGTGCAATATACTATGTGGCTCTGTGCTGTATACTACGTCACTGGGCAATATACTACGTAAGTGGGCAATATACTACGTCACTGGGCAACATACTACGTAGCTCTGTGCTGTATACTACTTCGCTGTGCAATACGCTACGCGGCTCTGTGCTGTATACTACGTCGCTGTGCAATATACTATGTGGTTCTGTGCTGTATACTACTTCGCTGTGCAATATACTACGTGGCTCTGTGCTGTATACTACGTCACTGGGCAATATACTACGTCACTGGGCAATATAATACGTAACTGGGCAATATACTACGTCACTGGGCAATATACCACGTCACTGGGCAATATACTACGTAACTGAGCAATATACTACGTAACTGGGCAATATTCTACGTGGCTTTGTGCTGCATACTACTTCGCTGTGCAATATACTACGTGGCTCTGTGCTGTATACTACGTCACTGTGCAATATACTACGTGGCTCTGTGCTGTATACTACGTCACTGGGCAATATACTACGTCACTGGGCAATATACTAAGTCACAAGGCAACATACTACGTAGCTCTGTGCTGTATACTACTTCGCTGTGCAATATACTACGCGGCTCTGTGCTGTATACTACGTCGCTGTGCAATATACTATGTGGCTCTGTGCTGTATACTACTTCGCTGTGCAATATACTACGTGGCTCTGTGCTGTATACTACGTCACTGGGCAATATACTACGTCACTGGGCAATATAATATGTAACTGGGCAATATACTACGTCACTGGGCAATATACTATGTAACTGGGAAATATACTACGTCCCTGGGCAATATACTACGTGGCTCTGTGCTGTATACTACTTCGCTGTGCAATGTACTACGTGGCTCTGTGCTGAATACTGCGTCACTGTGCAATATACTACGTGGCTCTGTGCTGTATACTACGTCACTGGGCAATATACTACGTCACTGGGCAATATACTACGTCACTGGACAATATACTACGTCACTGGGCAATATACTACGTCACTGGGCAATATACCACGTCACTGGGCAATATACTACGTAACTGGGCAATATACTACGTAACTGGGCAATATACTACGTGGCTCTGTGCTGCATACTACTTCGCTTTGCAATATACTACGTGGCTCTGTGCTGAATACTACGTCACTGTGCAATATACTACGTCACTGTGCAATATACTACGTTACTGGGCAATATACTACGTCACTGGGCAATATACTACGTCACTGTGCAATATACTACGTGGCTCTGTGCTGTATACTACGTCACTGTGCAATATACTATGTGGCTCTGTGCTGTATACTATGTCACTGGGCAATATACTACGTCACTGGGCAATATACTACGTAACTGGGCAATATACTACGAGGCTGCGCAATATACTACATCACTGGGCAATATACTACGTAACTAGGCAATATACTACGTGGCTGCGCAATATACTACGTAACTGGACAATATACTACGTGGCTGGGCAATATACTACGTGGCTGGGCAATATACTATGTGGCTGGGCAATATACTACGTGACTGGGCAATATACTACGTGGTTGACCAATATAATATGTGACTGGGCAATATACTGCATCACTGGGCAATATACTACGTGGCTGGGCAATATACTACGTCACTGGGCAATATATTACGTCACTGGGCAATATACTACGTGGCTGGGCAATATACTACGTGGCTGGGCAATATACTACTTGACTGGGCAATATAGTACGTGACTGGGCAATATAGTACGTGACTGGGCAATATAGTACGTGGGCTGTGCAATATACTACGTGGCTGGGCAATATACTACGTAGCTGGGCAATATACTACGTGGCTGGGCAATATACTACGTGACTGGGCAATATACTACGTCACTGTGCAATATACTACGTGGCTCTGTGCTGTATACTACGTCGCTGTGCAATATACTACGTGGCTCTGTGCTGAATACTACGTCACTGTGCAATATACTACGTCACTGGGCAATATACTACGTCACTGTGCAATATACTACGTGGCTCTGTGCTGTATACTACGTCGCTGTGCAATATACTACGTGGCTCTGTGCTGTATACTATGTCACTGGGCAATATACTACGTAACTGGGCAATATACTACGAGGCTGCGCAATATACTACATCACTGGGCAATATACTACGTAACTAGGCAATATACTACGTGGCTGCGCAATATACTACGTAACTGGACAATATACTACGTGGCTGGGCAATATACTATGTGGCTGGGCAATATACTACGTGGCTGGGCAATATACTATGTGGCTGGGCAATATACTACGTGACTGGGCAATATACTACGTGGTTGACCAATATACTATGTGACTGGGCAATATACTGCATCACTGGGCAATATACTACGTGGCTGGGCAATATACTACGTCACTGGGCAATATATTACATCACTGGGCAATATACTACATGGCTGGGCAATATACTACGTGGCTGGGCAATATGCTACTTGACTGGGCAATGTACTACGTGACTGGGCAATATAGTACGTGACTGGGCAATATAGTACGTGGGCTGTGCAATATAGTATGTGGGCTGTGCAATATACTACGTGGCAGGGCAACATACTACGTGGCTGGGCAATATACTACGTGGCTGGGCAATATACTACGTGACTGGGCAATATACTACGTGACTGGGCAATATACTACGTCACTGGGCAATATACTACGTCACTGTGCAATATACTACGTGGCTCTGTGCTGTATACTACCTCGCTGTGCAATATACTACGTGGCTCTGTGCTGTATACTATGTCACTGGGCAATATACTACGTCACTGGGCAATATACTACGAGGCTGCGCAATATACTACATCACTGGGCAATATACTACGTAACTAGGCAATATACTACGTGGCTGCGCAATATACTACGTAACTGGACAATATACTACGTGGCTGGGCAATATACTATGTGGCTGGGCAATATACTATGTGGCTGGGCAATATACTATGTGACTGGGCAATATACTGCATCACTGGGCAATATACTACGTGGCTCTGTGCTGTATACTACTTCGCTGTGCAATGTACTACGTGGCTCTGTGCTGAATACTGCGTCACTGTGCAATATACTACGTGGCTCTGTGCTGTATACTACGTCACTGGGCAATATACTACGTCACTGGGCAATATACTACGTCACTGGGCAATATACTACGTCACTGGGCAATATACTACGTCACTGGGCAATATACCACGTCACTGGGCAATATACTACGTAACTGGGCAATATACTACGTAACTGGGCAATATACTACGTGGCTCTGTGCTGCATACTACTTCGCTTTGCAATATACTACGTGGCTCTGTGCTGAATACTACGTCACTGTGCAATATACTACGTCACTGTGCAATATACTACGTTACTGGGCAATATACTACGTCACTGGGCAATATACTACGTCACTGTGCAATATACTACGTGGCTCTGTGCTGTATACTACGTCACTGTGCAATATACTATGTGGCTCTGTGCTGTATACTATGTCACTGGGCAATATACTACGTCACTGGGCAATATACTACGTAACTGGGCAATATACTACGAGGCTGCGCAATATACTACATCACTGGGCAATATACTACGTAACTAGGCAATATACTACGTGGCTGCGCAATATACTACGTAACTGGACAATATACTACGTGGCTGGGCAATATACTACGTGGCTGGGCAATATACTATGTGGCTGGGCAATATACTACGTGACTGGGCAATATACTACGTGGTTGACCAATATAATATGTGACTGGGCAATATACTGCATCACTGGGCAATATACTACGTGGCTGGGCAATATACTACGTCACTGGGCAATATATTACGTCACTGGGCAATATACTACGTGGCTGGGCAATATACTACGTGGCTGGGCAATATACTACTTGACTGGGCAATATAGTACGTGACTGGGCAATATAGTACGTGACTGGGCAATATAGTACGTGGGCTGTGCAATATACTACGTGGCTGGGCAATATACTACGTAGCTGGGCAATATACTACGTGGCTGGGCAATATACTACGTGACTGGGCAATATACTACGTCACTGTGCAATATACTACGTGGCTCTGTGCTGTATACTACGTCGCTGTGCAATATACTACGTGGCTCTGTGCTGAATACTACGTCACTGTGCAATATACTACGTCACTGGGCAATATACTACGTCACTGTGCAATATACTACGTGGCTCTGTGCTGTATACTACGTCGCTGTGCAATATACTACGTGGCTCTGTGCTGTATACTATGTCACTGGGCAATATACTACGTAACTGGGCAATATACTACGAGGCTGCGCAATATACTACATCACTGGGCAATATACTACGTAACTAGGCAATATACTACGTGGCTGCGCAATATACTACGTAACTGGACAATATACTACGTGGCTGGGCAATATACTATGTGGCTGGGCAATATACTACGTGGCTGGGCAATATACTATGTGGCTGGGCAATATACTACGTGACTGGGCAATATACTACGTGGTTGACCAATATACTATGTGACTGGGCAATATACTGCATCACTGGGCAATATACTACGTGGCTGGGCAATATACTACGTCACTGGGCAATATATTACATCACTGGGCAATATACTACATGGCTGGGCAATATACTACGTGGCTGGGCAATATGCTACTTGACTGGGCAATGTACTACGTGACTGGGCAATATAGTACGTGACTGGGCAATATAGTACGTGGGCTGTGCAATATAGTATGTGGGCTGTGCAATATACTACGTGGCAGGGCAATATACTACGTGGCTGGGCAATATACTACGTGGCTGGGCAATATACTACGTGACTGGGCAATATACTACGTCACTGGGCAATATACTACGAGGCTGCGCAATATACTACATCACTGGGCAATATACTACGTAACTAGGCAATATACTACGTGGCTGCGCAATATACTACGTAACTGGACAATATACTACGTGGCTGGGCAATATACTATGTGGCTGGGCAATATACTATGTGGCTGGGCAATATACTATGTGACTGGGCAATATACTGCATCACTGGGCAATATACTACGAGGCTGCGCAATATACTACATCACTGGGCAATATACTACGTAACTAGGCAATATACTACGTGGCTGCGCAATATACTACGTAACTGGACAATATACTACGTGGCTGGGCAATATACTACGTGGCTGGGCAATATACTACGTGACTGGGCAATATACTACGTGACTGGGCAATATACTACGTCACTGCAATATACTACGTGGCTCTGTGCTGTATACTACGTCGCTGTGCAATATACTACGTCACTGTGCAATATACTACGTCACTGGGCAATATACTACGTCACTGGGCAATATACTACGTCACTGTGCAATATACTACGTGGCTCTGTGCTGTATACTACGTCGCTGTGCAATATACTACGTCACTGTGCAATATAGTACGTCACTGGGCAATATACTACGTCACTGGGCAATATACTACGTCACTGTGCAATATACTACATGGCTCTGTGCTGAATACTACGTCACTGTGCAATATACTACGTCACTGTGCAATATACTACGTCACTGGGCAATATACTACGTCACTGTGCAATATACTATGTGGGTCTGTGCTGTATACTACGCCGCTGTGCAATATACTACGTGGCTCTGTGCTTTATACTGTGTCACTGGGCAATATACTACGTCACTGGGCAATATACTACGTAACTGGGCAATATACTACGAGGCTGCGCAATATACTACGTAACTGGACAATATACTACGTGGCTGGGCAATATAGTATGTGACTGAGCAATATAGTACGTGGGCTGTGCAATATACTACGTGGCTGGGCAATATACTACGTGACTGGGCAATATACTACGTCACTGTGCAATATACTACGTGGCTCTGTGCTGTATACTACGTCGCTGTGCAATATACTACGTGGCTCTGTGCTGTATACTATGTCACTGGGCAATATACTACGTCACTGGGCAATATACTACGAGGCTGCGCAATATACTAAATCACTGGGCAATATACTACGTAACTAGTCAATATACTACGTGGCTGCGCAATATACTACGTAACTGGACAATATAATACGTGGCTGGGCAATATACTATGTGGCTGGGCAATATACTACGTGGCTGGGCAATATACTATGTGGCTGGGCAATATACTACGTGACTGGGCAATATACTACGTGGTTGACCAATATACTATGTGACTGGGCAATATACTGCATCACTGGGCAATATACTACGTGGCTGGGCAATATACTACGTCACTGGGCAATATATTACGTCACTGGGCAATATACTACGTGGCTGGGCAATATACTACGTGGCTGGGCAATATACTACTTGACTGGGCAATATACTACGTGACTGGGCAATATAGTACGTGGGCTGTGCAATATACTACGTGGCTGGGCAATATACTACGTGTCTGGGCAATATACTACGTGGCTGGGCAATATACTACGTGACTGCAATATACTACGTGACTGGGCAATATACTACGTCACTGGGCAATATACTACGTCACTGTGCAATATACTTCGTCACTGTGCAATATACTACGTCACTGGGCAATATACTACGTGGCTGGGCAATATACTACGTTGCTGGGCAATATACTACGTCACTGGGCAATATACTACGTCACTGTGCAATATACTACGTGGCTCTGTGCTGTATACTACATCGCTGTGCAATATACTACGTGGCTCTGTGCTTTATACTGTGTCACTGGGCAATATACTACGTCACTGGGCAATATACTACGAGGCTGCGCAATATACTACATCACTGGGCAATATACTACGTAACTAGGCAATATACTACGTGGCTGCGCAATATACTACGTAACTGGACAATATACTACGTGGCTGGGCAATATACTACGTGGCTGGGCAATATACTATGTGGCTAGGCAATATACTACGTGGCTGGGCAATATACTACGTGGTTGACCAATATACTATGTGACTGGGCAATATACTGCATCACTGGGCAATATACAGGTCCTTCTCAAAAAATTAGCATATAGTGTTAAATTTCATTATTTACCATAATGTAATGATTACAATTAAACTTTCATATATTATAGATTCATTATCCACCAACTGAAATTTGTCAGGTCTTTTATTGTTTTAATACTGATGATTTTGGCATACAACTCCTGATAACCCAAAAAACCTGTCTCAATAAATTAGCATATTTCACCCATCCAATCAAATAAAAGTGTTTTTTAATAACAAACAAAAAAACCAACAAATAATAATGTTCAGTTATGCACTCAATACTTGGTCGGGAATCCTTTGGCAGAAATGACTGCTTCAATGCGGCGTGGCATGGAGGCAATCAGCCTGTGACACTGCTGAGATGTTATGGAGGCCCAGGATGCTTCAATAGTGGCCTTAAGCTCATCCAGAGTGTTGGGTCTTGCGTCTCTCAACTTTCTCTTCACAATATCCCACAGATTCTCTATGGGGTTCAGGTCAGGAGAGTTGGCAGGCCAATTGAGCACAGTAATACCATGGTCAGTAAACCATTTACCAGTGGTTTTGGCACTGTGAGCAGGTGCCAGGTCGTGCTGAAAAATGAAATCTTCATCTCCATAAAGCATTTCAGCCGATGGAAGCATGAAGTGCTCCAAAATCTCCTGATAGCTAGCTGCATTGACCCTGCCCTTGATGAAACACAGTGGACCAACACCAGCAGCTGACAGTGGGTACTTGACACTGGACTTCAGGCATTTTGGCATTTCCTTCTCCCCAGTCTTCCTCCAGACTCTGGCACCTTGATTTCCGAATGACATGCAAAATTTGCTTTCATCAGAAAAAAGTACTTGGGACCACTTAGCAACAGTCCAGTGCTGCTTCTCTGTAGCCCAGGTCAGGCGCCTCTGCCGCTGTTTATGGTTCAAAAGTGGCTTTACCTGGGGAATGCGGCACCTGTAGCCCATTTCCTGCACACGCCTGTGCACGGTGGCTCTGGATGTTTCCACACCAGACTCAGTCCACTGCTTCCTCAGGTTCCCCAAGGTCTGGAATCGGTCCTTCTCCACAATCTTCCTCAGGGTCCGGTCTCCTCTTCTCGTTGTACAGCGTTTTCTGCCACATTGTTTCCTTCCAACAGACTTACCATTGAGGTGTCTTGATACAGCACTCTGGGAACAGCCTATTTGTTGAGAAATTTCTTTCTGGGTCTTACCCTCTTGCTTGAGGGTGTCAATGATGGCCTTCTTGACATCTGTCAGGTCGCTAGTCTTACCCATGATGGGGGTTTTGAGTAATGAACCAGGCAGGGAGTTTATAAAAGCCTCAGGTATCTTTTGCATGTGTTTAGAGTTAATTAGTTGATTCAGAAGATTAGGGTAATAGGTCGTTTAGAGAACCTTTTCTTGATATGCTAATTTATTGAGACAGGTTTTTTGGGTTATCAGGAGTTGTATGCCAAAATCATCAGTATTAAAACAATAAAAGACCTGACAAATTTCAGTTGGTGGATAATGAATCTATAATATATGAAAGTTTAATTGTAATCATTACATTATGGTAAATAATTAAATTTAACACTATATGCTAATTTTTTGAGAAGGACCTGTACTACGTGGCTGGGCAATATACTACGTCACTGGGCAATATATTACGTCACTGGGCAATATACTACATGGCTGGGCAATATACTACGTGGCTGGGCAATATACTACTTGACTGGGCAATATACTACGTGACTGGGCAATATAGTATGTGGGCTGTGCAATATACTACGTGGCTGGGCAATATACTACGTGACTGGGCAATATACTACGTGACTGGGCAATATAGTACGTGGGCTGTGCAATATACTACGTGGCTGGGCAATATACTACGTGGCTGTGCAATATACTCCATCGCTCTGCAATATACTACGTGGCTGGGCAATATACTACGTGGCTGGGCAATATACTACGTGGACATGCATATTCTAGAATACCCGATGCGTTAGAATCGGGCCACCGTCTAGTATTGTACAATAGCTCTGGAATTCCTCAAAGTATACCAGTGTTTCTTTATGGTAGTGGTAAACGAAGATCGATTATTTTTTTTTTTGTTGTTGTTGTTGCTTATTTGTGAAAATATCGGAATTTTTGAAGAATTTTTGAAAATTTAGCCATTTTCAAACTTTCAATTTTTATATTCTTAAACAAATTAGTCATGCTGTACAAAATAATTAATGAATAACATTTCTCATATGTCTGCTTTACATATGCATAATTTTCAAAAGTCATTTTATTTTGTTAGGATGTTAGAAGGGTTAAAAGTTTAGTAGCAATTTCTCATTGCTTCCGTATGCAATTTGCTTTTTCAGAGGAAGAGAACCTAAGAGTTTAAGTCCTCGTTCTCTCTGAAGAGGCAATTTTCTTATTTAATTTCCCAGAAAAACATTGCATGGCGAATAAGCCTCCTTACTTTGGCAAGCCAGAATCGGGATGTCACTCTCCACAGGGAGAAATATTACCCCTTACACCTCATTGTTTAAAGAAATTTCAAATACCTTTTTCTTTAGGGGCCTATTCAGATTTTTATGGACTTTTTGGGACCTATATATTGGGAACTCCCCAAAAGTGATACTATTTTAAAACCACACTTTTCTCAAATACTTCAAAACTGCTTTCAGGAAATTTTTTAACGGGTGCTGCATAGGAATTAATCTAAATAGCAAATATGTGAAGATTTAAAAAACACTTTTATTAATAACCGTGGGGGTCTGACTACTTAGACTAATTCAGCAAAATAAGGAACTTTTTATCCCCCTTAGACTGGAGTTGTATGTCCGACTTGACCACTGATCCATTCATTCCCTCAGTGGCTGCACTTGTTTTTTTCTAGAAGCCCCAAAGAGAATGAATGGAGCTGGAGCTCAGATATCCCACCTGCCGCTCCATTCTAAAATGGAATAAGTGTCCTATCAACGATAAAACTTCCTCATTCTTCCGATCGGTGCAGTTTCTAATGATCGGACTTACGCGATCACCTATCCTGTAGCGCCCATGGATTGGTGATTACTTGTTTTAACCAAAGAACCCCATTAATGTAAACTACTGTAATTATACATCCTAGTTATGGGGGCGCACAGTAGATGTGCAGAAGCCCCCTGTGTTTTACAGTCGATGCTCCACTATAATGGGGATAACGACAGACAGATATTTGCATATAGCTGTAGGGAGGGCCCCTAAAGTCCATTCCCCTGGTGCCAGAAGTTGGTTGACGCTATGCAAATATGTGAAGCAGTTATATAAAGAAATGTGTGTATAGAACTAAATATTAGGTTAGGCATTCACAGTTATGTTAAATCCACAAAAAAAATAGTACATATTGTGAGTTTGTAAAGATAAATGCAGACACTGCTATTTTTTAGAACAGCCCAATGTTCATTTTTTATTTTCTGTTATGTAGTTAAAAATTATATACATTTCTCTTCATGTTTTAAATTAGAAAACAGTGTGCAATGTTCCCAATGCATGGAAATAAAAACTAGAACAAATGCACTGCTATTATTTTGAACACTACTGTATATGGAGATGGCTACTCTCAGTTTCCACTTGTTTTCTGTTGGGAAACGACCGTCAGTCTTTGATAGTGTTGAGCATTCCGATACCGCAAGTATCGGGTATCGGCCGATACTTGCGGTATCGGAATTCCGATACCGAATTCCGATACTTCCCGCGTATCGGATACCGGAATCGGAAGTTCCCAGAATTCAAACTGAACGCAGCAGCCAATGAGGAATGATTGGAAGTGTGGGCACATCCTGTTTAGCATGGTGGGCATGTAAGTACTGGCAAGGCTGTGATTGGCTGCTGAAATGATGTCACTCTGCACTATAAAAAACGCTGCCGCCATTTTGCGCTCACTCTGCTGTGATTTCAGTTAGGGACAGGACGCTGTGTTCTAACTGAGGGCCAGTTGAGATAGCTAATTGCTTTATTTTCCTTTCCCAAGGCTAATTTAGCAAAACGCTGTGTGTTCTTCACTGTTCACCTTGCTCTTGCCTTGCAGCGCTGTTTTAACAGCGTTCTGCAAGGTCTGTGTGTGTGTGTGTGTGTGCAGCTCACTCTGTAGTCTGTGTGCAGCCATATACCCAGTTGTATTCAGCTCAGGGGGGGTTCACACTGCCTCACACAGTTGTCCTTTTTTGCTCATAGTGCAGCCTGCTGCACATTTTTTCTCAAATTTCCTATTAGTGTTTTTCCACCCGTCTCCAGCTAAATTGTGGAAAAACACTACATAGGATAACCTAGAGGGGGGTTTTTGGGCCTTGCAGCGCCGTTTACGTCTGTCTGCACGGTCTCCGTGTGAGCGCAGCTCGCCCTGTAGTCTGTGTGCAGCCATAGCCGGTTGGATTCAGCTCAGGGTTCGTTACTGCCTCATACCTTGAAAAAAAATTTCCTTTTTTTCAAATAGTGCAGCCTGTTTAAAATTTAAAAAAAAATTTCCTATTAGTGTCTTTCCACCCGTCTCCAGCTAAATAGTGGAAAAACACTACATAGGATAACCTAGAGGAGGGTTTTTGGGCCTTGCAGCGCCGTTTACGGCTGTCTGCACGGTCCCCGTGTGAGTTAAACTTGCTCTGTAGTCCGATCTGCAGAAAAAAAAAAAGTAAAGTTCACCAAACACCACTTGACACTTGTGTAGGCCACATTTGAAAAATAATAAAGTTTAGTCCACACTTTACAACATTAGTGTTTCTTACACCTGTTAGGAGGAGCATTTCAGGAATAAGCACACTAAGGCCTTAGTACTTTTCTGCTTATCTTTATCTGTCAACCAAGATGAAGAGGGCAGGGAGTAAGGCACGTGGGCGCGGAGCAGGGAGAGGAGCAGGGAGAGGACGTGGTGATTCTGTGCCTGCTGCGGGCACCGGTGACTCGTCGTCACTCAGTTTCAGCAGGGAACAGTCCTTCATGCGCAGCTTTGTCGGAGAGCGCCGTGCACCACTGCTGCGTGAAGACCAAATTGAAGCCGTTGTCGGATGGATGGCAGCTAACGCCTCGGCATCGACTTCAGTTAGTGCCACATCCTCTTAGGCACAGAGCACTGGAGAGCAGCCATCTGTCTCTTCACCACCTGCCAAATTGGCCAGGCAGTCAGAGAGCCCAGGACAGGAGCCGTCTCTACTTCTGTTCTCTGAATCTCTTGGCTTGGAAACAGGGGGCCAGCCAAGCAGCATTGGAGAAATGGAAGAAGAGGCAGTGTGCAGTGATGCCCAACAGCTTTGTCTCTCTGACTCTGAAGAGGCAGGTGGGCCAGTGCCTGCGGTGAGCACAGCGCAGTACGCATCTGATGATGAAACTCAGGTGCCGCTTTCTGGTGCATACTGTGCTGCCGAGACTACCCAGGAGGAGCAGTTGGTGGCAGAGGGTAGTGGAGATGATGAGGTCGTTGACCCATCGTGGCATGAGGAACAGGAAGGTGGTGGGAGCAGCTCTGAGGAAGAGATTCCCCTTACGGGCCAAAGAGGGAGAGGGAGGGGGAAGACTGCGGAGCCTGTAGCCTCCACTTTGGCACCCGTTAGGAGCCTGTCTCTTTCCAAAGCCAAAAAGGGCGCTCCCAAGACTTGCAGTGCCTGGTCCTTTTTTGACACAGTTGCAGATGACATTTGTTTTGTCAAATGCAAGCTGTGTCATCAGAAAGTCAAAAGAGGGAAAAGTGTCAGCAACCTCAATACCACAAATATGTGGAAACATGTGCGGACCAGGCACGCGGTGGAGTTACAGAAACACACTGAAGATGTAGGCCAACCAACAGCGGCAGCTACCACCTCTTCAGCTCGTGTTGCCTCTTCCTCCAGCTCACGCACAGCTGGTTTGGCTTCCTCCCAGGATCGCCATGGAAGAACCTCTGGCACTGTTGTCCAGAGACATTGTGTAATTCCACCCACAGCACCACCTTCCCAGTCATCCTCACACTCCCAGTCTACTCTACAGCCATCGGTAGTACAGGCATGGGAGAAAAGGCGGGCATTCTCGGCCAACCACCCCCGAGCACAGGCTCTGAATGCAGGCATTGCCAAACTGTTGTCCCTGGAAATGCTCTCATTCAGGCTGGTGGAGACTGACAGCTTCCGTGACTTGATGGCATTGGCAGTCCCACAGTACAAGGTGCCCAGCCGCTTTTACTTCAGCAGGCAAGCTGTCCCTGCCCTGCACAGGCATGTTGAGGGAAACATAAAACATGCGCTACTGAACGCCGTCAGTAGCAAGGTCCACCTCACCACCGATGCGTGGACCAGTCAGCATGGACAGGGGCGATACGTTTCCCTCACTGCCCATTGGGTTAATGTTGTTGAGCCAGGTACAGATCGTGCGAGTGGCGCAGGACGTGTCCTGCCCACTCCAAGCATTGCAGGAATCCAGTCTGTACGCATTGACTCCTCCTCTTACACAAGTTCCTCAGAATCATCTCTGCAGGAGCCGTCACAGTCCACCTCCACATGGACCCGTGAACGTTTACCTATGACCGACATGAGCACAGCCGTGGCCAAACGTCAGCAGGCCGTCTTAAAACTAGTTTCATTGGGGAATCGAAGCCACACAGCGCAGGAGCTCTGGAATGCCATCAAGCAGGAGAGCGATGTGTGGTTACTGCCAGCGAATCTCCAGCCAGGCATGGTAGTGTGTGACAATGGCCGAAATCTGGTGGCAGCTTTGGCCCTTGGCAACCTCACTCACATCCCATGTCTGGCACATGTGCTTAATTTGGTTGTGCAGAGTTTTCTGAGGGACTATCCGGATCTTGATGCACTGCTGCACAAGGTCCGCCTAGAGTGTGCTCACTTGCGGCGTTCCAGCTTGGCAAGATCCCGCATTGCTGCTCTGCAGCGCCGATTCCGCCTTCCGGAACACCGCATCATATGTGACCTACCTACCAGGTGGAATTCCACGTTACATATGTTGGAGCGGTTGTGTGAGCAGCAGCAAGCAGTTATGGAGTACCAGCTGCATCAGGCGCAAAGAAGTCGCAGTCAGCGCCGATCAGACTTCACAACCACAGAGTGGGCCACTATGAAGGACGTCTGCCAGGTTTTGCGTCCTTTTGATTATTCCACGCGGATGGCAAGTGCAGATGATGCACTAGTCAGCATGACTGTCCCCCTTATCTGCCTGCTTCAGCAAACTTTGCAAGGGTTAAGGGATGATGTTGTGGAAGAGGTGGAAGATGAGGAGTCACCTTTTCCATCAGCTTCTGGAGAGTCAGCGCCACGTGGTTCCTCACAAAGGGGTACGCAGGGGCCACTTTATGAGGAGGATGAGGAGGAGTCAATGGAGGAGGAAGAGCTCCGTCCAGAGGAGGGAGCGACACAATTGTCCAGTGGTCAGTGTGTACAGCGAGGGTGGGGTGATGACGAGCGGGCAGAGATCATGTCTCAAGCAGGGGACAGCGTTTCTGGGCCAGTTGGCAGTCTGCAGCACATGGTGGATTTCATGCTGCAGTGCCTGAGAAATGACCGCCGCATCGACCACATTCTCAACATGCCTGATTATTGGGTGTTCACCCTCCTCGATCCTCGCTACCGGAACAACGTCCAAAACCTCATCCCAGCGTTGACCCGGGAGCGTAAATTGCGGGAGTACCACGACACACTGGTGAATTCCATCATCTTCTCCAGTCCAACTGAGAGGAGTGCTGCTAGTGCTTTACAAAGCAGCACAGTGCGTCGAGGCAGTGGGGGAGGCTCTGCCCAAAGAGGGAGCAGAAGCAGTGCCTCTGCCCAAGGCAAGCCCAGTATGGCACAACTCTGGCACACTTTTGTGTGCCCGCCCCAAATGTCTACACCATCACCGGCGGCTCCAGTCAGCAGGAGGCAACGGTTCCGTCAGATGGTGACAGACTACATGGCTTGCCCTCTTACTGTACTCCCAGACGGCTCTTCCCCGTTCAAGTTTTGGGTCTCTAAGCTGGATACATGGCCAGAGCTAAGCCAGTATGCATTGGAGGTGCTGGCTTGCCCTGCGGCTAGTGTCTTATCGGAACGTGTCTTTAGTGCTGCAGGTGGTGTACTAACAGACCGTCGCATGCGACTATCCTCCGATAACGTTGACTGGCTTACTTTCCTGAAAATGAACCAGGCCTGGATCTCGCAGGAATTTGCCACTCCTCTGCCTGATTAAGTAATTGGGTGTCATCCAGGTCTCCTGCTGTGTTCTTCTTTCTACCACCTGAACTGCTATTCCTGGACTCCAACACCGCCAGTTGCGGCTCAGAAGTGCAGGCTGCACAGTAAAAACATACGACCCAGTGTTACTGGGTTTCAGTAACGTCAGCTGATCCCCAGCTGTGTAGCCGGCAATGTGTCCTGCGACCGCCACGCTGGCACAACAACCTAAATGTAAGGGAACCTGTCCCCCCCCCCCCCCCCCCGTCGTTTGTTACTGAAAGAGCCATCTTGTGCAGCAGTAATGCTGCACAAGGAAAAGGTAGCTCTTTTAGTTTAGCTCCTTGCACATGCAGAACTTAACACTTATAAAATGTGTTCACTGATACCGTTATACCGTCCCGGAGCTGGGACTTTCCTTCGTAATGTGACGCAGCACAGCCATCATTCCTACCCCCTTGGTGCCATGCGCTGCCTCCTCAGCGTTGTTTTAAGCTGTCACGGAGCCTGCGCTGTTCTGTTATCCCTTGGCCATGCCCTATTTGCGCTGCCTGTCTTCTGACATAATTTGGTGTCAGGCTGGCTGCGCCTGTGCGGCCGCGCTGCCTGAGATCCCGCCTCGCAGTGTCTTCTGATTGAATAACACTGCGGGCCTGGGATCCATGGGCATGCGCAGTGCATATCTTCCCCTCAGGCTCTCGCTCATTTCCCTCCGCCTTCTTTAGACTGTGCGCCGTCAGCTGATCCCTAATAGCATGCCACGGCCGTGACACCGCACAGTCTGAAGAAGAGGGAAGGAGGGGAGTGAGAGTCGAGGATATGCACTGTGCATGCCCATGGATCTAAGGCCCGCAGTGGGATTACGTTAGACGACACTGCGAGGTGGGATCTGGAGCAGCGTGGACGCACAGGCACTGACAGCCTGACACCAAATTATGTCAGAAGACAGGCAGCGCTAATTGAGCATGGCCAAGGGATAACAGAACAGCGCAGGCTCCGTGACAGCTTAAAACAACGCTGAGGAGGCAGCGCACGGCACCAAGGGGATAGGAATGACAGCTGTGCTGTGTCCCATTATGAAGGAAATTTGCACCTCCGGGACGGTTTTACGGTATAAGGGGACACATTTTTAGTGTTTACTTCTGTGTTTGCAAGGAGCATAATTAAAAGAGCAACCTTTTCCTTTTGCATCCTTAGTGCTGCACAAGATGGCTCTTTCAGCTACAAACGTCTTGGGGGGGGGTTAAAGGTTCCCTTTCAACTTGCTCCAATCAGGCTTCGGCCTACACTCTGTTCCTCTGCTCCTCCTGCTGTCCCTGGGCTCTCTAACACCGCCAGTTGGTGCCTGGAAGTGCTGTCTGCACAGTCAACAGTCGCTCCTCTGTTATTGGGGTTCAGTAACGTCAGCTGATCCCCAGCTGTGTGTGCAGCAATACCTCCAATCTGCTCCTCCTGCTGTCCCTGGGCTCTAACACTGCCAGTTGGTGCCTGGAAGTGCTGTCTGCACAGTCAACAGTCGCTCCTCTGTTATTGGGGTTCAGTAACGTCAGCTGATCCCAGCTGTGTGTGCGGCAATACCTCCAATCTGCTCCTCCTGCTGTCCCTGGGCTCTAACACCGCCAGTTGGTGCCTGGAAGTGCTGTCTGCACAGTCAACAGTCGCTCCTCTGTTATTGGGGTTCAGTAACGTCAGCTGATCCCCAGCTGTGTATCCGGCAACGTGTCATGCGACCGCCACGCTGGCACAACTAAAATGTAAGGGGACCTGTCCCCCCCCCCCTTTGTAATGTGACGCAGCACAGCCGTCATTGCTACCCCCTTGGCACCGTGCGCGCCTCCTTAGCGTTGTTTGATTCCGTCATGGACCCTGCGCTGTTATGTTATCCCTTGGCCATGCACAGCTTGCGCTGCCCGTCCTCTGACATCATTTGTTGTCGTCCTGGCTGCGCCTGTGTGTCCACGCTGCCCGAAATCCCACCTCGCAGTGTCGTCTAATGTGATCCCACAGTGGGCCTGGTATCCATGGCCATGCGCAGTGCATATACTAGCCTCTCACTCCCCTTCTTCACGCTTCTTCAGACTAGGTGGCGTCAGCTGATCCCTAATAGCATGCCACGGCCGTGACGCCGCACAGTCTGAAGAAGCAGGATGGAGGTGAGTGAGAGGCGATGATATGCACTGCGCATGCCCATGGATCCCTGGCCCGCAGTGGGATTACATTAGATGACACTGCGAGGTTGGATCTCGGGCAGCTTGGACGCACAGGCACTGCCAGCCTGACACCTAAATGATGTCAGAAGACGGGCACCGCTAACTGTGCATGGCCAAGGGATAACATTACAGCGCGGGCTCCGTGACAGAACCAAACAACGTTGAGGAGGTGGCGCACAGCACCAAGGGGGTTGGAATGACGGCTGTGCTGTGTCACATTACAAAGGAAAGTCCCACTTCCGTGACGGTTTGACGGTGTGAGGGGACACATTATATGAGTGTGTACTTCAGCGTTTGCAAGGAGCATAATTTTCGGAGCCACCATTTTCCATGTGCAGTATTACTGCTGTACAAGATGGCTCTTTCAGCAACAAATGCCTGGGGGGGGGGGGTTAAAGGTTCCCTTTCAACTTGCTCCACTGCAGGCTTCGGCCTACACTCTGCTCCTCTTTGATTCCCTGGGTTTCAACACTGTCAGTTGCCACCTGGAAGTGTTGTCTACACAGAAAAAACACTAGCTGATGTGTCAGTGGGGTTCAGCACCGCCAGCTGTTCCCCTGCTGTGTAGCCGGCAACGTGACCTGCAAACGCCACGCAGGCACATGAACTGAAATTAAAGGGACCCTGCCACCCACCCCAAGGTGTTTCTATGTATAACAGCTACCTTGTACAGCAGTAATGCTGCATTTGTACAAGGTGGCTGACTTTTTATCCTTGCCAACGTGGAACTCAACACGTACAAAATGTGTCTCATTGAGACCATTCCACTGTCCCTGAGGTGTGACTTTCCTTTCTAATGACACGCACCACCCCCCTTGGTAGCGCTGCCCGTCTTCTGACATCATTGGTTGGCTGCCTGTGCCTGTGCGTCCGCCCTGCCCGACACAACCCCCCTCGTTGTCTCATATATTTTGGCTGCGAGGGTGTGATTGATGGGCATGTGCAGTGCATATGTTCGCCTGTCTTAACTCATCTCCTTCCGCCTTCTTCAGACTGTGCGGCCTCATGGCCGTGGTAGGCGATAAGGGATCAGCTGAGGCCGCCCAGTCTGAAGCAGGTGTAAGGACATGTGTGAGCGGCAAACATATTTACTGCACAAGGCCACGAATCCTAGCCACGCAGTGTGATTTTTTGAAAACACACTGCGGGTCTGGGATTCATGGCCATTGCTAACCGCACCGGCCAACATGAAATGAGGTGAGAAGACAGGCAGCGCTCACAGCGCATGGCCAAGGGATCACAATAGCGCAGACTCCTGTACAGCAAATAACAACGCTCAGGAGGCTGCGTCCAGCACCAAGGCGTTATTTATGTGCACCTGTGCTGCGTCTCCTTAAAAAGACAAGTCACGCCTCCAATACAGAACTGAACTACTGTTCAATGGGCTAAATTGTGTACGTCTTTCATTCTGCGTGTGCAATGATCAAAACTTAAAGGGCAACCTTTAACTTGTGGAGCTTTACTGCTGCACAAGGTGTGGCTCTTCAACATTGTAACACCTGAGGGTGGGTTAAAGGTTACCTTTGAAATTGGTTCAAGTAGGCTTCCGCCTACACTCTGCTCCTCCTGCAGACCCTGGGCTCTAACTACGCCAGTTGGGGCCCGGAAGTGCTGGCTGCACAGAGAAAAACACCCACCATTGTGTCAGTGGGGTTCAGCACCGCCAGCTGTTCCCCTGCTGTGTAGCCGGCATCGTGTCCAGCACAAGCCACGCTGGCACAACAGACCAAAAGCTGCGACCAGTGCAGGCTTCGGCCTACATTCTGCTCCTCTCCTCCTCCTGCTGACCCTGGGCTATAACACCGCCAGTTGTAGCCTGGAAGTGCTAGCTGCACAGAGAAAAACACCCGCCAATGTGTTAGTTGGGTTCAGCAGCGCCAGCTGTTCCCCTGCTGTGTAGCCGGCATCGTGTCCAGCACAAGCCACGCTGGCACAACAGACCAAAAGCTGCCACCAGTGCAGGCTTCGGCCTACACTCTGCTCCTCTCCTCCTCCTGCTGTCCCTGGGCTCAAACACCGCTAGTTTTTGCCCGGAAGTGCTAGCTGCACAGAGAAAAACACCAACCAATGTGTTAGTGGGGTTCAGCACCGCCAGCTGTTCCCCTGCTGTGTAGCCGGCAACGTGTCCTGCAAACGCCATGCAGGCACCTGAACTGAAATTAAAAGGAACCTGGCCCCACCCCCCCAGGTGTTTCTATGTATAACAGCCACCTAGTACAGCAGTACTGCTGCATTTGTACAAGGTGGCTGATTTTTTCTCATTGCCCACGTTGAATTAAACACGTAAAATATGTGTCTCATTACAGACCATTACAATGTCCCTGAGGTGTGACTTTCCTTTTTAATGACACGCACCACCCCCCTTGGTAGCGCTGCCCGTCTTCTGACATCATTGGTTGGCTGCCTGTGCCTGTGCGTCCGCCATGCCCGACACAACCCCCCTCGTTGTCTCATATATTTTGGCTGTGAGGGTGTAATTGATGGGCATGTGCAGTGCATATGTTCGCCTGTCTTAACTCATCTCCTTCCGCCTTCTTCAGACTGTGCGGCCTCATGGCCGTGGTATTCGATAAGGGATCAGCTGAGGCCGCCCAGTCTGAAGCAGGTGTAAGGACATGTGTGAGCGGCAAACATATTTACTGCACAAGGCCACGAATCCCAGCCACGCAGTGTGAATTTTTGAAAACACACTGCGGGCCTGGGATTCATGGCCATTGCTAACCGCACCGGCCAACATGAAATGAGGTGAGAAGACAGGCAGCGCTCACAGCGCATGGCCAAGGGATCACAATAGCGCAGACTCCTGTACAGCAAATAACAACGCTCACGAATCTGCGCCCAGCACCTAGGTGTAAATTTTGACACCTGTGCTGCGTCTCCTTAAAAAGACAAGTCACGCCTCCACTACTGTTTGACAGTATAATGGGCTAAATAGTGTACGTGTTTTATTCAGCGTGTGCAAGGAGCAAAATTAATAGAGCAACCTTTGACTTGTGCAGCATTAATGCTGCACAAGGTGTGGCTCTTGTACCTTGCAACACCTGAGGGGGGGTTAAAGGTTACCTTTGAAATTGGTTCAACTAGGCTTCGGCCTACACTCTGCTCCTCTCCTCCTCCTGCTGACCCTGGGCTCTAACACCGCCAGTTTTTGCCCGGACGTGCTAGCTGCACAGAGAAAAACACCAGTCAATGTGTCAGTGGGGTTCAGCACCGCCAGCTGTTCCCCTGCTGTGTAGCTGGCAACGTGTCCTGCAAACGCCATGCAGGCACCTGAACTGAAATTAAAGGGAACCAGCCCCCACCCCCCCAGGTGTTTCTATGTATAACAGCCACCTTGTACAGCAGTACTGCTGCATTTGTACAAGGTGTCTGACTTTTTCTCCTTGCCCACGTTTAATTAAACACGTACTAAATGTGTCTCATTAAGACCATTCCACTGTCCCTGAGGTGTGACTTTCCTTTCTAATGATACGCAGCACCACCCTTGGTAGCGCTTCCCGTCTTTTGACATCATTGGTTAGCTGGCTGCGCCTGTGCGTCTGCCCTGCTCGAAACAATGCCCCTCGGTGTCTTATTTTTTTGGACAGCGAGGGTGTGATTGATGGGCATGTGCAGTGCATATGTTTGCCTGTGTTCACTCATCTCCTTCCGCCTTCTTCAGACTGGGTGGCCTCATGGCCGCAGCATGCGATAAGGGATCAGATGAGGCCGCCCAGTCTGAAGCAGGTGTAAGGACATGTGTGAGCGGCAAACATATTTACTGCACAAGGCCACGAATCCCAGCCACGCAGTGTGAATTTTTGAAAACACACTGTGGGTCTGGGATTCATGTCCATCGCTAACCGCAACGGCCAACATGAAATGAGGTGAGAAGACAGGCAGCGCTCACAGCGCATGGCCAAGGGATCACAATAGCACAGACTCCTGTACAGCAAATAACAACGCTCAGGAGGCTGCGTCCAGCACCAAGGCGTTATTTATGTGCACCTGTGCTGCGTCTCCTTAAAAAGACAAGTCACGCCTCCAATACAGAACTGAACTACTGTTCAATGGGCTAAATTGTGTACGTCTTTCATTCTGCGTGTGCAATGATCAAAACTTAAAGGGCAACCTTTAACTTGTGGAGCTTTACTGCTGCACAAGGTGTGGCTCTTCAACATTGTAACACCTGAGGGTGGGTTAAAGGTTACCTTTGAAATTGGTTCAAGTAGGCTTCCGCCTACACTCTGCTCCTCCTGCAGACCCTGGGCTCTAACTACGCCAGTTGTGGCCCGGAAGTGCTGGCTGCACAGAGAAAAACACCCACCATTGTGTCAGTGGGGTTCAGCACCGCCAGCTGTTCCCCTGCTGTGTAGCCGGCATCGTGTCCAGCACAAGCCACGCTGGCACAACAGACCAAAAGCTGCGACCAGTGCAGGCTTCGGCCTACATTCTGCTCCTCTCCTCCTCCTGCTGACCCTGGGCTATAACACCGCCAGTTGTAGCCTGGAAGTGCTAGCTGCACAGAGAAAAACACCCGCCAATGTGTTAGTTGGGTTCAGCAGCGCCAGCTGTTCCCCTGCTGTGTAGCCGGCATCGTGTCCAGCACAAGCCACGCTGGCACAACAGACCAAAAGCTGCCACCAGTGCAGGCTTCGGCCTACACTCTGCTCCTCTCCTCCTCCTGCTGTCCCTGGGCTCAAACACCGCTAGTTTTTGCCCGGAAGTGCTAGCTGCACAGAGAAAAACACCAACCAATGTGTTAGTGGGGTTCAGCACCGCCAGCTGTTCCCCTGCTGTGTAGCTGGCAACGTGTCCTGCAAACGCCATGCAGGCACCTGAACTGAAATTAAAAGGAACCTGGCCCCACCCCCCCAGGTGTTTCTATGTATAACAGCCACCTAGTACAGCAGTACTGCTGCATTTGTACAAGGTGGCTGATTTTTTCTCATTGCCCACGTTGAATTAAACACGTAAAATATGTGTCTCATTACAGACCATTACAATGTCCCTGAGGTGTGACTTTCCTTTTTAATGACACGCACCACCCCCCTTGGTAGCGCTGCCCGTCTTCTGACATCATTGGTTGGCTGCCTGTGCCTGTGCGTCCGCCATGCCCGACACAACCCCCCTCGTTGTCTCATATATTTTGGCTGTGAGGGTGTAATTGATGGGCATGTGTAGTGCATATGTTTGCCTGTGTTCACTCATCTCCTTCCGCCTTCTTCAGACTGGGTGGCCTCATGGCCGCAGCATGCGATAAGGGATCAGATGAGGCCGCCCAGTCTGAAGCAGGTGTAAGGACATGTGTGAGCGGCAAACATATTTACTGCACAAGGCCACGAATCCCAGCCACGCAGTGTGAATTTTTGAAAACACACTGTGGGTCTGGGATTCATGTCCATCGCTAACCGCAACGGCCGACATGAAATTAGGTCAGAAGACAGGAAGCGCTCACAGCGCATGGCCAAGGGATAACAATAGTGCAGTCTCCTGTACAGCAAATAACAACGCTCAGGAACCTGCGCCCATGCACCAAGGTGTTATTTTGGACACCTGTGCTGGTTTTCTTTAAAAAGACAAGTCACGCGGCGCCTCCACTACTGTTTGACAGTATAATGGGCTAAATAGTGTACGTGTTTTATTCAGCGTGTGCAAGGAGCAAAATTAATAGAGCAACCTTTGACTTGTGCAGCATTAATGCTGCACAAGGTGTGGCTCTTGTACCTTGCAACACCTGAGGGGGGGTTAAAGGTTACCTTTGAAATTGGTTCAACTAGGCTTTGGCCTACACTCTGCTCCTCTCCTCCTCCTGCTGACCCTGGGCTCTAACACCGCTAGTTTTTGCCCGGAAGTGCTAGCTGCACAGAGAAAAACACCCGCCAATGTGTTAGTGGGGTTCAGCACCGCCAGCTGTTCCCCTGCTGTGTAGCCGGCATCGTGTCCAGCACAAGCCACGCTGGCACAACTGACCAAAAGCTGCCACCAGTGCAGGCTTCGGCCTACACTCTGCTCCTCTCTTCCTCCTGCTGACCCTGGGCTCTAACACCGCCAGTTTTTGCCCAGACATGCTAGCTGCACAGAGAAGAACACCAGCCAATGTGTTAGTGGGGTTCAGCACCGCCAGCTGTTCCCCTGCTGTGTAGCCGGCAACGTGACCTGCAAACGCCACGCAGGCACATGAACTGAAATTGAAGGGAGCCTGCCCCCCACCCCCAGGTGTTTCTATGTAAAACAGCCACCTTATACAGCAGTAATGCTGCATTTGTTCAAGGTGGCTGACTTTTTCTACTTGCTTGCGTGGAACTCAACACGTACAAAATGTGTCTCATTGAGACCATTCCACTGTCCCTGAGGTGTGACTTTCCTTTCTAATGATACGTAGCACCACCCTTGGTAGCGCTTCCCGTCTTCTGACATCATTGGTTGGCTGGCTGCGCCTGTGCGTCCGCCCTGCCTGAAACAATGCTCCTCGTTGTCTTACTTATTTTGACTGCGAGGGTGTGATTGATGGGCACGAGCAGTGCATATCTTCACCTGTCTTAACTCATCTCCTTCCGCCTTCTTCAGACTGTGCGGCCTCATGGCGGCGGCATGCGAGAAGGGATCAGCTGTGGCCGCCCAGTCTGATGCAGGTGTAAGGACATGCGTGACAAGCAAAAAAATTTACTGCGCACTGCGGGTCTGGGTTTCATGGCCATCGCTAACCGCACCGGCCAACATGAAATGAGGTCAGAAGACAGGAAGCGCTCACAGCGCATGGCCAAGGGATAACAAGAGCGCAGACTCCTGTACAGCAAATAACAACGCTCAGGAAGCTGCGCCCATGCACCAAGGTGTTATTTTGGACACCTGTGCTGCGTCTCCTTAAAAAGACAAGTCACACCTCCACTACTGTTTGACAGTATAATGGGCTAAATAGTGTAAGTGTTTTATTCAGCGTGTGCAAGGAGCAAAATTAATAGAGCAACCTTTGACTTGTGCAGCATTAATGCTGCACAAGGTGTGGCTCTTGTACCTTGCAACACCTGAGGGGGGGTTAAAGGTTACCTTTTGAAATTGGTTCAACTAGGCTTCGGCCTACACTCTGCTCCTCTCCTCCTCCTGCTGACCCTGGGCTCTAACACCGCTAGTTTTTGCCCTGAAGTGCTAGCTGCACAGAGAAAAACACCAGCCAATGTGTTAGTGGGGTTCAGCACCGCCAGCTGTTCCCCTGCTGTGTAGTCGGCATCGTGTCCAGCACAAGCCACGCTGGCACAACAGACCAAAAGCTGCCACCAGTGGAGGCTTCGGCCTACACTCTGCTCCTCTCCTCCTCCTGCTGCCCCTGGTCTCTAACACCACTAGTTTTTGCCCGGAAATGCGAGCTGCACAGAGAAAAATACCAGCCAATGTGTTAGTGGGGTTCAGCACCGCCAGCTGTTCCCCTGCTGTGTAGCCGGCATCGTGTCCAGCACAAGCCACGCTGGCACAACTGACCAAAAGCTGCCACCAGTGCAGGCTTCGGCCTACACTCTGCTACTCTCCTCCTTCTGCTGACCCTGGGCTCAAACACCGCCAGTTTTTGCCCGGACATGCTAGCTGCACAGAGAAGAACACCAGCCAATGTGTTAGTGGGGTTCAGCACCGCCAGCTTTTCTCCTGCTGTGTAGCCGGCAACGTGACCTGCAAACGCCACGCAGGCACATGGACTGAAATTGAAGGGAGCCTGCCCCCCACCCCCAGGTGTTTCTATGTATAATAGCCACCTTGTACAGCAGTACTGCTGCATTTGTACAAGGTGGCTGACTTTTTCTCCTTGCCCACGTTTAATTAAACACGTACTAAATGTGTCTCATTGAGACCATTCCACTGTCCCTGAGGTGTGACTTTCCTTTTTAATGACACGCAGCACCCCCATTGTTAGCGCTGCCCGTTTTCTGACATCATTGGTTGGCTGGCTGTGCCTGTGCGTCCGCCCTGCCCGACACAACCCCCCTCGTTGTCTCATATATTATGACTGCGAGGGTGTGATTGATGGGCACGAGCAGTGCATATCTTCGCCTGTCTTCACTCCCCTCCTTCCGCCTTCTTCAGACTGTGCGGCCTCATGGCCGTGGCAGGCGATAAGGGATCAGCTGAGGCCGCCCAGTCTGAAGCAGGTGTAAGGACATGTGTGAGCGGCGAACATATTTACTGCACAAGGCCACGAATCCCAGCACCGCAGTGTGACTTTATGAAAAGGCACTGTGGGTCTGGGATTTATGGCCATCGTTAACTGCACCGGCCAACATGAAATGAGGTCATAAGACGGCCTGCACTAACAGGGTATTGCCAAGGGATAACACAAGAGCGCAGACTACTGTACTGCAAATAACAACGCTCAGGAATCTGCGCCCAGCACCTAGGTGTAAATTTTGACACCTGTGCTGCGTCTTCTTAAAAAGACAAGTCACGCCTCCACTACTGTTTGACAGTATAATGGGATAAATAGTGTACGTGTTTTATTCAGCGTGTGCAAGGAGCAAAATTAATAGAGCAACCTTTGACTTGTGCAGCATTAATGCTGCACAAGGTGTGGCTCTTGTACCTAGCAACACCTGAGGGGGGTTAAAGGTTACCTTTGAAATTGGTTCAACTAGGCTTTGGCCTACACTCTGCTCCTCTCCTCCTCCTGCTGACCCTGGGCTCTAACACCGCTAGTTTTTGCCCGGAAATGTGAGCTGCACAGAGAAAAACACCAGCCAATGTGTTAGTGGGGTTCAGCACCGCCAGCTGTTCCCCTGCTGTGTAGCCGGCATCGTGTCCAGCACAAGCCACGCTGGCACAACAGACCAAAAGCTGCCACCAGTGCAGGCCTCGGCCTACACTCTGCTCCTCTCTTCCTCCTGCTGCCCCTGGGCTCAAACACCGCTAGTTTTTGCCCGGAAATGCGAGCTGCACAGAGAAGAACACCAGCCAATGTGTTAGTGGGGTTCAGCACCGCCAGCTTTTCTCCTGCTGTGTAGCCGGCAACGTGACCTGCAAACGCCACGCAGGCACATGAACTGAAATTGAAGGGAGCCTGCCCCCCACCCCCAGGTGTTTCTATGTATAACAGCCACCTTGTACAGCAGTACTGCTGCATTAGTACAAGGTGGCTGACTTTTTCTACTTGCCCACGTGGAACTCAACACGTACAAAATTTGTCTCATTGAGACCATTCCACTGTCCCTGAGGTGTGACTTTCCTTTCTAATGATATGCAGCACCCCCCTTTGGTAGCGCTTCGCGTCTTTTGACATCATTGGTTAGCTGGCTGCGCCTGTGCGTCCGCCCTGCTCCAAACAACACCCCTCGGTTTCTTATTTATTTTGTCAGCGAGGGTGTGGTTTATGGGCACGAGCAGTGCATATGTTCGCCTGTCGTCACTCATCTCCTTCCGCCTTCTTCAGACTGTGCAGCCTCATGGCCGCGGCTTGCGAGAAGGGATCAGCAGAGGCCGCCCAGTCTGAAGCAGGTGTAAGGACGTGTGTGAGCGGCGAAAATATTTACTGCTCCAGGCCACGAATCCCAGCACCGCAGTGTGACTTTATGAAAAGGCACTGTGGGTCTGGGATTTATGGCCATCGTTAACCGCACCGGCCAACATGAAATGAGGTCATAAGACGGGCAGCGCTAACAGGGCATTGCCAAGGGATAACACAAGAGCGCAGACTCCTGTACAGCAAATAAGAATGCTCAGGAAGCTGCGCCAAGCACCAAGGCATTATTTGGGACACCTGTGCTGCGTCTCCTTAAAAAGACAAGTCACGCCTCCACTACAGTTTGACTGTAGAATGGGCTAAATTGTGTACGTCTTTCATTCAGCGTGTGCAAGTAGACAAATTAATAGAGCAACCTTTGACTTGTGCAGCATTAATACTGCACAAGGTGTGTCTCTTGTACTTTGTAACACCTGAGGGGGGGTTAAAGGTTTCCTTTGAAATTGGTTCAACTAGGCTTCGGCCTACACTCTGCTCCTCTCCTCCTCCTGCTGCCCCTGGGCTCTAACACCGCTAGTTTTTGCCCGGAAGTGCTAGCTGCACAGAGAAAAACACCCGCCATTGTGTCAGTGGGGTTCAGCAACGCCAGCTGTTCCCCCACTGTGTAGCCGGCAAAGTGTCCTGCAAACGCAACGCAGACACAAAGCTGCCTCCAGTGCAGGCTTCGGCCTACACTCTGCTCCCCCTGCTTACCCTTTGCTCCAACACCGCTAGTTGGGGCTCTAGGAAGACAATCTTTAATAGGCAACGCATCCGGGTTCCAGCACCGTCAGCTGTTTCCGGGTAGTGTCAAGCTCACTGAGACGCCTATGCTTGCCCCGTCATGTTGCGGTCGGGTTAGCCAACTCCAGGGTGCCTCCAGTTTAGGAGCTTCCTATGTGGGCTGCGTGAATTGGTAGTCAAGGCTGGTTCTGTAGTGCCAGTAGGCCAAGCTTCCCCTGTAGGACTGTTGGGGTTCGGTAATTGCGGTTGCCTCGCGGCCTAGCTGTTCTCTCCTGTGGACCTTCGTGTCCACCACCTGGTTCCAGCACCGTCAGCTGGTTCCGGGCCGAGCCTTTGGCTTAGGTGCCTCCTCCTGGGTATCCGAGTTCCGCCAACGTCAGGCGGTCCTTGGTAGTGCTTTTAAGCGCAGGCACCTACAGCTTAGTAACCGGGTTCCAGCACCGTCAGCTGGTCCTCGGTCGTGCCATTGGCTCTTGCACACTGGGGCAACGCATCTGGGTTCCAGCACCGCCAGCTGGTTCTCGGCAGTGTTTTTGTCACGGGTACTCCCTCGTGCCCAGCCTGGTTCCAGCACCGTCAGCTGTTTCCGGGTAGTGTCAAGCTCACTGAGACGCCTATGCTTGCCCCGTCGTGTTGCGGTCGGGTTAGCCAACTCCAGGGTGCCTCCAGTTTAGGAGCTTCCTATGTGGGCTGCATGAATTGGTAGTCAAGGCTGGTTCTGTAGTGCCAGTAGGCCAAGCTCCCCCTGTAGGACTGTTGGGGTTCGGTAACTGCGGCTGCCTCGCGGCCTAGCTGTTCTCCCCTCTCCTGTGGACCTTCGGGTCCACCACCTGGTTCCAGCACCGTCAGCTGGTTCCGGGCCGAGCCTTTGGCTTAGGTGCCTCCTCCTGGGTATCCGAGTTCCGCCAACGTCAGGCGGTCCTTGGTAGTGCTTTTAAGCGCAGGCACCTACAGCTTAGTAACCGGGTTCCAGCACCGTCAGCTGGTCCTCGGTCGTGCCATTGGCTCTTGCACACTGGGGCAACGCATCCGGGTTCCAGCACCGCCAGCTGGTTCTCGGCAGTGTTTTTGTCACGGGTACTCCCTCGTGCCCAGCCTGGTTCCAGCACCGTCAGCTGTTTCCGGGTAGTGTCAAGCTCACTGAGACGCCTATGCTTGCCCCGTCGTGTTGCGTTCGGGTTAGCCAACTCCAGGGTGCCTCCAGTTTAGGAGCTTCCTATGTGGGCTGCGTGAATTGGCAGTCAAGGCTGGTTCTGTAGTGCCAGTAGGCCAAGCTCCCGCTGTAGGACTGTTGGGGTTCGGTAACTGCGGCTGCCTTGCGGCCTAGTTGTTCTCTCCTCTCCTGTGGACCTTCGGGTCCACCACCTGGTTCCAGCACCGTCAGCTGGTTCTCGGCAGTGTCTTTTGCTCTTGTACCTTCTGCTCCCCATCCTGGTTCCAGTACCGTCAGCTGGTTCCGGGCAGAGCCTTTGGCTTAGGTGCCTCCTTCTGGGTATCCAAGTTCCACCAACGTCAGGTGGTCCTTGGTAGTGCTTTCAGGCACGGGTACCTCCTGCTTAGTAACCGGGTTCCAGTAACGTCAGCTGGTCCTCGGTAGTTCCATTGGCTCTTGGACCTTCGGCTACCCATCCGGGTTCCAGTACCATCAGCTGGTTCTCGGCAGTGTCTTTTGCTCTTGTACCTTCTGCTCCCCATCCTGGTTCCAGTAACGTCATCTGGTTCCGGGCAAAGCCTTTGGCTTAGGTGCCTCCTTCTGGGTATCCGAGTTCCGCCAACGTCAGGCGGTCCTTGGTAGTGCTTTTTAGCACGGGTACCTCCTGCTTAGTAACCAGGTTCCAGTAACGTCAGCTGGTCCTCGGTAGTTCCATAGGCTCTTGAACCTTCGGGTAGCCATCCGAGTTCCAGTTCCATCAGCTGGTTCTTGGCATTTTCTCAGCCTTCTTGTACCTTCTGCTACATTTCCAAGTTGAAGACCCTAAAGTCGACGACCCGGAAGACCACCCCGATGACGACGGCGGAGACGACGACGGCGGAGACGACGACCCTGGAGACGACGACATGGAAGACCGAGAAGCAGAAGAACAAGAGGCTGCAGAACAAAGAGCAGAAGAACATTAAGCATAACACTAAATATCAGAGCAAAAGATATTATCTAAATTATATGCAGAAGATGACTAAGCAGTGTATGGGGGTGAGTCCGTTCCTCCTCGTGGTGCCCCTGGATAAAGCCTAATGCTGCAGGCCAAACTGAACGCGGACAAATGTAACTTTTGTGACTGGCAGAACGGAAGGTGTAATCTTCAAACTTTTATAGATGACAACTACGGGAATGCCTGTCACAAATGAGAATATGATGAAGAAGTAGAATAGGAAGAATAATAATAGTTGAATAAAATGAATATGTAGAATAGGAAGAATAATAATAGTTGAATAAAATGAATATGAAGAATGTAATAAAAAAAAAATAGGTAGAAGATGAAGAAGAAGATGAATAAGGTGAAGAAGTTGATGTCAAAGATGCTGATGATGATGATGAAGATAAGTGTGGGAAAAGTAAAAAAAAAAAGGGGGAAGGGCGTGGAATAGTGAAACATCAATATCTGACAAAATAAAAAAAAAGTTACATAGTCAATATCTTAGTCACTACGAACGTCTTTAAAAAAAAAAAAGGCTATTCTATTTGATTGCGCTAAACCTCTATGACTTTAATGTCTCCGCCACCTCCCAAAATACATCCTGCATTATTCTTTGTTGTTTTCCTTCATGTAGAATGAACCTACAAGGAAAGAAAGGGTTTATTTTAATTCCGATATTTTGGTCCCATTGACTTGCATTGGGATCGGGTAGCGGTATCGGCGATATCCGATATTTTTTGAATATCGGCCGATCCTATCCGATACCGATACTTTCCGATATCGGAAGGTATCGCTCAACACTAGTCTTTGATATTTACAAACACATAATGATAGGGAATTTAGATAGTGAGCCCTAATGGGGACAGGGATGATAATATCTGTAAAGTGCTGTGGAAATTGATGGCCTTATAAAATAAATAAAATGAATACCGTAATATACCCACCATGCCTGCACAGATCCTGATAAAAGGTGTCAGGATAAACACTTCCAGCCTGGAAAGCATCTGAATGTTTCTGCAAGAGCTGGTACAACATTATATGTAAGAAAATGGAATTCATTCATATTAAAATATCATTTAATAGTGAGGAATCACATGGAGTTTCCTGCTATGTTTTTATATTTATTCATTTTACCCAACAATACCAGAATATAGTATATTAAACAATGCAAAAATTGTAGTTCAGTGTAGGAGATAAAACATCTTGCATTGTTATCAACAGTCTTTAATATCCGTGATACAAGCTGCATATTCCCTGAATCATGTGACATCTCACTTCTCAACGGCAATTAAGATGGACTACAATTTTTGCTTCAGAGAATTCATGCAAGTATCAAAATGAAATCTCATGCTGCAGAATTAAACATTGTTCATGAAGCCTGAGTAAAAGGGGCTGTCCGAACCAAATCGATGTCTGCAACCACTCTGTGTGACTACAGACTTATGAATCCCCCCAGCTCATGCACTGTGCACGGCGGGGATTCGCCAGTTTCTGACCCAGGATCGAAGGGTATGTACGAGTTATACATACTCCTGGCCAGAGCCCGTCTAGTGGGCATGGCCTCGCTCCATTCACTTGTTTTGTATACAATTGTATGAAGCGAGGCTGCGCCCAGTGGCTGTATGTATAACGTATACATAACCTCCAGTCCCGGGTCAGAAACTGGCGATTCCCCACAGCGCACAGTGCGTGCGCTGGGGAAATTGATGTCTGCAGTCACACGGTGACTGCAGACATCAAATTGGAGCTGACAACCCATTTAAGGCTCATTCACAGGTCTGATTTTTCAACGTACGAGAAAAAGACAGAATATTCTGATCAAATTTTGATCAGAATTTATTCACAGTTTATTCAGAATTTAATCAGAGAGTTTGATCTAAGTGTTATCAGTTTGTGGAAAAATGTAAAAAAAAAAACGTTTCTCCACCTTGTCCTTTCAGACAGTTCATGAAAATCGAATGTCATTGATGCCGCTACAGGGCAAGTGGGAAGACAAGCAGGGCAAAGTGCCATCAAATAGATGTGCCTTTTCTGGGCGGCTGCGGGCTGCTATTTTTAGGCTGGGGGGGTCAATATCCACGGCACCTTACCAGCCTGAAAATACAAGCCGCTGCTTTAGGCTGGTTTCACACGTCAGTGGCTCCGGTACGTGAGGTGACAGTTTCCTCACGTACCGGAGCCACTGACACACATAGACACATTAAAATCAATGCATATGTGCAGATGTAATTGATTTATTGCGGACCATGTCTCCATGTGCCAAACACGGAGACATGTCAGTGTTCGTGGGAGCGCACGTATTACATGGACCCATTAAAGTCAATGTCCGTGTGCAGTCCGTGTGCCGTGCAGGAGACAGCGCTCCAGTAAGCGCTGTCCCCCCCACATGGTGCTGAAGCCGCGATTCATATCTTCTGTGCAGCAGCGTTTGCTGTACAGAAGATATGAATAATCCATTTTTTTTTGTGTTTTTTCTTAAAGGTCCATGTCCCCACCCCCTGTGCGCCCCCCCGCTGTTCTGAAAATACTCAACCGGCTCCCTTGTTGGCTGTCGCTGCTTCCTGTCCTGGCCGCACCTTCTACTGTATGCGGTCACGTGGGGCCGCCGATTACAGTCATGAATATGCGGCTCCACCTCCCATAGGGGTGGAGCCGCATATTCATTACTGTAAATGAGCTGCCCCACGTGACCGCATACAGTAGAAGGTGCGGCCAGGACAGGAAACAGCGACAGCCAACGAGGGAGCTGGGTGAGTATTTTCAGAACAGCGGGGGAGGGGGGGGGGGGGGGCGCACAGGGGGTGGGGACATGGAGCTTTATTTTAAACAAGAAAAACCACAAAAAAATAGATTATTCATATCTTCTGTACAGCAAACGCTGCTGCACAGAAGATATGAATTGTGGCTTCAGCACGATGCAGGGGACAGCGCTAAACTTTAGCCGCACGTGTGCCACACTGATGTGCCACAGAAACGCAGGGGCACACGGACACAGATAATTCCGGTACCGATTTTTTTCCGGTACCGGAATTATCTGGACGTGTGGGACTGCCCTTAGCAAGGCTGGTTGTCAAAAATGGGAGGGACCCCACGCCGTTTTTTTAAATTATTTATTTAAATAATTTTAAAAAAACTGCGTGAGGACCCCTCTATACTTGACAACCAGCCTTGCTGAAGCTGACAGCTGAGGGTTGCAGCCCCCAGCTGTCAGTTTTGCCTGGCTGGTTATCAAATATACGGGGGAACCCACGCCATTTTTTAAAAATTATTTATTTTCAGCACAGGCGCAAGCTGATGAATACTCTCATCAGCCGTTCCTGCTCCCACTTATTAGAGGCTGCAAGCATCGGCTTATGGGAGCAGTAGTCCCATCAGCCGACACCAATAACCAGAGGTAAACTTTATACAGTACCTCTGATCATAGCTGCGGGCACACGCTGTCATTTGACAGCATGGGAACTGTGGCTGTCTGACCGGCGGTGGTGATTTTACCACCGATCAGAAGCGGTGTTTGTCGCACTATCATGCACATGACATCATGGAAAACATTGGATGTTCGGGCCCCCCATTCAAGCGAATGGGGTTCGGGTACTGTTCTGATACCCAAACTTTTTGTTACTGTTGTGCCGAACACGAACATCCAGGTTGCCGCCCATCTGTAGTGCTGATATGCCCCTATTTCTGCTAGTGATATATGAGTACACCCTGAACAATTGTGTCTACTATACTTATGTTTGCCCCTCTAATGTTTATTGTGGGCGAATGTGTAGACCATAATCACAATATCAATTTCTTCCACTTTATTTTCAGTAATATTGTAACTGTACCTCTCGGTAATTTACTTTTCCATATTCTTCATTAAAATACTCCAGACCTCTGTGAGCTGTAAAAAAATAAATATTTTTTCAGGTTCCTTAAACAAACAGTCTCATGGTGCCTATGCAGCGTCCCAGAGTCCTGGTCGTTGCAGTAATGTCGCTCTGCCACTAAGGGGAGCAATGTTATGTCTGATTGCACTAAAGGAGTTCACTTGACCAGGTATCACAGTCACACACTACACTTCACGCTCTGGCCACCAGGGGGAGCAAAAGGCACTATGTACTAGGCCACTCCTCACACTGGGGGTTGGATAGGAAGTTAGGGAGAACGCAGCCTGGGAGAGCTCCAGGGAGGACCTGTCAGAACTGGGAACCTGGCAGGTACCTAGCAGAAAGGACAGATTGTTACGGGACAGCGCCTGCACTACCTTGCGGCGGTATCTCAAGGAAGGACACGAAGAGAAGGATATTGTGGAGAATGTTATGAATAGGTAATTCAGAACCACAATGGACCTTGAAGTTCAGAGCACACAAAGTGACCTGACAATAAGCAAAAAACATAGGACGAGCTCTGAGACGTGGGAACTCTGCTGACCGCAATCCCTAATCCTATTACACCACACTAGAGGTAGCCGTGGATTGCGCCTAACGCTCCCTATGCAACTCGGCACAGCCTGAGAAACTAGCTAGGCCTGAAGATAGAAAAATAAGCCTACCTTGCCTCAGAGAAATTCCCCAAAGGAAAAGGCAGCCCCCCACATATAATGATTGTGAGTAAAGATGAAAGTACAAACACAGAGATGAAATAGATTTAGCAAAGCGAGGCCCGACTTACTGAATAGACCGAGGATAGGAAAGATAGCTTTGCGGTCAACACAAAAACCTACAAACAACCACGCAGAGGGGCAAAAAGACCCTCCGCACCGACTAACGGTACGGAGGTGCTCCCTCTGCGTCTCAGAGCTTCCAGCAAGCAAGAAAAACAAATTAAAGCAAGCTGGACAGAAAATATAGCAACAAAAGTAACACAAGCAGAACTTAGCTTATGCTGAGCAGACAGGCCACAGGAACGATCCAGGAGGAAGCAAGACCAATACTAGAACATTGACTGGAGGCCAGGATCAAAGCACTAGGTGGAGTTAAATAGAGCAGCACCTAACGACTTAACCTCATCACCTGAGGAAGGAAACTCAGAAGCCGCAGTACCACTTGTGACCACAGGAGGGAGCTTGATCACAGAATTCACAACAGTACCCCCCCCTTGAGGAGGGGTCACCGAACCCTCACCAGAGCCCCCAGGCCGACCAGGATGAGCCATATGAAAGGCACGAACAAGATCGGCAGCATGGACATCAGAGGCAAAGACCCAGGAATTATCTTCCTGACCATAACCCTTCCACTTAACCAGATACTGGAGTTTCCGTCTCGAAACACGAGAATCCAAAATCTTCTCCACTATATACTCCAACTCCCCCTCCACCAAAACCGGGGCAGGAGGATCAACAGATGGAACCATAGATGCCACGTATCTCCGCAACAATGACCTGTGGAATACGTTATGGATGGAAAAAGAATCTGGAAGGGTCAAACGAAAAGACACAGGATTAAGAACCTCAGAAATCCTATACGGACCAATGAAACGAGGCTTAAACTTAGGAGAGGAAACCTTCATAGGAATATAACGAGATGACAACCAAACCAAATCCCCGACACGAAGTCGGGGACCCACACAGCGTCTGCGATTAGCGAAACGTTGAGCCTTCTCCTGGGACAAGGTCAAATTGTCCACTACATGAGTCCAAATCCGCTGCAACCTGTCCACCACAGTATCCACACCAGGACAGTCCGAAGACTCAACTTGCCCTGAAGAGAAACGAGGATGGAACCCAGAATTGCAGAAAAACGGTGAAACCAAGGTAGCCGAGCTGGCCCGATTATTAAGGGCGAACTCAGCCAACGGCAAAAAGGACACCCAATCATCCTGATCAGCAGAAACAAAACATCTCAGATATGTTTCCAAGGTCTGATTAGTTCGTTCAGTTTGGCCATTTGTCTGAGGATGGAAAGCCGAGGAAAAAGACAAATCAAAGCCCATCCTAGCACAAAATGCTCGCCAAAACCTCAAAACAAACTGGGAACCTCTGTCAGAAACGATGTTCTCTGGAATGCCATGTAAACGAACCACATGCTGGAAGAACAATGGCACCAAATCAGAGGAGGAAGGCAATTTAGACAAGGGTACCAAATGGACCATCTTAGAGAAGCGATCACAAACTACCCAAATGACCGACATTTTTTGAGAGACGGGGAGATCCGAAATAAAATCCATAGAGATATGTGTCCAAGGCCCCTTCGGGACCGGCAAGGGCAAAAGCAACCCACTGGCACGAGAACAGCAGGGCTTAGCCCGAGCACAAATCCCACAGGACTGCACAAAAGAACGCACATCCCGCGACAGAGACGGCCACCAAAAGAATCTAGCCACTAAATCTCTGGTACCAAAGATTCCAGGATGACCAGCCAACACCGAACAATGAACCTCAGAGATAACTTTATTCGTCCACCTATCAGGGACAAACAGTTTCTCCGCTGGGCAACGATCAGGTTTATTAGCCTGAAATTTTTGCAGCACCCGCCGCAAATCAGGGGAGATGGCAGACACAATTACTCCCTCTTTGAGAATACCCGCCGGCTCAGGCAAACCCGGAGAGTCGGGCACAAAACTCCTAGACAGGGCATCCGCCTTCACATTTTTAGAGCCCGGAAGGTACGAAACCACAAAGTCAAAACGGGAGAAAAACAGCGACCAACGAGCCTGTCTAGGATTCAACCGTTTTTGCAGACTCGAGATAAGTCAAGTTCTTGTGATCAGTCAAGACCACCACGCGATGCTTAGCTCCTTCAAGCCAATGACGCCACTCCTCGAATGCCCACTTCATGGCCAGCAACTCTCGATTGCCAACATCATAATTTTGCTCAGCAGGCGAAAACTTCCTGGAAAAGAAGGCGCATGGCTTCATCACCGAGCAATCAGCACCTCTTTGCGACAAAACAGCCCCCGCTCCAATTTCAGAAGCATCAACCTCAACCTGGAACGGAAGTGAAACATCTGGTTGACACAACACAGGGGCAGAAGAAAAACGACGCTTTAACTCTTGAAAAGCTTCCACAGCAGCAGAAGACCAATTGACCACATCAGCACCCTTCTTGGTCAAATCGGTCAATGGTTTAGCAATACTAGAGAAATTACAGATGAAGCGACGATAAAAATTAGCAAAGCCAAGGAACTTTTGCAGACTCTTCAGAGATGTCGGCTGAGTCCAATCATAAATGGCCTGGACCTTAACAGGGTCCATCTCGATAGTAGAAGGGGAAAAAATGAACCCCAAAAATGAAACCTTCTGAACACCAAAGAGACACTTTGATCCCTTCACAAACAAAGAATTAGCATGCAGGACCTGGAACACAATTCTGACCTGCTTCACATGAGACTCCCAATCATCCGAGAAGACCAAAATATCATCCAAGTATACAATCAGGAATTTATCCAGGTACTCTCGGAAGATGTCATGCATAAAGGACTGAAATACTGATGGAGCATTGGCAAGTCCGAATGGCATAACTAGGTACTCAAAATGGCCCTCGGGCGTATTAAATGCAGTTTTCCATTCATCGCCCCGTTTAATACGCACAAGATTATATGCACCACGAAGATCTATCTTGGTGAACCAACTAGCCCCCTTAATCCGAGCAAACAAATCAGATAGCAGCGGCAAGGGGTACTGAAATTTGACCGTGATTTTATTTAGAAGGCGGTAATCAATACAAGGTCTCAGCGAACCATCCTTCTTGGCCACAAAAAAGAACCCTGCTCCCAATGGCGATGACGACGGGCGAATATGACCCTTCTCTAAAGATTCGTATACATAACTCCGCATAGCGGCGTGCTCAGGTACAGATAAATTAAACAGTCGACCCTTAGGAAACTTACTACCAGGAATCAACTCGATAGCACAATCACAATCCCTATGCGGAGGTAGGGCATTGGACTTGGGCTCATCGAATACATCCCGGTAATCTGACAAGAACTCTGGGACCTCAGAATTGGTGGATGATGAGATAGACAGAAATGGAACATCACCATGTACCCCCTGACAACCCCAGCTGGACACAGACATTGATTTCCAATCTAATACTGGGTTATGGACTTGTAGCCATGGCAACCCCAACACGACCACATCATGCAGATTTTGCAACACCAGAAAGCGAATATCCTCCTGGTGCGCAGGAGCCATGCACATGGTCAGCTGGGTCCAATACTGAGGCTTATTCTTGGCCAAAGGCGTAGCATCAATTCCTCTCAATGGAATAAGACACTGCAAGGGCTCCAAGACAAACCCACAGCGCCTAGCAAACTCCAAGTCCATCAAATTCAGGGCAGTGCCTGAATCCACAAATGCCATGACAGAATAGGAAGACAAAGAGCAGATCAAAGTAACGGACAAAAGAAATTTCGACTGTACCGTACCAATGGTGGCAGAGCGAACCGCTTAGTGCGCTTAGGACAATCGGAGATAGCATGAGTGGAATCACCACAGTAGAAACACAGCCCATTCTGACGTCTGTGTTCTTGCCTTTCAGCTCTGGTCAAAGTCCTATTGCACTGCATAGGCTCAGGTTTATGCTCAGATAATACCGCCAAATGGTGCACAGATTTACGCTCACGCAAGCGTCGACCGATCTGAATGGCCAAAGACATAGACTCATTCAGACCAGCAGGAATAGGAAATCCCACCATGACATCCTTAAGGGCTTCAGAGAGACCCTTTCTGAAGATTGCTGCCAAAGCACATTCATTCCATTGAGTGAGCACAGACCACTTTCTAAACTTCTGACAATAAATCTCTATCTCATCCTGACCCTGACACAGAGCCAGCAAATTTTTCTCTGCCTGATCCACTGAATTAGGTTCATCGTACAGTAATCCGAGCGCCAGAAAAAACGCATCAATATTACATAATGCAGGATCTCCTGGCGCAAGGGAAAATGACCAGTCTTGAGGGTCGCCACGTAATAAAGAAATAATGATCTTAACTTGTTGAACTGGGTCACCAGAGCAGCGAGGTTTCAACGCCAGAAACAGTTTGCAATTATTTTTGAAATTTAGCTCTATCTCCAGAAAACAAATCAGGAATAGGAATTCTTGGTTCTAACATAGAGTTCTGAGCCACAAAGTCTTGAATAATTTGTACTCTTGCAGTGAGAAGATCCACACATGAAGACAGACCTTTAATGTCCATCACCACACCTGTGTCCTGAACCACCCAAATGTCTAGGGGAAAAAAAAGGCAAAACACAGTGCAAAGAAAAAAAAATGGTCTCAGAACTTCTTTTTTCCCTCTATTAAGAAACATAGTACTTTGGGCCTCCAGTACTGTTATGAATAGGTAATTCAGAACCACAATGGACCTTGAAGTTCAGAGCACACAAAGTGACCTGACAATAAGCAAAAAACATAGGACGAGCTCTGAGACATGGGAACTCTGCTGACCGCAATCCCTAATCCTATCACACCACACTAGAGGTAGCCGTGGATTGCGCCTAACGCTCCCTATGCAACTCGGCACAGCCTGAGAAACTAGCTAGGCCTGAAGATAGAAAAATAAGCCTACCTTGCCTCAGAGAAAATCCCCAAAGGAAAAGGCAGCCCCCCACATATAATGACTGTGAGTAAAGATGAAAGTACAAACACAGAGATGAAATAGATTTAGCAAAGCGAGGCCCGACTTACTGAATAGACCGAGGATAGGAAAGATAGCTTTGCGGTCAACACAAAAACCTACAAACAACCACGCAGAGGGGCAAAAAGACCCTCCGCACCGACTAACGGTACGGAGGTGCTCCCTCTGCGTCTCAGAGCTTCCAGCAAGCAAGAAAAACAAATTAAAGCAAGCTGGACAGAAAATATAGCAACAAAAGTAACACAAGCAGAACTTAGCTTATGCTGAGCAGACAGGCCACAGGAACGATCCAGGAGGAAGCAAGACCAATACTAGAACATTGACTGGAGGCCAGGATCAAAGTACTAGGTGGAGTTAAATAGAGCAGCACCTAATGACTTAACCTCATCACCTGAGGAAGGAAACTCAGAAGCCGCAGTACCACTTGTGACCACAGGAGGGAGCTTGATCACAGAATTCACAACAGGAGAAGTGAGAAGTGGGATCATAGTACAAAGGAGATAGAACCAGAAGGAGTCGTTCCCCGAGATTGGCAACATCCTTCTGAGGCGCATAGCCGGTGGCCGGAGCACCAAGGAAGTAACAGACTCCACGCATTACTTCAAACAGCGGCAGGACAGTTGATTACAGGTTGGCTGTCTGACTTAAATCACCTAGACGGACATAGGAGGCAATTGTGGGAGAGGGGCATCGCTAGGGTCCCAGAATAACTCCAGGCCTACCTGTCATAAAGGTGCGTCCTAGTCATATAATCTGGGGGACGGAGAGAGAGAAGGAACAGATACGACAGTTGTGAGGACTATCCCGTGGTGCTCAGCAGGGAAGGACTACAACACACAGGTGCTAGAAGGTAGACACTGATTCCCACCTGCAAAGGGAACTTTGGATGTGCCCTCGGACCGGCCGGTCTCAGCCAGCCCCATTAGCAGTGCTCTGGACTGCGGACCCTGAAGCCTTCAGTAAAAAGGTAAAGAGACTACAACCCTGTGTCCTCGTTATTCCTCGCACCTTGCACCACGCACCATCACATTGGACACCCCTTAGCAGGATCACGGACCGGGTCTAGCCACCGTGACAACCCCGGATCGAGTACTCCGTGGCCCTGTGTCTGGGGGCGCTCCACCTACATATATACATTAGCTGAAAGTTGGCCAAAGCTGCAAAGATATGGCAGAGCTTGCTATATTGAAGTCTATGAGCGAGATACATTCAAGGAAGAGCACTGATTGCAACAGCTGTGTGACCAATCTCTCCATATACCAGTTCATCAAGACAGAATACCAGTACTTAGTACTTATACTTCGCTCATAAATTGGCCAATTCAAGTGTAACCGACAGCCATGATAAGGCGATCCTCTCTGATGAGACATATCCTAATGTGAATGCTCTCCTAGGCTGAAGCCTACATTTATATTGGAAGGTAGGATCTTGCTGTAATTAAAACTGCCGGTGGCTGATTGGTGGAGAGCTCGGTGTGAAAGCCTATGCATTATTTCCTATTTTCTAGAGCAATAATGCAATTCAGATTTCATATACTGTATATCACATTTGCATGCTATAGCATTACAGAGTGCCTCTTTATTTGTTAGTTGTAAAAAAAATATGGACATGTGAACAGCCCCACAAACTTCTATGGTTATGTGTTCTATCCATGAAAATAACAAATAAGATATATACGTGATTAATGGAAATGCATTTTTCTGTTGCTAGAACGAAACACACAAAAAAAGGGAAGGTGCCATTAAAAAAAAAATTGAAAAATTGAAAAAATGTCAAGTATTTTAATTTTTTTAAAATTATTATTTAATATGCTCATACACACAGGAAAATATACATAGGAAAATACACAAACTCTAATGCATCATCCTTTTTTTCCCCTTTAAGTTGTTTGTCAGGTGAAATGATCGCATTACATACACAGATTTCCTATGGTAGTGTAAGCTTTCTTTAGCAGCATTACAGTGCCATAGTAGAGCTGTGTCAGTGATTAGAGTGCAGCAGGGTGATAATTACTCTGCTGTGCTATGAACACTGCAGTCACATTGGTGATCAGCAGCCTGGAAATGTACTACTAATGCCAGGCTGCTGATCCCTGCCGATGATGCTCACGTCACCCAAAACCTCCTCTGCCTGGATGCTCCTGTCACCAGGGCCAGCGTTTGGGGCAGGCAGACCAGGCAGACGCCTGGGGCCCCCACCTACAAAGGGGGCCCCCTGCATCTGCAGCCCTTTTATGAAGTGCCCAGAGGGTGTACAGCAGTGAATAATGCTGTGCATTGCTCTGTTGTTCTGGAATGTCTCTCCCAAACCCCCCTTGAGACCCCCTCAGTGCAGTGATTTACTCACTGTGGTCCCGGAGCTCTGTGCTGTTTGCTGTAGGATCAGGTTTCACAGTCACATACAGCAAGGATCAGCATAGGCTCTGACCATAGTCACTAAATCACTGCTTTTAATCTGACAGGGCGATCTCCTGTCACTACTCTCTGGATGACACAAGACAGGAATATTGTCTGCTGAATCAGGGTATTATATAGAAATAAATGAATTCCCACGTGAAATAATAAGGGTGAACCATACACACATATAGTACAGGTGTGCATAGGAATCAGCATTTTTGGTGCATTTTTTTTGCAGCCAAAGCCTGCTCTCTTGGCAGTGAAAACACTGCTTTCAAAGCACCCATTATTTAGGGTATGTGCAGACGATCCGGAAATGGCAGCACCTTGGATGCAGCGGACATGTGCTGCAGTCTATTGAACACAGGTGATTCCGCATGTGTCCATTGAACCGTGCGGAATCACCGCGTCCAATACATTGCACGGGTGAGATTTCTCTTGTGGAGACTGAGCGTCTACGCAAGATAAATTGAAATGTGTATTTAAAGACTCGGCACTCAACTTAAATAAACAAGTGGTGGCTTATTGTTGTCCACTGTAGCAGCAAAACGTTTCGGTCTTACTTCAGACCTTCCTCAGTTAATACATAGAAGTTACAAAAAGAAAAAGGTGATAAACGAAATAAAGTATATTAAAAACACATCAAAAGTCAATTATGGTCAATTTGGATTGAAAGGAAAAAAAAGATAATAAGCTTGGTACCTGCGCAACCTAAACTCATATAGTAAGCAATAACATGAACAGTGACGGGATACAATACAGACTGAACTGTGTTGATGGTGAGGAGTAGGTGGTAATTAAAATATAATAACCCATACCAGATAACCGTGCGTCTATTGACTTGGATTAACCAATAGGTTCAGAATGACAGAACTTCATCTGGAGAAATATATGTGAAAAATATTCATATTCCAAAGAGTGGATTCTAAGGGTATGTGTCCACGTTCAGGATGGCCGGCGCTTTGGACGGAGCGGAAAACTCGCTCCGCCCAAAGCGCCGCCCCCTTCTGGAGACGCGATGATGCCGGATGTGTTCATTGCACACATCCGGAATCATCGCACCCCACACATAGGGCCCTGTGTTTTACCTTGCGGCAGCGCAGCAGGCATGTACTATGGAGGACAGAGAATGAACTTCAATCCAATATTGCAGCCAGCATGCAGCCAGCGGGTAAGGAAAGGGTGAATCAAACACCCGAAAACCCCGCCCCTATGGCTGAAAATTGTTGCCTCCAAATTCAGGTGACAGAGTCCCTTTAAGAAAATATGCATAAATAAACAAAACAGTGAGTTCAATTTTGCACTAAAAATAATTGATTATATAATCAATAAATATTAAGGCAAAAATAAAAACTGAGGCACCACAATCAATATGGCCTCACTTTCTTTTGCAAAAATAGTTCTGTAATCTTTGGCCCTGATTCATCATTGCCTTTATGCCTGTGATTTGTCTAGTTTTGTGCATTTTGCAGCTCTGTTTGCATCCAATTCATTATTCTATTTGCGCCTTTTAAAAAAATCTATTTTATGTTTTCTCTTGTTTTTTATTTTGTTTCCCACTTTGTGGGCAGAGTGTAGCGATTCCAGATGATTTTGAATGATTCTTAAAAAGTTGCAAAATTTGGCGTAACTCACCTCCAGCTCAACTCTAGTGTATTTTTGAATATTCCTGGATGTTTCCGCATGCCAATTTTAGCACCATCTTGAGAAACGTGTGCCTTTTTGAGTCAAACGTTTGCAAAAACCTTTTAAGGGCAGTCCCACACGTCCAGATAATTTCCGGTACCGGAATTATCCGTGTCCGTGTGCCCCTGCGTTTCTCTGGCACATCAGTGTGGCACACGTGCGGCACACGTGTGCCGCCCGTGTGCCCACTGGGTACCACACGGAGCATGCAGGAGACAGCGCTAAAGTTTAGCGCTGTCCCCTGCATCGTGCTGAAACCGCGATTCATATCTTCTGTGCAGCAGCGTTTGCTGCAGAGAAGATATGAATAATCCCTTTTTTTTTAAAGTTTATCGTGTATAAAATAAAGCTCCATGTCCCCCCCCCTGTGTGCCCCCCCCCCTGCTGCTCTGAAAATACTCACCCAGCTCCCTCGTTGGCTGTCGCTGCTTCCTGTCCTGGCCGCACCTTCTACTGTGTGCGGTCACGTGGGGCCGCCGATTACAGTCATGAATATGCGGCTCCACCTCCCATAGGGGTGGAGCCGCATATTCATGACTGTAAATGAGCGGCTCCACGTGACCGCATATAGTAGAAGGTGCGCCCAGGACAGGAAGCAGCAGCAGCGAACGAGGGAGCTGGGTGAGTATTTTCAGGACATGGAGCTTTATTTTATACACGATAAACTTAATAAACTTAAAAAAAAAGGATTATTCATATCTTCTCTGCAGCAAACGCTGCTGCACAGAAGATATGAATCGCGGTTTCAGCACCAGTGGGGGGGACAGCGCTTACTGTAGCGCTGTCTCCTGCACGGCACACGGACTGCACACGGACAACGTCCGTGTGCGGTACGTGTTTTACACAGACCCATTGACTTTAATGGGTCCGTGTAATACGTGCGCCACTGACATGTCTCCGTGTTTGGCACACGGAGACACGGTCCGCAAAAGATCAATGACATCTGCACAGATGCATTGATTTTAATGCGTCTATGTGTGTCAGTGGCTCCGGTACGTGAGGAAACTGTCACCTCACGTACCGGAGCCACTGACGTGTGAAACCGGCCTAAGGCAGACCAACTGACTATTTTTGACTTTGCAGAGAATTCATGAATTGCGTGCAACATTTTGAAGATTTTGATAGAATTTTAAAAATTTCATATAGTTCCTCTGACTACACTATATAACTGCTTTATTTTTTATTTTTTTTACTACATCCTCTTTGATGATGCTTCGTTTCAGAATCCCAATGCATGCTGAGATACTCAAGCAAGACATTACAAGGGGGCAGAGGCTGTGGTCACTGCCGCAGCTCATACCCCCTCCCAGGCCCATTTTTCAAGGTGCTGCAATATGTAATGCAAAAACACAAAATGAAACAAACGTTTATTTACAAAAATCATTTACGCAGAGTAATTCAAGTAAAATCATTCATTTTTTACAATCCGGGCACTTTCCTTGATTTTTGTGCTGCAAAATCACTAATGATGTCACTAAAGTCCAATTCACGCAGTATATCTGACCTTGTCAACCCTTGAAGTCCTGAAAGGGCGTTAAAGATTACAATATGTACATATGTATGCATGTATTTTGTAGAAATTTGGGCTGTCTATATCAAAGACTGCTGCTGGGCTCTATATGTCAGAGGCTTTTGCTGGGCTGTATATGTATGAGAGGCTTCTGCTGGGCTGTATATGTATGAGGGGCTTCTGCTGGGCTGTATATATATGAGGGGCTTCTGCTGGGCTGTATATATATGAGGGGCTTCTGCTGGGCTGTATATATATGAGGGGCTTCTGCTGGGCTGTATATATATGAGGGGCTTCTGCTGGGCTGTATATAAATGAGGGGCTTCTGCTGAGCTGTATATACAGTATATACTGTATATGAGGGGCTTCTGCTGGGCTGTATATAAATGAGGGGCTTCTGCTGGGCTGTATATATATGAGGGGCTGCTGCCGGGCTGTATATATCAGAGGCTGTTGCGGTGCTGGCTGTATATAGAATAGAGGCTGAGGGGCTGTACAAAGTGTATACACAGCACTATACTGTAAACAGGTCCACACTATATACATACAGTATACACAGACACACTGTAATGCAGGATATAGTGTGGACCTGTATATACAGTATGGTACTGTGTAGGACAGGAGCTGCAAGAAAGATACACAGACAGACACACACAGACACACACACAGACAGGCACACACACACACACATAGACAGAGATCATACTCACCCACCGCGACACTGTGAAGATTGATACATTTCAAAAAACCTGACCGTCACATCCAAACATAGACTAAGTGTGAACAGGTGCTGAACCTAAAGTTGCCAACTCGTATATAGTTAAGTAAATAAGGCAGCACACTGCAGCGCTGAAACATGCAAACATGAAATACGAAAATTGAACTGCTTTACTGCACTAGAAATATGAAAAATGAGAGCGTTTAGCGCATAAAAATGGCCAATTTTATGTGTACCTGGTAGCCACATTAGGGCATCTCTCTTATACCAGGTCCTAAACTTGCCTTTCCTCGCTGAGAATAAACGTCTCCATCTGAATGGGTACATGTGAAACCTCTTCTTAGACTAAAATTCTCTCTCTCTGTGGAGGGGTATTGGACCTGCTGTAATTAAAACACCTGTGACTAGGAGGCGGGAGTGCCCAATCAGAAGGCTAGAGAATACATTTCAAAAAAACTGACTCCCGCCTCCTAGTCACAGGTGTTTTAATTACAGCAGGTCCCATACCCCTCCACAGAGAGAGAGAATTTTAGTCTAAGAAGAGGTTTCACATGTACCCATTCAGATGGAGACGTTTATTCTCAGCGAGGAAAGGCAAGTTTAGGACCTGGTATAAGAGAGATGCCCTAATGAGGCTACCAGGTACACATAAAATTGGCCATTTTTATGCGCTAAACGCTCTCATTTTTCATATTTCTAGTGCAGTAATGCAGTTCAATTTTCGTATTTCATGTTTGCATGTTTCAGCGCTGCAGTGTGCTGCCTTATTTACTTAACTATATACGAGTTGGCAACTTTAGGTTCAGCACCTGTTCACACTTAGTCTATGTTTGGATGTGACGGTCAGGTTTTTTGAAATGTATTCTCTAGACTTCTGATTGAGCACTCCCGCCTCCTAGTCACAGGTGTTTTAATTACAGCAGGTCCCATACCCCTCCACAGAGAGAGAGAATTTTAGTCTAAGAAGAGGTTTCACATGTACCTATTCAGATGGAGATGTTTATTCTCAGCGAGGAAAGGCAAGTTTAGGACCTGGTATAAGAGAGATGCCCTAATGTGGCTACCAGGTACACATAAAATTGGCCATTTTTATGCGCTAAACACTCTCATTTTTCATATTTCTAGTGCAGTAATGCAGTTCAATTTTCGTATTTCATGTTTGCATGTTTCAGCGCTGCAGTGTGCTGCCTTATTTACTTAACTGTGAAGATTGAACCACTTCACCTCTGGATCTTCAGTGACTGAAGATCCAGAGTGAAGTCCTGCCGCACCCCGCAGTGGAGAATCCTCTTCTCGCGCCGATATCGTGGCTCCGCCTCCTTCATCGATGGTAGCTGAACAAACTCTCATCTGACCTAATCCGAGGGAGCGATCATATAGCTGAATAGGTAGTGCTTAGAAGCTTCTGTTGGGATCGGAGAATGCTGCCGCATGCCATAAGCTAAGCATTAGGTACACGGACGGTACTAAAGAAGTCTAGCTAGGCTAGCCAGGTCAGTGGATGCTGACGCAGGTCAGGTGCCATGACTCTGCCGCCCTGCGCCAGCCACTGAGATGTAGGACCGTAGCCAGGTCCCTACACTTTCAATAGTTTCTCTTTTGTTAAATGTTCCTTATAATTAGAAATGGTTCACAGCAAAGAGACGTGTATTTTACATGTTTTGAGATATTTATCCCTATATTGGTGGGAGGCCCCCCTTGGTGGGTGGCCCAGGGCCCGGGCCCCTTGGGCCCACCCCTAAATCCGGGCCTGCCCCCTCCCTGAAATGAAGTATGTTTACTGAATATACATCAATTGTCAATGCCAACGTACGCCTGATTAGAAGTGACCTCACTTTCAAGTGTGGGGATGGTCTCAGCTCATTCACTCCCTCCTTGCACACTGACAGTGCACTCTCTTACAGGCTCATAACTTCTGATCAGAGTTGGTGATTGAGTGCATTGTCACTGTACATATTGCGTAGTGACAAGATCCTACTGAGCATTCGTCAGAATTGACAACCATCGTATGCTCAGTAGAGCAGGGAGTAGCCCAGCCACAGAAACAAACATCACTGATGAAACTTTGTGTTAGGGTGTGGGCAGAGGCTGCGGCAGTGACATCATCAAAGAGGAACTAGGAAAAAAGGACAACAAAACAGCTAGATAGTGTAGTAAGGGAACGATAGGGAATTTTTAATTAGAATCTTTTTGAAAAGAGATTAGATTAGGACATTAAATAGACAGACATTTAGGAATAAAATACATTTTAGTTTTGGGCAACCACGTCCAAAGCCAGTAGATGAGCATCCAGATCTGCTCTTCTATGTAGGGCTACGCACAAAAGTCCCCATCTGTAATCATGCCCTTCATAGCTGTTTGCTAGACCAGGTGCTAGCGTACCAGGCTGGTAGAGAGCCATCTCCAGGGCAATATGTGGCTCCTGAGCCGCAGGTTGGGGAACCCTGCATTACATAGTAGACGGTACAGCTCAACAATGAAAAATAAGATTAATAGAAAAACAACCTCCCATTTATACATTGAAAAATTGAAACTCGTTGGCTATAGCTCAATATTCTTTAAAGAATAAGTTGCTTACAATATATTAAAGTAATTCTTAGATATTATACCATAAACCAATATGGAGCCTGACTTACCTATTTCTATATGTGTTGAAATACCACAAGGCTCACTCATTTGTAAGTAAAGTGAGAGGACGACACATAATGCAGTGTAAGGTGCCATGCTTCCTGACAGCTCGCGTGGCATCACCATGTGTTAGAACAACCTTTGGAGTTTGCTGTCCTTGGGGACATTGATATTGACACAAACGTTAAACTGTCCATTCAGTTTTTCAATAACATGTTACCTGTACGGCTCGTTTGCCAGAGTTTTTCCGGTGTCTTTCAGAGATAAATTTAGGGAAGATTTCCTGACATGTACAGTACCCTTGATGGATGGAATCCATTGTTGAGTTATACACTGGCATCGGTCCCCCATAGTCAGACTCTGTAATAAGGAAGCCCCCATAGTCAGACCCTGTAATAAGGCAGCACCCCCATAGTCAGAGCCTGTAATAAGGCAGCCCCCATAGTCAGACCCTGTAATAAGGAAGCCCCCATAGTCAGACCCTGTAATAAGGAAGCCCCCATAGTCAGACCCTGTAATAAGGCAGCAGCAGCCATTAAAAAAAAAAATACTCACCTGTTTTCTCCCTGGTTCCTGCGCTGCTCTCGCTGATCTCCTGACAGCGGGAACTGGGCAGTGACGTCATCGCGCCCTCTGTCAGTGTTGGTGCAGACGCTGACACTGACGGGGGATGATGGGAGGAGCGTAACGCTCCTTCTCCCATCAATGCGATCAGCTGTATTGGCTAAATGCCGATACAGCTGATCTTCCAATGACGGCTGGGGGCCCACTGCTGGCACCGGGCCCTCCGCCTGCTCAGGGGCCCCATAGCGGCAGAGCAGGGAGATCGATTCTCCCTGCTCTGCTGCAGAATGTAACTGTAGCTGCGCGCGCCGATAGTTCAAGTAGCGTAGCTCCAGGTGGGCTTTCTCAGAGCACCGGGCCCTGGGGCGACTGCCTCCTCTGCCCCCCCGGTAGCTACACTACTGGTGCTGTCCTATACAGCCAGTTACTATGGGGCAGTATCACACGCATTGTAAAGAGAATCTGACAGGTCCACCGTGCCCTCCATCTCACCAGCATTTGCTAAATACCCTGCCTAACCAGCCCTTTTATTGTGTTTGACATCTAAACATGCTTAAACCCCTTTACTCAAAGGCCTGTTTTCACCTTCCTAAGGCTACTTTCAGGGGGGGAGGGGTGGAGAGAGAGAGCTCCAGAATGGAAAATGCAGCTACCGGGCATGCTCAGTGTGAAAAAAAAGGAATCGGTAGCCGATTCATCCATTTTGCCTCCATTTCCATTTCAGCGCTGGGCGTTTTTTCGCCGGACACAAAAAACGTTCCTCTGTACGTTTTCTCTGGCCGCCGGAAAACTATTTTTTGACTGATCCGGCAAAAAACAGATGAAACGTTAGGCCATCAGGCGCAATCCGGCGCTAATACAACTCTATGAGAAAAAAACGGATCCGGCGGAAAAAAAAATTATCTGTTTTCTGAAAAATTTGCCGGATTGTGCCTGACGGCAAAAACCTGATGTGTGAAAGTAGCCTAACCAGGACAATTTTTTCATTTCTGACCAGTGTCACTCCAGGTGTATCCAATGAGGTGGCTGATGCTCTGTCTCGTTTTCAGTTCGACAGGTTTCGTTAGATGGTACCCTTGGCAGACGAATATGCTGTGCAACCTGGTGAAGGTGTAGTGTTTGATGCAGGAACTCTGCAACCGTGGCTAAGTGAAATCATTATCAAACAGTCTGGGTGGAATGGGATGATTTTGGTATGGATACAGATGTGGATTCTTCTGGCAAGAATAGGTTATTTTTAGTATTATCCTTGTTACAAGAATTTATTGCCGGGAGATTGGTGTCAGCAGTGTCGCAGAGATTAGCGGCATTGGCATTTTTGTAACAGTGGAATTTTTCGTAAATCAGGCCATGAAAGGTTTTCAAAAAGGGTCAGCAAGCTGTGATAGAAGGAGACCGGTTTCCTTTGAAAAGTTGAGTAGGTTGCTGGGTTTTTTTAATTCAGTTTGTTATTGTCACTATGAGGTGTTCTTGTTTTCAGCTGCTTTTGCCTCAGCCTTTTTTGGGGCATTTCATATCAGTGAGTTGGTTAGTCCTTGACGGTTGGTTGAAGGGGGTTTAAATTTGGGTGACATTCACTTGTTAAATTACAGGGTGGAATGTGTATTGCGATGCTCTAAGACGGATCAGTGTGGTCGAGGTAGGCTGGTGGTGTTATATGCAATTCCAGGTCATGAGGCCTGCCCTATTTCTGTGGTGAAACATTTGGGGAGGTGTTTCGGGTTCATTTTTAAGGCATGAAGATGGTTTTTCATAGTCAAAGTATCAGTTCATTGCAGTTTCTATGCAATGTTTGTTGGATTTGGGAAGGATGGGGGAAAAGTAAGCACCCAAAGGAGGGAAGGGCAATGGTCAAATGTTAATCTATTCTGATCTTTGCACCCAGAAATAGTCCCAAGGAGCCCAACCCGATTGAAAACCTTCCACCCTTGCATTGAGTACCGCGGTCATATACTCCATCCGTCTAATGTCATTAAGTTTGACCTTTTAAGGTTGTGGTCATCCTATCTGGGGATTATTGTGTGGTACAGTTGAACTTGAGGTACGCAATTTCGGTGGAGCAGATCAATAAGACCAAGATCAAAGTGAACAAAATAGTGGCCCGTTTCATGGCAAGGAATGGCGGAATAGTGGTTGGGACACAAGGATTTGGAGGTGCCGTCAAGGGAGCACTTGAGATCGGATGGGGTACATCTCAATTAGTGATGAGCGAGTATACTCGTTCGGGTTTTCCCGAGCACGCTCGGGTCATCTCCGAGTATTTGTTAGTGTTCGGAGATTTAGTTTTCATCGCGGCAGCTGAATGATTTACAGCTACTAGACCAGGGGTGTCAAACTGCATTCCTCGAGGGCTGCAAACAGGTCATGTTTTCAGGATTTCCTTGTACTGCACAGGTGATAATATAATCACCTACACACATAATGATTGCAGCACCTTGTGCAATGCTAAGGAAATCTTGAAACCACGCATGGTTTGCGGCCCTCGAGGAATGCAGTTTGACACCCCTGTACTAGACAGCTTGATTACATGTGGGGATTCCCTAGCAACCAGGCAACCCCCACATGTACTCAGCCTGGCTAGTAGCTGTAAATCATTCAGCTGAGGTGATGAAAACTAAATCTCCAAGCAGTTACAAATACTCGGAGATCACCCGAGCATGCTCGAGAAAACCCGAGCAACTAGTACACTCACTCATCACTAATCTCAATCAAACAGAGATTGACTTATGGTCCTTGGGCTTAAGAGATGGTGTTGATTGAGTGATTAAGCTTTGGGGGTGTGGCGGGCCCTGGCCACGTAAGGTGTCTGGGGCTGTGTCAGTGCAGAGGCTGGTTATTGGGAATGTCCATTTGGTGGGAAGTCACTAGTTGGGAATAGTGGCTTCTGTTACAGGTCAAGGTAACTTGCGGGCCTAGGTCCTGCAAGGGGTAGGGGTATTAATTACAGAATATTAATACCTCATCAGTGGGCTGGTGTGTTGCGGCCAGGGATATCTGTTGGGGTTGCTTCTGGACCAGGCTTTTATATTGTTATTATATATCTAATGTTTACATTGTTATTGTTTATAATGTTCTGCGGCGCCATTGTTGTGGCTGCCTCAGATCGTGGGTATATTGTTATAATGAAAGGCTGCTGTGGCCATTTAACCAATGTCACAAGCAGTCGTGTGTTTCATGTAAAGGGGTTGGTGAGAAAGTGGTTGCTAAAGATGGGGATGACAAAATGCATTCTTGGATTGTCATGATATATACTGTATAAACACATACAGTATATACATGTATATGTCAGTCTCCTCACTTATTATGTACTAGATGGCAGCCCGATTCTAAAGAATCGGGAGTCTAGAATCCATATATACTTGAAATTCGGCAGGAGCTTGAAGAGCAACGTCACTGGGCCCGCCTCCACGCAGTAGAAACTTGCTGTGAGGTAAAAATTCAAAAATCACACCAAAATGGCGGGCGGAGTGTGTCACAGTACGGCACGTTTCTGATTGGTCGCTCGCAGCAGGCGGCAACCAATCAGACACTGGACACTGTTGACGTCACTTATCTCCGGACATTAGCTCCGGACATTAGCTCCGGACATTAGCAGGAAGTAGTATTCTAGGCAATTATATATTAGATATCGCCATCCCTTATTATACAGTGCCCTCTCTTGTTATGTACAGCACCGTCCCTTACATATCGGATTCTTGTTATTTTTGTTATTTACTACATAGTGTCCTCTCTTGTTAGATATAAACTAAAATGATGGCTGATGAAGCATGGGAAAGATTCTTTCTGATAGAGGAGGCTGATGGACTGGTCTTCTGGTTAGATACTGCTCCATCAGCAGTGACTTTATATCTAACAAGAGACAACTCTATGTAATAAAGAGAGGGCGCTATGATTAACAAAAATAATGAGAAAATATTATTTAAGAGACGGTGCTGTACATAACAATAGAGGATGCTATATAATAAGGGACTGCACTATATATAACTAGAGAAGGTGGTACGTAATAAGGGATGATAATAAGAAACTATGTAATTATATAAATATATATAATTGTCTAAGGGTCCGTCTTTCTGTCAGTCTGTCTGTCACGAAAATCCCAAGTCGCTGATTGGCCGCGGCCAGCTGGCCGCAACCAATCAGCGACAGGCACAGTGTGGCCGCGAAATGGCCGCTCCCTACTCCCCTGCACTCAGTGCCCCCTTCATACTCCCCCCTCCCCCCCAGTCAGCGCCCGCCACCCACATAGCGTTGTAGCGGTCCGTTAACAGTCTGTTAACGCTGCTATTAACCCTATGTGACAAACTTTTTACTATTGATGCTGACTATGCAGCATCAATAGTAAAAAGATATAATGTTAAAAATAATAAAAAAATTAAAAAATCGTGCTATTCTTACCTTCCGGCGCCTTTCCCGTTCCTCGCGACACTCCGGGCCATGCATTGCGGTCTCGCGAGATGATGACGTAGCAGTCTCGCGAGACCGCTATGTCATCATCTCGCGATACCGCAATGCATTCTTGGGACCGGAGCGTTGCGAGGAGCATCGCTAAACGCCTCGCCTGGATCCAGGGGCCGCTGGAGGGTGAGTATATAACTATTTTTTATTTTAATTTTTTTTTTTTAACGGGGATATGGTGCCCACACTGCTATATAGTACTTGGGCTGTGTTATATACTGCGTGGCTGCTATATACTACGTGGGCAGTGTTATATACTACATGGACTATGCTATATATTACGTGGGCAGTGTTATATACTACGTGGGCAGTGTTATATACTACGTGGGCAGTGTTATATACTGCGTGGGCTGTGCTATATACTACGTGGGCTGTGTTATATACTACGTGGGCAGTGTTATATACTGCGTGGGCAGTGTTATATACTGCGTGGGCTGTGTTATATACTGCGTGGGCTGTGTTATATACTACGTGGGCTGTATTATATACTGCGTGGGCAGTGTTATATACTGTGTGGGCTGTGTTATATACTATGTGGGCAGTGTTATATACTACGTGGGCTGTATTATATACTGTGTGGGCAGTGTTTTATACTGCGTGGGCTGTTATATACTACGTGGGCAGTGTTATATACTACGTGGGCATTGTTATATACTACGTGGGCAGTGTTATACACTACGTGGGCAGTGTTATACACTACGTGGGCAGTGGTATATACTACATGGCTGTGCTATATACTACGTGGGCTGTGTTATATACTATGTGGGCTGTGTTAAATACTACGCGGGCTGTGTTATATACTACGTGGACTGTGTTATATACTGCGTGGGCAGTGTTATATACTGGGTGGGCTGTGCTATATACTACGTGGGCTATGTTATTTACTACGTGGGCAGTGTTATATACTACGTGGGCTGTATTATATACTGCGTGGGCAGTGTTATATACTGCGTGGGCTGTGTTATATACTACGTGGGCAGTGTTATATACTACGTGGGCATTGTTATATACTACGTGGGCATTGTTATATACTGCGTGGGCTGTGTTATATACTGCGTGGGCTGTGTTATATACTACGTGGGCAGTGTTATATACTACGTGGGCAGTGTTATATACTACGTGGGCATTGTTATATACTACGTGGGCATTGTTATATACTGCGTGGGCTGTGTTATATACTGCGTGGGCTGTGTTATATACTACGTGGGCAGTGTTATATACTACGTGGGCATTGTTATATACTACGTGGGCATTGTTATAAACTGCGTGGGCTGTGTTATATACTACGTGGGCTGTGTTATATACTACGTGGGCTGTTATATATTACATGGGCTGTGCTATATATTATGTGGGCTGTGTTGTATACTATGCGGCTGTGCTATATACTACGTGGGCAGTGTTATATACCAAGTGGCTGCTATATACTAAGTGGCTATACTATATACTACGTGGCTGTCTGTGTTACGTGGGCTGTGTTATATACTGCGTGGGCTGTGCTGTATACTGCATGGGCTGTGTTATGTACTACGTGGCTATGCTATATACTACATGGCTCCTATATACTACATGGCTGTGTTATATACTACGTGGCTTCTATATATTACGTGGCTGTGTTATATACTACGTGGCTGCTATATACTACATGGCTGCTATATACTAAGTGGCTGTGTTATATACTATGTGGGATGTGTTATTTACTATGTGGCTGTGCTATATACTACGTGGGCTGTGTTATATACTACGTGGCTGCTATATACTGTACTACGTGGCTCCTATATACTACGTGGCTGTGCTATATACTATGTGGCTGTCTGTGTTACGTGGGCTGTGCTATATTCTACGTGGCTGTGTTACGTGGGCTGTGCTATATACTACTTGGCTGTGCTACATACTACGTGGCTGTGCTATATAGGGCTGTGTTATATACTACGTGGCTGTGCTATATACTATGTGGCTGTGCTATATACTACGTGGGCTGTGTTATATACTACATGTCTGCTATATACTACATGGCTCCTATATACTACGTGGTCTGTGCTACTGTATATACTATGTGGCTGCTATATACATACATACATATTCTAGAATACCCGATGCGTTAGAATCGGGCCACCATCTAGTACGTAATAAGGCTACTGTACGTTCCTGTATCTGTGTGAAGTGTCAGTGTGCTACCTGATTTTTTTCTTGGACAGCGCGCAGACCCATTGTGCTGATCCTCATAATCAGATCAGAAATGCACATGCTCTGGGTCTCGCAAATCTCACTCTCGTATCTGTGATTTTCCCAGACATGTGAATGAATCTATGAAAGTCTGAGTCCATGTGCCGTCTGACAAAAAAAAAAAACGTGCAGCACTCGGACATGTCATGCGAATCTGAGAATGTGGCCTAAGGCTATGTGCACACGTAAGAAAAGAGGTGCAGAATTTTCTGCACAAAATCCGCATCTCCTGGCAGAATCTGCAGCCGCGGATTTTTTGCAGCATTTTTAATACCCATATTAATGAGCGGGGGAAAAGACGCAACAAAAACGCAAATAAAAACCACGGAAAAAATGTGCATTTTATGCAGTGTTTTTTCCTGCCAACACATCAGAATTTGCATCAGAATATTCCGCTGCACGTTCTTACAGTGTGCACATAGCCTAAAAGTCCCTGTCCTGTGTCCACCACCCTTCCCCCATTCATGATAAGTCTCTGATAGCATCATAATGAATTGGGGGATGGGAAAGGAGATTACCGGGGTCTTATAATGAATTGGAGGGGGAGAGGATGCTACCAGGTGCTTAGCAGAATTTGGACCTGGATCCCCTCCTGTATATTGGTCAGATGTATGAATTTTATATTCCCTGGACTTGTTAGGTGGGAAATGAACATGAAATACAGTGGGGATAATAAGGATTTGATACACTGCTGATTTTGCAAGTTTTCCCACCTACAAACAATGGAGCGGTCTGTAATTTTTATCGTAGCTACACTTCAACTGTGAGAGACAGAATCTAAAAACCCCACAGAAAATCCCATTGTGGTGCATGTGTTCATTGTATTATCTACATATATGTCATGCTCACTCTATGGCCAAGATGCAGGAGAAATCTATAACCCCTCTCCATATTTCTGCACCTATCAGTTATGTTCGTTCTTTGTATTTATTCCTCAGTACGTCCATCAGACATCTTGTGCACACGCCACAATGTCTATAGAGGAAACCACTCGTTAAGGCCTCTTTCACACTTCAGTCTTTTGGCGTCAGTCACTACCGACATAGTGACGGATTGACGGATCCGTCACAATTGTTGCGAAAACGGTTCTAACGGATCCGTTTTTTTGACGGATCCGTTACTTGGGGGTTGTCTGGGAGAAGTATCTACTTTTTGGAGCATGCGCAATTGAAAAAACGGATTGGGGCGACGGATCCGCCGAAAAAACGGTTGCGGCGGATCCGTCGCCCATAGGCGCCCATTCTATGGAATGGCGGACGCGACGGATCCGTCGCGATCCGCCATTTCGGCGTTGACAAAAAACGTTCCAATGTCCGTCTATTTTCAGAAAACGTCCGCCAAATTTCGACGGATCCGTCGCATGGCGGATGGAACGGACGACCATCCGTCACAATCCGTCACTAATGCAAGTCTATGGGAAAATAATGGATCCGTCAAAAAAAATGACGGATCCGTTATTTGAGGAAAATGGCGGTTTTAGACTGACGCCAAAAGACTGAAGTGTGAAAGAGGCCTTAGAGTTATTTTTCTAGTCTGGGTTTGGGGTTCCGTCATTACTGCTCCCTCACTAGCACAGCGGCAGATAACCACAAGCGTTATCTTATCTATAAAGTTCAGTGGCGAAATCTTTGGCTCTCTTCTTGACCATTTTAAGGACATTGCAGACTCTCACCACCAGAGGGCGGCAATTCCTTAATCTTCTCTTCAGAAGCAAAAGAGCAGAGAACAGACGTGAAAGAAAGACCGATGATTGGAAGGAAATGATCAGAGAAAGGCTATGATTGGATGGACATGACGGGGAGGCGGGAGATGATTGGAATGACGTCATCGTTGGAGAACGACTATTGGAGGAGAGCGCTGACAGGTGACTGATTGGTAGAGCGCGTAAGGACGAGGAATGCTGATTGGGTAAAGCTATTAACACCCCTCTGTCACGGGTCCTGCTGCTCGGTTCTTACTGCACGGTGCTTGTCCCGGGGTCTGTTATCGGCTCTGCTCTTTTCATTGCACCGGCTCGCTTTACGTCCGATATTTGCAGCAGTGACGGTGTTGTTCCTGATGAGCGCCTCCCTGTAGGTTACTGCTGTGTTCCGGGCAGTGACCGCTGTGCAGCCAGCAGTGCAGGAGGGTGATGTCTGGCATCCTCAGGCTCCCATGTAGGATGGCGTCCACCTGTTCCTCCGCGCTGCCCGCCTCCCTGCTGCGCTCGGCCGCCTATGTGGGGGGCTCCTGGCTGCAGTCCTCTGACGCCACCACCTTCCCGGTGCTGGATCCGGCCACTGGCACAGAACTGGTTCAGGTGGCCGACTGCGGACCCCGAGAATGCCGGGAGGCCGTGAGGGCAGCCGCCAACGCGTTCCAGTCCTGGAGGGAGGTGTCCAGTAAGGTGAGTCCTGGGCGGAGGGGCAGAAGTCGGGTCCAATGAGACGTCTCCCAGGTGACAGGAAATATCCAGTGCTGAGAACATAATGGAGGTTAGAAACGTCCTTTTTTGCACCCGTCAAATAATGGTAAATCTCCATGGGCAACCTCCCCCCCCCCCCCATCACCAGGTTATGTAGGGGGCGCAATCAACGGGGGCAGGAATGGCCAGGTCTGAAAGCCGATGCTGTAAATGTGGTAACTTCATCAGTCAGGCACCCTCCCCGGACCACCACTACCGTCTGTACGAGCTGGGCACCCCTCTATTCCCCCCCCCCCCCCACCACCGTCTTTACGAGCTGGGCACCCCTCTATCCCCCCCCCCCCCTCACCACCGTCTTTACGAGCTGGGCACCCCTCTATCCCCCCCCCCTCACCACCCTCTTTACGAGCTGGGCACCCCTCTATTCCTCCCCCCCCCCGTCTTTACGAGCTGGGCACCCCTCTATTCCTCCCCCCCCCCCCTCACCACCGTCTTTACGAGCTGGGCACCCCTCTATCCCCCCCCCCCCCCCCCCATCACCACCACCGTTTTTACGAGCTGGGCACCCCTCCAGCGCCCCTCACGGTCTTTACGAGGCGGGCGCCCCTCACGGTCTTTACGAGGTGGGCGCCCCTCCCCCGGCCGTTTACATGCCAGATACATTGAATACGTACTGAATATGACATTGGAGCTGCATTACTGCTGTAGGTAATATGTTAAAAAAATGAAGGTACTTGGCGCACAAATTGTCCAATTCATGAGCCCAACCGCCAGTGACGAGAGCTTGATCGTACCTGCCCATATAATTATAGGCTTTTATCCCAGGAGAGGCATCCTGTTAGGTTTAGGGTCCCAACAAAGGAGTACGCCTTGTCGCTGGCTGTTGGGCTCACACGAATTGGCCAATTTGTGCATTAAGTACTTTCATTTTTTAGCCTATTTTCTACGGCAGTAATGTAGCTCCAATTTCATATGGTCAATGTGTACATATTATAGCGTTTCAGTGCAGCTGTAATTTGTTATAAATCTTATACCAGCTTCCAACTACAGCTCTTCCCAGTGCTGCTCCGCCATCTTGTGACTGCAACTTTTGACTGACCGGGTATCTGAGGTAACAGTCACAAACTCGTAATGTAAGTCTGAGAACCTCGTTCTGGCCGCCATAGACTTACACATAAGCGTAGGCCACTGCACATCGCAAGGGAGGAGCCCCAGCTTCCAGGCTGATTCCTGCCGCTTACACTGAGTCCCGTCCTCCATCAGCAGTGCAGTTGGTTTTGCGATTGTAGTCACAAGCTGGGGATGCGGGACCTGGAATGGTGCCGGGAAGAGATGACTATGGCGACTGGGCAGTATAAGATTTGTCAGAGATCTTAGGTTAGTAGCACCACTCCAGCCCTGCAATAAAAAAAACACGCTGGAGTGGTGCTTTAATTAATTAATTTTTATATATTAAAACTATTCACTGACCATAAGCAGTGTAGGCACAGCTATGGGGGGGCCCTGTACTCCCTCGTATGCTAACTTGCTGGTGGGAAGAGAATATCATTTTTGGGGACACTATGTATGCAGCCGAGGACAACATTATTTTATGGCTGCAATACATGGATGATGTGTTCATCATTTGGAGAGGTGACGAGGAAGGCTTTCACACGTTTGTCACAGGCCTGAACGAGAATGATCTTGGCCTACGGTTCAGTTTTGAGTCGAATGCCTGTATGCTGCCATTCTTAGATGTACTGATTGAAAGAGGGAAGGATGGCCAATTAATTACAAGTACATACAGGAAGCCAACCGCGCTTTCAAGTTATAGGAAAGACTTATTGATCCCAGCTGAAAAACGGGAAGAGGGTAACTTGATTAGATTTATCACAAAATACACCAAAGGAGCAAGGGATCTCGGGGAGATTCTGTAGCATCATTAGTCCATCCTCCAGATGGATAACGATCTCAAAGATATTGTTACAACGTCACCTCAAATTACTTTTAAGAGAGGACGCTCCATTAGACAGGGTGGTCCACAGCCATTTTACCCCCCCTCTGCAGTCTTCTAACCCCACCTGGCTAGGTGGTCAAACTAAGGGCTGCTACAGATGTGGAAGCTGTAAATACTGTGGATCTATTAGTCAAGGGAAAGACGTCACAAGCCACGTGACAGGAAAAAACTACGTCATACACCAGTTCATTAATTGCAAGACTAAAGGAGTGGTTTATAAGATGACCTGTGTCTGTGGTATTTAATATATAGGCAAGACTAGCCGGGAGCTAAGAAGAAGGGTAGGAGAGCATCATAGGGACATCATCAATAAGAGAGACAACCCTGTAGCAAATCACATAAACAGACTACATAACGGTGATCTGAGAGGAGTGAGGTTTATGGGGATTGATAGGATTGCCCAGCCCCAAAGAGGAGGCAACTGGGACAAGCGAATTTTACAGAGGGAATGTATGTGGATTTTTTTGGTTGCAATCTCACAGCCCAATGGGCCTTAATGAGCAACTTTAACTTTTCTTCCTTCTTGTAATCATAGTCACCTAACAAGGACTCTAGAACCAGGGATAGCCGCCGTTGAGTGGGGGCGCCGCTGCGCAGGTCCTAGGGTGCCAACCTGCGCGGTAGGTAGGGTTTTAACAGGTAGGGGTTAATAGGGACAGTATGCAGTATCACCCTTTTCTATCCTTGCTTGGTGGTGGTCTGGGAGATGGTCCATCGTGTCCCATTTGGCCTCTATTGCCATAGTCCCCTCTCTTATTGTACATTGCCCTCATACCAGTATCCATTTTGTGATTGAAGTATATATAATTCCAAAAAGGTTTGCTGCTTTGAACTATGCGTGAGTACCCCAGACTGTAATGGATAACATGTAAAAGGCCGGGCTTCCTTGAGGTATAAAAGAAGGATGGATTGTAGAAAATCTGCACATTTAGTCCTCTAGTAGGGCAGCATCTATGGTGATGTACTAATGGGTACTCACTTAGATGATTTTGCTATTTTTGGGGCTGGTCAGATGTACTGTGCACTCATTTTAGTATCTAATATGCCGGTTTTGATCATGTGATCTTGAAACCAGACATGGCGTTTGTGGGTCAGAGCATCCCGGGGTGCGTACCAGCAACCGGAAATGATGTGACGTGAGTAAGCACATCACACACCGTGCGTGTACTAGGAGCTGGAAGTGACTCATCGGTGTCCGGAAGCACGCGATATGGAGACACATGAAGTCTATTTAAAGGGTACCTGTCACCCCCAAAATCAATGGTGAGGTAAGCTCACTGTCATCAGGAGCTTATCTACAGCATTCTGTAATGCTGTAGATAAGCCCCCGATGTTACCTGAAAGAGGACAATGTGGTTAGGTTATACTCACCCAGGGGCGGTCCCTCTGCAGTCCGGTCAAATGGGTGTCTCATGTCCGCTCTGGCGCCTCCTGTCTTCATTCCATGATGTCCTCTTCTGGTCTTCACGCTTCGGCGCAGGCGTACCTTGTCTGCCCTGTTGAGGGCAGAGCAAAGTACTGCAGTATGCAGGCGCAGGGCCTCTCTGACCTTTCCGGCGCACTGCAGTACTTTGCTCTGCCCTCAACAGGGCAGACAAAATGCGCCGGAGCCGCGGCTTGAAGACCAGAAGAGGATGTCATGGAATGAAGATGGGAGGGTCTGTATCGGACATGAGATGCCCATCGGAGTGGGACCGCCCCTGGGTGAGTATAATCTAACGTCTTTTTCTAATCTTTTAGGATACATCGGCGGCTTATCTACAGCAGTACAGAATACTGTAGATAAGCCCCTGATGACGGTGAGCTTACCTCACCATCTATTTTGGGGGTGACAGGTTCCCTTTAAGGCAGGTAAAGGAACGATTAGTTTAGCAATGCTCGTACACGCTGCAGAACGTATGTCGATACCCCCCTGATGAATTTAAAGATGAAACGCGTCGGGAGACATAAGTCCTAGAAAGGATCAGAGGACGGGGTGATATGAATCACCGCCGAGTATGAGATCCTGAACTCTCTGAGAAGGCACCGCATGTAGACCCGGTCCCATTGATGAGTATAAACCTTGGTTTTCAAGAAAATACCCATTTGAGTCACTTACTGAACATATGCCATTGTGTGTAGCACCTGGTTGGGAGGCATATATGTATTCTGGTATAATCTTTGGGTAGGATAAAAAGAGATGGAGAACTGCCCTCTCTATGTAATGTTGAGCTTGCTGCTGGATTGTAACACCATATGCTGTTAAGATAACAGAGGTTATGTCCGCTGGTTATACTTATACCAACTGATAGGACAAGACGCATCTCCGCTGGTTTAACCAGACGGGGATGGTATTGCGGCTTCGGGTTATATGTGGGCTATTTAGAATGAGGGATTTTGCCATATCAATAGAAAAGGCATTGCTAAATATCCCATTGAAGGTATAAGCAGTAGTAGCGGGGACCAATTCATAACTTTGAGTGGTCTCTAAAAACTGCTCTACCCATTTACCTTCTTTTTTGGGGGTGGCAGTATTGACTACCTCCAGGTTGTGGCATATGTGGTGTTTACAAATACTATGTTTGTTTTTACTTGCACTTCTTGGTTTAAGCACTCGCACTTTATGCACTTGTTTTCACTTTAGATATTTTAGTATTAGGAACAAAAGTTAAGTTTTACTATTCTTTAACCAGCTGCGAAATTTGGAGTATAGAGGTTAATTGGAGTATTGTCCTTGCTGATTAACCATAAGCAGTTTAGAAGAACAAATTAGAAGCACAGGGAACTAAAGCTACACCTGCATTACAGTAACCTTAGTGTACTCTGTGCACCCATCCATCCGCACCTAGTAGTGAAACGTGCATGGCCCTGATTCTCCTGATCTAATATTGTACGCGCCCGGACATTATTACTGTTGTGTTCATCTGCGGCCTCTTCTTCTCATTTCTTTAGGAGCGAAGCAACCTCTTACGGAAGTGGTATGACCTAATGATCCAGAATAAAGATGAGCTTGCTCGAATTATTACAGCAGAAAATGTGAGTATCCGCTCTAATTTCCTGGACGGTGGGGTTCGCATGCTATGACATTTGCACAATTGTTTCTTAGAAGACTAAGGTAAATATTGATTTTTCCAGTATGATCATGCCTGTCACTTAGTGAGAGTGTGTATATTCTCCCCATTGCGCTGCCTGTTTGAATGTGTCAGTGTATGTGATCTGTGGATCAGGAAGCCTCGTGTTCTCTATTGTCCTACATATGTATGTGTACATGGTGACTTGTACGCAGAGCAGTAAGGGTTACAGTGGTGTCAGCGAGGACAGCCTGCTGCATAAGAGTGGAGGAGAGAAGTGAAGAATAAATAACCTTAATGAGGGTGAAAAGGGAAGCAGAGCACTTTGGAATCAAGCTAGGGGGAGAGGAGCGAAGGTTAGAAATGCACTGCGTATCTGCTATAAAAATAAGCAGGCAATTGAACATAATAAGTTAATGACTGATAAGACAGTCATAGATGTAGGCATGATGGAAGTGCAGGTGTGCTGAGGCTCTACACAGAAGTGGGGCCTGTAACACTATAAGAGCTGGAGCAGCATCACGCTTGTAAGGACTTGCTTCCGCTTCCCGTATTCCATCCTGCTTGTCTGTATCTGTAGGTAGATTTGTCTTGACAGCAAGTTGCTCTGAAGAGAGGCCTAGTGGTTGTGACATTAGGGCAGTTTTTCATCCCCAGAATTTACGTTTTTAGAAATGAGGTGTATTGAACTTTTGGCAACAGCTACATGGGCATCAGTTTTCTACCCAGCTATGGACTCCTGACCCACACACAAAGTGCACAGCTTCTTCATCAAGGGGAAAGAGCGGTTGTATTTGTCTCTGCAGCTTGTTGTCCAAAGGCAGAAAACGCAGTGCGAATCAGTCACATAACAGATACAAGTATTCATTTTTATCGCAAGCACATTGTTTTTTCTTATTCTGTGAAATGCGATGAAAGATAAAGCCTGAATGTGAACAGAGCATGTTAGAAGCAGCCAATACTGAAATATCACGTTTCATCTGATTTTTCATGTTGAGGTGGACACACGATGTAAATGTGGCTGCAGGACGGAATAAAATGTCTGTTTGTTTTTGTTTTTTTTGTTTTTTTTTTGCCTCTCCGTTGCAGAGATCTTAGCAATCAAAGTATTGGCACCTTATGAGTTAACACCCATTCAGACTTAACACAAATTAACTCATAAGGTGCCAATACCTTGATTTCTAATATCACTGCAATGGAGAGATGAAATGTAAAAAACACAAACCTTTTTCTCTGTAGCTGCAGTTACATCATGTGTTCTGCTCCACATTTGGTTAAAAGTTTTTTGTTTTTTTTTTTGTTTTTTTTTTACGTGGTTTCTGTTGGCATTTTTATACTTTACAGAAGCAGAATGATAGAAATCTCTGGTATGTCCACCTCTTATTCTCAGATCCTAAGGTGTTCTGATTCCTTCTGCCTTTTGTTTATTTTATGTAATATTTTTTTCCTTTTCTAGGGAAAGCCTACTAAAGAAGCACTTGGAGAAATAGTCTACGCAGCCGGATTCCTTGAGTGGTTCTCAGAAGAGGCACGTCGCATATATGGAGATGTGATTTCTGTGCCCATGAAGGACCGCCGGGCTGTAATCCTCAAACAGCCTGTTGGCGTGGCCACCATTATAACACCAGTGAGTGGTAATCTGTCAGAACATCTAAAATAATCTAATCTGTGTGCATTGATTCTGTTACATCAGCTCCTTGGATTAAGATTACCCGCCGAGCATCAGATAGTCACCGGACGGTCGGCTTTACTGATGGAGTCTGCTGGATTGCTGCCTTTAGTCTGATGTGTATGGCCACCTTTAGGCTATGTGCACGTGGGGTGGATTTTGGCCAAAAACCCATGTAGATTGTGTTGTGGGTTTGCACCAGTGCGAAGGGTGAATTCTGCAGAAAGGGCAAAGTGCGAGAGAAAATGTACACATGGAATATGTCAGCAATGTGTGATGAGCTGGTACCGTATTCTGCAGATTTCATAAATGTACATCTATGTGGAACGTCTGTAGTAAGAATGCTTCCATGTCTGTACGATTACAACAATACTAAACTTATGTAGTATTTTATTTTTATGTAAATTGGAAATTTTGTTTTAAAAATATTTTTGCTTGTGTCAAAACTGGTAATGTTCACTTTAAGAGGTTAATAATCAGAGGGAATGTATAATAAATTATGGAACAAATGGAGTTCCTTGTGATCACATTCTATCAAGTAGATTGGTGGAAAGAGCCATTAACTTGGCCATAAAAGCCTTTGTGCTTGATCCATCATCTGATTCCCTCTTTCTCCTTCCCAGTGGAATTTCCCCAGTGCCATGATCACCAGGAAGGTGGGTGCTGCTCTAGCGGCCGGCTGTACCGTGGTGGTGAAGCCAGCAGAAGATACCCCATTGTCTGCCCTGGCGCTTGCAGAGGTAACGGTTTCAGGGAAAGGTTTGTTATCTGTACTATGTAATAGATCTCCCAGTGCAGTAATGCTGCTGCCCGCCTCTTTGATGTGTTTTGTAGCTCGCTCACCAGGCAGGGATCCCGGCAGGAGTATATAACGTTGTGCCGTGTTCCCGGGAGAAGGCGCCAGCGGTTGGAGAAGTTCTCTGCACAGATCCATCTGTAGCTAAAATTTCTTTTACTGGGTCCACTGCAACAGGAAAGGTAAAGAGTTTCCCTGTGTCTGTCATATAGGCACCTGCCATGATTATGTGATTGTCTCGAACATCAGGAATAAGCAGTGTATAAATAGGGCAGTGTTTACACCCAGCAATTAATCTTGGCGCTGTATCTCCTTTAAAAACAATAGGGGGTACTCTGATCAGAGCCGTCCTCTACCCACTCTTACCTTGCACTGAGGGCTTATAAAATCCAGCTGCTGCCAGATATTGATCAGCATATAGCTTCTTAAAGGGGTTGGATCTATCCACAGTTAATTGATCACTGTTTGCCAAGACCTCCTTCAGTAATAAGAACGGCTGGGGGTCCGGTGACCTCTGCTTAAGTGGAATGGTCGTGACGCAGGCACATTACCCCTTCAGTTATGCTGGCTTTACACGTGTTGTCGGCTGCCATTGTACGGCGGCTCATTGACTACATGAACATTTAATCTGCAGCCACTTTTATCTGTTTAGACCGGTCGTCTATAATTTTGCTCTTACAGAACAACTGTCAATACGATCATTCTGTGTACATAAAGTATCATTTTATAGTTTGCACTTTTGCTGCCAATAACGATGTTTTTTTTTTTTTTTAAAGCCAACTTGAAAATCACTGCATCCAACGATCAGTTTTGCTGGATCATTCAGTGTTTGTCTGCTTGTTTAGACTGCTCAGTAGTTATAAACGCTTGTTCCCTAATTTCTGGCACATCATTAAGACTCCTTCAGAGAACAGATTTGGGACTTCCCTACTGTTATGATCAGTGGGGTCTCCGCAGATTAGCTGCAAGCATTTTAATACATTTATTTAAATAATGTAACACGTAAAAATAGCAGCATAGTCCTAATGTTGTGGGTGCAGTATTTCCAAGCTGTTTTTTGTACATTTGGAGGCTTCTTGGCTGGTGGCTTGTGGAAGCTGTAATCCACTGGAGATTAATAGATTGAAATCATGCTTAAAAAAAATGCTGAAACGTGGCACTAATCTCCATTGGAATGCTGCTTCCAATCTATATTTTTTTTTTTCATCATATTTATTTCATTATATATCATTTTATATTCATTTTTCTCCTTCGCCTCATTGGGGGACACAGGACTGTGGGTGTATGCTACTGCCGCCAGGAGGCTGACGCTAAGTAAACCTAAAAAAAAGTTTAGCTCCTCTTCCGAAGTATACACCCTGACACTGGCCGAAGACGAACCCAGTTCATGCTTAGTGTCTGAAGGAGGCACAGGAAACCAGACCTCCCATATTTTTCCTCTTCACCTTGGAAGCGAAACAGTGACAACAGACCCTTTTGAAGGGGTCCAATCTCCCCAAACCATCAACAGGCGAGCACGTGGAGTGTCATCCCCACGTATCCTTTGCCGCAATGTGGGATCATTTGCCGGACTCCGCTCTGACCACCCTAAGGTAACGAAACCCTAGGCTGTACAGGTGCATATGTGCAGTCGTGTAGCCCCCACTGCATCACCAATGCTGGGACAGCGGTGATGGAAGGTGGCGGACGGTCCCTCCCCTCATCCCCTGAAGGGAAGATGGAGTTAGGGTGCCTGCACCGTCCGTTATACAGCCCCCCTCTAACCTTAAGATCCTCGCGTGGGGGGGGGGGGCTCCTGTGGCAGCGCGCATAATAGAGGGCGTCTGAAGCGCAGCAGGTGCCGAGGCCTTTTATTTTGCTGGTGGCGCGTTCTTTCTGCTGGCGGCGGCGCCGCAGTCTTTTTGGCTGCTTGTGGCGCCACGCCGGATATCCCGCCGTCAACTTCCGGTTCGCATGGGAGCCGGCTAATCTAGTCCCCGACTTCTGATAGGCTAGGCTGCGGGCGGAAGCTCCGCCCCTTCCGGCTGCGTCATCTTCCTGTGGGTCCGCCCCTCTTCCTCGCCGAACACTGGGGAAGAAAATTTAGGCCCCAGCTTCGGCCTCTTATAGGCCGCAACGTCGTAATTTCCGGCGGTACTGCCCACCAATAGAGTGCTTTTTATAAAAATATCAGCGCTCACACGTCGTCCTGTGACAGGATCCACGGGTCGTACGGGGACACAGACTGGGGTAAGTGCTACTCTCCCCAGCCTGACAGCCACAACATCTGTTTTTTTTTTTTGTTTTTTTTTTCTGCATCTCCTCTATTAGCTCTGATTATAGCATTTGCGGGGCACCATGTATAGGAGAACCAAATCTCATACAGTTTTATACGCAGCATGTGTAGCCTGTCGGTCCGCTTTTCCGCATGCCCAGAGTAATCGTCTCTGTGAGGTCTGCAATTCCGAATGCGCTCAGGAGCCCCCCCTGCGACTCAGACAGAAACTAGTTTCTCCCCGAAATGGGTCACGTCCGTGTTGCAATCTATGGCATCCCTAACCAAAGCGATGGAGTACCTTCAGACCCCGGCGGGGGCCAGGGACAGTGGTTCATCTGCTTTAGAGAGGTCTTTCGACTCGCAGGAACCTTCGGCCTGCAGGGGCCGCACTCGCACTAGGCAGATGCGGGGGAAACAAAGCCACACAGCCATCAGGTGCTTCTGCATCCTGGAGTTCCGCCTCTCACTCACCCTCTCCAGTGGAGAGTAGTGAACACGGTTCGGACTACGATTCCGAAGGGTCCCTCAATTTAGAGGCACTTGATTGCCAGGAGTCAGACAGTCTAATTGAGGTCGTCAACCAAACCCTGGGAGTAGAGGACGAATCCGCCTTAGTCTCAGGTCATAAGGTATCGTTTAAGAGGGCCAAACAGCCTCATAGGGTGTTCTCCACTCATCCGGAGTTTGAGGACTTTGTCCAACGTCACAGGGAGTGTCCGGACAAGCGTTTCTCTGGACAAAAAGCCCTAAATGCCAGGTACCCGTTCGCCCCTGAGTTGCGTAAGAAGTGGGCAGAATCCCCTTCGGTAGATCCACCGGTTTCTCGTTTGGCCTCTAACACGCTGTTATCCCTTCCCAACGGTTCCTCTATTATGGATCCAACTGATCGGCTCATAGAAAGTTTGGCTCGTTCAGTTTTTGAGGCTTCAGGTTCAGCCCTTTCGCCCTCCTTTGCAGCGACTTGGGTAGCTAAGGCAATGATTTCTTTGTCAGAATCTTTGACTAAGGTTCTACAGGAGAGGGATCTACCAGCAGATTTGACAGAAATGTCAAATCAGATAGCTCTTGCTGGGAGCTACCTGATCAATGCGTCTTTAGATGCTGCGTGGCATTGGCGGCCGCAAACGCAATTGCAATTAGAAGGGCCCTTTGGTTGAGAACATGGCGGGCGGATTCTACCTCGGAAAAAAAAATCTTACAACTCTCCCATATCAGGGGGGTCGATTATTTGGAGAAAAATTGGATCAGCTCATTTGATACCGCAGGAGGGAAAAGCAATTTTCTCCCACAGCAAAAGATTAAACAGCCTTTTCGTCGCCAATTCCAGGCTCGGTTCAAGTCCTTTCGTAATACCAGGTGGACCCCAACGTCAAACCCAGTTGGCCCAGGTCGACCTAATCAGGACAGAGATCATCAGGTCTCATACAGGGCCAACCCGTTGGGAAGAATGCGGCCCCAGCTGCCAAGATCAAGGGGATCTAGGTTTTCAGCCAAATGACTGGAGACAGTCTCTGGTCGCCACCGACAGAGTAGGCGGCCATCTACTCTTGTTTCCTCAGTCGTGGTTCACGACAGGTGGGTAAGAGAACTAGTGTCCTCAGGGTACAAGATAGTTTCAGTCCCCCACCATGTCTGTTCAAGCCCTGTTCAAAATTGTAGAATGCTTTCGACTCTGCGGGGTCATCACTCCAGTTCCAAAGGAAGAGAGATTTCAGGGGTTCTATTCCAACCTGTTTATAGTTCCCAAAAAAGGCGGAACTGTAAGGCCCATTTCGGACCTGAAAGGTTTAAACAGGTTCGTCAACATTCGTCACTTCCGAATCGAATCTCTCCGGACGGTCATTGCGGCAATGGAGAAGGGAGAATTCTTGGCTTCAATAGATATTCAAGATGCCTGTCTTCACATTCCCATATTTCCTTCGCATCAGAAGTTTCTACATTTTACCATAGGCAGCCTGCATTTCCAGTTCACAGCCTTACCTTTCGGGCTGGCCACCGCTCCCAGAGTATTCACAAAGGTCATGGCAGCAGTGGTGTCCATCCTGCATTCCCGGGGCATACTCATTTTGTCATATCTAGACAACCTCCTTATCAAGGGGCCGTCTTGTCAGGCCTGTGAGGAAAGTGTCAGCATTACTCTGGATACTCTTTCTCACCTAGGGTGGCTGGTGAATCTAAAGAAATCGTCCCTTGTACCATCTCGAAAAATCTTTTTTTAGGGATGATCTTCGACACCTCACAAGGGTTGACAATCCTGCCTCGGGATAAGGTCCTGACCCTTCGGCAGGAGGTGAGGGTCCTTCGCCGTCCGAGCCACTATACAATCCAGTTTTGCATGAGGGTCTTGGGAAGGATGGTAGCGGCAATAGAAGCAGTGCCATTTGCGCAACTCCATCTTCATTTTCTCCAACATGCACTGTTGGCAGCATGGGACAATAATCCGTGCTCTCTCAACCTCAAGTGCTGTCTATCTCCCCCGGTCAGGCAGGCTCATGGTGGTCAACGAGCCCTTCTCTATGACAGGGGAAGGCGTTTCCCCCAACACATTGGCTGGTAGTCACGACAGATGTCAGTCTTCTCGGCTGGGGAGTAGTGTGTTGCCACCACACAGCCCAGGGACGCTGGTCCTCGCAGGAATCAACCCTCCTGATCAATATTTTGGAGACTCGGGCGGTTCGGATGGCATTCCAGCATTTTCATCAGCTTCTGGCAGGCTGCCCAGTCTGGATTCAATCGGACAATGCCACAGCGGTGGCATACATAAATCACCAAGGGGGTACCCGCAGCAGGGCGGCCATGCACAAGGTAAAACAGGTCCTCTACTGGGCCGAGAAGAATCACTCTGTGATTTCGGCAGTCCACATCCCGGGCGAGGAAAACTGGGCTGCGGATTTTCTAAGTCATCAAGGCCTTGCATTAGGGGAGTGGTCTCTCCATCCTGAAGTTTTTCAGCAAATATGCCAGCGCTGGGGTACCCCGGACGTGGATCTGATGGCTTCCGGGTTGAATGCCAAGGTACCCAGGTTTGTCGCCTGGTATCGAGATCACAGGCGATTGCCATGGACGTGTCAGTCCTACCTTGGAACCAGTTTCGTCTCCCATATCTTTTCCCCTCTGGCACTGCTCCCAAAGGTAGTCAGGAAGGTCAAGACTGAGTCCCAGCAATCCTGGTCGCCCCAGGTTGGCCTCGTTGGTCATGGTACGCAGACCTAGTGCAGCTGCTCGCCGAAGTTCCTTGGCGGCTTCCAGAGTGCCCCGATCTACTGTCTCAGGGCCCGATCTTCCACCAGAACTTAGGGGCCCTGTGTTTGACGGCCTGGCCATTGAATCTTGGATTCTGATGCAGGCCGGGTTTTGTACCAACCAAAAAACAAACCTACCCCCAAAAACATCAATCTTTATTAATCATCTAGTACAATACATACAATCAACAAAAAATCTAAGTAAAAAACATCCCTGTTAGGGACCAAAGTTCCAGGAATTAGGGACACAGCATATATATAGAGACGTTTATATAGAGGACATTTTTGTGATACCAAAAAAAAAACCATATATAAAAACTGAAGAAAATAACAATAAAAAAAATCAAAAATGAAGAAAATAGAAAAAATGCTACATATAATATGCCTCTTCTGACCCTAATAGGCCCTAAAGTCTGATCTCCTTCCTTACAGCAGAGTTTGGCACCCTAAATTTGCGATATGGCACCCCCGCTCAGCGGTGGCTGTCCCTTATATCCCTAGGGGATCCCCCCACCCCCACTAGCCAATTAAAGGGATTGTCTCACAATAATCGCCATTACTTCTATAACCCATCATTCTTGCAGGTCAAAAAAGAAACTTGGGTGCACCATTTTGAGTAATTGAAGTTGGTGCCTAAAATATCAACTAATACCCTAGGGCAAAGGCGGAAAGTGACTTACAAAAGCCTGCAAATGGTGAATCTGGGTCGATGTTTTATTTTCAGAAACTGCAGCATGTCTGTCCATCCACTACAAATATCGCAATGCAGTTGATTCACTTAAGGGAGTATTTCCCCCTCCAAGGTGCTGTACCAATAGGTGTAGTAATAGTATATACCTCCAATTAGAAATGTAGTATAGTTTTTCTGATTCTGTCTCTTTCCTCATTTGCAGGCATTGCAGGAACTTGGGTATCCATGGTTACGACCACTCATATAGTGACTGTTAGCTAGTTGCTAGAGGTCATAACCATGGATACTTAAGGTGCTGCAATGCCTCAGAAAAACTATACTAAATTTCTAGTCAGAGGTATTTGCTAATATTGTTTTTGTGCCTACTACCTATTGGCATAGGATCTTGGAGATGGAAATACCCCTTTAACTGCGGATAAGCTGCAATCCCATGTACAAGTCCATGGACAGATGTGGCTGCCATTGTTTCTGGAATGATTATCTAATGTGAAGATTTGCCAATGTCGCAGGGTGATCATCAGACACCCGATCTCTGATCTGTAGCTTTAATTTAATAAGATCATTATTGTAAAATGTCTGGTGCAGGTTTTTGCTCATGTGGCAGCGCTGGCTTCATACGTTGTGCATCCCACCTGCTGCACATAACATAATTTTGCCGATCTCGCTGGGTTATTAGACCCAAATTCCGGCACTTGCACATGTCATTTGTTATATGAGACGGTGCAGATGTCTTTCTTCCTGTGTGACTGATGGCATTTATTCCCATGTGCAGATTCTGCTCCGATATGCGGCTGATTCGGTGAAGCGGGTGTCTATGGAGCTGGGGGGACATGCCCCATTCATCGTTTTTGACAGTGCAGACGTTGACAAAGCTGCTGCGGGAGCTCTTGCTTCTAAATTTCGCAACTCTGGGCAGGTACTAAAGCATTATTGGCTTGCAAAACGCTAGTTTTTTAGCCAATTCCGCATGCGATATACCCGCGGCAGGCGTTGCAGAATTGCAGCGGAAATTTCCATGGCAATTCTGAGACGTGTGCACTTAGCCTAAATGTTTGGCCACACCAAGTGTACACCGAGCCTCCGTGCTTGGTTTGAGCAGTCATACTGTGCCGACTTCCTTTAAGCCACAATAGCGGTGTTTACGGACTCTGTGTCTTCTATCCAGACATGTGTATGTACAAACAGATTCCTGGTTCAGAAAGGAATACACGATGCCTTTGTGAAAAAGCTGTCGACACTAATGGGAAAGGAGCTACATATTGGAAATGGATTTGAAGAAGGTGTGACCCAGGGACCCCTCATTAATGAGAGAGCTGTGGCAAAGGTAATGGTCTACCGGATAATGTCTTGAATTTCTTTGGACACCTGATGTTTGTCAGACTATAGAAGGTGCCCTGACAGTCTTTGTCGCCCGACTTTTTCTTATTTTAGGTATATTTAAAATCTAAATGTTAGATCCTAGAAACCAACCCAAATCTACGATTGATGTAACTGTAGGTGGAGCACCATGTACAAGAAGCGGTGTCTCAAGGAGCTCAAATTGTAGCTGGAGGCAAGCGGTCCAGTGTGGGAAAGAACTTCTATGAGCCAACCTTGCTGAGCAGTGTTACCACGCAGATGCTTTGTGCCAGAGAGGAAACATTTGGACCTCTAGCGCCCGTCATCAAGTAAGAAAGTATTTAATTCTTCTTTTTAGATTTGAAGAGACTCTGGTGTCCTCAGATTGCAACTTATAGAACGATAATATCGAGAAATCTAAAAATTTTGATAACCTCACTTGCCCATCAGGTTTGCACTGCATTCTGTTAAAAATAAAGTGTCACGGCCGCCTCTCCTTTTGCCGTATCTGCTGCCGGGTCCACCGCCGCTCCAGCCTATACTTACCTGCTCCGGCGCGTTCCTCCTATTTTTCCAGCTGCCGCGTCCGCCGCCGTCTCCTCTGCTTCTACTCACCCACGGCGGCGCGCTCCTCCTGCAGACGCGCGTCCTCTTCCTGGTTCTCGGCGGGTGCGCGTGCGCACTCCTCGCTCCAGCACCTCTCTGCGCACGCGCACCTCTTTCCTGAACTACAGGCGCTCCATACCTTTTCTCTATGATCCTGGGGGGGACTCTGACCCGGAAGTCCTTCAGCACGTCATGTATATAAGGTAATTCCTTCCTTTGCTCTTTGCCTTTTTGTCATTTGTGTTTCTGTGACCCAGGTCCACTTTTGTCTCTGCGCTACCTGTCTCTGCTTTGTTCAGCTAGCCTTGCTTCGCTTGCTTTCCTAGGCTTTCTTGTCCAGTCCCGTCTTCCTAGTGTGTTCCACGTATTCCATCCGTCTGGCGTCTGTCCTTTCCTGCTTCCTTGGTGTCCCTTCTTCCCAGTGCTCCCTTGGTTTCACCTGTACTCTGCTCGTACCAATCCGTACTACATCTTACCCCGCTCTGTCCATCCTTCGCTTAGCATCTTTATTTAGTACCTCCTACTACCTGTTTCCGGGTCCCAGCTTCTGCCGCAATAGTCTCCCTTGGGCCTGTCCCTAATGCTCCCTGTATAGGGGTTGGTCTACCTGGTCAGCTCACCCTTGGGAGGTTCGTTGTCGTGGATCTGCGGGTTCACTCTTAAATTTCTTAAAACTTCACATAAAGTCACTCGATTACATTCTAGGTATGTTGGTTACAAGTAAATGGGCATAATCTTCTTGTAAGAAAGAAAAGAAGAAAAAAACACAAACTATAATCCTTTAAAATTGATTATACTCTTTCAGAAAATGTTTGTCCTTCACTGCAGTTTGTTATAAGAAAAAAAAAAAAATTCCCATCTCCAAGATCCTATCCCAATATGTAGTAGGTGTAGTAATACTAGCAAATACCTCCAATTAGAAATGTAGTATAGTTCTTCTGATTTGCTTTGTCATGTACACCATGTGCAGTGCATTGCAGTAGCTTGGGTATCCATAGTTATGGCCACTAACCACCAACTGTCACTATTAATGATTGTAACCATGGATATCTAGGCTACTGCAATGGCCTGAGCATGGCATAAGCGACATAGTAAATCAGAAGAACTATACTACATTTCTAATAGGAGATATTTGCTAATATTATTATTATTGCACCTACTACATCCTGGGACAGGATCTTGGAGATGGAAATACCCCGTTTATCTGTATCCTGTGGGTTGATGCATTATTTCTTTACATGTTATATTTTGTTCTTTGAGTCACTTGAAGAGTAACCGTTGTTTTTAATTTGTATTTCGTAAATGAATAGTACACCTGAAAATAAGCAACTTTGTTATATATCAGAGAACTCTGAGATGAGTGTAGGCCAGCAGCCATTCCTTCCCAGTGCCTTTTTTTTCTCTGTTCTGTAATGGAGGAGCTTCACTACTGAGCATGTGCATAAAGTGCAGCACAGATTCATCTCCACTAAAGCCGAGATCATTAGATCAGGAGCAGAACAGACATTTATAAGACATTTCATAACTTTCCCAAATTCTTATGAAAATATTTACAGCACATTCTGCATTAAACTATTGTATCCAATATTATATATTTTAGGCGTTGGTGTTGTTCCATTTTATATAGACTTCACAGTCCCATTGCACACTCAGCAGCTATTCAGCTGTGGCTGGCACATGTATAGCTTCCCTAGCCCATGCCTTGCCTCTGATGTAACTATACTTGGGATTGCGGGAAATCGCCTGCAATCTTGACGTAAAGTTGCGTCATTAGTGGGCAGTGGTTAAGGTCTGTCATGGCCAGCCCTAAAAAGCCATAACAGCTATTTAATTCCCTGATGGCGGTCCTGTCTTAACCCCTGGAGCTTTTTTCAGCTTGGCGTTTTTGTTTGTCGCTCCCCTCCTTCCCAGAGCCATAACATTTTTATTTATTTTTTTCCGTCAATATGGCCGTGTGAGTACTTGTTTTTTGCGGGACTAGTTGTATATTTGACCGACACCATTGGTTTTACCATGCCATGTACTAGAAAACGGGAAAAGAAAATCAAAATGCAGTGAAATTGCAAAAAAGGGCAATCCCACATTTGTTTTTGTTTGGCTTTTTTGCTAGGTTCACTAAATGCTAAAACTGACCTGCCATTATGATTCTCCAGGTCATTACGAGTTCAGACACCAAACATGTCTAGGTTTTTTTTTTTTTTTATCTAAGTGGTAAAAAAAAAAAACTACAAACTTTCCTAAAGTTTTTTTTCGTGATCTCGGGTCAGGTGAGGGCTTATTTTTTGCATGCCGCGCTGTCGTTTTTAATGATACCATTTTGGTGCAGATACGTTCTTTTGATCGCCCGTCATTGCATTTTAATGCAGTGTTGCGGCGACCAAAAAAAAAAACATAATTCTGGCGTTTTTGAATTTTTATTCTCGCTATGCCGTTTAGCGATCAGGTTAATCCTTTTCTTTCTTTTTTTTTCTTTTTTTATCACTAGGTTTGACACGGAAGAGGAAGCGGTTGCGATAGCAAATTCAGCCAATGTAGGCTTAGCAGGTATGGTATTGCTCATAGAGTATTGATGGATATAGTTATAGTCTACATCTAAACTGATCAGACTTTCTGTTTTATATTAAATATACTATAAAAGTTCCGCAGCGATTATAGTGCAGCTTGAGGACCGTTTACATGCAGGTTTTATACAGTGGAAGGATGTAGTGGTGGATAGAGACACACAAAAGGCCCCCTGTGCATGAACATTATATGGGCCCTTTGCAAACCACTAGTTCTGCAATGATAAACACTCTTTGCTGTTTTGGGGGTGTTAGTGGGTCCCCTTTCCTCTTGGCCCCTGTGCGTCTGCACCAATGATTTGTCTGCTCCTGGAACTAGGTATATTATGCGGTGCAGATCTTGACACATAAACTTGTTTGTTTGTCTATGCAGGTTACTTCTATTCCCAGGACCCCGCACAAATATGGAGAGTGGCTGAACGTCTAGAAGTTGGTATGGTGGGGGTTAATGAAGGATTGTTGTCATCTGTTGAGTGCCCATTTGGTGGAGTGAAACAGTCAGGTCTTGGAAGAGAAGGATCCAAATATGGCATTGATGAGTATTTGGAAACTAAATACGTTTGCTTTGGAGGTCTCTAACAAAATATGATCTGACCATTCTAAACAACATACTCGGTGTCATTGTGCCACATGGAAGCCTAGTACATCTGACTTATCAACCTGACTGCACATCGGTCCTGTATTAATAGAGATTGATCTTACCTCATATGATCTCTGAGAAGGAGCCAAGCTCTAGTTTCTACAAAAAACACCTTTTTCCAGTGCAATATATATGGTTTATTGACTACAATGGTATTTAACCTGATTAATTGAGATGTTTCGGGAGTCTGTAAATTAGAGTTAGATGACTAGAAATTCGTTTGAAAACTCAACCCATCTTATCTGGAATACACTGGTATACTGTGAAAACTGCTCATCACTTCAAATTTGATGTTAACACTAATACTCAGCATTAAACAATATATTATTTTGTTATTTGTTTTTTTTTCTTTATGTGCCAAGAAGAAACTTCTCACGAGCAGGAGGCAAGGCAGATAGGGTGACATCACATAGAATACATTGAGACTCTGCAGTGTGATATAAGACTTGGAACAGCGCAAATACAATGTTTTGATATTCCACCCTAAGTTTTTGTAAAGTTAGAGAGATCATGGGTACAGTTTAATTGCTTTAGGGGAATCATATTATAGATGAAAAAGGGATAGAGATGGCAAACAGCCCATAGATAGTACATCAACTAACACCGGGCATACACAAGACCTATTCAAAAGCATGAATAATATTTTTTTATACTAGAGTATGTTGCATTGTCTAATGGGTAAAACAAATTTGCCGGAGTTCTGCTTTAAGTGATAAAATTGTCTGCTTCTAGCCACCAGTAAAGCATTAGAACAGTATGTAGTAAATGACCTGGCTCCCCATTAGTCGCATAACAATTACTAAAATATACAGTGAGGTGTATACACAAATCTAGTGCTCAAATTTGAAATGGAATGTTCGGCCAGCCAACACTATTAAAATGCCCTCTTATGATTTAGTGCCTTTTTCTGGCATTAATGTCATGGCTTTGTTACATACACATGCACATTTGTTAAAAAATCAGTTTAGATGCTGTCGCTTGCCATAGGCAAAGGAACCTAGACTAGCATCACCAAGGACCTGGTGAGACCCCACCTCGCCCTCTACTGTGGGTGTGATTGACATTCCCTGCATTGTCCACTTCACTTCTCAATGTCTTTGGTGACTAAGGAAGAGACCTGGACAGCACAGCAGCATCTGAACTGATCATGCAGAAATTTGGGCCTATAACAATAAACACATGATTTTTTTAATGCCAGAGTAAGGCTTTAAAATATAATGCGTTCAGTTTTTAAAAAAGAACCTGTCAGTTCCACCAATATTATCAAAGTATATGTGTGTAGTACTACAACCACATTGTGTTAGAACACACTGAATTTGCATAATGACCAAAAAACTGAAAACAACCCATTTTTATGGCTTAATAATTTTTTTTTTTGGAGGGGGAAACTCGTTTTAAGGCTGCGGTCACTTGACTTTCATTTCTCTATTCCAGAGAATCGGTCTGATTATGCTCCTCAGACACTGATCCGAGTTTAGTCAGAGTGAGATCCAATTTTCTTGGAGGTGGAGATGAAGAAAAAATTCTCCACACAGTCTGTGAGAATCGGACCGCACTCGCATAACTTCCAAGCGTGGTCCAATTTTTTTTCTTCTTGGACTCAGACTTCAAAGGGTACGTGCCATCCAATTTTTAAGAGCCAAATTCCCACCCCTCGCCTTTTTGGACCACTTGTTCCAAGGAACTAGAATAACAGAAGTACAAGTGCTATCTGTCAACCACGGATATCACTCGCCCAATTTATACCGTCATCTGCACAAGCCCGAACATTCATTTTAAGAAGTTGCTGAATCTTAATAAAGGTTATCAGTTTCTTACTGTTTTGTATTGCCTAAACATTTTTTCTCATTAGCCGTTCCTGTTTTGGCCATTTGCCCTCCAATGGCAGCTGTCAACAACTAACTTCATCGTCCAACACGTTTACTATGGAGAGAATTTGGAGTTTTATTTCCAAAAATAAAGTTCTAACCTTTATGAGCATATTATGAACTTAATAAACACATTGCTGGATCTAAAAGCAACATGGTGGACATATTTTGCATGTAATTTTTATCAGGGCCTGATTTGGTAAAATAATCTTCCTTCTACTGTTAGATATGTTTGGACTTTGTGGAGTGGCCATAGACTAGCTATACTTCTCCTGCATACTCCTATTTTTGTTGTTGTTGCTTTCTCTATTTCATATCATTACACCTTCTTTCTGTTAATGTGAAGAGAAGTCTATTTGCAATATTGAAACAAAACACTGTGTCAGGGGTGTCAAACTGCATTCCTCGAGGGCTGCCAACAGGTCATGTTTTCAGGATTTCCTTGTACTGCACAGGTGATAATTTAATCACCTACACAAATAATGAGTTGGTGATTAAATTATCACGTGTGCAGTGCAAGGAAATCCTGAAAACATGACCTGTTGGCATCCCTCGAGAAATGCAGTTTGACACCCCTGCTGTGTTTTTTTTTTTTTTTTTTTCTTTACCAGAAGTGCTCCTGAATGTGTACATTTTGTGTGCCAAATATGTGTTCTTTAAAGAGAATCTGTCACCAGGTTATTCTCCCCTATTTGAGATCAGCATAAAATAGGGATGACATCTCGATTGTGCAGATCACTGCTGCAGCCAATCACTGAGCTTAGTGACTATGCCGATGTAGATCGCATGAGCCCCTGATTCCAGAGATTAGCTGCCAAAGTGGTGCGGGTTGTCAGTGTGACATCTTCCCCCACCCGCATCCCCGAGCAGTGGTGAGGAGCCGATGCAGGAGAGGGGGCTCATACGATCAGTCTTTATTTTGCATTACAGGAAGCATTTGGAGTCCAGATTTCCTCTCTTCTAAAAGTGGAAGCCCCCTTTAATCTCTACTTTAATACAAAAAAAGCTATCAAATGCTTGTCTGTTGCCCAAAAAAAGTTTTGATTGTTTTAAAGAAAAGCACATTAAAAAAAATGACATGTGACATGATCAACATGGAGATGTTAGTGGTGATCTATAGACCTAAAAAGGACCATGTTTACTCAGAAACAAATGATCACCAGGCAGATTTACGTGGCCCTTGCTCGTCATTGGTACTCGCTGGTACAGTCGACATCTGACGGCCAACAAAAGTCTGCCAGGTGCTTGCCAATTGTGGACAGTGAAGCAGGTCACCATAATGGCTGCCATTGGAAAATGCAAAGCAAGACCTCATTTTCTGATACATTGGAATACTGCTCCGTCCCATGTCTAATAGTATTCTAATCGTATGACTGTCTCCCTGGTGCCTTCAGTGTGAACAGGTGTGTGTCTTTGCATAAAATCCCCATTTAAGGTCCTCTTTTATATTGATGTGCTAAGAATCTAGGCCTATAGAGACTTTTCTTCAGAAATCCTATTTTATGTAAGGTTCTATGCATACAGCTAGACTCTTGGACCATGTAAGTGATGACAGGCTGTGATATGCTGTATTCCCTAGTCCCGCAACCCTGACCTCCCCACCAGCACCGCCTGTGTATTCAGGCAATTAGCACAAACCTGATTGACGTATACAGGTAACTATTTTTCTGCATCCTACCTACCATGGCACTTTTAAGCGCTAACTGGAGAGAAAAAAAAATCTGCTTATCCCATGTAGACGTGGCTGCATTACACACTGCCGTCAGAAGTATATGTTGCTGTACGCTATACTATACATTAGTCAAGGAGTTTGTATGTTCTCCCCATGTTTGCGTGTGTCTCCTTTAGATACTCAGTTTTCCTCCAATTCAAATACCAATGGAGAATTTAGATTTTGAGCCCCAATGGGGACAGTGATGAAAAAATACTTGCTACAGATTATGTTGGCGCTATATCAGCAAACATAAATGTATAATTGTTTATTAATGAATTCTTGAATTCCCTTTTTTGTGGTACTTGTAATGTCTTCCAGTGTGATCATGATTAATAAAAAGTTTACTGATATCTATGATTTTATTGTATTTATCCATGTTGAATGTGCTTTTTGAAGAAATATGGATTTGAAATGTTAAGAAATGTTGCATCACGAAAATACAACCATGGGCCTTTTTGCAGTGCAGTTTACATATGTTACCAGATCTGACATTAGATTACATATGATTAACCCCTTGATTACCCCAGCTTTTTGCGTTGTCGTTTTTCGCTCCCCTCCTTCCCAGATAGATATATATATATATATATATATATACAGCTCAGCGTTTAAACTTATCTGCGGGTGCAAAGCCTTTAGGGAGCCCGTCCACCGGCTATCCTCAGTCCATATATTCAAACAGAAAATAGGCAGCACTCCATAGTCTTGAATATCTTGTGCAGTTTATTCAGACCCACATGTCTTAATCGCAACGTTTCGGCTCAGACTGAGCCTTTCTCAAGCTTGAGAAAGGCTCAGTCTGAGCCGAAACGTTGCGATTAAGACATGTGGGTCTGAATAAACTGCACAAGATATTCAAGACTATGGAGTGCTGCCTATTTTCTGTTTGAATATATATATATATATATATATATATATATATATATATATATATATATATATATTTCTCCGTCGCCTCATTGGGGGACACAGACCGTGGGTGTATGCTGCTGCCACCAGGAGGCTGACACTAAGTAATACAAAGAAAGTTAACTCCTCCCCTGCAGTATACACCCTCCTGCTGGCCCCCAGCTAACCAGTTCTTGCTTAGTGTCCGTAGGAGGCACACGGACGGGTCTGCTATTCAGACCCAAAGAACTCTTTTTACTTTAGCCTTTTACAACGGACGAAGGGGGCGACGGATTCTTTCATGTTCCGATCTCTCCCGAACCAACAACAGGCGAGCACGGGAGTTTCACCTCTCCGTATCCTCTCCTGCGACGTGGGAAGCCACTGCCTGAGCTGATTTTAGGGGCGACGGGCCCCTTCAAGGGCACCGATCTCCCCCTCCCTTATCAGACGAGCACTGGAGTTTCACCTTCAGTATCCTCTTCTGCAGCCAGGCCTATTGCCGGACATTCAGCCCTGTCCACCAGGTTTTACCCTCGGCTGTACAGAGGCACTTATCAGCGTGGCGTCCGAGCAACCCCCACTGCACCACCACTATTAAGAGCGGATGGTACAAGGAGGCGGACGGTTCCTCTCCACCTCCCTGCTAAAGGAACGATGGATTGAGGACTTTTCTTATCCCTGCACCGTCCAAACAGCAGCAACAGCAGAGGATCTTTTCTCAACCTCTGACCTGCTGAACAAAGCTGCATACTGGGGTAAGTGCTGGGACTCGAGCGGTTGGAGGGCTCTGCGCATCTGGCGGTTTATTCCCTCGTTCGGCGCCGGCTGGCTTCAAAAATTTAGCCCCCGGCTTCGGGTTTGTGTAGGCCGCAAACCGGAACTCTTCAGGCTCCGCCCCCCCTATTCAGGTGCCTCTCATTCAGGACGAGAGCTCTATTCTCGGCGGCCATCTTCATCCTCCTGCCATTTCCGGACACGAGCTCATCCGGAAGTGGCTGCTGCATTGCAGCGGCGGTACTCAGCGCTGAACACAGCGCTATTCCAGACGGGGGGCTCAGAATCTCGGTGAGGAGAATCCTCCCTCCGCACCCCTCCCCCGCACGCACCCCGGCAGCATAAAGGGACTAGCGTTCCCTCTTTTTTAATACTTAACACCTGCAATCTCTCCAGCAGCCTCTGGTCTTAAAGGCACAGGTCTTAAGGGTACATGACCGCATTCCCTGGCCTTAAAGACACATGCCCCTTATAGGTACATGTCCAGCTTTCCCTGGCTTTAACACATGACCAGCATCCCCTGGTCTTAAAGGTTCCCTAGTTTTTAAAAAGGGGCACATTACCAGCATTCTCTTATCTTTAAGTCATGACCAGCCAGGAGCCGGTCACCTTCCACAGAGTACTTAGTTCAAATGAGCTCAGGAGCCCTCCGCCGCCGATCCCGGCTCTTCCCAGAGTACCTGGTTCCCCTCAAGGGGCTTCACCTCTGGCATAATCTTTGAAAAATGTCCCAGTCTTAAAGGCACATGACCAGTATTCCTGGTCTTAAAGGCGCATGACCAGTATTCCTGGTCTTAAAGGCACGTGACCAGTATTCCTGGTCTTAAAGGCACGTGACCTGTATTCCCTGGTCTTAAAGGCACGTGACCAGTATGCCCTGGTTTTAAGGGCACGTGACCAGTATGCCCTGGTCTTAAAGGAACATGACCAGTATGCCCTGGTCTTAAAGGCACATGACCAGTATGCCCTGGTTTTAAAGGCACATGACCAGTATGCCCTGGTCTTAAAGGCATGTGACCAATATTCCCTGGTTTTATAGGATCATGACCAGTATGCCCTGGTCTTAAAGGCATGTGACCAATATTCCCTGGTTTTATAGGATCATGACCAGTATGCCCTGGTCTTAAAGGCATGTGACCAATATCCCCTGGTTTTATAGGATCATGACCAGTATGCCCTGGTCGTAAAAGCACATGACCAGTATGGCCTGGTCTTAAAGGCACATGACCAGTATGTCCTCGATTTTAAAGGTACATGACAAGTATGTCCTGTTTCTTAAAGGCACATGACCAGTATTCCCTGGTCTTAAAGGCGCATGACCAGTATTCCTGGTCTTAAAGGCACGTGACCAGTATTCCTGGTCTTAAAGGCACGTGACCTGTATTCCCTTGTCTTAAAGGCACGTGACCAGTATGCCCTGGTTTTAAGGGCACGTGACCAGTATGCCCTGGTCTTAAAGGAACATGACCAGTATGCCCTGGTCTTAAAGGCACATGACCAGTATGCCCTGGTTTTAAAGGCACATGACCAGTATGCCCTGGTCTTAAAGGCATGTGACCAATATTCCCTGGTTTTATAGGATCATGACCAGTATGCCCTGGTCTTAAAGGCATGTGACCAATATTCCCTGGTTTTATAGGATCATGACCAGTATGCCCTGGTCTTAAAGGCATGTGACCAATATCCCCTGGTTTTATAGGATCATGACCAGTATGCCCTGGTCGTAAAAGCACATGACCAGTATGGCCTGGTCTTAAAGGCACATGACCAGTATGTCCTCGATTTTAAAGGTACATGACAAGTATGTCCTGTTTCTTAAAGGCACATGACCAGTATTCCCTGGTCTTAAAGGCGCATGCCCAGTATTTACTGGTCTCAAGAGAACATCGATCCGAGGCTGGTCACCCTAACTGAGCTCTGGAGCCTTCCGCCGCTCATCCCCTATCCACAACCCATGGTTTCTCTGACAAGAGATGGAATCCCTCTGTGAACACTCTGTGGCTCGGAGTGCTCGCAGGACCGATATACATTGTCCCTCTCCTACATGGGAGCCGTCGGCTAGCAGGGGCCGCAAGTGTTCTAGGAAATCGTACAGGCGTCTAGAAAACGGAAGTTTTCACTTCCTGATCTCTCCCCTATGATTTGTTGAGTACTACGCTGAATATGGATCGCATATTGCCTTGGATTGCCAGAGCTTCAGCAAAAGAGGGACTCTCCTATTTATACCATCAACAAATTGACGAGTGATTCACTGGACAGAAGCCTCTAAGTAGGTTGCCATACCTGGTCTGTTTTTTATGGGCAACGGGTCCTTTAAAAGGCACCGTTTCCCCCCCCCCCCCCCCACATCTTCAACACACGAACACATGCAGTGTCGCCTCCATGTATCCTCTTCTGCATCCAGGCCTAACACCAGACAACCTGCCCTGTCCACCCGGGGACCTCAACTCTGGGGATGTACAGAGGCACTTATTTTTGGCGTCCGAGCACCCCCCTTTGTATCACCACTATTCAGCGGATGATGCAAGAAAGCGGACGATCCCTCTCCACGTCCCTGTTAAGAGGATGATGGATCGAGGGTTCCTAATTTTCTACTCTGCACGACAATGGCAAGAGACCTGCTGGTTGCAGCCCTGCTTTTTGCCATTTGGCAGTCTAATCGGGTAGAATTTCTTGTGGTATACCTACCACTATCTCCGCCCGATGTATCATCAATTAAAATACCACAGACTGTCAGATAGCAAATCTGGTGCGTACCGTCTTGTGGTTTCGGGTTCAGCGCTCTCCACCACATGGGTTGCTTGACCAATAGTCTCCTGGTCAGAGACCTTAACTACTTCGAATCAAATCTTCTGAGCGGGAGACTAACAAGGGATCGTGTCTTTTCTACAGACCCATCCAGCAGTGGAAGCGTTGTCCAGGACAGTCTAGATCTAAGGAATCTTGGTTTCAAAAAGGAGGCAACGAAAAGTAAGATTATTCCTGGACCTCAAACTTCTAACAACCTTTCACAGGCTCCTCCTTTTTCAGATGGAGTTCCTCCGCTCAGCCATCGACATTTGGGATTCTTACCCTCACATGCCTATTTTTTTCCCCTCTACAATAATCTCTTCGCCTTTCCATTCGCGAACAGCAAGGGTCATAGCGGTGGTCATGTGCTTCTTGCATCCTAGATGCATAGTTGTCCTGCCCTACTTGGTTGACCTTCTAGCCGCTCTTCAAGGACCACGCTGAGTCATCTATATCACTTGCATTACCCTCTCACTTGGGCTAGCAGCTAAACTTAGACAAGTTTTTTCCTCATTCCCAGCCCAGCAGATCCTCTTTGAGGATGATCCTGCACAAGAAGGATGTTGATTCTCTCTCGAGTCAAGGTCGTGGCCCTTCAACAGGGAGCTTGTGCACTTGATCTCTCTTTCTCTCGGTTCATTCAATTCGCTAGTCGGGTTCTGAGGAAAAAGTCGACAACGGAAGAAGTATCTTTCGCTCCTCTCGTTTGCAGCAAGTGAATCAGGCTTTCAAAGTTAGTCTCTAAGCTCCATCCTAATCCAGAGCCTTCTCCTGGTCCAATGGTTATTAGGGAATACCGATGCCAGTCTTCTTCTCCCGATCATTTCTCTGGACATCCGAACGGTACGGCTAATCCTACAGCAGGTCCACTGCCTTTTAGATGGATCAACCATCCGTCTTCAATTGGATAATGCCACGGCTGTACCATACGTCAATCATCTAGCAGGTACCCACAGTCAAGCGCCATGGCCGAGGTACCTCGCACTCTCTGATGGGCCGAGATCTATCATTCGGTGATCTCAACAGTACATATCCCTGGAGTAGAACACTGGGCGGCTGACATATTCAGCCATCAGGGTTTCTCCTCAAGTGAGTGGGAACTTCACTCGGAAGTCTTCCTTCAGATCTGCCTTCACTGGAGTACTCCAGTTGTAGGTCGGATGGCGTCCAAGCTGAACGCCAATGTGCTCCAGTTCATGGGTTGGCCTCGAGATCAGAGACCATCGCAGTGCATGCTCGGTTCTTCCATGGTACCAATTTCCATATCCCCTCTTCCACTACGTCTAAGGTCCTTTTGGAAGCAGAAAGGGCCCCAGTGATCCCGGGAGACCCGCACTGACCATGTCAGGTTTTCTCACTTGCGGTGCTAGTATTTTTCCGTCTTCGTTCGACAAAACTGGAAATATGGTCTTTCTCGCAGGGAGCCTTCACCTGTAGTTCTTCCCTACCGCGTACCGTTAGATCTGTGGGACCTTAATGGTTCTGGGGATCTTACAGTAGACTCCTTTTTCGATCCAGAAAGACTTTACTATCAGGGAAGGTCACTCCTCTTTTTTCTCTGCGTTCTTGTCATCCGGATGAGTCTTCAGAGCTCGCCGCTCTGTTTTCTTTCAGTCTCTTTTTCTTATTACCATCAAAGCAAGGTTGCCCTCAAGCCATCCCCTTCCCTCGTTGCCAAGGTGGTTTTGTATTCCCACTGTTGCAGGAGCATCGTCCTCTCATCTCCTTCGGCTTCAGTCCACTAGACGGAAGGGGTTCTCCATAATCTGGAAGAAGTAAGTGTTCCGAGCGGGTACGTATCGAGGACGGCGTCCTTCCGAAGGTTGGACACTTTACTTGGGCTCCTCGATGGTAAGTAGGCTTCCTGACGGTCACAGGAAGTGTTTAACCGTTTCATCGGCCATGTTAGCCTGGTGGATTCTTTTCACCATCCAGGAGTCCTTCCGTGCTAGATGTCAGCCTATCTCCCTTTCTGAGGGCTCTAGGCTCCAGACGTCAGAAGTACGACCGCAAGCTTACGAATTCCTCCAGTCCGCAGGCATTCTTGCAGCACTATAATTCACACACTTCCACAGTTGTGAGTCTGGGCAGGTGGACTTTGCAGGCCGCGGTGGCGCACTTGTCAGCGGTTACACGGCCTGATCTGATGTTGTCCCCACCCAGGGACTGCTTTGGGACGTCCCATGGTCTGTGTCCCCCAATGAGGCGACGGAGAAATAGGGATTTTTGTGTACTCACCGTAAAATCCTTTTCTCTGAGCCATTCATTGGGGGACACAGCTCCCTCCCTATTATTAGTTTGTACTTGTTTTTATCATTTGATATGTTATACTCTCCTATATATTGTGACATGCTATACGCTTATATGTTCTAATTGATCTCCTACTGCTTTTGCACCGAACTGGTTAGCTGGGGGCCAGCAGGAGGGTGTATACTGCAGGGGAGGAGCTAACTTTCTTTGTATTACTTAGTGTCAGCCTCCTGGTGGCAGCAGCATACACCCATGGTCTGTGTCCCCCAATGAATGGCTCGGAGAAAAGGATTTTACGGTGAGTACACAATCCCTATTTTTCCGTCAATATGGCCATGTGAGGGCTTATTTTTTGCGGGATGAGTTGTACTTTTGAGAGACATCATTGGTTTTACCATGTCTTGTACTAGAAAACAGGAAACAAATTCCAAGTGTGGTGAAATTGCAAAAAAAAGTGCAACCCACTTGTTTTTGTTTGGCTTTTTGCTAGGTTCACTAAATGCTAAAACTGACCTACCATTTTCATTCTCCAGGTGATTACGAGTTCATAGACACCAAACATGTCTAGGTTCTTTTTTTTTTTTTTTTTTTTTTCATCGAAGTGAAAAAAAATTCCAAACTTTGCTTAAAAAAAGCGCAATTTCCCGTTACCCGTAGCGCCTCCATTTTTTGTGATCTGGGTAAGGGCTTATTTTTTGCTTGCTGAGCTGGCGTTTTTAATTATGCCAATTTGGTGCAGATACGTTCTTTTGATCGCCCATTATTGCATTTTATTGCAATGTCACGGTGACCAAAAAAAACCCGTAATTCTGGCTTTTTTTCTCTCGCTGCGCCGTTTAGTGATCAGGTTAATCCTTTTTTTTATTGATAGGGCGATTTCTGAAATCTGCAATAGCAAATATGTGTAAGTTTGATCTTTTTATTTTTTTTTTTATTGTGAATGGAGCGAAAGTGGAGTGATTTGATTTTTCACTTTTGGCATGCTTCAATAGTCTCCATGGGAGACTAGAAGCTGCCACAACCCTATCAGCTCTCCGGATCGCGATTCCACCTGCCGCTATTGCGGGCACACATCAAAGGGGAAACACGACATGCGCCGAGTACAGCGCATGTCGTGAAGGGGTTAAAGGCAATCTGTCAGTAAGGTTGAACGCCATAACTTGTGTACATTTGCATGTAGGCCAGTCAAAGACGAACTTTCCGGTATATTTACATTGTTAATCTGTCGTCTGAATCTCTTGATAAATGCACTTTTTTTACTGGTATGAAAGTGGTGTTAAGTGCAGTGGGCGGAAAAATGATCTTAACGAAACAATGTCTCCTCAGGTTAACCTTCTTGCCACCACCTCCTTTCTGTTGACTATTATCTGATGTCCACAAGAATGTATGAAGGAGGAAGGCACCTCTGTTTAAAAATTTCTTCAAGGCTTTATTTCACATTCAAAATACCTTCTATACTCAAGTATAAGCCGAGACCCCTACTTTTGCCACAAAAAATGGAAAAACTTAATGACTCGAGCATAAGCCTAGGTTGGAGATTGCAGCAACTTCCGGTAAATGTCAAAAATAGATACCAATAAAAGTATAAAATTTGGACATCAGCAGGTTAAGTGTTTTTGAATATCCATATTGAATCAGGAGCCCCATATAATGCTCCATACAGTTCATGATGGCCCCATAAGATGCTCTATAGAGATATTTGCCCTGTATAATGCTGCACAAATGCTGATTATGGCCCCATAAGATGCTCCATAGAGTATTATGCCCCATTTGGTGTTGCTGCGATTTAAAAAAAAAAAAATCACTTGCCTCTCGTCGCTCAGGCCCCCGGCACTTGCTGTAGTCACTTGTCCCCCGTTCCCTTGCTGGGCACCGCTGTGTTTTCCGCGTCCTCTGCACTGACTGTTCAGGCAGAGGGCGGCACGCATAATAATCGCGTCATCGTGCCCTCTGACCTGAGCGTCACTGCAGAAGACTGAGCCTAGCGGTGGGACAGGTGAATATCCGCACTGCCCCGTGTTACTCTCCTGCTCTTGGCACAGTCCGTGCATGTCCCTGGCTCTCCGGGTGCTCACAGCTTCTTCCTGTATTGAGCGGTCACATGGTACCGCTCATTACAGTAATGAATGTGGCTCCACCCCTATGGGAGTGGAGTCGGGTCCATATTCATTACTGTAAGTGACCCCATTTTACAAACTACACCTCGCAATGAATTAATTTAGGGGTGCAGTGATCATATTGACACCATGGGTGTGTCACAGAATGTTATACCATTGGGCAGTAAAGACAAAATAACTACAATTTCTCAGTCGCCCATGACAGCACTACCAGAGAGAGAGGGAATCCGCCCTTCAGGGACAGGAAACCTACAGGATAAAAAGGGCGGTACCTCTCTCCTGCGTCAGTTTTGTTTCCTGTCCCTGACAGGGAACCCTCAGGATTCGGTACCTGTGATCCGGAGCTGGCCAGTGGGGTATGACGGCCGGGAGGCCCCTGTCACCGCTGGTGCGGTGTCCGACGCCGCCGCTGCTGGGTCCGATAGGGCTGCAGAGCGCGCAGAGGGAAGCGTGGCTGCCTCCCCGGATTGGGGTAGGGGCCGTTGGGACCCGGCGTGCTATTGCGCCATGTGGAGGCGTTTCCTGCTCCGGAGCGGCGGCTCGGTGTGTGTGAGAGCACCAAGATGGCCGCCGCACCGGATATATAGATGCCGACCACTTCCGGGTCCTGGGCAGAGCGCGCATGCGCACTTGGAACAGGGGGACCAGCGCTTCCCTGGAACGCAGCCCTGGAGGAGGGGGTGAATCGGCGTGATATTTAAAAAGCACAGCTGTGGGAGCGCCCTTTGCTGCATGCAGTCCCAATATGGTGGACAGCGATCGGCAGCTCCAGCCGGTGCAGCCCTTACAGCCGCAACAGCAGCGTCACCACCAGCGCAAGTCAGATGAGCCAAAGAGAAGGACCTCTGCAGGCACCAGAAGTACCCGCTCCAGGAGCCATTCCACGCCGCAGAGTAAAGCCTCCAATTTATCTAGCCAGCCGACACCATCTACTTCGGGTCTCATACAAGATCCAATACCTCCTCCAGAACCGGTACCTGTGGCTGCGCAAGATGGGTGAGTGATCTTCGTCAAAGTTCACCAAATAATTGGGGTCCCCTTTTCTGTTTATTTTTTAGGCAAGAAAAAAAACGGAGAAAACTAAACATAGAAACTGCCCCTTATGTGGGGAACCCCTGTCGCAGAACTGGGATAAGAAATTATGCAGTTCCTGTATAGGACAAGTCCTTTGTGAAGAAACCCCTAGTTTTGCCTCTGAATTACGATCAGTAATAAGATCAGAGGTAGAAACAGCGTTCAAGTCCCTTAAAGGGGAGGGGGTTAAGAATAAAACACCTGTGCCCTATTCCCACTCCGACTCTTCTAGTTCTGATAAGAGTATGTCAGACAGACGGGGTTCCTCTTCCTCCTCGGATTCTGAGAGTGGAGGCCGCCACTGCTTCCCCTTAGACGAAGTAGATGCCCTTGTGAAGGCTGTAAGATCTACAATGGGAGTCCTAGATCCACGTCCTGATAAAACAGTACAGGACGTTATGTTTGGAGGTCTGGGCCAGAAAAAACGTAGAGTCTTTCCACTTAACGAAAACGTGCAGGCCTTAATCAAAAAGGAGTGGGAGAAACCAGAAAGAAAAAATTCATCTGTGCCCTCCCTTAAAAGGAAATATCCTTTCGCGGAGGAGGCTTCTACGTCATGGGACAAAGCCCCTAAACTTGACGTTGCAGTAGCCAAAGCGTCAAGGAAGTTCGCATTGCCCTTTGAGGACATGGGAACGCTGAAAGATCCCCTCGATTAAAGGGCCGATACCTTCCTTAAAGGGGCCTGGGAGTCGGCAGGGGGATGTTTAAGACCTGCAATAGCAGCCGCATGTACTTCCAGATCTTTAATGATTTGGATAGATAATTTAGAGAAACAATTAAGAGATGGGGTATCCAGACATAAAGTAATTGAATCAATTCCCATGATTAGGGGGGCGGCAGCTTTTTTGGCTGACTCATCAGCCGATTCTATCAAACTCACTTCAAAATCAGCAGCCTTATCTAATGCAGCTCGTAAGACGCTATGGCTAAAAAATTGGCCGGGCGACCTACAGACAAAACAAAAACTCTGTTCGATCCCATGTGAGGGGAAATTTTTGTTTGGGGAGACCCTAGATGACATTTTACAAAAAGCTGGAGATAAGAAGAAGGGATTCCCTAACCTGACCACACCATTTGTTAAGCGGCCCTTTCGGAATATGAAGTTTTTCCGGAGGCGTCCCCCAAGAGAACAGAACAGATGGGAGAAGTAGAGATAGGTGCTTCCTCTTTGGCAATTCCCCAAGAAATAAAAGACCCCTAAGTGACACCTCCCCCAGGGTGGGAGGGAGACTGTCTCAATTCCTTCCGGCCTGGGAAAAAATCTCATCTAGTACTTGGATTTTAAGCTTAATAAAGATGGGACTTCAGATAAACTTTACCGCCCTTCCTCCCCAAAACTATGTGGTCACTCCACTAAAACCCTCACCTAGGCAACAACAGGCCCTGGAACAAGAGATCTCAAAACTCATAATCAAAGATGTGATTCGAGAAGTTCCCCTACTGGAAGAAGGGGAAGGGTTCTTTTCCCCACTATTTCTGGTCCCAAAGCCGGATGGTTCCTTCTGCACAATAATAAATCTACGGAAATTAAACAGTTATGTAAAGAATCAAACTTTCAAAATGGAATCCATAAAATCAACAATAAAAAACCTGTTTCCGAACTGTTTCATGGTAGTGTTGGATCTCAGCGACGTGTACTATCACGTCCCCATCCACGAAAACTCACAAAAATACCTCAGACTAGCAGTAGTCATGGAGGGGAAAATAAGGGAATACCAGTACAAGGCCCTCCCATTTGGCATTTCAGTAGCGCCCCGTATACTTACCAAATTGGTAGCGGAAATGATGGCCCACATAAGGGAAAAAGACATTCTGATAATACCATATCTCGACAACTTCCTAATTGTCAGCAACTCAGCCCAACACTGTCGCCAACAATGCAACAGAGTAATAGAGACTAACGGAATTAGGTTGGCTCATAAACCTCCAAAAATCAAAACTGGAACCGACCAGGGTTCAAGAGTTTTTGGGCCTGACTTTGGACTCGGTTTTACAGGAATGTCGTCTTCCAGACCAGAAGAAACAAAAAATATCAACTATTGTGTCCAGAGCTCGCTCAAATCCTCATATGACTCTGAGAGGAGCAATGTCATTACTGGGGTCCCTTTCTGCTTGTCTCCCAGCAATACAGTGGGCACAAATCCACACGAGAGACCTCCAGTGGGATATTCTGAGGAGTCGGGTTACACTGAGGGGACACCTAGAGGGTCGCATGACTCTAAGTTCAGACACTATTCGTTCCCTAGCCTGGTGGTTAGATTCCAACAACCTAGCAAAGGGGGTTCCGTGGGTGATAGATATACATCGAATAGTTACCACGGATGCCAGTCCCACGGGGTGGGGAGCCCACCTGGACAACGGTGTTACTCAGGGGGTCTGGGCAGACCAAGAATACGAGGTATCCTCAAATCAAAAAGAACTTTGCGCAGTGAGCCATGCTCTGTCATTTTTTCTTCCCAGCCTGCGGGGGGCATCATGTCCGGGTTTTTTCGGACAATCAGGTGGTGGTAGCCCATCTGAACCACCAGGGGGGGACCAGATCCCGAGCCCTAATGAAGACCACTTCCCAAATCTTCACCTTAGCCGAAGATCACTTCCTATCCCTCTCAGCGCTACATATAAAGGGGGTAGAGAACCAAAAAGCAGACTTCTTAAGCCGTACCCAACTAAAACAGGGGGAGTGGGCTCTGAACCAAAGCATCTTCGAGCAGATTACCAAAATCTGGGGGGTCCCGGTAATAGACCTCTTTGCCAGCATAGAAAACAGGAAAGTAAAGGAATTTTGCTCTCTGAACCCCAGGGGGAACCCTCGGGCACTAGATGCGTTCACGATTCCCTGGACTCAGGGTCTTGCATATGCCTTTCCCCCTCATATACTTATCCCGGCAGTCCTGCGGAAGATCAGACAGGACAGGGCGAGGATCATTCTAATAGCCCCCTTTTGGCCCAAAAGGGCCTGGTTTTCTTGGCTGAGAATCCTATCGGTTACAGATCCCTGGGTTCTCCCGGACCTTCCGGATCTCTTATACCAGGGACTGGTGCTCCACCCTCAGTCAGCAAATCTCCACTTGACAGCGTGGAACTTGAGAGGTCACTGCTAAGGGCAAAGGGGTTCTCAGATAATTTAGTGTCTACACTATTAAAAAGTAGGAAAACTGTAACAACTAAAATCTACGGTAAAACCTGGAAAAAGTTTCTGTCCACCTCCGGGGTAAAACTACAAGATGGGGTCCCAGTGGTGAAAATAGAGTTTCTATAGAAAGGCTTAGATATGGGCCTCTTCGTGAGCACTTTAAAAGTGCAGATAGCGGCCTTGGGGGCGTTATACAATGATAATATTGCCACTAACCCATGGGTATCAAGGTTCATTAAAGCCGCTGTACGTTCCAGGCCCATAAAAATCAAGTCTTCCATCCTGGGACTTAAATTTAGTATTATCAGCTCTGACTGAACCCCCCATTTGAACCCATAGATTCGATACCACTTAAAATCTTATCTTTCAAAACAGCCCTTCTTACAGCTCTAACGTCTGCCCGTAGAATTAGTGACCTCCAGGCTCTATCTGCGAATCCTCCCTTTAAGCAAATCATGGAGGATAGGGTAATATTGAGAACAGACCCTGCTTATCTACCCAAAGTTGCTTCCAATTTCCATAGGTCCCAGGAGATAATCCTTCCTTCCTTCTTTCCAAACCCGAAAAATCAAAAAGAGGAAAAATTCCACACATTAGATGTGAGAAGGTGCTTAATACATTACCTAGAATCCTCCCGACAGTGTAGGAAGGAAGGGTCTCTTTTTGTCTGTTTTCAGGGACCTAGAAAAGGACTCAAAGCCTCCAAAAGCACTATAGCTCGCTGGGTAACTGATGCGATAGCCTTGGCATACTCGTCCACGGGAAACGCGGTGCCTGAAGGGCTCAAGGCGCATTCTCCAAGGGCTATGGCGACCTCCTGGGCCGAAAGGTCGGAGGTACCAATAGATAAAATCTGTAAGGCGGCCACCTGGTCAACACCTTCAACCTTCTTTAGGCACTTTCGCTTAGACCTAGCCTCTTCGTCTGACTTAACCTTCGGAAGAAGGGTCTTGCAGGCTGTGGTCCCTCCCTAAAGAAATTATCTCTGCAATTCTCTCTGGTAGTGCTGTCATGGGCGACTGAGAATAGTGTAGTTACTTACCGATAACGGTATTTCTCAGAGCCCATGACAGCACCTGCTTATTCCCCCCCCCCTATCACGTGTGCGGTGAGCACTTTATTATACGAAGTGTGTGTTTGATTTAGACACAGTGTAATCTTCATAAGTATTTTTGCTAAAAATGTATATTTCCTGTTGTCACTAACCTGGAGGACCTCTGATGCTCTGTAAACTAAACTGACGCAGGAGAGAGGTTTTTATCCTGTAGGGTTCCTGTCCCTGAAGGGCGGATTCCCTCTCTCTCTGGTAGTGCTGTCATGGGCTCTGAGAAATACCGTTATCGGTAAGTAACTACACTATTTACCACCAAAATTTAGTTTCATCCTCAGATTTTACATTTTCACACAAGTGGGTACAAATTACACCAAAATTTGTCCCACAATTTCTACTGAACGTGGCAATGCCCCATGTGTGGGGGTACAGTACTACTTAGCCATACGGAGAGACTCGGGAGGAACGGAGCGCTACTTGCCTCCTCGAGTGCAGATTTTCCTAGAATAGTTTGCGGACTCCATATGCAGAGCCACAAATTGCTAGAAGAGCAAGTGACACCATTTGGGAAACTATACCCCTTGGGGAATTTATCTACAGGTGTAGTGACTATTTTGACTCCATGGTGATTTTCCAGAAACAAGCTGAAATGAATGTTGCCAAGTGAAAATTGCAAACTGCCGTTGTAGTGACCAGTCTGTTATTCCCAGCTCATGCTTCTGGAGGCATGTACCCGTATTTCGCTTCAGAAATGCCAAATGTGGACTCATTATGTGGTTTATGTACACTGGAGTTCAGAAAGAAGGGGGCATTTGGATTTGGGAGTCGAAGAATTTGCTGAATTTCTTTTGGCGGGTGAGGAGCCGTTTTGCTTTTCCAGGGCCTTTTTACTACCAGTAACGTGGAAGCCTCCTATATTTCCGGTAGCAGATGACGGACCTGAGCCCGTTGTTGATTGAGTTGAAGCTTTTATTGAGAACATTTAACATAACGTCTTGGATCAGTTATCCGGTGCTCTACGCTGGCCACTTTGGGGTTTCCATCTAACTCTCCGAGTGAGGTGATTCAGATGAAACCCCCGAGGGATTCATTCACTATAATGAGGTAGCAGAGTTACTCCGGACTCCATCTGGCCTCTATTCAGCGATGTCCTTCATTTCAGAAGTGCAGAAAACTATGGCACCTCAATAGGGAGGGTGCAGCTGTGCTTGGGGGAAAAATGGTCAGAAGGATGGAGGAGCTTTTAAACTAGGATCTGGGAGGAGGGAGGGTAATTGTGCTAATATGGGGATAGATAGAGTAGACCGAGAGAGGGAGACAGTAGGGGTAAATGAAGAGTTAGCGGGGGCTGGGATATGCAAGGAAAGCAGGGAGCGGAGTAGGAGTAACAAATGTGCTAATAATATTAAACGTCTACTGGCAAATGTAAAAAGTCTAGCAAACAAAATGAATGAACTGGAGACTCTTACGATGGTCACAAAATGCGATGTGGTGGGCATTACGGAAACCTGGCTTGATGAGAACCATGACTGGGTAACAAACTTAGAGAGTTACACTACATTTTTAGAAAGAACAGGAAAGATTAAAAAAAAAGGTGGAGGGGTGTGGATCTTCGTAAAATAAACATTAAAACCTGTGCTCAATGAAGACATGGGGGGAGTTACAGCAATGTAGAGTCACTGTGGGTAATTGTACATGGGGATGGCAATAATTGAAAGCTGCTAAGGGGAGTTTGCTACAAGCCTCCTAATATAACTAAACAGGTAGAGGACGAAATGCTGCAACAAATTAAAAAGGCAGCAAACGGTAATAGGGTTCTTATAATGGGGGATTTTAACATGAAATCTTCTGGGTGTGCTAAAAACTGCAATTTGTTCTCAACAATTCAGGACAATTACCTCTCAGCTGGTAGATGAACCAACTAGGGGACGTAATTTACTGGATTTGGTTCGGTCAAATAGACCCAGATACAATTTCAGATCTACTGGTCTGGGAGCATTTAGGGGGAATCAGTGACCATACCGTAAGTTTCAATGTAATTCTCAATCAAACATTCAAAAGGGGAAATGCCAATACCTGGAACTTTAGGAAAGCTAATTTCAACAAATTAAGGGAAGAGCCTAATTGTATAGACTGGGGATACCGAATATAAATGGGGCAGTTATAAAGAAATACTACTAGAATCCTGCAGAAAACGTTACACACACTAATAAAATGTCGAGTAATAAAAATAAATCATTATGGATGAACAGGACAGTACAAAGTTTAAAAAGACAAAAACAAAGGGCATTCAAAATCTTGAAAGCCGAGAAGACTGAAATAGCATTTCAGCAGTATAAAGATCTAAATAAGAAATGTAAAAAAAAAAAAAAAAGAAATCAAGCTGGCAAAGTTATCTACAGAGAAACAAATCGCCATCGACTTGATAATCGCTGCTATGTAGCAGAGCCGATCAGGCTATGCCAGCTTCTAGCCTCCCATGGAGGCTATTGAAGCATGGAAAAAGTGTAAAAAAAAAAAAAAAAAAAAGTTTAAAATAATATGAAAAAATAAAAAAAATATAAAAGTTTAAATCACCCTCCTTTCACCCCATTCAAAATAAAACAAAAAAAAAATCAAACTTACACATATTTGGTATCGCCACTTTCAGAATCGCCCGATCTATCCTAAAAAAAGGATTAACCTGATCGCTAAACGGCGTAGCGAGAAAAAAAATTTGAAACGCCAGAATTACGTTTGCTTTAAAAATGTAATAACGGGCGATCAAAAGAACGTATCTGCACCAAAATGGTATAATTAAAAATGCCAGTTTGGCTCGCAAAAAATAAGCCCTCACCTGACCCCAGATCACAAAAAATGGAAACTTTACGGGTATTGGAAAATTGCGCAATTTTTTTTTTAGCAAAGTTTGGAATTTTTTTTTACTACTTGGATAAAACGTAACCTAGACATGTTTGGTGTCTATGAACTTGTAATGACCTGAAGAATCAAAATGGCTGGTCAGTTTTAGCATTTAGTGAACCTAGCAAAAAAAGCCAAACACTTGGAATTTTTTTTCCCGTTTTCTAGTACACGACATGCTAAAACCAATGATGTCGTTGAAAAGTGCAACTTGTACCGCAAAAAACAAGCCCTCACATGGCCATATAGATGGAAAAATAAAAAGTTATGGCTCTAGGAAGGAGGGGAGCGAAAAACGAGAACGCAAAAACTGAAAAGGGCAAGGTCATGAAGGGGTTAAACATCCCAAGGAGCACTGTGCAAGCGATCATATTGAAATGGAAGGAGTATCATACCACTGCAAATCAACCAAGACCCGGCCGTCCCTCTAAACTTTCAAACAAGGAGAAGACTGATCAGAGATGCAGCCAAGAGGCCCACGATCACTCTGGATGAACTGCAGAGATCTACAGCTGAGGTGGGACAGTCTGTCCATAGGAGAACAATCAGTCGTACACTGCACAAATCTGGCCTTTATGGAAGAGTGGCAAGAAGAAAGCCATTTCTCAAAGATATCCATAAAAAGTGTTGTTTAAAGTTTGCAACAAGCCACCTAGGAGACACACCAAACATGTGGAAGAAGGTGCTCTGGTCAGATGAAACCAAAATCGAACTTTTTGGCAACAATGCCAAACGATATGTTTGGCGTAAAGGCAACACAGCACATCACCCTGAACACACCATCCCCACTGTCCAACACGGTGGTTGCAGCATTATGGTTTGGGCCTGCTTTTCAGCAGGGACAGGGAAGATGGTTAAAATGGATGGGAAGATGGATGGAGCCAAATACAAGACCATTCTTGAAGAAAACCTGTTGCAGTCTGCAAAAGACCTGATACTGGGACGGAGATTTGTCTTCCAACAAGACAATGATCCCAAACATAAAGCAAAATCTACAATGCAATTGTTCAAAATTAAACGTATCCAGATGTTAGAATGGCCAAGTCAAAGTCCAGACCTCAATCCAATCGAGAATCTGTGGAAAGAGCTGAAAACTGCTGTTCACAAACGATCTCCATCAAACCTCACGGAGCTCGAGCTGTTTGCCAAGGAAGAATGGGCAAGAATTTCAGTCTCTCGATGTACAAAACTGATAGAGACAGACCCCAAGAGACTTGCAGCTGTAATCGCAGCAAAAAGTGGCGCAACAAAGTATTAAGTTAAAGGGGCAAAATAATAATGCACGCCCCACTTTTCAGTTTTTGAATTTAAAAAAAAATTAACTTCGTTCAACTTCACAATTGTGTTCCACTTGTTGTTGATTCTTCATCAAAAATTTACATTTGGCTTCTTTATGTTTGAAGCATGATATGTGGGAAAAGGTTGAAAAGTTCCAGGGGGCTGAATACTTTCGCAAGGCACTGTACATCAATGCCAAAAAGAAAAAAATAAATGGTATCAACCCCTTTAAAAGAAGAAAATAACAAAATGATTACAGAGGATAAAGAAAAGGTATATTAAACAGGCGCTTTTCATCTCTGTTCACCAATGAACTGTCTGTTACAGGGATCATTCAACAAGGCAAAAATCAAAATTCACAACCTGATATAACTAGTTTAACACAAAAAGAAGTACCGTACATCTCGTACGTCTGAGCAATTTAAACATTGACAAATCCCCCCGACCCAGATGGCAATCATCCAGGGATACTGTGGAATTGAATAATTCAATAATTGACAGACCAGTTTGATCTCATATTCTTAGACACTCTTGTAACAGAGGTGGTACCACAGGACTGGATGATTTTAGGGTGTATAAAAAGACAGATAAAATCCCGTGATCCCAACGTATTATTACCCCTTTATAAATCACTTATGATGACACGTCTAGAATATGGGATCCAGTTTTGGGCTCCTCATTTTAAAAAGGATATTCAGAAGTTAGAGTTGGGTTCAACGACGGGCAACTAGATTATTACAGGGAATGGAAAGGCTCTCATATGATGAGAGGTTGAAAAAGTTGGCCTTGCTTAGATTAGTAAAAAGACACCTCAGAGGAAATCTTATGTATAAATATATGTATGGCCAGTACAAAAGACTGACACGTGACATATTCCTTCCAAAGACCATACTGAGGACTGAGGGCGCTCATTATGGGTGGAGGAAAGGCGATTCCGACAGCTAAACAGGAAAGGGTTCTTTACAGTTAGAGCAGTCAGACTGTGGAATACCCGACAACAAGAGGTAGTAATGGCAAACACTATAACAGCTTTTAAAAAAGGGCTGGATGATTTCCTTGATACACATAACATTGAGGGTTATAGTTAAATTAGTGACGAAATGTACAATTGGTGGAGAAAGGTTGAACTTGATGGACCAAGGTCTTTTTTCATGTAACTATGTAACTAGCTGTGACAAATTCCTAAGTTTGCCATCGTTGACATTTTATGAGAATGACGGATGTCTTAAACAATTACAAAGGCTGCACAAATAACTAAGGACAAAGCCAAGTAGTTTTAGTAATTTATTATAAATCTTTATACCTTTTCTCTAACGTTCAGATTTTGAAATAAGACACCACTAGAAACAAATTAACAGTACAAACTTTGACCTGGTTAGTAAAAACATCAGTCATGTATTTCCCTGTGACTATATTTCAGGTACAGGAAGCTAGTATACACCTTTTAAATGAGATTATGACCATCAATCTATCCCAACAAACGCCTGCAAAAGTAAAATATACAATGAAATGCCAGATAACTCTCATAAAACCAAAATCTCCCTGATCAGTCCAGATTTCAATTTCAGAATACATTTAAATGTAAAATCCTTGTACAGTGCTTACCTGAGACCGTACAGGCACAGATATAATATTGGGAAGTCGGTCTTTCTCATGAGCTGCTGTTTTAATTTTTTTATAACCTAAATTCCTCTTAAAATGTAAATATGTCTGTAAAATGAGCAAATGTGTGTCGTACAATAATGAAATAAAGGGTATCTGCACCTTGAGGACCACTTTACACTACGGGGATGTCATTGACATACAACGTTGAGTAAATCTGTAATTACATTGCGTTACTTATTCTGTGTGGATCACTTGTATTTTTTGTCTCATCACCAATGCATTGTATGGACAAAAGTTTTGGGACGCCTACACATTACAAGTAAAGGAACTTTTCCTCCAGTCTCAATCAATAGGCATTAAAGGGGTTGTCCATCTTTTGTATACATGTTTTCTTTCTTCCTTAAATATGTGCAATGGGGACTAAAAAAAAACATTTTTACAATTGGCTGTCATGACAGTTTTAATAATATAAGGAGGTTGGCCACGTTATGGTTATTTACACAGACGTGTTGGGGACATAATTTTGTGTATATTACTATTATATACGGTAAGTATGGTGGGTTCTCCTCCTGCTCTTTCCAGTCCATACAATGGCTGCTGGTGGAGGCACGTGTGACCAGACCTGTCCCTCAGCCTTGTCCAACTGAAAACCTCACAGGAGAAAACTGCGTTTCTATTGGAGGAGACTGTAGGACAGGTCTGGTCACATGTTCCTTCGCTTCCAGCCATTTTGTGGAGCAGAGAGCTGTGCAGTCACAAGAGTAGGAGAAGATGCTCATCAGCCACAATATTGATGAGTTGCAGCCAACAAGCGGCCACTGAATGTCAACAACAATGTCATGTCACCCTCCGGGGACAGCGGCGACGTCATCGCTTTGGGAGGTTAGTATCTGCTGCTTTTATTATATAATAGGGTTCTATATTGATTAAACAGTATTGTCAATTAGTTTCTTCTTCAATGGAACTAGGATGATAGACCCTGAAAAACAACTCCACAGCATTGTCCCTTCAACAAACTGAACAGCGGTCACAACAAAGCCTGGTAGGCAACGTTTCCCTGTCACTCGCCAAACATAAACTCATTCAACAGATTGCCAGATAAAGGGTGGGTGATTCATCATGCCACACAACTCATTTCTACTGCTCCGTGGCCCAGTAGCGGCGTGCTTTCTACCACTCTATCCAAATCTTAACATTGTGCTTGGTGATGTAAGGCAGCTGCCCAGCCATGAAAACCCATGTATTGAAGCACCTGGTGCACGTTTTTTATGCTGATGTTAATGGTAGAGGAGGCTTGGGACTCTGCAGAGACCTGGCTTTACTCCTGACTACAAACCTCCGTGCTTGGCGGCCCTACTCTATAAGGTTATATGGACTATCGCGGTTCCTAAACTCTTCCACTTTTTAATAATATCACTCACAGTTGATTGTAGAATGTTTAGGAGGGAAGCCATTTTGTGAACTGATTTGTTACAACAGCGTTATCCTATTACAGGCCAACGCTGGTATCCGTCAGCTCTTTACAATGAGCCACTCTTTTCCTAATGTTAGTAAAGGCGCCTGCATGGTGAGAGGCCGGATTGTTATACACGTGGCAAGGGGACTGAATGACAAACCTGAATTCGGAGGTGTATATGTGCTATTATATATCTTGGCTATGCCAGAGCGACAGTAAATTTCTCTTATATCATGTTACTGTAGTGTTCGGTGTAAACCGAAATCTGCGTACAGATAGTAAGTCAATGAGGGATATAGGCTCTGAAGCCTTCAGAATTGTGATTGCAGCTCCGGAGTATGATCCAGGCTATAACCCAGGAACAGTGTAAAACAACGTATTTACTGAGTATATGTAGATATAGTCTATGTGTAAGATGTAAAATGTGTTCACCCAAATCTATTTAAGCTGTAAACATTTACATTCTCGGTTTTGGTCAAATCCATTTTCCTGCAATATCCATTTAGTTTCCCTATGACGTCAGTTTATCTGCATTTTGAGCTAAAATTAAAAGGAGCACCATTTTTGAGGGCACCGCTGGAAATATTTTTAGGGTTATCCTGGTCCGCTTTATCACGACTGAAAATTGTGTCTTGGTCGCTGTCAAGCTCAGACTCAGAAACCATGAGGCTGGAGTTATGTTCTGTGCTCCTGTGCTTTATACCTGCGAAAAAGGAACGGGTGTCAGTGGCGATAATGTCTGCATATAATAATAACCCAAACATACAATTTGTGGAGATGTCCTCCATCAGTAGAGATCTCAGATGGCACCAGGAACCATACTTACATATGATTAAATAAAATTCTCCAAGACAAGTGCACGGTTTTACCCAACCATGCGATATGTAGTGGTCACAGCTCCTCTATGAACGTGTGTACTCTGTTTTGACATGTAAATGCGCCATATTTCAGTAGTTTTCTTACTCACCATACTTCGGTCTTAATGCCATTCTTTCTTGCTCATCAAAATTATCCAGGATGGTGTACTTTGTTTTTTTCCGTATTTTTGTCCTTTTGCGGCTAAAAAGTATAAAATATTAGATGTGTACATCATAAAACAAAACATAGGTCATATTCATATTCAGACCCTGACTCAGTAAGACTGGCATTGTACATGAGTCTCAATGAATGGGGATGTGGTGGGTAAGAGGAGCATGCCTCTTATGAAGCCTGACAGCTGGTACATGTTGCCCTATTCACAGGTAGCACATGTCAGACACTGACTGTGTGATTTCAGCCATGCATGGCTGAAATCATACAGTCAGTGTCTGATACATGCTGCTAGTGGACTGGGTACTTATATACCCTGTCAGGTTTCCTTTAACCAAGCAGGCACATCTTAGTGTGACTTGCAAGAAATCTTACTCTAGTCGGGGACTGGAGTAACATTTGTGGTGTGCTGTAATCCACAACTGATCATGAATTAGACAGTCTGGCTTTGCCCTCTTTCTCCCCAGCTCCGTCCACTTTTGCAAAGTTGGCTGAAAACACTAAAAACCGCAAAATTTTGCACAATAATGTGTTGTGCTAAAATGTTGCACACTTTTAGGTTGTTTTATGCCAGATTTCGACTATAAACACCTTAATGAATCGGGTCCTTATAGCGTCTTGAAAAAATTTTAGAATTGAGAGTCCTCAGTGGTTGATACCTTAACATAGTAACATAGTAACATAGTTAGTAAGGCCGAAAAAAGACATTTGTCCATCCAGTTCAGCCTATATTCCATCATAATAAATCCCCAGATCTACGTCCTTCTACAGAACCTAATAATTGTATGATACAATATTGTTCTGCTCCAGGAAGACATCCAGGCCTCTCTTGAACCCCTCGACTGAGTTCGCCATCACCACCTCCTCAGGCAAGCAATTCCAGATTCTCACTGCCCTAACAGTAAAGAATCCTCTTCTATGTTGGTGGAAAAACCTTCTCTCCTCCAGACGCAAAGAATGCCCCCTTGTGCCCGTCACCTTCCTTGGTATAAACAGATCCTCAGCGAGATATTTGTATTGTCCCCTTATATACTTATACATGGTTATTAGATCGCCCCTCAGTCGTCTTTTTTCTAGACTAAATAATCCTAATTTCGCTAATCTATCTGGGTATTGTAGTTCTCCCATCCCCTTTATTAATTTTGTTGCCCTCCTTTGTACTCTCTCTAGTTCCATTATATCCTTCATGAGCACCGGTGCCCAAAACTGGACACAGTACTCCATGTGCGGTCTAACTAGGGATTTGTACAGAGGCAGTATAATGCTCTCATCATGTGTATCCAGACCTCTTTTAATGCACCCCATGATCCTGTTTGCCTTGGCAGCTGCTGCCTGGCACTGGCTGCTCCAGGTAAGTTTATCATTAACTAGGATCCCCAAGTCCTTCTCCCTGTCAGATTTACCCAGTGGTTTCCCGTTCAGTGTGTAATGGTGATATTGATTCCTTCTTCCCATGTGTATATCCTTACATTTATCATTGTTAAACCTCATCTGCCACCTTTCAGCCCAAGTTTCCAACTTATCCAGATCCATCTGTAGCAGAATACTATCTTCTCTTGTATTAACTGCTTTACATAGTTTTGTATCATCTGCAAATATCGATATTTTACTGTGTAAACCTTCTACCAGATAATTAATGAATATGCTGAAGAGAACAGGTCCCAATACCGACCCCTGCGGTACCCCACTGGTCACAGCGACCCAGTTAGAGACTATACCATTTATAACCACCCTCTGCTTTTTATCACTAAGCCAGTTACTAACCCATTTACACACATTTTCCCCCAGACCAAGCATTCTCATTTTGTGTACCAACCTCTTGTGCGGCACGGTATCAAACGCTTTGGAAAAATCGAGATATACCACGTCCAATGACTCACCGTGGTCCAGCCTATAGCTTACCTCTTCATAAAAACTGATTAGATTGGTTTGACAGGAGCGATTTCTCATAAACACATGCTGATATGGAGTTAAACAGTTATTCTCATTGAGATAATCCAGAATAACATCCCTCAGAAACCCTTCAAATATTTTACCAACAATAGAGGTTAGACTTACTGGCCTATAATTTCCAGGTTCACTTTTAGAGCCCTTTTTGAATATTGGCACCACATTTGCTATGCGCCAGTCCTGCGGAACAGATCCTGTCGCTATAAAGTCCCTAAAAATAAGAAATAATGGTTTATCTATTACATTACTTAGTTCTCTTAGTACTCGTGGGTGTATGCCATCCGGACCCGGAGATTTATCTATTTTAATCTTATTTAGCCGATTTCGCACCTCTTCTTGAGTTAGATTGGTGACCCTTAATATAGGGTTTTCATTGTTTCTTGGGATTTCACCTAGCATTTCATTTTCCACCGTGAATACCGTGGAGAAGAAGGTGTTTAATATGTTAGCTTTTTCCTCGTCATCTACAACCATTCTTTCCTCACTATTTTTTAAGGGGCCTACATTTTCAGTTTTTATTCTTTTACTATTGATATAGTTGAAGAACAGTTTGGGATTAGTTTTACTCTCCTTAGCAATGTGCTTCTCTGTTTCCTTTTTGGCAGCTTTAATTAGTTTTTTAGATAAAGTATTTTTCTCCCTATAGTTTTTTAAAGCTTCAATGGTGCCATCCTGCTTTAGTAGTGCAAATGCTTTCTTTTTACTGTTAATTGCCTGTCTTACTTCTTTGTTTAGCCACATTGGGTTTTTCCTATTTCTAGTCCTTTTATTCCCACAAAGGTATAAACCGCTTACACTGCCTATTTAGGATGTTCTTAAACATTTCCCATTTATTATCTGTATTCTTATTTCTGAGGATATTGTCCCAGTCTACCAGATTAAGGGCATCTCTAAGCTGGTCAAACTTTGCCTTCCTAAAGTTCAGTGTTTTTGTGACTCCCTGACAAGTCCCCCTAGTGAAAGACAGGTGAAACTGTACAATATTGTGGTCGCTATTTCCTAGATGCCCAACCACCTGCAGATTTGTTATTCTGTCAGGTCTATTAGATAGTATTAGGTCTAAAAGTGCTGCTCCTTATAATGGCTAACTGAAAAGATGGTAACCGTTAGCCATTAAAAGGTATCAACCACTGAGGACTCTCAATTCTAAATATTTTTCTATCTCCTGGCTAACACGGTACCAATATATATATCTTTCTTGTATAGAGTCTTGGTAATTTTTTTCCGACAGATATTTTACAGAAGTGTCCAAATTATTTATGTTGACGGATGGAAAAATCTCATTCACATATTTTAGTTTTACAACGTGCTGCATTTTCTTTGGATTTTTGTGGCAATATTTTCACCATTTTGTGAAGCTGAAGATAAGCAAAACATACTTAAAACGTATTACAATATACAGTATATACACACAAAAAAGGTATAAAGAAAATGGAGTCTCGTTCATTATTTCATTCATACTGTTTACCTTTTGTAGCAACACATGCAGACCCATGTCAGTCCCATCAGGAAGGCAACCAAGGCAAATGTTAAGACAATTATGTAAAGAATACTCCACTCTGGAAAACAAGATGCTTGGGTCACTTGAGATGCTATTACGTCAATGATTTATTTTATTAAATTGAGTTTTCAATATTAAAAGAAAATGCTGATTGAATGATTGTCACTTCTATGAAAACCCAATAGTACAATGGCTACCAGTTGTTTTACGACGGCCCGTAGTCTGTAAGAAAACCTGTTAACTGTTATAGAAAAACATTGCTAATAAGAGTAATTCTAAGGGTATGTGTGTTATGATAGGCAATTCAGTAACACAATGTACATAGCGATCAGAGCACATACAGTGATCTGACAATAACCCAAAATAATAGAACGAGCTCTGAGACGTGGAAACTCTGTAGACCGCAATTCCTGATCCTCTCCAAACACAACTAGAGGCAGCTGTGGATTGCGCCTAACGCTCCCTATGCAACTCGGCACAGCCTGAGAAACTAACTAGCCTGAAGATAGAAAAATAAGCCTACCTTGCCTCAGAGAAATACCCCAAAGGAAAAGGCAGCCCCCCACATATAATGACTGTGAGTAAGATGAAAAGACAAACGTAGGGATGAAATAGATTCAGCAAAGTGAGGCCCGATATTCTAGACAGAACGAGGATAGGAAAGATAACTTTGCGGTCTACACAAAACCCTAAAGAAAACCACGCAAAGGGGGCAAAAAGACCCTCCGTACCGAACTAACGGCACGGAGGTACACCCTTTGCGTCCCAGAGCTTCCAGCAAAACAAATAGACAAGCTGGACAGAAAAAATAGCAACAAATAGCAAAGAAGCACTTAGCTATGCAGAGCAGCAGGCCACAGGAATGATCCAGAGAAACACAAGTCCAACACTGGAACATTGACAGGAAGCATGGATCACAGCATCAGGTGGAGTTAAGTAGAGAAGCAGCTAACGACCTTCACCAGATCACCTGAGGGAGGAAACTCAGAAGCTGCAGTACCACTTTCCTCCACAAACAGAAGCTCCCAGAGAGAATCAGCCGAAGTACCACTTGTGACCACAGGAGTGAACTCTGCCACAGAATTCACAACAGTACCCCCCCCTTGAGGAGGGGTCACCGAACCCTCACCAGAGCCCCCAGGCCGACCAGGATGATCCACATGAAAGGCACGAACAAGATCGGGAGCATGGACATCAGAGGCAAAAACCCAGGAATTATCTTCCTGAGCATAACCCTTCCATTTAACCAGATACTGGAGTTTCCGTCTTGAAACACGAGAATCCAAAATCTTCTCCACAATATACTCCAATTCCCCCTCCACCAAAACCGGGGCAGGAGGCTCAACAGATGGGACCATAGGTGCCAAGTATCTCCGCAACAATGACCTATGGAATACGTTATGTATGGAAAAGAATCTGGAAGGGTCAGACGAAAAGACACAGGATTAAGAACCTCAGAAATCCTATACGGACCAATGAAACGAGGTTTAAACTTAGGAGAGGAAACCTTCATAGGAATATGACGAGAAGATAACCAAACCAGATCCCCAACACGAAGTCGGGGACCCACACGGCGTCTGCGATTAGCAAAAAGTTGAGCCTTCTCCTGGGACAAGGTCAAATTGTCCACTACATGAGTCCAAATCTGCTGCAACCTGTCCACCACAATATCCACACCAGGACAGTCCGAAGACTCAACCTGTCCTGAAGAGAAACGAGGATGGAACCCAGAATTGCAGAAAAACGGCGAAACCAAGGTAGCCGAGCTGGCCCGATTATTAAGGGCGAACTCAGCCAAAGGCAAAAAGGACACCCAGTCATCCTGATCAGCAGAAACAAAGCATCTCAGATATGTTTCCAAGGTCTGATTGGTTCGTTCGGTCTGGCCATTAGTCTGAGGATGGAAAGCCGAGGAAAAAGACAAGTCAATGCCCATCCTACCACAAAATGCTCGCCAAAACCTCGAAACAAACTGGGAACCTCTGTCAGAAACAATATTCTCTGGAATGCCATGCAAACGAACCACATGCTGGAAGAACAAAGGCACCAAATCAGAGGAGGAAGGCAATTTAGACAAGGGTACCAGATGGACCATCTTAGAAAAGCGATCACAGACCACCCAAATGACTGACATCTTTTGAGAAACGGGAAGGTCAGAAACAAAATCCATAGAGATATGTGTCCAAGGCCTCTTCGGGACCGGCAAGGGCAAAAGCAACCCACTGGCACGAGAACAGCAGGGCTTAGCCCGAGCACAAATCCCACAGGACTGCACAAAAGTACGCACATCCCGCGACAGAGACGGCCACCAAAAGGATCTAGCCACTAACTCTCTGGTACCAAAGATTCCAGGATGACCAGCCAACACCGAACAATGAAGTTCAGAGATAACTCTATTCGTCCACCTATCAGGGACAAACAGTTTCTCCGCTGGGCAACGATCAGGTTTATTAGCCTGAAATTTTTGCAGCACCCGCCGCAAATCAGGGGAGATGGCAGACACAATTACTCCTTCCTTGAGGATACCCGCCAGCTCAGATAAACCCGGAGAGTCGGGCACAAAACTCCTAGACAGAGCATCCGCCTTCACATTTTTAGAGCCCGGAAGGTACGAAATCACAAAGTCAAAACGGGCAAAAAACAACGACCAACGAGCTTGTCTAGGATTCAAGCGCTTGGCAGACTCGAGATAAGTCAAGTTCTTATGATCAGTCAATACCACCACGCGATGCTTAGCTCCTTCAAGCCAATGACGCCACTCCTCGAATGCCCACTTCATGGCCAGCAACTCTCGGTTGCCCACATCATAATTTCGCTCAGCAGGCGAAAACTTCCTGGAAAAGAAAGCGCATGGTTTCATCACTGAGCAACCAGAACCTCTCTGCGACAAAACAGCCCCTGCTCCAATCTCAGAAGCATCAACCTCGACCTGGAACGGAAGAGAAACATCTGGTTGACACAACACAGGGGCAGAAGAAAAACGACGCTTCAACTCTTGAAAAGCTTCCACAGCAGCAGAAGACCAATTGACCAAATCAGCACCCTTCTTGGTCAAATCGGTCAATGGTTTGGCAACACTAGAAAAATTGCAGATGAAGCGACGATAAAAATTAGCAAAGCCCAGGAACTTTTGCAGACTTTTCAGAGATGTCGGCTGAGTCCAATCATGGATGGCTTGGACCTTAACCGGATCCATCTCGATAGTAGAAGGGGAAAAGATGAACCCCAAAAATGAAAGCTTCTGCACACCAAAGAGACACTTTGATCCCTTCACAAACAAAGAATTAGCACGCAGGACCTGAAAAACCGTTCTGACCTGCTTCACATGAGACTCCCAATCATCCGAGAAGATCAAAATGTCATCCAAGTACACAATCAGGAATTTATCCAGGTACTCACGGAAGATGTCATGCATAAAGGATTGAAACACTGATGGAGCATTGGCAAGTCCGAACGGCATCACTAGATACTCAAAATGACCCTCGGGCGTATTAAATGCAGTTTTCCATTCATCGCCTTGCCTGATTCTCACCAGATTATACGCACCACGAAGATCTATCTTAGTGAACCAACTAGCCCCCTTAATCCGAGCAAACAAATCAGATAACAATGGCAAGGGGTACTGAAATTTAACAGTGATCTTATTAAGAAGGCAGTAATCTATACACGGTCTCAGCGAACCATCCTTCTTGGCTACAAAAAAGAACCCTGCTCCTAATGGCGACGATGACGGGCGAATATGCCCCTTCTCCAGGGATTCCTTCACATAACTGAGCATAGCGGTGTGCTCAGGCACGGATAAATTAAACAGTCGACCTTTTGGGAATTTACTACCAGGAATCAAATTGATAGCACAATCACAAACCCTATGCAGAGGTAGGGCATCGGACTTGGGCTCATCAAATACATCCCGGTAATCAGACAAGAACTCTGGAACCTCAGAAGGGGTGGATGACGAAATTGACAGAAATGGAACATCACCATGTACCCCCTGACAACCCCAGCTGGACACCAACATGGAATTCCAATCCAATACTGGATTATGGGCTTGTAGCCATGGCAACCCCAACACGACCACATCATGCAGATTATGCAACACCAGAAAGCGAATAACCTCCTGATGTGCAGGAGCCATGCACATGGTCAGCTGGGTCCAGTATTGAGGCTTATTCTTGGCCAAAGGTGTAGCATCAATTCCTCTCAATGGAATAGGACACTGCAAGGGCTCCAATAAAAACCCACAACGTTTAGCATAATCCAAGTCCATCAAATTCAGGGCAGTGCCTGAATCCACAAACGCCATGACAGAATACGACGACAAGGAGCATATCAAGGTAACGGACAGAAGAAATTTTGATTGTACAGTACCAATGGCGGCAGACCTAGCGAACCGCTTAGTGCGCTTAGGACAATCAGAGATAGCATGAGTGGAATCACCACAGTAGAAACACAGCCCATTCAGACGTCTGTGTTCTTGCCGTTCAACTCTGGTCATAGTCCTATCGCACTGCATAGGCTCAGGTTTAATCTCAGGTAATACCGCCAAATGGTACACAGATTTACGCTCACGCAAGCGTCGACCGATCTGAATGGCCAAAGACATAGACTCATTCAAACCAGCGGGCATAGGAAATCCCACCATGACATCCTTAATGGCTTCAGAGAGACCCTTTCTGAAAATGGCTGCAAGCGCAGATTCATTCCATTGAGTGAGCACGGACCATTTTCTAAATTTCTGGCAATATAGCTCTATCTCATCCTGAGCCTGACAAAGAGCCAGCAAATTTTTTTCTGTCTGATCTACTGAATTAGGCTCATCGTACAGCAATCCAAGCGCCAGGAAAAACGCATCAATATCACTCAATGCAGGATCTCCTGACGCAAGAGAAAATGCCCAGTCCTGAGGGTCGCCACGCAAAAAAGAAATGACGATCCTAACCTGTTGTGCTGGGTCACCAGAGGAGCGAGGTTTCAAAGCCAGAAACCGTTTACAATTATTCTTGAAACTCAGAAATTTAGTTCTATCTCCAAAAAACAAATCTGGAATAGGAATTCTCGGTTCTAACAAAGAATTCTGAACCACAAAATTTTGAATATCTTGAACTCTTGCCGTGAGCTGATCTACACATGAAGACAGACCTTTAATGTCCATTGTAACACCTGTGTCCTGAACCACCCAAATGTCTAGGGGAAAAAAAAGACAAATCACAGTGCAAAGGAAAAAAAATGGTCTCAGAACTTCTTTTTTCCCTCTATTGAGAATCATTAGTAGTTTTGGCTTCCTGTACTGTTATGATAGGCAATTCAGTAACACAATGTACATAGCGATCAGAGCACATACAGTGATCTGACAATAACCCAAAATAATAGAACGAGCTCTGAGACGTGGAAACTCTGTAGACCGCAATTCCTGATCCTCTCCAAACACAACTAGAGGCAGCTGTGGATTGCGCCTAACGCTCCCTATGCAACTCGGCACAGCCTGAGAAACTAACTAGCCTGAAGATAGAAAAATAAGCCTACCTTGCCTCAGAGAAATACCCCAAAGGAAAAGGCAGCCCCCCACATATAATGACTGTGAGTAAGATGAAAAGACAAACGTAGGGATGAAATAGATTCAGCAAAGTGAGGCCCGATATTCTAGACAGAACGAGGATAGGAAAGATAACTTTGCGGTCTACACAAAACCCTAAAGAAAACCACGCAAAGGGGGCAAAAAGACCCTCCGTACCGAACTAACGGCACGGAGGTACACCCTTTGCGTCCCAGAGCTTCCAGCAAAACAAATAGACAAGCTGGACAGAAAAAATAGCAACAAATAGCAAAGAAGCACTTAGCTATGCAGAGCAGCAGGCCACAGGAATGATCCAGAGAAACACAAGTCCAACACTGGAACATTGACAGGAAGCATGGATCACAGCATCAGGTGGAGTTAAGTAGAGAAGCAGCTAACGACCTCACCAGATCACCTGAGGGAGGAAACTCAGAAGCTGCAGTACCACTTTCCTCCACAAACGGAAGCTCCCAGAGAGAATCAGCCGAAGTACCACTTGTGACCACAGGAGTGAACTCTGCCACAGAATTCACAACATATGTGCACATGTTAAATGGAATCTGTCACCAGGATTTTACTACCTCAACTGAGAGCAATATGAAGTAGGCAAAGAGACCCTGAATCCACTGATGTATCATTTAGATTACTGGGTGCTGCGGTTCTGACACAATCACAGTTTTGAGATTTAGCAATTCAGCAGAGCTGAGAAAGCTAACCCCGCACACACCAGGCTCTGTATGTACAGTGTCTAATGACAGTGAGCTGCTTATCACAGGAGGGGGCGGAGTCAGACCAGTGCCTTCTAGTCACAGCATTGATAATCGGCTGGTGATAAAACCTTCACTGTAAGTAAACAGCACAAAGCCTGATAAGCGACACATCATTTAAATCTGTGTTTTAACCCCTAAATCATGCTGTCCTCAGATTACATAGAAAAACCTACAGATTCCCTTTAGGTATTTGCTGCAGACATTTGTAATGCAAATACTGAAGGTTTTGGCAGGAAAAATGCAGTATGAAATATGCGCGTTGCGATGTTTTTGATGCATTTTTTTATGCGTTTTTCCCTATTCATTAGAATAGGTGAAAAATGCTGCAGAAACGCTGAAAGAATTGGCATGCTGCATCTTTCATCTGCCGTGCACAGAGGCAAAAATACATTGTGAAAAGTTGTTCTCTTCTCTGTGACAATTATTTTTTTTTTTACTGGGGTGGGGCTAGTGACAATGATTTGAATCGGCAGTGACTTTTTTATTCAATTTATTTTTTCCTGTTTTTAATTTGTCTAGTATTTATTTTTCATTGACTTCACATATTGTGCCTTCCATAAAAGGTCAGAAAAGATATTTTTTTTATCTGATTTGTTCTGCAACTATGGAAATTCAGCCTCCTGACTCCTAGGATCTTGCAGCTCCTGCTCTCAAGTGATCACAGGACCGCTGGGTCCAGAGGAGGAAGCACCATTAGGCCGGCTTCACACTCAGCGTATGAAAATACGGTCCGTATATTACGGCCGTAATACGCTGAAAAGTCCCGAAAATAGTGGTCCGTAGCTCCTCCGTAGGCAGGGTGTGTCAGCGTTTTTTGCGCATGGCATCCTCCGTATATAATCCGTATGGCATCCGTACTGCGTGGTTTTCTCGCAGGCTTGCAAAACCAACATACCGCTATAGAAGTGATCCATGTGTCCCAAAAAAAAAAATATATATATATATATACTGTCTATATATATATTTCTTGCGCAGTACGGTGTCAGTAGACACATATATGTATATATATTAATATTTTTTCCAGCGCTATACAGCTTGCAAGCCGGTAATTCAATTGGATTGGGCGTTAAATAAAATATTACAACAACCTTTGTTTTTATTTCATTAAAATAATTTTAAATAATGTGTTTGTGTTTTATTTAACCCTTTACTACAATTGGATTAATAATGGATAGGTGTCATAATTGACGCCTCTCCATTATTAATTAGGCTTAATGTCACCTTACAATAGCAAGGTGGCATTAACCCTTCATTACCCCATATCCCACCGCTACACGGGAATGGGAAGAGAGTGGCCAAGTGCCAGAATAGGCGCATCTTCCAGATGTGCCTTTTCTGGGGTGGCTGGGGGCAGATATTTTTAGCCAGGGGGGGGGCAATAACCATGGACCCTCTCCAGGCTATTAATATCTGCCCTCAGTCACTGGCTTTACTACTCTGGCGGAGAAAATTGTGCGGGAGCCCACGCCAATTTTTTCCGCCATTTAACCCTTTAATTTAGTAGATAGAACGGCCAAATCTTGCAGATACACACTACTGACATTAGTAGTGTGGAATCTGCAAAAAAAATGGAGAGAAGACATGGTTTACTGTATGTAAACCATGTCTCAAATCATGTCGGGTTTTAGGAAGGAGAAAGAAAAAGCCGGTAATTGAATTACCGGCTTTCAAGCTGTATAGCGCTGGAATAAATATTAATATATATACATATATGTGTCTCACTGACATATATATATATATATATATATATATATATATATATACATATATACCTATTCTATGTGTACACATTTATTCTACCTATTGGACTGGAAGCTGTCAGTGTGATTTTACTGTACACCGCAATGAATTGCCGGCTTTTCTCTCTAACAGCGCTGCGTATTTCTCGCAAGTCACACTGCTTGTCCGTGTGTAATCCGTATTTTTCAGGCTTCCATAGACTTTCATTGGCGTATTTCTTGCGCAGTACGGTGACAAACGCAGCATGCTGCGATTTTGTACGGCCGTAGAAAGCCGTATAATACTGATCAGTAAAATACGGCAGATAGGAGCAGGGGCATAGAGAATAATTGTGCCGTATAAGTGTGAAGCCGGCCTTAGTCTTTCCTATATTCTGTATACACAGCTGTTCTAAACTGTGTACACAGAAATCGGGAAGGCAGATATGGTGGCAAACCGTTTCTCCCCTCTCTTTGGGGAGTCAGACTGTGTCTGACAGCGCCTTCCTGCTGACTCCTCTGCTCTAGAACATGGACCACCAAACATTTATCTGGATGTGTGATCATAAAGTAGTTAATGCCAAATCTAAGTAAAACTGCTGATGACTTAGGGTACCGTCACACAGTGGCACTTTTGTCGCTACGACGGTACGATCCGTGACGTTCCAGCGATATCCATACGATATCGCTGTGTCTGACGCGCAGCAGCGATCAGGGATCCTGCTGAGAATCGTACATCGTAGCAGATCATTTGGAACATTCTTTCATCGCTGGATCTCCCGCTGTCATCGCTAGATCGGTGTGTGTGTGACACCGATCTAGCGATGCGTTCGCTTGTAACCAGGGTAAACATCGGGTTACTAAGCGCAGGACCGTGCTCAGTAACCCGATGTTTACCCTGGTTACCAGCGTAAGTGTAAAAAAAAAAAAAACAGTACATACTTACATTCCGGTGTCCGTCAGGTCCCTTGCCGTCTGCTTCCCGCACTCACTGACTGCCGGCCGTAAAGTGAAAGCAGAGCACAGCGGTGACGTCACCGCTGTGCTGTGCTTTCACTTTACGGCCGGCGCTCAGTCAGTGCGGGAAGCAGACGGCAAGGGACAGACACCGGAATGTAAGTATGTACTGTTTGGTTTTTTTTACGCTGGTAACCAGGGTAAACATCGGGTTACTAAGCGCGGTCCTGCGCTTAGTAACCCGATGTTTACCCTGGTTACCCGGGGACCTCGGCATCATTGGTCGCTGGAGATCTGTCTGTGTGACAGCTCTCCAGCGACCACACTATGACTTACCAACGATCACGGCCAGGTCGTATCGCTGGTCGTGATCGTTGGTAAATCGTATAGTGTGACGGTACCCTAAATCCTAAAAACTTTAGAAATGTTATGAGAATTTTAGGATAATAGTGTACTTATTTGCCTGGATCGGGGTGGTTCTCTCCACCCTCCCATCCCCCATTTTTTTTCCTTTTCCTTACTTCACACTTTCATTTCTCCCCCTGTCTACTCTTCTCTTGTCATTTTTTCTTCATGCCTGAAGTTCTACGCTCTTCTCTTCGCTCTCCTTCTCCTTCCTATGTTAATATGAACATTGGAAAAAACGAGGTCATAATGTGGATTCTTGTTCATGTTACAGATGTTTGGGAAAATATGTCTAATCTATGGCTTTATTTTTTATATTTGCTGTGTTTTTGTTTAGTTTCAAAATAAAAAAAAAAAGTTTTTAAAAAGTGTACTTATTGGCTCAGTAGATGGTTTGCATTCAGCTATGCATATTGTACGTGAACTACATGCAGTGGGGAAAATAAGTACAGGTATTTGATACACTGCTGATTTTGCAAGTTTTCCCATCTACAAACAATGGAGAGGTCTGTAACTTTTATTGTAGGTACACTTCAACTGTGAGAGACAGAATCTAAAAATAAAAAATAAAATAAAAAAAACAGAAAATCACATTGTATGAATTTTAAATAATTAAATTGCATTTTATTGCATGAAATAAGTATTTGATCATCTACCAACCAGCAAGAAGTCTGGCTCTCACAGACCTGTTAGTTTTTCTCTAAGAAGCCCTCCTACTCTGCACTAATTGCCTGTATTAATTGCATCTCTTTGAACTCCTTACCTACATATAAAAGACACCTGGCCACACACTCAATAAATCACACTCCAACCTCTCCACCATGGCCAAGACCAAAGTGGTGTCTACGGACACCAGGGACAAAAATGTAGACCTTCACAAGACTGGAATGGGCTACAAGTCAATAGAGAAGGCAACAACTGTTGGCACAATTATTAGAAAATAGAGGAAACACAAGATGACTGGCAATCATCCCCGGTCTGGGGCTCCATGCAAGATGTTGCATCGTGGTTTAAGGATGATTCTGAGAAAAGTCAGGAATCATCCCAGAACTACATGGGAGGCCCTGGTCAATAACCTGAAAAGAGCTGGGACAACAGCCTCAAACATTACCATTAGTAACACACTACGCCGTCATCAATATCCTGCAGGGCAAGTACAGTCCCCTTGTTCATGCCAGCAAATGACCAGACCCGTTTGAAGTTTTCCAATGACCATCTGCATGATTCAGAGGAGGCATGGGAGAAGGTAATGTGGTCAAATAAGAACAAAATAGAACTTTTTGGTATCAACTCCACTCAATGTATTTGTAGGAAGAATAAGGATGAGAACAACCCCAAGAACACCGTCCCAACCATGAAGCATGGTGGGGGAAACTTCATACTTTAGGGGTGCTTTTTTGCTATGGGAACCGGATGACTGCACCTTATTGAAGGGAGGATGGATGGGGTCATGTATCGCAAGATTTTGGCCATCAACCTCTTTCGCTCAGTAAGAGAATTGAAGATGGAGCGTGGTTGGGTTTTCCAGCATGAAAATGACCCAGAAAACACAGTCAGGGAAACAAAAGGAGTGGATCCATAACAAGAATTTCATTGTCCTGGAGTGGCCTAGCCAGTCTCCAGACCTGAACACAATAGAAAATCTTTGGAGAGAGCTGAAACTCAATGTTGCCCAATGACAGCCCTGAAACCTGAAAAATCTGGAGAAGATCTGTATGGAGGAGTGGGCCAAAATCCCTGCTGCAGTGTGTGCAAACTTGGTCAAGAACTACAGGAAATGTCTGAGCTCTGTAATTGCAAACAAAGGTTTCTGTACGAAATATTAAGTTCTGCTTTTTATTTTATGAAATACTTATTTCATGCAATAAAATGCAAAACTAATTATGTAAAAATCATACAATCTGATTTTCCGGATTTTTTTTTAGAAACTATCTCACAGTTGAGGTGTACAACCCCTGGCAAAAATTATGGAATCACCGGCCTTGGAGGATGTTCATTCAGTTGTTTAATTTTGTAGAAAAAAAGCAGATCACAGACATGGCACAAAACTAAAGTCATTTCAAATGGCAACTTTCTGGCTTGAAGAAACACTAAAAGAAATCAAGAACAAAAAATGTGGTAGTCAGTAATGGTTACTTTTTTAACCAAGCATAGGGGAAAAATTATGGAATCACTCAATTCTGAGGAAAAAAATATGGAATCATGAAAAATAAACAAACAAAAAAAACACTTCAAAACATCATTAGTATTTTGTTGCACCACCTCTGGCTTTTATAACAGCTTGCAGTCTCTGGCATGGACTTAATGAGTGTCAAACATTACTCTATATCAATCTGGCTCCAACTTTCTCTGATTGCTGTTGCCAGATCAGCTTTGCAGGTTGGAGCCTTGTCATGGAACATTTTCTTCAACTTCCACCAAAGATTTTCAATTGGATTGAGATCCGGACTATTTGGAGGCCATGAGATTGACCTTGTGTGTCTTTTTCAAGGAATGTTTTCACAGTTTTTGCTCTATGGCAGGATGCATTACCATCTTGAAAAATGATTTCATCATCCCCCAAACATCCTTTCAATTGATGGGATAAGAAAAGTGTCCAAAATATCAACATAAACTTGTGCATTTATTGAAGATGTAATGACAGCCATCTCCCCAGTGCCTTTACCTGACATGCAAACCCATATTATTATTGCCTGTGGAAATTTGCATGTTCTCTTCAGGCAGTCATCTTTATAAATCTCATTGGAATGGCACCAAACAAAAGTTCCAGCATCATCACCTTGCCCAATGCAGATTCGCGATTCATCACTAAATATGACTTTCATCCAGTCATCCTCAGTTCACGATTGCTTTTCCTTAGCCCATTGTAACCTTGTTTTTTTTTCTGTTTAGGTTTTAATGATGGCTTTCGTTTAGCTTTTCTGTATGTAAATCCCATTTCCTTTAGGCGGTTTCGTACAGTTCGGTCACAGACACTGACTCCAGTTTCCACCCATTTGTTCCTCATTTGTTTTGTTGTGCATTTCCTGTTTTTGGGGACATATTGCTTTAAATTTCCGGACATGACGCTTTGATGTCTTCCTTGGTCTACCAGTATGTTTGCCTTTAACAACCTTCCCATGTTGTTTGTATTTGGTCCAGATTTTAGACACAGCTGAATGTGAACAACCAACATCTTTTGCAACATTGGGTGATGATTTACACTCTTTTAACAGCTTGATAATCCTCTCCTTTGTTTTAACCCCTTCATGACCCAGCCTAGTTTGACCTTAAAGACCTTGCCGTTTTTTGCAATTCTGACCAGTGTCCCTTTATGAGGTAATAACTCAGGAACGCTTCAACGGATCCTAGCGGTTCTGAGATTGTTTTTTCGTGACATATTGGGCTTCATGTTAGTGGTAAATTTAGGTCAATAAATTCTGCGTTTATTTGTGATAAAAATTTTCACATTTTGAATTTTTATTCTGTTAAACCAGAGAGATATGTGACACAAAATAGTTAATAAATAACATTTCCCACATGTTTACTTTACATCAGCACAATTTTGGAAACAAAATTTTTTGTTGTTAGGAAGTTATAAGGGTTAAAATTTGACCAGCGATTTGTCATTTTTACAACGAAATTTACAAAACCATTTTTTTTAGGGACCACCTCACATTTGAAGTCAGTTTGAGGGGTCTATATGGCTGAAAATACCCAAAAGTGACACCATTCTAAAAACTGCACCCCTCAAGGTACTCAAAACCACATTCAAGAAGTTTATCAACCCTTCAGGTGCTTCACAGCAGCAGAAGCAACATGGAAGGAAAAAATGAACATTTAACTTTTTAGTCACAAAAATTATCTTTTAGCAACAATTTTTTTATTTTCCCAATGGTAAAAGGAGAAACTGAACCACGAAAGTTGTTGTGCAATTTGTCCTGAGTACGCTGATACCTCATATGTGGGGGTAAACCACTGTTTGGGCGCACGGCAGGGCTTGGAAGGGAAGGAGCGCCATTTGACTTTTTGAATCAAAAATTGGCTCCACTCTTTAGCGGACACCATGTCACGTTTGGAGAGCCCCCGTGTGCCTAAAAATTGGAGCTCCCCCACAAGTGACCCCATTTTGGAAACTAGACGCCCCAAGGAACTTATCTAGATGCATAGTGAGCACTTTGAACCCCCAGGTGCTTCACAAATTGATCAGTAAAAATGAAAAAGTACTTTTTTTTCACAAAAAAATTCTTTTAGCCTCAATTTTTTCATTTTCAAATGGGCAACAGGATAAAATGGATCCTAAAATGTGTTGGGCAATTTCTCCTGAGTACGCCGATACCTCATATGTGGGGGTAAACCACTGTTTGGGCACATGGTAAGGTTCGGAAGGGAAGGAGCGCCATTTGACTTTTTGAATGAAAAATTATTTCCATCGTTAGCGGACACCATGTCGCGTTTGGAGAGCTCCTGTGTGCCTAAACATTGGCGCTCCCCCACAAGTGACCCCATTTTGGAAACTAGACCCCCCAAGGAACTTATTTAGATGCCTAGTGAGCACTTTAAACCCTCAGGTGCTTCACAAATTGATCTGTAAAAATGAAAAAGTACTTTTTTTTTCACAAAAAAATTCTTTTCGCCTCAATTTTTTCATTTTCACATGGGCAGTAGGATAAAATGGATCATAAAATTTGTTGGGCAATTTCTCCCGAGTACGCCGATACCTCATATGTGGGGGTAAACCACTGTTTGGGCACACGGCAGGGCTCGGAAGGGAAGGCGCGCCATTTGACTTTTTGAATGGAAAATTAGCTCCAATTGTTAGCGGACACCATGTCGCGTTTGGAGAGCCCCTGTGTGCCTAAACATTGGAGATCCCCCAGAAATGATCCCATTTTGGAAACTAGACCCCCAAAGGAACTAATCTAGATGTGTGGTGAGGACTTTGAACCCCCAAGTGCTTCACAGAAGTTTATAACGCAGAGCCATGAAAATAAAAAAAAAAAATTATTTTCTCAAAAATGATCTTTTAGCCTGCAATTTTTTATTTTACAAAGGGTAACAGGAGAAATTTGACCCCAAAAGTTGTTGTCCAGTTTCTCCTGAGTACGCTGATACCCCATATGTGGGGGTAAACCACTGTTTGGGCACATGCCGGGGCTCGGAAGTGAAGTAGTGACATTTTGAAATGCAGACTTTGTTGGAATGCTCTGTGGGCGTCACGTTGCGTTTGCAGAGCCCCTGATGTGGCTTAACAGTAGAAACCCCCCACAAGTGACCCCATTTGGGAAACTAGACCCCGAAAGGAACTTATCTAGATGTGTGGTGAGCACTTTGAACCCCCAAGTGCTTCATAGAAGTTTATAATGCAGAGCCGTGAAAATAATAAATACGTTTTCTTTCCTCAAAAATAATTATTTAGCCCAGAATTTTTTAATTTTCCCAAGGGTAACAGGAGAAATTTGACCCCAATATTTGTTGTCCAGTTTCTCCTGAGTACGGTGATACCCCATATGTGGGGGTAAACTACTGTTTGGGCACATGCCAGGGCTCGGAATTGAAGTAGTAACGTTTTGAAATGCAGACTTTGATGGAATGCTCTGCGGGCGTCACGTTGCGTTTGCAGAGCCCCTGATGTGCCTAAACAGTAGAAACCCCCCACAAGTGACCCCATTTTGGAAACTAGACCCCGAAAGGAACTTATCTAGATGTGTGGTGAGCACTTTGAAACCCCAAGTGCTTCATAGAAGTTTATAATGCTGAGCCGTGAAAATAATAAATACGTTTTCTTTCCTCAAAAATAATTATTTAGCCCAGAATTTTTTATTTTCCCAAGGGTTACAGGAGAAATTGGACCCCAAAAGTTGTTGTCCAGTTTCTCCTGAGTACGCTGATACCCCATGTGTGGGGGTAAACCACTGTTTGGGCACACGTCGGGGCTCAGAAGGGAAGTAGTGACTTTTGAAATGCAGACTTTGATGGAATGGTCTGCGGGCGTCACATTGCGTTTGCAGAGCCCCTGGTGTGCCTAAACAGTAGAAACCCCCCACAAGTGACCCCATTTTAGAAACTAGACCCCCCAAGGAACTTATCTAGATATGTGGGGAGCACTTTGAACCCCCAAGTGCTTCACAGACGTTTACAACGCAGAGCCGTGAAAATAAAAAATCATTTTTCTTTCCTCAAAAATGATGTTTTAGCAAGCATTTCTTTATTTTCACAAGGGTAACAGGAGAAATTGGACCCCAGTAATTGTTGCGCAGTTTGTCCTGAGTATGCTGGTACCCGATATGTGGGGGTAAACCACTGTTTGGGTGCACGTCGGGGCTCGGAAGTGAGGGAGCACCATTTGACTTTTTGAATACAAGATTGGCTGGAATTAATGGTGGCGCCATGTTGCGTTTGGAGACCCCCTGATGTGCCTAAACAGTGGAAACCCCTCAATTCTAACTCCAACACACCCCTAACCCTTATCCCAACTGTAGCCGTAACCCTAATCACAACCCTAACCCCAACACACCCGTAACCCCAACACACCCCTAACCCTAACCACAACCCTAATTCCAACCCAACCCTAGCCCTAAGGCTACGTGCCAACGTTGCGGATTCGTATGAGATTTTTCAGCACCATTTTTGAAAAATCCGCGGGTAAAAGGCACTGCGTTTTACCTGCGGATTTACCGCGGATTTCCAGTGTTTTTTGTCCGGATTTCACCTGCGGATTCCTATTGAGGAACAGGTGTAAAACGCTGCGGAATCCGCACAAAGAATTGACATGCTGCGGAAAATACAACGCAGCGTTCCCGCGCGGTATTTTCCGCACCATGGGCACAGCGGATTTGGCTTTCCATATGTTTACATGGTACTGTAAACCTGATGGAACACTGCTGCGGATCCGCAGCGGCCAATCCGCACCGTGTGCACATAGCCTAATTCTAAAGGTATGTGCACACGCTGCGGAAAACGCTGCGGATCCGCAGCAGTTTCACATGAGTTTACAGTTCAATGCAAACCTATGGGAAACAAAAATCGCTGTACACATGCTGCGGAAAAACTGCACGGAAACGCAGCGGTTTACATTCCGCAGCATGTCATTTCTTTCTGCGGATTCCGCAGCGGTTTTACAACTGCTCAAATAGAAAATCGCTGTTGTAAAACCGCATTGAAATGCGCAGAAAAAACATGGTAAATCCGCAGCGGTTTAGCACTGCGGATTTATCAAATCCGCAGCGGAAAAATCCGCAGAGGAACAGAATACGTGTGCACATACCGAAACCCTAACCCTACCCCTAACCCTACCCCTAACCCTACCCCTACCCCTAACCCTACCCCTAACCCTACCCCTAACCCTAACCCTACCCCTAACCCTACCCCTAACCCTAGTTCTTACCCCAACCTTAGTGGAAAAAAAAAATATATATTTTTTTTATTGTCCCTACCTATGGGGGTGACAAAGGGGGGGGGTCATTTACTTTTTTTTTTTTATTTTGATCACTGAGATATAACCTATCTCAGTGATCAAAATTCACTCTGGAACGAATCTGCCGGCCGGCAGATTCGGCGGGCGCACTGCACATGCGCCCGCCATTTTGGAAGATGGCGGCGCCCAGGAAAGAAGACGGACGGTGTTGTGAATTCTGTGGCTGAATTCACTCCTGTGGTCACAAGTGGTACTGCAGCTTCTGAGCTTCCTCCCTCAGGTGTTCTGGTGAGCTCGTTAACTGCTTCATTACTTAACTCCGCCTGATGCTGCTATCCTTGCTCCTTGTCAATGTTTCAGTGTTGGATCTGAGCTTCTCCTGATTGTTCCTGTGACCTGCTGCTCTGTATAGCTAAGTGCTTTTTGCTTTTTTGTTGCTTTTTTTCTGTCCAGCTTGTCTTTTGTTTTGCTGGAAGCTCTGAGACGCAAAGGGTGTACCGCCGTGCCGTTAGTTCGGCACGGTGGTTTTTTTTTACCCCCTTTGCGTGGTTTTGCTTTAGGGTTTTTTGTAGACTGCAAAGTTCGCTTTACTGTCCTCGCTCTGTCCTAGAATATCGGGCCCCACTTTGCTGAATCTATTTCATCCCTACGTTTTGTCTTTTCATCTTACTCACAGTCATTATATTTGGGGGGCTGCCTTTTCCTTTGGGGAATTTCTCTGGGGCAAGTCAGGCCTATTTTGCTATCTTCAGGCTAGCTAGTTTCTTAGGCTGTGCCGAGTTGCCTAGGTAGTTGTTAGGCGCAATCCACAGCCGCTTTTAGTTGTGTTTAGGATAGGATCAGGTGTGCAGTCTACAGAGTTTCCACGTCTCAGAGCTCGTTCTTGTATTTTTGGGTATTTGTCAGATCACTGTGTGCGCTCTGATCGCTAAGCACACTGTGTTTCTGGATTGCCTTCATAACACCTGTCATTAGCAAACATAACAGTACAAGGAGCCAAACTAATGATTCTCAATAGAGGGAAAGAAAAAGTTCTGACATCATTTTTTTTTTTTTTTCTGCTCTGTGTTCACTTTTTTTTTTTCCCCTAGACATTTGGGTGATTCTGGACACAGGTGTGGACATGGATATTCAGGGTCTGTGCTCTTCAATGGATAATCTCGTTATAAATGTACAAAAAATTCAAGATACTATTGATCAGAAATCTATGTTAGAACCAAGAATTCCTATTCCTGATTTGTTTTTTGGAGATAGAAAAATAGGCCTGACTTGCCCCAGAGAAATTCCCCAAAGGAAAAGGCAGCCCCCCACATATAATGACTGTGAGTAAGATGAAAAGACAAAACGTAGGGATGAAATAGATTCAGCAAAGTGGGGCCCGATATTCTAGGACAGAGCGAGGACAGTAAAGCGAACTTTGCAGTCTACAAAAAACCCTAAAGCAAAACCACGCAAAGGGGGTAAAAAAAACCCACCGTGCCGAACTAACGGCACGGCGGTACACTCTTTGCGTCTCAGAGCTTCCAGCAAAACAAAAGACAAGCTGGACAGAAAAAAAGCAACAAAAAAGCAAAAAGCACTTAGCTATACAGAGCAGCAGGTCACAGGAACAATCAGGAGAAGCTCAGATCCAACACTGAAACATTGACAAGGAGCAAGGATAGCAGCATCAGGCGGAGTTAAGTAATGAAGCAGTTAACGAGCTCACCAGAACACCTGAGGGAGGAAGCTCAGAAGCTGCAGTACCACTTGTGACCACAGAAGTGAATTCAGCCACAGAATTCACAACAGGACGGTCCCCGGGAGGCCAGGTAAGTATAAGGGGGGGGGAGATCAGGGCATGGGGGGGGCGTCGGAGCACGGGGGGGGGTGGACCGGAACACGGGGGGTGGATTGGAGCACGGAGTGGGGGATCGCTGTGCGGGCGGGTGGATCGCTGTGCGGGGGGGGATCGCTGTGCGGGGGGGCGGATCGCTGTGCGGGGGGGGGATCGGAGTGCGGGGGGGTTTGATTGGAGCACGGGGGGTGTGATTGGAGCACGGGGGGAGCGGGCAGGAGGACGGGGGAGCGGAGCACAGGACCGAGGGGAGCAGACCGCAGATCGGGGGGCTGGGGGGGCGATCGGAGGAGTGGAGTGGGTGCACATTAGTGTGTCCAGCCATGGCCGATGATATTGCAGCATCGGCCATGGCTGGATTGTAATATTTCACCATTTTTTTAGGTGAAATATTACAAATCGCTCTGATTGGCAGTTTCACTTTCAACAGCCAATCAGAGCGATCGTAGCCACGAGGGGGTGAAGCCACCCCCCCTGGGCTAAACTACCACTCCCCCTGTCCCTGCAGATCGGGTGAAATGGGAGTTAACCCTTTCACCCGATCTGCAGGGACGCGATCTTTCCATGACGCATATGCTGCGTCATGAGTCGGAATGGCACCGACTTTCATGACGCAGCGTATGCGTCAAAGGTCGGGAAGGGGTTAATTGACATCTCTCTTGTTGGAACCATGATTCATGTCAGTCCACTTGGTGCAACAGCTCTCCAAGGTGTGATCACTCCATTTTAGATGCAGACTAAAGAGCACATCTAATTTGATGCAGGTGTTATTTTTGGGTATGAAAATTTACAGGGTGATTCCATAATTTTTTCCTCAGAATTGAGTGATTCCATAATTTTTCCCCTATGCTTGGTTAAAAAAAGTAACCATTACTGACTACCACATTTTTCGTTCTTGATTTCTTTTAGTGTTTCTTAAAGCCAGAAGGATGCCATTTGAAATGACTTTAGTTTTGTGCCATGTCTGTGATCTGCTTTTTTTCTACAAAATTAAACAACTGAATGAACATCCTCCAAGGCCGGTGATTCCATAATTTTTGCCAGGGGTTGTAAATATGATCAAAATTACAGACCTCTCCATTCTTCGTAGTTTGGAAAACTTGCAAAATCGTCCGTGTATCAAATACTTATTTTCCCCACTGTACTTTATAGGGGTAACAATGTCAGTGTAAGTGCAGTCAAAGGTTGGGGTAATAAATTATGAATCTACTTACCGCAATTGCTCTCTCCATCACCGACATAACGTCGTAACCAGTTCTCCATCCAAAATGGATAGCAAATGCAGGATTTCGTTATTGGGTCACAGTGTCCATGGCCCGAACATTTTATAAGGCACACTAAAGAGTAAAACTAGTTTAGCATATATGCAAATAATATCAATGACAGTTTTTACAGTGATTTAGATAATTGCATGCTGTAATATATGATCAGTAGTGATGAGCGAGTGTGCTCATTACTCGAGTTTTCCGAGCATGCTCGGGTGGTCTCCGAGTATTTTGGGCGTGCTCGGAGATTATGTTTGAGTCACCGCAGATTATGTTTGCAGCTGCTAGATAGCCTGAACAAATTTGGGGGTTGCCTGTTTGTTAGGGAATCCTCACATGTATTCAGGCTGTCTAGCAGCTGCAAATCATGCAGCTGCGGGGACACAAAGATAATCTATGAGCACGCCCAAGATACTCAGAGAACACGTGAGCATGCTCGGAAAACCCGAGTACCGAACACACTCGCTCATCACTAATGATCAGCTTATAAAGTGAAACTTACCAGCACTGTCCACTCTGAGAACTTTGTACAGAAGAAAATCCGCTTTTTCCTTTAGAAGCTGTTTCTGTAGTGTATGTGCAATGTCAGCTGACTTTCTTATTTTAACGGGATGACCACTCTGGACATAGAAGAGAATCACAGTGCTGTGCATGGAGACAAATATGGAGCTCATCATACAAAAGATAAGAAATGACATTAATGCTACACAAAGGAACAGTCATAAAAAGCAGCATAAATGCGCCTTACTGATACTACAACACTGAACGTTGAAACAAGAAGTTAATTAAAATTTAGTGATTCTACAAAGCCTTCGATATATCGCACCCTCAAAATTTGGGTTTAAAGGGACCCATCACTTGCTGTAAACAAGTATTGTTGCTAAAACTGGTCTGATTCTAACATTGTTTTTTTTTGTTTCTGCTCTTCTCTTCATTCCTGAGTTATGAACCTCTCTTCCATGTATTTAAATCTAGTCTAATTGTCAAGTGGGTGTGACCATTAAGAAGACTACTACAGTGAAAAATTAGTGAAAAATTGAGGACCATGAACAGTTGGCTGAACAGACTAAATGTATATACAGGGAAGAAAAGTGTTATGATCAGGTGGCCTTGGAGCAGCATGAAAACTTTCACTGGAGTAGGTGGTAACTATACTGACCGCAAACCCTGATCTTAACAGCGCAACTAGAAGTAGCCGTGGGGTGTGCCTAACAAAACCTAGACACCTCGACACAGCCGGAGGACTAAATACCCCTATAGATGGAAATAGGAATTCTACCTTGCCTCAGAGCAGAACCCCAAAGGATAGGCAGCCCCCCACAAATATTGACTGTGAGTAGTAGAGGAAAAGACACACACAGGCAGGAAACAGGATTTAGCAAATGAGGCCACACTAGCTAAACAGGAAAAGATAGGACAGGATACTAAGCGGTCAGTATTAAAAATCCTTCCAAAAATATCCACAGCAGAAAATACAAAAACTCCACCATCTAACTAAAGATGTGGAGCATATATCTGCAACTCCAGAGAATCCAACAAGACTGAGAAAACACTGACACAGTCTAAGCTGGACAAGAGAAAAACAAATGAATAGCACAGAATATAAGCACACTGCATGTGTGCCACAGAAAAAGAAACAGACACTTATCATTGCTGAATTGGCAGCTAAGAAGGAGAAGCCAGAAAGTGATCCAACACTTCACAAGAAACATTGACAACTGGCAAGGACTAAAGAATCCTGCACACCTAAATATCCCAGTCAGAACTGCAATAAGCAGATACACCTGGCCAGGACTGCGACTCAGAGACAACTGCATTCCCACCTACAACCACTGGAGGGAACCCAAAAGCAGAATTCACAACATAAAAGGTCATATTTCAGGAACAGAAACAAAATAAAAACCACTACAAAAACAGGAAATGGGAATTAATGGCAAGTGACAGGTACTCTTTAAAGTTTTTATTTCTGCATGTCATTGAAATCCCTTGGTCGATATCAGCATCTACCCTTGTACACATACACTTTAAAATATGAATCATGGACAGATAAGAAATGTATTGAACTGATTATAAATGTCTATTGAATGCAATTGATTATGCAATTTATGGACCTTGGGGCTAATTCATCAAAGCTTTTATGCCAGAAAACAGGCGGAAATGATTTGAAAAGTCACATGCGTGTCTTAATGATTTTGGCACATCGTACTCCAGCAAGCCCTTCATTAAGAGTGGTGTGCACAACACCAACCTTCATAAATCGGCCCCATTTAACTCCGTTTTGTAATAACTAGCAGTCTAAATGTTGACATTATAATCCCTAAAACATCACAGTGATAAACGTATAAATTAGAAACCACAGTGGTAACCTGCCTATTATCTTAGTATACATGTGTGTTCTCTTACTGGCTGGGAATCATATTTAATAAGATTAATTATGGTAAAATACCTTAAGTCTGAATGTGCTTGTATCTTCTGAACCTTGACCTCAGAATCCAGGACATTGAGGAGGACAGCCAGCTGTCTCACCAAGGTGTCTTTCTGTTGTTCGCTTAGCTGATTGACTACCACTTCTAAGATCAGCTCAACTAAATTTCCTTTCCGTGGGTCTTTAAAAAGGGTAAGAAAAATCATCAAAGATTGTAGAGAAAAAGTAATAATTATAGCAATGCAAATATCTACTACATAATAGGAAAATCAGACACATTTCTGAGCATGCGCACATTCATACATACTCTACATACATGCATATATTATTTTTAAAGAGGACAATAAAGAACAGAAATTGTTGGAAAGCCTGATTATACTCCAGTTTCCAAGCTTAGGAGGATTTGGAACTGGATTTCAACAGTTAAGCCGTGCCAGAAATATATGTGGAAGTCAACAGTTTATCCATGCCGGAAATTTATGTGCTAGTCAACAGTTAAGCCATGCCGGAAATATATGTGGAAGTCAACAGTTAAGCCATGCTGGAAATTTATGTGGAAGTCAACAGTTAAGCCATGCTGGAAATTTATGTGGAAGTAAACAGTTAATCCATGCCGGAAATTTATGTGCAAGTCAACAGTTAAGCAATGCCGGAAATATATGTGGAAGTCAACAGTTTATCCATGCCGGAAATTTATGTGGAAGTCAACAGTTTATCCATGCCGGAAATTTATGTGGAAGTCAACAGTTAAGCCATGCTGGAAATATATGTGGAAGTCAACAGTTTATCCATGCCGGAAATTTATGTGGAAGTCAACAGTTAAGCCATGCTGGAAATATATGTGGAAGTCAACAGTTTATCCATGCCGGAAATTTATGTGGAAGTAAACAGTTAAGCCATGCCGGAAATATATGTGCGAGTCAACAGTTAAGCCATGACGGAAATTTATGTGGAAGTCAACAGTTAAGCCATGCCGGAAATATATGTGCGAGTCAACAGTTAAGCCATGACGGAAATTTATGTGGAAGTCAACAGTTAAGCCATGCTGGAAATATATGTGGAAGTCAACAGTTAAGCCATGCCAGAAATATATGTGGAAGTCAACAGTTAAGCCATGCCGGAAATTTATGTGGAAGTCAAGTGCAAAAGTCGACAGGTACGGTACTTAATTTGTATGGGCAGCATCAGACTATTTATCCTGTATTGCTCTTGAGTTACAGATTGTGCTGTATACCCCCACACTGCTATAGCACATAACTGAACAGTTCATGGTGAAAATATGACATTTCTCAGAATACAAATCACCATGACATAATTGTTGGAAGGAGTGAGCCAACATGAAATGATGGGAGATTTCAGCTCAGACACCAACAGCTCTAAAAGCATCTCTGTTCTATTTCCTCAGGACAAAATAATAATTGTATGAAGTTACTCAATACTTTCTTTTCTTTTACTATTTTCCTCATGAATTCCATGTGATCCCATCAGAAAAACCTCTGTGGGTCACCATGTAAAATCAGAGGCACATGGAGGCTCAGTTCATGGACTTTATTATTGCTCTGCTCTACAGCCATTGGCAAAAAAACCTCCTCGGACTGGACTATTATGTGTCATTGTAACACTGGACAGCTCTTTGAACACACCACTAAGGTCAACGGGACGATTTGAGAAAGTGACTGTGCATTGCCTTGGATGTTATAATATGATTTTTTCTTTATATTATTCCAGCCTGACAAGATTTATCATTAAATTGACGACATAGTGTAATTGTTGTTCCAGGTAACGTTTTGAAATGAGCTTACGTGTGTACATAAGGAATAACCCTATCTGACCTTCATATTTTCCTCTAATTTTTTTCAGTTCTCTCATGGCTAGTTGGTGAAGACTAGCTGCCAGCATGTGTTGTATACACAGTAAACATAAAGAGAAGGATTCCTGCGCTTCTTTCTCTAGAGTACACAGAGAGAAGCAGCAGCATGGAAGAAATTATAGAGCAGTACTGAGCAGTGTGGCCGTGAATGCAGCTCTGAAATTAAAGGAAACCTGTCATATGTAAAAAAAAAAAAAAAAAACACATGAGAGCCCAGGGACGGCGAGTGCCGACCTGACACCGCTGGAACAGAGCCGGCAAGGAAGGTGACAATAAGATTTTTTAATTTTATCGGGGCCAAATATTTAGATCAAGACATGTTTATCCTAGTAGTGGAGAACCCCTTTAAGTTTCTTTCTCTTGGCAGCGTTCAGGCTTTAGTCAAGGCTGAGTGTATAGAGAGTGGCAGCTGTAACCACACCCCCAGGTTTGACTGTCAGCATGCTCAGCATTAGGACCTGCTGTCAGTCAGTGCCGGGGGCGCGGGTACAGCCGTCGCTTTCTATACACAAAGCGGTAACTGAACCCATGCCAATGCCACCCCTGAGACTAAATTCCGAACTATATGGGGATAATAAAGTTTACTTCCTCGAAGCAACGAAGCTCCAAGTTAACCCCATATCTGCAGGTTACTAGCATTTTTTTCATGTGACAGGTTTCCTTTAAATACATTTTCTAGAAGCAGCAGCTCGAACTGGATGTGTCTGCTTTGCACTTCACTTTGTTGAGTGCTCTTCTTCCTCTGCCCCTTTCAAAAAAGTTCAGCAAGAGCTATAAACTGACATGCTACTCTGCTGGCAGTCTGTCTTGTTTTAACCAAACAGAATTTAAACTGTGTTTTAGAGTGGATGGTGAGTTTAGGAAGAAGGAGAAAGAGAAAGATGCGGCTCATAAATGGAGAAGAAAAGCTAATGTCTCTGATAACATATCACATTTAAGGCTTCTTTCACACTAGCGTCGGGCCCGGCCCGTCGCAGTGCGTCGGGCCGAGGTTACCGACGCTAGCGTTGCCTCCGCCGCACAACGGGTGCAGCGGATGCTGCTTTTCAGCGCATCCGCTGCCCCATTGTGAGGTGCGGGGAGGTGGGGGAGGAGTTCCGGCCGCGCATGCGCGGTCGGAAAAGACGGTCCGTCGGCTGCAAAAAATGTTACATGGAACGTTTTTTGCGGCCGACGGTTGGCCGAAAAACGGCGCAACCGTCGCGCGACGGTTGCGACGTGTGGCAATCCGTCGCAATGCGTCGCGTAATGTTAGTCAATGGAGAAAAAACGCATCCTGCAAACACTTTTGCAGGATGCGTTTTTTCTGCAAAACGACGCATTGTGACGGATTGCAGTTAACGCTAGTGTGAAAGTAGCCTAACTTGTCTTTTTGTTCCTGACATTTTTGTTCATCACAATGATTATCTGCATTGTAGATTGCGAGCCCTCGCGGGCAGGGTCCTCTCTCCTCCTGTACCAGTTAGGACCTGTATTATTTAAGATTATTGTACTTGTTTTTATGTATTCCCCTCCTCACATGTAAAGCGCCATGGAATAAATGGCGCTATAATAATAAATAATAATAATAATAATAATCTGCATGTGCTCCATATTCTACATCTGACATCTACTTGTGTTTTAAACTTTCATACCAGGACGCACTTCCACTGTTGCTGTGTCAATATCTGAATCTCCTTTGGCATCTGTGACCTTCAAATGAAAGATATATATTCCTTCTACTAGATTGGTGAGATGAAGAACTGGTTCATTCTCCGATGAGTCCAGCACATCCTGGCAAAATGAAAATATGTATGTGATTAACATGTATAGGAGCGAACTGAAGAGGGGAACAGAAAAAGACTATTAACATCAGATCCAACAAATTATATACCATTTATTATATCGAACTGTATGGTTCGTAACCTTGACTGAAAAAAATGTATATCCTATAGTAAATGTCTCCCCCCCCCCCCCCAAAAAAAAAAAAAGTGGTGTACACAAGTTACCCACAGAGGTTTAGATTATAACCTGAGTTTTAGATCAATGTAGAATTAAAGGGAACCTATCAGTAGGATCAACCTTCCTAAGCCGTCTATATAGACACACAGGTCACAGGAAGATCAACACAATTATACTCATTTATCTGCTATCCAATGACTTTTTCCAGAGAAATCCACGTTGTTCTTAATATGTAAATGAGCTGTTAATATCTATGGGTCAGACATAGATCTCCCTGAGAAGCTGCCTCCAGAGCTTAACCCCATACTCAACCTTATATGTATAGGTTTGCTCTGGCGCGGAGCCTGCAACTTTTCCGGCACATGTCAGCTGATTTCATCAGCTGACATGTGTCCCTAACAGCCACGGGTGTTAAAATATTAAATGCCGCTGTCAATCTCTGACAGCGACATTTAACATGCTTGTGCCGGAAGCATGTCACTAATCCCGACCATCAGCGCCCATGTCAAATAACCGCGGGTCGCCGATGAGTTCGAATGAAAACCCAGGGTCTGCAGGAGAACCCTGTGATTGTCATTGCCGGATCACTCATAGCAAGTGATCATTTCTGCTATGTAGAGCAGGGCTGAAGCCCTGTTCTATGTAGCACAAGTGATCGGAAGATCACAGCTTCTAGTCTCTCATGGAGACTATTGAACCAAATGTAAAGTAAAAAAAAAATGAAGAAAAAGCAGAAGTCCAGCGCGGGTGATGTCCATAAAAAATACCTTTTATTCCATATTCGTTAAAAGCACATAATTATCATGATTAATGATTTTAATGCACTTTAAGCCTGTGACTGTCACTGGTATGAATCACCCGTTTTTGTGTCTATGGATATGAAGATGGACTTTGGATTTATGTGCTTTTAACGAATATGGAATAAAAGGTATTTTTTATGGACATCACCCGCGCTGGACTTCTGCTTTTTCTTCAGGCTACTTGCTGCACTGCATGATCCGTGCGCTGGGCCTGAGAGGAGGTGAGCTGATCTTCGTTGCTTTTTCTTTTCCAAAAAAAAAAATGGCTTTAAAAATATTTAAAAAATTTAAAAAAATGTAAAAGTTCAAATCACCCCTATGGGCCCCATTCAAAATAAAATAAACAAAAAAATGCATATTTGGTATCACCGAGTTCAGAATCGCCCGATCTATCAATATATAAAAAGAATTAATTTGAATGGTAAACGGCGTAAAGATAAAAAAAAATCAAAACGCCAGAATTACGTTTTCTTTGTCACAGCAACATTGCATTAAAATGCAACAACGGGTGATCAAAAGATTGTATCTACACCAAAATAGTATCCCTAAAAACGTCAGCTCGGCATGCAAAAAACAAGCCCTCACCCAACCTGTGATCACAAAAAATGGAGATGCTACGGGTCTCGGAAAGTAGATCCTTTTTTTTCTTTTTCTTTTTTTTTTAAATTTGGGATTTTTTTTCACCATTTAAATAAAAAAGAACCTAGACATGTTTGGTGTCTACGAACTCATAATGACCTGGAAAATCTTATTGGCAGGTCAATTTTAGCATTTATTGAACATGGTAAAACAAAAAACAATTGAAGAATTGCACTTTTTTTGTAATGTAACCGCACTTTGAATTTTTTTCTCGTTTTCCAGTACACTATATGGCAAAACCAATAGAGTCAATCAAGGGCACAACGCAAAAAAAAAACAAGCCCTCTCAAGGCCATATTGACAGGAAAATAAAAAAGTTATGGCTCTGGGAAGAAGGGGAGCAAAAAACAGTGAGTCATGTAGATCAGGAGAGCAGACTGTCAGTCATTACATGTCTCACACTGGTAATTGCCCCCTTTCATTTAAAATATGCTCTGGATGCAGATTCTTGGGTAATTCTGTGTCCAGCCCATAGATCTTAACAGCTTATTTACATGTTAAGAAAAATGTGGATTTCTCTGGAATAAGACCTCAGATAGCTGAAATCAAGGTATCATTGATTTCAACTTTCTATGACCTACATGCCCATGTAGATAGCTTGTATGGGCCCCCTTACCCATGAGCACCTTAGCAGCAGAACCATCTGCATTTGGTATGCCCACCTCTGGTCCTAAGAATAACCTGCAAAGGGCATAAATACCCCCAAGAGAGGTGTTGTAAGGTGAAAATTATGAGTCCCTCAGACTTCTCCTCATAGTATATCCTTAAGCAATATCTAATAGTTGCTGCCCCAAACATGACTTTGTAGGAAAACCAATATGGCAGAGATCAGCAGATCTGCCACTTAGTGCCACTGTCAGTGACCAACAGTGGACTCTACGTTAAGGGGTTATTTTTGTCAGCAAGGGGTAAGGATATTTTCATATAGAACTATATTTACCACCCTGTATAATTATTATATCACTGCTTTTATCATTCCTGGAATACTTTTATCACTTAATGTGAATTCTAAGATGCAAAAAGATGCAGAACAAAAGTTTTGGTGTCTACCCCGGCTGCTGGGCTCTGGCCATCTCTCGTCCACTTGTAAGATGTTATACCTTGGTCATCAACAGATTTTGATCCATCCAGTGAAATAGAACTATTAGGAAGCACAAGAACATGTGTCCAACCAGCATTAGCCTTTGGGGGGTTGTTCTTTCCTAAAATAAGAATATTTCTGTTATAAATGTAGAAATATAGCAAAAGACACACTCATATAATGATCATTTTATACAGATAGATCGCTCGGAGTGCCTAGGTCAGCACACAGTGTGGCACATATTAATAGTACTGTATGCTATAATGTAATTGTATGACAACTGGTGCAAATATCTGGTAGAAAGCCCTAACATAGGTGTTGTTGCTCTGTTTCATGTGCAGCTTCAGCTCTTTTTTAGAATATAATAAAACAAGTAAGACAAGAGTGAATATGATGCCAGCAAAGTACACAGTCCTTCTTCATCTTCTTCTACCCTATCTAACCAGGGATTAGATATCCCTACCTAATCTAACCAGGGATTCAAGCTTCAGGAGGCTAATTTGCATATTCCAGGTGCCTTCTGGGAGAAGCGAAGTCTCCCTAAGCTAGAAGATCGTTGGGTACAGCCGGGACCAGCTGCTTCGAAAGCATCACCAAACCAGGGATTCAAGCTTCAGGAAGCTAATTTGCATATTCCAGGTGCCTTCTGGGAGAAGCGAAGTCTCCCTAAGCTAGAAGATCGTTGGGTACAGCCGGGACCAGCTGCTTCGAAAGCATCACCAAACCAGGGATTCAAGCTTCAGGAGGCTAATTTGCATATTCCAGGTGCCTTCTGGGAGAAGCGAAGTCTCCCTAAGCTAGAAGATCGTTGGGTACAGCCGGGACCAGCTGCTTCGAAAGCATCACCAAACCAGGGATTCAAGCTTCAGGAGGCTAATTTGCATATTCCAGGTGCCTTCTGGGAGAAGCGAAGTCTCCCTAAGCTAGAAGATCGTTGGGTACAGCCGGGACCAGCTGCTTCGAAAGCATCACCAAACCGCGCGCCGTAAGGCGCGCGAATTTTTGCCTGTAGGACATTATTGCAAGAGAGCTTGGCTGAGTAGATTACACAAGAAGGAAAACACACAGCAAGTCAGCAGGATCTAGGAGCAACATGGCAGATGTGACAACCTACATGGTGAGCTGCAGCATGTGCTACATGTTCACAGATCGACCAGAAGAAGAATCCAATTTCACCTGTCAGAAGTGTAGACTAGTGGCCCTTTTAGAAGAAAAGGTGCGGGGTCTGGAAGAAAGAATAGCAACTTTGAAACTCATCAAAGAGAATGAAGACTTTCTAGACAGAACAGAAGCATCTCTACTGGTCACAGAAGGTGCAATAAGTGTCAGAGAACCTCCAAAAGCAGATGAGTGGAAGCATGTGACCAAAAGAAGCAAGAAGACCATGGAGAAATCACCAACCACACAACTGAAGAACCGATATCAAATCTTTGTAGAGGATGAAGATGGCACACCTAAGAATGAAGCAATACCAGCAAGCAAAAAAGAAAAGGGCACACAGCAACAAGTGACAGCAAAAAGTACAGCCAAGAAGCAACGAAGAGTGGTGGTGGTGGGAGACTCACTACTGAGAGGCACCGAAGCAGCCATCTGCAGACCGGACATAACTGCAAGAGAAGTATGCTGCCTTCCAGGTGCGATGATCAAGGATGTGACCGATAGGATACCAAAGCTCTTCAGCTCCAAGGACGTCCACCCATTTCTTCTGATACATGTTGGCACCAATGACACGGCAAGGAAGGACCTACCGACAATCTGCAAGGACTTTGAAGAGTTGGGGAAGAAAGTAAAGGAACTGGATGCACAGGTAGTTTTTTCTTCTATCCTTCCAGTAGACGGGCATGGCACCAGGAGATGGAACAGGATCCTTGATGCAAACAACTGGCTAAGACGATGGTGCAGACAACAAGGATTTGGATTCCTGGACCACGGTGTGAATTACTGGTATGATGGACTCCTCGCCAGAGACGGACTACACCTCAACAAACCTGGGAAACACACATTCGCCAGAAGACTCGCTACACTCATCAGGAGGGCGTTAAACTAGAAGAAGAGGGGACGGGAAGAAAAACATTAGACTCGAACAAAGACGACCCAGGAAAACATACTCAGAAGGGAGGTAAGAACATTTCTAAAACAATCCACAGTGAGGAGATTGGAACAAAACAAAATCCTCTAAACTGCATGCTCGCAAACGCCAGAAGCCTGACAAACAAGATGGAAGAACTAGAAGCAGAAATATCTACAGGTAACTTTGACATAGTGGGAATAACCGAGACATGGTTAGATGAAAGCTATGACTGGGCAGTTAACTTACAGGGTTACAGTCTGTTTAGAAAGGATCGTAAAAATCGGAGAGGAGGAGGGGTTTGTCTCTATGTAAAGTCTTGTCTAAAGTCCACTTTAAGGGAGGATATTAGCGAAGGGAATGAGGATGTCGAGTCCATATGGGTTGAAATTCATGGAGGGAAAAATGGTAACAAAATTCTCATTGGGGTCTGTTACAAACCCCCAAATATAACAGAAAGCATGGAAAGTCTACTTCTAAAGCAGATAGATGAAGCTGCAACCCATAATGAGGTCCTGGTTATGGGGGACTTTAACTACCCGGATATTAACTGGGAAACAGAAACCTGTGAAACCCATAAAGGCAACAGGTTTCTGCTAATAACCAAGAAAAATTATCTTTCACAATTGGTGCAGAATCCAACCAGAGGAGCAGCACTTTTAGACCTAATACTATCTAATAGACCTGACAGAATAACAAATCTGCAGGTGGTTGGGCATTTAGGAAATAGCGACCACAATATTGTGCAGTTTCACCTGTCTTTCACTAGGGGGACTTGTCAGGGAGTCACAAAAACATTGAACTTTAGGAAGGCAAAGTTTGAACAGCTTAGAGATGCCCTTAATCTGGTAGACTGGGACAATATCCTCAGAAATGAGAATACAGATAATAAATGGGAAATGTTTAAGAACATCCTAAATAGGCAGTGTAAGCGGTTTATACCTTGTGGGAATAAAAGGACTAGAAATAGGAAAAACCCAATGTGGCTAAACAAAGAAGTAAGACAGGCAATTAACAGTAAAAAGAAAGCATTTGCACTACTAAAGCAGGATGGCACCATTGAAGCTCTAAAAAACTATAGGGAGAAAAATACTTTATCTAAAAAACTAATTAAAGCTGCCAAAAAGGAAACAGAGAAGCACATTGCTAAGGAGAGTAAAACTAATCCCAAACTGTTCTTCAACTATATCAATAGTAAAAGAATAAAAACTGAAAATGTAGGCCCCTTAAAAAATAGTGAGGAAAGAATGGTTGTAGATGACGAGGAAAAAGCTAACATATTAAACACCTTCTTCTCCACGGTATTCACGGTGGAAAATGAAATGCTAGGTGAAATCCCAAGAAACAATGAAAACCCTATATTAAGGGTCACCAATCTAACCCAAGAAGAGGTGCAAAACCGGCTAAATAAGATTAAAATAGATAAATCTCCGGGTCCGGATGGCATACACCCACGAGTACTAAGAGAACTAAGTAATGTAATAGATAAACCATTATTTCTTATTTTTAGGGACTCTATAGCGACAGGGTCTGTTCCGCAGGATTGGCGCATAGCAAATGTGGTGCCAATATTCAAAAAGGGCTCTAAAAGTGAACCTGGAAATTATAGGCCAGTAAGTCTAACCTCTATTGTTGGTAAAATATTTGAAGGGTTTCTGAGGGATGTTATTCTGGATTATCTCAATGAGAATAACTGTTTAACTCCATATCAGCATGGGTTTATGAGAAATCGCTCCTGTCAAACCAATCTAATCAGTTTTTATGAAGAGGTAAGCTATAGACTGGACCACGGTGAGTCATTGGACGTGGTATATCTCGATTTTTCCAAAGCGTTTGATACCGTGCCGCACAAGAGGTTGGTACACAAAATGAGAATGCTTGGTCTGGGGGAAAATGTGTGTAAATGGGTTAGTAACTGGCTTAGTGATAGAAAGCAGAGGGTGGTTATAAATGGTATAGTCTCTAACTGGGTCGCTGTGACCAGTGGGGTACCGCAGGGGTCAGTATTGGGACCTGTTCTCTTCAACATATTCATTAATGATCTGGTAGAAGGTTTACACAGTAAAATATCGATATTTGCAGATGATACAAAACTATGTAAAGCAGTTAATACAAGAGAAGATAGTATTCTGCTACAGATGGATCTGGATAAGTTGGAAACTTGGGCTGAAAGGTGGCAGATGAGGTTTAACAATGATAAATGTAAGGTTATACACATGGGAAGAGGGAATCAATATCACCATTACACACTGAACGGGAAACCACTGGGTAAATCTGACAGGGAGAAGGACTTGGGGATCCTAGTTAATGATAAACTTACCTGGAGCAGCCAGTGCCAGGCAGCAGCTGCCAAGGCAAACAGGATCATGGGGTGCATTAAAAGAGGTCTGGATACACATGATGAGAGCATTATACTGCCTCTGTACAAATCCCTAGTTAGACCGCACATGGAGTACTGTGTCCAGTTTTGGGCACCGGTGCTCAGGAAGGATATAATGGAACTAGAGAGAGTACAAAGGAGGGCAACAAAATTAATAAAGGGGATGGGAGAACTACAATACCCAGATAGATTAGCGAAATTAGGATTATTTAGTCTAGAAAAAAGACGACTGAGGGGCGATCTAATAACCATGTATAAGTATATAAGGGGACAATACAAATATCTCGCTGAGGATCTGTTTATACCAAGGAAGGTGACGGGCACAAGGGGGCATTCTTTGCGTCTGGAGGAGAGAAGGTTTTTCCACCAACATAGAAGAGGATTCTTTACTGTTAGGGCAGTGAGAATCTGGAATTGCTTGCCTGAGGAGGTGGTGATGGCGAACTCAGTCGAGGGGTTCAAGAGAGGCCTGGATGTCTTCCTGGAGCAGAACAATATTGTATCATACAATTATTAGGTTCTGTAGAAGGACGTAGATCTGGGTATTTATTATGATGGAATATAGGCTGAACTGGATGGACAAATGTCTTTTTTCGGCCTTACTAACTATGTTACTATGTTACCCTGATGAAGAAGGACTGAGCTCCTTCGAAACGCGTCTGTAACCTTCTTGGTCCCAGCGCTGCCCCGTAGCCTCTGTGACGTCACACGCTAGGCGCTTTCATCGGCCATCTTTCCCGCTTGTATCTAGGGACGCCACCGGCCTGGGCGTTCCCGGACTCCACGCCGACTCACCGCAACCTGGCCAGGCTGTGGTTGCTGCCAGCCCACTTCTTTGCCCATCACCTGCTCATCAGGATCACCGCCAAGTATACCTGACAGGCGACCTACGCATATAAAGCTCCTCGCACCAACCACGCCACAAAAGTCTGGTGAGTCAGACCAGAGCTATTGGTGCAAGACACCACACAGTGCCGTGTATGTTTGTATATATTGTATACTTACTCTCCACGCTGCACAGCATTGACAGGGCAGATTCATTCTGGGCACACACTAGGAGCGCCAGTGGGGCTTTTTATCTCTCTTTTTACTTTGCACACACGCCATCAGTTCTTTTTGAGTACTATTGTTTACACCCCATGACAGCCTCAGCACCTGGCTGTCTTGATCCCAGCTGCTAAGGATATCATTCAGTCTGTGAGCGCTGGTGTTTTTCTTTTTACAATATTTTAAAAGTTATAAAGTTATATTGAGTCTGTACACATTGGAGTCATGGATTTCCACCTCCACTTTTATTAGTAGCAGATTACATGCAGATGACAGAATATATATATATATATATATATATATATATACACTTATGCAATTCTGTTATGTTTTAAAACTGTCAGGGCCCAAATACACCCATTTTAGTGTTTAACGGACAATCCTGACATAGATGCACTTTGCCATAGATTTATCATATATACTGTATGTGTGCACTGAAGAATGATATATAATTTACCAGCACCTAAATGTTGTATGACTCTACAGCTTTTACTGTACAACTTTAACGAAAGAGCATGAATTATTTCTGGGCTAATTAGATAAAAAGCTATATGCTCGGCTCAGTATATAAATAATTAATTAGATTCATAAGTGCATGTTAAATTCGACATGAAAAATAAAGCCAAAATGTCTTGACAGATGGGCTGGAAATCAATAAGCATGTCTACTATACACCATATACTAATGAAATCCAAATATACTGTATATGATCAATAGTAGCATGTAGTTTTTTTCTGACCATTCCTATACAGTGCCTTGCGAAAGTATTCTGCTCCCTGGAACTTTTCAACCTTTTCCCACATATCATGCTTCAAACATAAAGATACCAAATGTAAATTTTTGGTGAAGAATCAACAAGTGGAACACAATTGTGAAGTTGAACGAAATTTATTGGTTATTTTAAATTTTTGTGGAAATTCAAAAACTGAAAAGTGGGGCGTGCAATATTATTCGGCCCCTTTACTTTCAGTGCAGCAAACTCACTCCAGAAGTTCATTGTGGATCTCTGAATGATCCAATGTTGTCCTAAATGCCTAATGATGATAAATATAATCCACCTGTGTGCAATCAAGTCTCCGTATAAATTCACCTGCTCTGTGATAGTCTCAGGGTTCTGTTTGAAGCACAGAGAGCATCATGAAGACCAAGGAACACAACAGGCAGGTCCGTGATACCGTTGTGGAGAAGTTTAAAGCCGGATTTTGATAGAAAATGATTTCCAAAACTTTAAACATCCCAAGGAGCACTGTGCAAGCGACTATATTGAAATGGAAGGAGTATCATGCCACTGCAAATCTATCAAGACCTGGCCATCCCTATAAACGTTGATCTCAAACAAGGAGAAGACTGATCAGAGATGCAGCCAAGAGGCCCATGATCACTCTGGATGAACTGCAGAGATCTACAGCTAAGGTGGGACAGTCTGTCCATAGGACAACAATCAGTCGTACACAGCACAAAGCTGGCCTTTATGGAAGAGTGGCAAGAAGAAAGCCATTTCTCAAAGATATCCATAAAAAGTGTTGTTTAAAGTTTGCAACAAGCCACCTGGGAGACACACAAAACATGTGGAAGAAGATGCTCTGGTCAGATGAAACCAAAATCGAACTTTTTGGCAACAATGCCAAATGATATGTTTGGCGTAAAGGCAACACAGCTCATCACCCTGAACACATCATCCCCACTGTCAAACATGGTGGTGGCAGCATCATGGTTTGGGCCTGCTTTTCTTCAGCAGGGACAGGGAAGATGGTTAAAATTGATGGGAAGATTGATGGAGCCAAATACATGACCATTCTTGAAGAAAACCTGTTGGAGTCTGAAAAAGACCTGAGACTGGTACGGAGATTTGTCTTCCAACAAGACAATCATTCCAAACATAAAGCAAAATCTGCAATGGAATGGTTCACAAATAAACGTATCCAGGTGTTAGAATGTCCAAGTCTAAGTCCAGACCTCAATCCAATCGAGAATCTGTGGAAAGAGCTGAAAACTGCTGTTCACAAACGATCTCCATCAAACCTCACGGAGCTCGAGCTGTTTGCCAAGGAAGAATGGGCGAGAATTTCAGTCTCTCTATGTACAAAACTGATAGAGACATACCCCAAGCGACTTGCAGCTGTAATCGCAGCAAAAGGTGGCGCAACAAAGTATTAACCCCTTCGCGACACGCGCCGTACTAGTACTGCGCTGCCGGCACTGCATTAGTGCCAGCAGCAGTACTAGTACGGCGCACCGATCACCGCGGTCTCGCGCTGAGCGCCGCGGTGATCGGGTGCGGGTGTCAGCTGTATATGACAGCTGACACCCCGCAGCAATGCCCACGATCGGCGCTATCGCCGATCGCGGGCATTTAACCCCTCTGATGCCGCTGTCAGTAGTGACAGCGGCATAGAGGGGGATCGCGCAGGGACGGGGGCTCCCTGCGCTCTCCCACCGGAGCAACGCAATGAGATCGCGTTGCTCCGGTGACCCTGAAGGAGTCCCCGGATCCAAGATGGCCGCCGGACTCCTTCCGGGTCATGAAGTGACCTGGCTAGCCGGCGCCTGCTGAGAGCAGGCGCTGGAAGCCAGCTAAGCTGCCTGTCAGATCGTTGATCTGACAGTGTGCTATGCACAGTGTCAGATCAACGATCTGATCTAATACAGAGATGTCCCACCCTGGGACAATGTTAGAAAGTAAAAAAAAAAAAAAATAGAATGTGTAAAAAAAAAATAAAAAAAAATCCCCAAATAAAAAAAAAAAAACATTTCCCAATAAATCCATTTATTTATGTAAAAAAAAAAACAAAACAATAAATGTACACATATTTGGTATCGCCGCGTCCGTAACGACCCGCTCTATAAAACTATCCCACTAGTTAACCCCTTCAGTGAACACCGCAAAAAAAAAAAAAAAAACAAGGCAAAAAACAATGCTTTATTATCATACAGGCGAACAAAAAGTGGAATAACACGCGATCAAAACGACGGATATAAATAACCATGGTACCGCTGAAAACGTCATCTTGTCCCGCAAAAAAAAAGCCGCCATACAGCATCATCAGCAGAAAAATAAAAAAGTTATAGCTCTCAGAATAATGCGATGCAAAAACAATTATTTTTTTATATAAAATAGTTTTTATTGTGTAAAAGCACCAAAACATTAAAAAAATTACATAAATGAGGTATCGCTGTAATCGTACTGACCCGAAGAATAAAACTGCTTTATCCATTTTACCACACGTGGAACGCTATAAACGCCCCCCCTAAAAGAAATTCAGGAATTGCTGGTTTTTGTTCATTCCGCCTCCCAAAAATCGGAATAAAAAGCGATCAAAAAATGTCATCTGCCCGAAAATGTTACCAATAAAAACGTCAACTCGTCCCGCAAAAAACAAGATCTCACATGACTCTGTGGGCCAAAATATGGATAAATTATAGCTCTCAAAATGTGGTGATGCAAAAACTATTTTTTGCAATAAAAAGCGTCTTTTAGTGTGTGACGGCTGCCAATCATAAAAATCCGCCAAAAAAACGCTATAAAAGTAAATCAAACCCCCCTTCATCACCCCCTTAGTTAGGGAAAAATAATAAAATGTAAAAAAATGTATTTATTTCCATTTTCCCATTAGGGTTAGGGCTAGGGTTAGGGCTAGGGCTAGGGTTAGGGCTAGGGTTAGGGCTAGGGTTAGGGTTGGGGTTAGGGTTTCAGTTATAATTGGGGGTTTCCACTGTTTAGGCACATCAGGGGCTCTCCAAACGCGACATGGCGTCCGATCTCAATTCCAGCCAATTCTGCTTTGAAAAAGTAAAACAGGGCTCCTTCCCTTCCGAGTTCTCCTGTGTGCCCAAACAGTGGTTCCCCCCAACATATGGGGTTTCTACTGTTTAGGTACATCAGGGGCTCTGCAAATGCAACATGACGCCTGCAGACCAATCCATCTAAGTCTGCATTTCAAATGGCGCTCCTTCCCTTCCGAGCTCTGCCGTGCACCCAAACAGTGGTTCCCCCCAACATATGGGGTATCAGCGTTCTCAGGACAAGTTGGACAACAACTTTTGGGGTCCAATTTGTCCTGTTACCCTTGGGAAAATAAAAACATAGGGGATAAAATATCATTTTCGTGGAAAAAAAATATTTTTTATTTTCACGGCTCTGCGTTATAAACTGTAGTGAAACACTTGTTGGTTCAAAGCTCTCACAACACATCTAGATAAGTTCCTTTGGGGGTCTAGTTTCCAATATGGGGTCACTTGTGGGGGGTTTCTACTGTTTAGGTACATCAGGGGCTCTGCAAATGCAACATGACGCCTGCAGACCAATCCATCTAAGTCTGCATTTCAAATGGCGCTCCTTCCCTTTCGAGCTCTGCCGTGCACCCAAACAGTGGTTCCCCCCAACATATGGGGTATCAGCGTTCTCAGGACAAGTTGGACAACAACTTTTGGGGTCCAATTTGTCCTGTTACCCTTGGGAAAATAAAAACATAGGGGATAAAATATCATTTTCGTGGAAAAAAAAATATTTTTTATTTTCACGGCTCTGCGTTATAAACTGTAGTGAAACACTTGTTGGTTCAAAGCTCTCACAACACATCTAGATAAGTTCCTTGGGGGGTCTAGTTTCCAATATGGGGTCACTTGTGGTGGGTTTCTACTGTTTAGGTACATCAGGGGCTCTGCAAATGCAACATGACACCTGCAGTCCATTCCATCTAAGTCTGCATTTCAAACGGTGCTCCTTCCCTTCCGAGCTCTGCCATGCACTCAAACGGTGGTTCCCCCCCACATGTGGGGTATCAGCGTACTCAGGACAAATTGGACAATAACATTTGTGGTCCAATTTCTCCTGTTACCCTTGGGGAAAAAAAAATTGCGGGCTAAAACATCATTTTGTGGAAAGAAAAAATGATTTTTTAATTTTCACAATGCTACATTCTAAACTTTAGTGAAACAATTGGGGGTTAAAAGTGCTCACCACACATCTAGATAAGTTCCTTAGGGGGTCTTCTTTCCAAAATGGGGTCACTTGTGGGGGGTTTCCACTGTTAAGGCACGTCAGGGGCTCTCCAAATGCGACATGGCGTCCGATCTCAATTCCAGCCAATTTTGCATTGAAAAGTCAAATGGCACTCCTTCCCTTCCGAGCTCTGCCATGCGCTCAAACAGTGGTTTATCCCCATATATGAAGTATCGACGTACTCAGGACAAATTGCACAACAACTTTTGGGGTACAATTTATCCTTTTACCCTTGGGAAAATAAAAAATTTGGGGCAAAAAGATCATTTTTTGTGAAAATTAATAAAAAAAATGTTTTTACGGCTCTACATTATAAACTTCTGTGAAGCACTTGGAGGTTCAAAGTGCTCACCACACATCTAGATTAGTTCCTTAGGGGGTCTACTTTCCAAAATGGTGTCACCTGTGGGGGTTTCCACTGTTTAGGCACATCAGGGGCTCTCCAATCGTGACATGGGCTCCGATCTCAATTCCAGCAAATCTTGCATTGAAAAGTCAAATAGCGCTCCTTCCCTTCCGAGCTCTGCCATGTGCCCAAACAGTGGTTTACCCCCACATATGGGGTATCGGCGTACTCAGGACAAATTGTACAACGACTTTTGTGGTCCAATTTCTCCTGTTACCCTTGGTAAAATGAAACAAATTGGACCTGAAGTAAAAATTTTGTGAAAAAAAAGTTAAATGTTCAATTTTTTTAAACATTCAAAAAATTCCTGTGAAGCACCGGAAGGGTTAATAAACTTTTTGAATGTGGTTTTGAGTACCTTGAGGGGTGCAGTTTTTAGAATGGTGTCACTTTTGGGCATTTTCTGTCATATAGACCCCTCAAAGTCACTTCAAGTGTGAGGTGGTCCGTAAAAAAATGGTTTTGCAAATTTTGTTGCAAAAATGAGAAATCGCTGGTCAACTTTTAACCCTTATAACGTCCTAACAAAAAAAATTATGTTTCCAAAATTGTGCTGATGTAAAGCAGACATGTGGGAAATGTTGTTTATTAACTATATTATGTGATATAATTCTCTAATTTAAGGGCATAAAAACTAAGAGTTTGAAAATTGCTAAATTTTCATAATTTCCGACAAATTTTTGTTTTTTTCACAAATAAATGCAAGTCATATCGAAGAAGTTTTACCACTATCATGAAGTACAATATGTCACGAGAAAACAGTGTCAGAATCACCAGGATCCGTTGAAGCGTTTCAGAGTTATAACCTCATAAAGTGACAGTGGTCAGAATTGTAAAAATTGGCCCTGTCACTTAGGTGAAAACAGGCTTTGGGGTGAAGGGGTTAAGTTAAAGGGGCCAAATAATATTGCACGCCCACTTTTCAGTTTTTGAATTTCCACAAATATTTAAAATAACCAATAAATTTCGTTCAACTTCACAATTGTGTTCCACTTATTGTTGATTCTTCACCAAAAATTTACATTTGGTATCTTTATATTTGACGCATGGTATGTGGAAAAAGGTTGAAAAGATCCAGGAGCCGAATTTTTTCGCAAGGCACTGTATATACCATATACACTCTTTATGAACCAATTAATAATCCAGTGTATTAGACAATTTGGCACCTATCCTGTTAATCTTCACTAAAAGAGTAACCGTCATTTCAATTTCTAAATCATTAGTACACTTGAAAATAAGAAACTTTGTAAGAAATCTGCTTCTTTCTCCTCCCGGACTGATCTTTCATACTCAACATTCTCAACTCATGACTAAAATCTGTGTTCTGTGATCACAGATTTTCACATTATTGAGATCAGAGAAGGTAGTTAGTGGTTTTAAATTTCTATGGATAGAGGAGCTGGGAGGAGTCAGACACATACAATGGGTATGGAAATTATTCAGACCTCTTTAAATTTTTTACTCTTTGTTTCATTGCAGCCATTTGGTAAATTCAAAAAAGTTCATTTTTTCACATTAATGTACACTCTGCACCCCATCTGACTGAAAAACAAAATAGAAATGTAGAAATGTTTGCATATTTATTAAAAAATAAAAACTGAAATATCACATGGTCTTACGTATTTAGACCTTTTGCTCAGACACTCATATCTAAGTCACATGCTGTCCATTTACTTGTGATCCTCCTTAAGATGGTTCTACTCTTTCATTGGAGTCCAGCTGTGTTTAATTAAACTAATAGGACTTGATTTGGAAAGGCACACACCTGTCTACAGTCATGGCCAAAAGTTTTGGGATTGACACCAAAATTATATTTTCACATGATCTGCTGCCCTCTGGTTTTTATTAGTGTTTGTCTGATGTTTATATCACATACAGAAATATAATTGCAATCATATTATGAGTACCAATAGGTTATATTGACAGTTAGAATGAGTTAATGCAGCAAGTCAATATTTGCAGTGCTGACCCTTCTTCTTCAAGACCTCTGCAATTCTCCCTGGCATGCTCTCAATCAAGTTCTGGACCAAATCCTGACTGATAGCAGTCCATTCTTGCATAATCAATGCTTGCATTTTGCCAGAATTTGTTGGTTTTTGTTTGTCCACCCGTCTCTTGATGATTGACCACAAGTTCTCAATGGGATTAAGATCTGGGGAGTTTCCAGGCCATGGACCCAAAATCTCTATGTTTTGTTCCATGAGCCATTTAGTTATCACCATTGCTTTATGGTGCTCCATCATGCTGGGAAAGGCATTGTTGGGCGCCAAACTGCTCTTGGACGGTTGGGAGAAGTTGCTCTTGGAGGACATTCTGGTACCATTCTTTATTCATGGCTGTGTTTTTAGGCAAGACTGTGAGTGAGCCGATTCCCTTGGCTGAGAAGCAACCCCACACATGAATGGTTTCAGGATGCTTTACAGTTGGCATGAGACAAGACTGGTAGTAGCGCTCACCTCTTCTTCTCCGAATAAGCTGTTTTCCAGATGTCCCAAACAATCGAAAAGGGGATTCATCAGAAAAAATGACTTTGCCCCAGTCCTCAGCAGTCCACTCCCTGTAACTTTTGCAGAATATCAGTCGGTCCCTGATGTTTTTTCTGGAGAGAAGTGGCTTCTTTGCTGCCCTCCTTGAAACGAGGCCTTGCTCAAAGAGTCTCCGCCTCACAGTGCGTGCAGAAGCACTCACACCAGCCTGCTGCCATTCCTGAGCAAGCTCGGCACTGCTGGTAGTCCGATCCCGCAGCTGAAACAGTTTTAAGATATGGTCCTGGCACTTGCTGGTCTTTCTTGGGCGCCCAGGAGCCTTTTTGACAACAATGGAAGCTCTCTCCTTGAAGTTCTTGATGATGCGATAGATTGTTGACTGAGGTGCAATCTTTGTAGCTGCGATACTCTTCCCTGTTAGGCCATTTTTGTACAGTGCAATGATGGCTGCACGTGTTTCTTTAGAGATAACCATGGTTAACTGAAGAGAAACAATGATACCAAGCACCAGCCTCCTTTTCAAGTGTCCAGTGATGTCATTCTTACTTAATCATGACTGATTGATCCATTAACACAGGTGTGGGTGTTGATGAGGACAGAGCTGGCGATCAATCACCAAAACGATGTTAGCTGCTCCTTTTAAGGCAGGACTGCAATGATGTTGAAATGTGTTTTGGGGGTTAAAGTTCATTTTCTGGGCAAATATTGACTTTGCAAGTACAGTAATTGCTGTTAAGCTGATCACTCTGACATTCAGGAGTATATGCAAATTGCCATTAGAAAAAATGAAGCAGTAGACTTTGGAAAAATTAATATTTGTCTCATTCTCAAAATTTTTGTCCATGACTGTATATAAGACCTCACAGCTCACAGTGCATGTCAGACCAAATGAGAATCATGAGGTCAAAGGAACGGGCCAAGGAGCTCAGAGGCAGAATTGTGGCAAGGCACAGATGTAGCCAAGGTTAAAACAGAATTTCTGCAGTACTCAAGATCCTATGAGCACAGTGGCCTTCATAATAATTAAATGGAAGAAGTTTGGAACCACCAGAAGTCTTCCTAGACCTGACCGTCCAGCCAAACTGAGCAATCGTGGGAGAAGAGCCTTGGTGAGAGAGGTAAAGAAGAACCCCAAGATCACTGTGGCTGAGCTCCAGAGATGCAGTAGGGAGATGGGAGGAAGTTCCATAAAGTCAACTATCACTGCAGTCCTCCACCAGTCTGGCCTTTATGGCAGAGTGGCCCGACGGAAGCATCTCCTCAGAGCAAGACATATGAAAGCCTGCACAGAGGTTGCTAAAAAACACATGAAGGACTCCCATACTGTGAGAAATAAGATTCTCTGGTCTGATGAGAAGATAGACCTTTTTGGTGATGATTCTAAGCGGTATGTGTGGAGAAAACCAGGCACTGCTCATCACCTGCCCAATACAATCCCAACATTGAAACGTGGTGGCAGCATCCTGCTATGGGGGTGTTTTTCAGCTGCAGGGACAGGACGACTGGTTGCCACTGAAGGAAACATGAATACGGCCAAGTACAGAGTTATCCTGGATGAAAACCTCTTCCAGAGTGCTCTGGACCTCATACTTGGTCGAAGGTTCACCTTCCAACAAAACAATGACCCTAAGCACTCAGCTAAAATAACAAAGGAGTGGCTTCAGAACAATTCTGTGACCATTCTTGACTTTCCTAGCCAGAGCCCTGACCAACCCAATTGAGCATCTCTGGAGAGACCTGAAAATGGCTGTCCACCAACGTTCACCATCCAACCTGACGGAACTGGAGAGGATCTGCAAGGAAGAATGGCAGAGGATCCCCAAATCCAGGTGTGAACAACTTGTTGCATCATTCCCAAGAAGACTCATGGCTGTACTAGCTCAAAAAGGCGCTTCTACTCAATACTGAGCAAAGGGTCTGAATACTTATGACCAAGTGATATTTCAGTATTTCTTTTTTAATAAATTTGCAAAAATTTCTACATTTCTGTTTTTTTCAGTCAAGATGTGGTGCACAGTGTACATTAATGAGAAAAAAATGAACTTTTTTGAATTTACCAAATGGCTGCAATGAAACAAAGAGTGGAAAATTTTAACCCTCCGTCACATACAACTGATCTGACAGGCGCTTCTCTTTTACTTTCATTTCTCCTTCCTCACCAGATTGTGAGGAAACCCCCTCCCTCCAGGTAGTCTCCTGTCTCTTGAAGGTCTGTGAAACCTGATATCACAGTTGGATTTCAGAGCTTCAGGGGAGAGGATATAGCTGCACAGATCTCTCAGGCTCATTGTATGTGAATACGTCACATTCAGTAAGGTTGGTATTTTATGTTTTTATTCATCACAATAGTTTATTTAGCTTGTTTTATGAATGTATAGCACAAAATGTGAGGATATTTCATAGAAATAAGGGAGATTTTATAAAAGAAAGTGTGCTGCTCAGGCATATACAGTAGTTCCCTAACATATTCCTTCTCTTGCTTCAGATTATCTGCTGAAATGGAGAGGAAAATGTACAATTTATCCAAACAACTTGATGTTGAGGAAGTAACAAACATGCTATTAGATGATAGAGACCTCACACTGAATGAGGATTTAGGAGAGGAAAGTGGTTTACAAGTTGTGATCTGATTGATTATCTGAAAATTCAGAAGCTGTCATATGTGGGAACTGTAAGAAAAAACAAAAGGGAATTGCCGCCACAGTTTGTAAGTGTGAAAGAGAGACAACAGTACAGCAGTATGTTTGCATTCCATAATGGAAAGGCTTTAGTTTCCTATGTACCACATGCCATAAAAATCGTACTTCTTCTATCAACACTTCATGATGATGCTGCCATCGATCCTGGGACTGGGGCAGAAAAAAAAACGGAGATAATTACATTTTACAATGCCACCAAAGGGGGTGTGGATACAGCAGATCAGATGTGCTCCACTTTCAACGTCAGCAGAAACATCAAACGCTGGCCAATGGTCATATTTTTTGCTATGTTGAATTTGGGTGGTATAAATTCACAAGTAATTTATCTTGAAAACAAGCTTGAACCACTCCGTAGACGATTGTATTTGAAAAAATTGGCCCATGAACTAGTACTTGGAGAGCTACGCAGGAGAAGCGTGAAAACAATCGGTATCCCCTCTCGCCTTCAAGTTCAGCTCAAAAGGTTCCGCCCAGAAGATGATGGTGAAAAGTCACCATCTGCACCACCTCACAAAAGAAGGAGATGCACCACCTGCCAAACGGAAAGCGGAACCAGAAGGCTTTCAAATTATGAATGTCTCAAATGTCATAAAGCAATTTGCCTGACACATGCAAAAATGGTGTGTAATTCTTGCTATTTGCTCTGCAAGTGTGACTTTTCTGGGGAAACCTCAGCATCTACTTCTGATTGAATATGTTTTTAATAGTACTTAAGGTACCTTAAAATTAAGTTTGTGTTCAAAAATTTTCTTTGTACATTTTTTTGAGAGAGTCGAACTGGGGACTATTTGGCGGGAGTTTTGAAAAGTTTGTATTTCATAGTTATTAGTTTTATGTTAAGTAAATGTTTTTTTTGCAACTGATTATGTGTAGTCTCTTTTATTACATCCCTATGAAGGTCACTGATCACTTTTAGAGCACTGAAATTGCAAACATTAGATAATATAGGTATTTTTCCAGCAGGTGCCTGACAGGCACATTGTATGTGAACTCGTTAGTCCGAATATTGTATGTGACGGAGGGTTAAGGGGTCTGAATACTTTCCGTACCCACTGTATATTCTGCTGCAAGTTCCATAGAACATAATGAGTAGCAACTGTCATCTCCTATTTCAGTAGGAAAGACACTACCGGCACTACTGCTCCTGAAATGTATACGCTCGAGAAAAGGACTGCCGTTCTGACTTCAGCACCAAAATTATGATATTGAACGAAGATTTTGATGCAATAAGTGAATATTTTATTTTGATCCAGCAAGGAAAAGTCCAAAGTGTCGACCAATAATGGGACTTTATCAAGGACATTTGCATTGCAGAGGAGCAGGGTATCAGGTAGATGCGGCTGTGTGCAGGCGATGGGAGAAAATAGAAAATATTCAAGATCTTCGTCCTTTATCATCATTTTGGTGCTGAGGTTATTTGCCTACACCTCCTATTTCCGCAATGGGGAAATTTATATTCACTGAAGAAATATTATAGCAGTAAATGGAGAATTTAAAGGGTGCTTTTCCCACTGATTGCGTCATAGTAGACTACGTCTGAGCATCCGCCTCCTGTAGGCGTACACTCCCGAAAATTAGCGCACATTCACTCTGTCATCACCATTACATTCTATTCGATTTCGGACATATCCCCCGATGGGGACCCAGAACGCAATGTGAAAGAACCCTAAGAATGAAAGATCACTTCAGAAAGAATAAGAAACAGATGTCTCTAATATGACATATTACAAAGTTTATTTTTTCATGTGTACTTTTGATTTAAGGGGGGAAAAAACAGTTACTCTTTAATTCAGAGAAGCAAAATAGTAGCAGATATTAAATTTAGTAATGATACATCTCTTAAATTAAAGTCACTACAACGGTTAGCAGTATTTCCAGTAACAAAAAAAAATCCTATACCTTCTTTAACAGTTAAAGTCAGGACAGCCGAGCTCTCCAACCCTTGATCGTCTTCGACAGTCAAACGAAAGTGGTATGTACCGATCTGAAGGTTAGAGACAATGGCCACCGGTTTATCACTCTCCTGAATGGTCACCACAGATGGCCCGCTGAAAAAATATAGCTAAGATGTAAAACACATTTGTAAATGTCTACCAATATCAAGAAGGGTGAAGAGGTGAGTGGTACAAACTAGGCTGAGTTACTACTGTGCTTTAGCCTTCAGTTGAAGCTAGATTTTGATAGCAATTCCTGCAATATAGCACAGATGAAAGGCTGTGATATATGCCACTAATTACATGCCATACACTGGCAAACCAAACCAATAGGCTCCCATTCTAAAAAAAACTAAGAAAAAAAACTATAGAGTAGTCTTCTATTGTATTTTATATAGCAATAAAAAGTGATGGCAGTGTAACGTGACATGGGGTGTTAGCCGTGGGCGAGGTACTTGTGCTTTACACCCTGGCATGCTACATGAAAATGGGGGTCCTGGCTGGGTGTGTGGACTGTGCTATGAGGACGCCAGGCTCGTGCAGGCCACATGTCAACAATGTTGCTGGTCTGCCAGGGCCTGGTGTTGGGACAGTTCAATGAGGTAGACCGACACTCAAAAACAAACTTTTTACTGAATGGGAACTTGTTAGGAAAACATATACAAGAGATAGCGGGTACACAGTCTTATGAGCATTTCATTTTCCACACAGTATCCTTCCTTATTTTCTCTATTGTTCTCTATCTTCAACTTTCCTCTTTAGCCTTTCTACTGGTCCTCGGTTTCCACTGTTTCTCTCTACTTCACCACAACCTAGATTGACAATACCATCCTGCTTAGCAAGAATCCTGTCATGATCCAGGATGGGGTTTCGTCTTTATCCCGTACTGGTCAGACAGGGGTTAATTGTATCTGCCTCTCTCTGGTGTCAGGGCGGCTGCCATATGACCTAGGTCCTGCGTCAGTGATAGTTCCGGACCCTCGGCTAGAGCAGTTGACCTAGGTTACTCTGTTAGTAATTGTGTTTCTCTGTACACATGCAAGCTGTTGTGTGTATGACCTGGCTTGTTCCCTGACCTGAGTTTCTGTTCTCTGTTTTTGTACTGTTAAGCTTGCTCCGTTTTCTAATCCCCTGGCTTGTCTCTGATTACCCTTCTATTCCCCCCCCCCCCCCCCCCCCGCTACCGTGCGCCCGTCTGGTTTTGACCTACTGGCTTGTTTCTGACCACGTGCTTGCTGAGACCTCTGGTACTTTGTATGACTGCTTGTTGCTGACCAGGCTTTGGACGTTTTTGCTGCCAACTGGTGGTAGCCTTGGCTGCAGCAGTGCAGGCCTGCCCTGGGAGTGTGCATTCCCTCCTCTCTGCTGCCAACAGGTGGAGCGCACACAAACCTGCATTGCAGCTGCATGACAAATCCTTTACTTGCCCATCGGTGCAGCTTCTTTTCCCTTTAGGGTGCCAGTATGGCTGGTAATTCTGACGCTCTGGAACTCCTGCCCGGGACACCTTACTCATTTCATATACTCAGTCCTGTTTAGGCCCATTACCTTTAAGAGTTAAAAACTCTAGGCCTTGTGGCTATGTGTCCTCTCGCAGAATCTGGCTCCAAACGATCACTCTGTCTCACAGTCACTTCTGCTCTGGATCTCGCTATCCCTTTACTTCGGTCTCCCCTCACTTAGGGACACCAAGAATGTGGCATTGCTCACATGTGACCTACTGCTCTCTTTCTATGCACTCCAGGCTTTATCTCTGACAAAAACAATGTCACTTTCCCTGCAACCCCACACCTCCCACTCTGGGCTGGTCCCAAACATTAACTCTAACTGTCCCTATGGTCAAAATACACACATTATCAATATCACCAATACCTTTAATGCACACCACAAATTACACTGTACATCACAGTTCACATTGCATCCCATAACATTTTAAAATAATAAACTTATTTCTTTAAGAGGGAAACGTGGGCAGCAAGTCTATCTCCTTACATCAGCACATTATTCCTTATGCCAAAAGTACAAAAGGCTATGACCCTAAAAAATATTACCGTACTTCTTTGTCTTTCTATAATCATTCAACCGACTATGTTTCATAAAATAGCTGTTCATCAAATGGCTTCACTCTAAAGAGAATGTCCAGTAAAAAAATCGCGAAAACTGCCAAGGCCTGCTGGGCTCAAGAAGCAATGACAATCCAAGTTAACATACCGTACTTTATGTTTGGAGTAAACGAGTAGTGACTGACTCAAGGGCCCGCATACACACAGGGCTAGTCCTGGACGTAGCCATACTAATATTTGTTGTTTGTTATAAGGCATTAGCGCATTATTCCAGGGCTACAAAAATATATATGAAATATATGTAAAAGCCCAAAATTATTATTTAATCATATAAATTTGTTAAATATGTTTCAGCTTATATGAGTTTTTAAAGTTTCCAAAATACAGCACATCCACTTTCTTAGAAATCATAGACAGACAAACAGATTTGGGCACATACCTTATGTTTTCCCATTTATATGAGACAATGCCATGGTCATCTCTACTTTTACTACCATCTAATGTCGTAGAGTCCACTGGGAAAATTATTTCTTTATCAGGACCTGTCTCTGCAACTGGTGGACTGTTATTCTCTATGGGAAAAAAGTAAAAGGAATAGAATTCTGCTCCATCATCACTATACTGCTGAGATAGTACACAAGCAATGTGAAACCATGGAAGGTTAGTAACTGCATAGACATGGTCTTTGATTTTTTGTTGTTGTTCTTGTTGTATGTATGTGTTTTTTTAAAGAAATGATATAAAAAAGTGAAAATATACAGAAAGCAAAATAAATGCTAAATAGAGTAAATGTAGCATAAAACTGCCCTTTTCCCTATCTGCTATAGGTATGTCCTTTCTTTTACATACTACCATCACCTGCAGCATCTATGGACTTGTCACTCATTGAGCATATCTGGGACACCATTGGATGGCAGTTGCAAAGGGATTTGCGAATCCAAGGGCATTTTGCATGTCTGAACATTCCATTCCATTGACAGCCATTAATAACATGCCAAGACATTGAAATGCGTGGTTTCTCTTCATGGGGCACTTAAGCTATACTGAATAAATCGAGAGAATTTGAAACTTTTGCATGTATATATAAAGAATATATAATAAAGAATAAACCTTTCACATTTAGGTCAATTAGGATTACCATAACTATTAATATTTGCCAAATGCCAGAATAATGAGAGAGAGAAAGTTTTATGGCATTTTTATTATTTACTGCAAAATTAAAACTTTACATATATTTCATTAGTATTTGGTACCATTGCCCTTAAACTGAATAACTTGGGTCAAACGTCTGGGATATCCTTCAACAAGCTTCTCACAATACTTGGTCAGAATTTGGTCCCATTCCTCCTGACAAAACTGGTGTAACTGATCCGGGTTTGTAGGTCGCCTTGCTCGCACCTGCCTTTTCAGCTTTGCCCATAAATTTTCAATAGGACTGAGATCAGGGCTTTTTGATGGCCACTACAAAACATTGACTTGTTACCACAAGTCCATTTTGGCAGTATGCTTCGGGTCATTGTCCATTTGGAAGACCCATTTCCGCCCAAGCTTTAACTTTCTAGCTGATGTCTTGAGATTTTACTTCAGTATTGCCACATAACCTTCTTCTCTGCCATCTATTTTGTGAAGTGCACCAGTCCCTCCTGCAGCAAAACAACCCCTCAACATGATGCTACCAACCCCGTGTTTCACAGTTGGGATGGTGTTCATAGGCTTCCAAGCTTCTCCCTTTTTCCTCCAAACGTAACGATCGTCATTATGTCCAAAAAGTTAAATTTTAGCTTGATTAGACCACAGGCCATGTCTCCTAAAATGAAGGTCTTTGTTCCTGTGTGCATTTGCCAACATTAATCTGGCTTATTTATATTTCTTTTGGAGTAATAGCTTTTTCCTGGAAGAGTGGTCTTTCAGCCCATGTTGATACAGTACTCATTTCACTGTGGATATTGACACAATCTTGCCAGTTTCCTCCATCATCTTCACAAGGTCTTTTGCTTTTGTCCTTGGGTTGATATGCACATTCGTTCATCTCTGGGACACATAACTCGTCTCCTTCCTGAGTGATATGATGGATGGACATTCCCATCTTGTTTGTATTTGCATAAAATTATTTGTACAGATTAACAAGGCACCTTCAGGTATCTTGAAATTGTACCCAAGGATGAGCCAGACTTGTGAAAGTCCACAATTCTCTTTCTGATATCTTGGCTGATTTCATTAGACTTTCCAAAGATGCTACACAAAGAAGCAGTGTGTTTCAGGTGTGCATTAAAATACATCCACAGATGTGTCTCTAATTAATTTCGATGTTGCCAAAAAAAACAGAAGCTTCCAAACACATGACATCATATGGGCAGTCCAGAATTGTTTAAAGGCATAGTAAATAGTGTATGTAAACTTTTGACATTGCAGTAAGTAATAAAAATGCCTTAAAACATTCTCTCTCTCTCATTATTCTGCCATTTGGTAAATATTAATAATTATGGTAATCCTAATTGACCTAAAATGGGAAAGGTTTATTCTGATTTCATCTGAAATATTGAGAATAACATGCATCTTTTTATATAGTGTATGTAAACTTCTGGTTTCAACTGTATATATAACTGTGTCAGCAGTTCCTGCAAGATGAAGGCATTGAAGCTATGGACTGGCCCACCCGTTCCCCAGACCTGAATCCAATTGAACACATCTGGGACATCATGTCTCGCACCATCCACCAACGTCACGTTGCACCACAGGCTGTCAAGGAGTTTGGCGGATGTTTTAGTCCAGGTCTGGGAGGAGATCCCTCAGGAGACCATCCACCGCCTCATCAGGAGCATGCCTGTTGTGAATTCTGTGGCAGAGCTCCCTCCTGTGGTCACAAGTGGTACTTTGGCTGGTTCTCTCTGTGAGCTTCCGTTGATGGAGGAAAGTGGTACTGCGGCTTCTGAGTTTCCTTCCTCAGGTGATGTGGTGAAGTTGTTAGGTGCTGCTCTATTTAACTCCACCTAGTGCTTTGATCCTGGCCTCCAGTCAATGTTCTAGTATTGGACCTGTTTCCTCCTGGATCGTTCCTGTGGCCTGCTGCTCTGCATAGCTAAGTTCCTCTTTGCTATTTGTTTGCTGTTTTTTTCTGTCCAGCTTGTCAATTTGTTTTTTTCTGCTTGCTGGAAGCTCTGGGACGCAGAGGGTGTACCTCCGTGTCGTTAGTTCGGTACGGAGGGTCTTTTTGCCCCCTTTTGCGTGGTTTTTGTAGGGTTTTGTGTTGACCGCAAAGTTACCTTTCCTATCCTCGCTCTGTTCAGAAAGTTGGGCCTCACTTTGCTAAATCTATTTCATCTCTACGTTTGTCTTTTCATCTTAACTCACAGTCATTATATGTGGGGGCTGCCTTTTCCTTTGGGGTATTTCTCTGAGGCAAGGTAGGCTTATTTTCTATCTTCAGGCTAGCTAGTTTCTCAGGCCGTGCCGAGTTGCATAGGGAGCGTTAGGCGCAATCCACGGCTGCCTTTAGTGTGGTTGGAGAGGATTAGGGATTGCGGTCAACAGAGTTCCCACGTCTCAGAGCTCGTTCTTGTTTTTTGGGTTATTGCCAGGTCACTGTATGTGCGCTGACCTCTATGTCCATTGTGGTACTGAATTACCTTTCATAACAGTACTGGAGGCCAAAAGTACTAATGATTCCCAATAGAGGGAAAAAAGAAGTTCTGAAACCATTTTTTTTTCTTTGCACTGTGTTTTGCCTTTTTTTTCCCCTAGACATTTGGGTGGTTCAGGACACAGGTGTAGCAATGGACATTAAAGGTCTGTCTTCATGTGTGGATCAGCTCACGGCAAGAGTACAAAGTATTCAAGACTTTGTGGTTCAGAATTCTATGTTAGAACCGAGAATTCCTATTCCTGATTTGTTTTTTGGAGATAGAACTAAATTTCTGAGTTTCAAAAATAATTGTAAACTATTTCTGGCTTTGAAACCTCGCTCCTCTGGTGACTCAGTTCAACAAGTTAGGATCGTTATTTATTTTTTGCGTGGCGACCCTCAGGACTGGGCATTTTCTCTTGCGTCAGGAGATCCTGCATTAAGTAATATCGATGCATTTTTCCTGGCGCTCGGATTGCTGTACGATGAGCCTAATTCTGTGGATCAGGCAGAGAAGAATTTGCTGGCTCTGTGTCAGGGTCAGGATGAAATAGAGGTATATTGTCAGAAATTTAGAAAGTGGTCCGTACTCACTCAGTGGAATGAAGGTGCGCTCGCAGCTATTTTCAGAAAAGGTCTCTCTGAAGCCCTTAAGGATGTCATGGTGGGATTTCCTATGCCTGCTGGTCTGAATGAGTCTATGTCTTTGGCCATTCAGATCGGTCGACGCTTGCGCGAGCGTAAATCTGTGCACCATTTGGCGGTATTACCTGAGCTTAAACCTGAGCCTATGCAGTGCGATAGGACTTTGACCAGAGTTGACCGACAAGAACACAGACGTCTGAATGGGCTGTGTTTCTACTATGGTGATTCCACTCATGCTATCTCTGATTGTCCTAAGCGCACTAAGCAGTTCGCTAGGTCTGCCACCATTGGTACGATACAGTCAAAATTTCTTCTGTTTGTTACCTTGATCTGCTCTTTGTCATCGTATTCTGTCATGGCATTTGTGGACTCAGGCGCTGCTCTGAATTTGATGGACTTGGAGTATGCTAGGCGTTGTGGGTTTTTCTTGGAGCCCTTGCAGTGTCCTATTCCATTGAGAGGAATTGATGCTACGCCTTTGGCCAAGAATAAGCCTCAGTACTGAACTGTTATGAAGGCAATCCAGGGACACAGTGTGCCAGCAATCAGAGCACATGCAGTGATCTGAGAATAACCCAAAAACAATAGAACGAGCTCTGAGACGTGGAATCTCTGTAGACCGCAATACCTGAACCTATCCTAAACACAACTAAAGGCAGCTGTGGATTGCGCCTGTCACTACCTATGCAACTCGGCACAGCCTGAGGAGCTGACTAGCCTGAAGATAGAAAAACAAGCCTGACTTGCCTCAGAGAAATACCCCAAAGGAAAAGGCAGCCCCCCACATATAATGACTGTTAGCAAGATGAAAAGACAAACGTAGGGATGAAATAGATTCAGCAAAGTGAGGCCCGATATTCTAGACAGAGCGAGAATAGCAAAGAGAACTTTGCAGTCTACAAAAAACCCTAAAGCAAAAAACCACGCAAAGGGGGCAAAAAGACCCACCATGCCGAACTAACGGCACGGCGGTGCACCCTTTGCGTCTCAGAGCTTCCAGCAAAAACGAATAGACAAGCTGGACAGAAAAAGCAGCAACAAAAGCAAAGAGGCACTTATCTAAGCAGAGCAGCAGGCCACAGGAAAGATCCAGAAGCTCAGGTCCAACACTGGAACATTGACAAGGAGCAAGAAAGACAGAATCAGGTGGAGTTAAATAACAAAGCAGCCAACGAGCTCACCAGAACACGTGAGGGAGGAAGCTCAGAAGCTGCAGTACCACTTGTGACCACAGGAGTGAATTCAGCCACAGAATGCACAACAGTACCCCCCCTTGAGGAGGGGTCACCGAACCCTCACCAGAGCCCCCAGGCCGACCAGGATGAGCCACATGAAAGGCACGAACAAGATCTGGAGCATGGACATCAGAGGCAAAAACCCAGGAATTATCTTCCTGAGCATAACCCTTCCATTTAACCAGATACTGGAGTTTCCGTCTAGAAACACGAGAATCCAAAATTTTCTCCACAATATACTCCAATTCCCCCTCCACCAAAACCGGGGCAGGAGGCTCAACAGATGGAACCATAGGTGCCACGTATCTCCGCAACAACGACCTATGGAATACATTATGTATGGAAAAGGAGTCTGGGAGGGTCAGACGAAAAGACACAGGATTGAGAATCTCAGAAATCCTATACGGACCAATAAAACGAGGTTTAAATTTAGGAGAGGAAACCTTCATAGGAATATGACGAGAAGATAACCAAACCAGATCCCCAACACGAAGTCGGGGACCCACACGGCGTCTGCGATTAGCGAAAAGTTGAGCCTTCTCCTGGGACAAGGTCAAATTGTCCACTACCTGAGTCCAGATCTGCTGCATCCTGTCCACCACAGAATCCACACCAGGACAGTCCGAAGACTCAACCTGTCCTGAAGAGAAACGAGGATGGAACCCAGAATTGCAGAAAAATGGAGAGACCAAGGTAGCCGAGCTGGCCCGATTATTAAGGGCGAACTCAGCCAACGGCAAAAAGGACACCCAATCATCCTGGTCTGCAGAAACAAAACATCTCAGATATGTCTCCAAGGTCTGATTGGTTCGTTCGGTCTGGCCATTAGTCTGAGGATGGAAAGCCGAGGAAAAAGACAGGTCAATGCCCATCCTACCACAAAAGGCTCGCCAAAACCTCGAAACAAACTGGGAACCTCTGTCAGAAACAATATTCTCAGGAATGCCATGCAAACGAACCACATGCTGGAAGAACAAAGGCACCAAATCAGAGGAGGAAGGCAATTTAACCAAGGGCACCAGATGGACCATTTTAGAAAAGCGATCACAGACCACCCAAATGACTGACATCTTTTGAGAAACGGGAAGGTCAGAAATGAAATCCATCGAAATATGTGTCCAAGGCCTCTTTGGGACCGGCAAGGGCAAAAGCAACCCACTGGCACGTGAACAGCAGGGCTTAGCCCTAGCACAAATCCCACAGGACTGCACAAAAGTACGTACATCCCGTAACAGAGATGGCCACCAGAAGGATCTAGCCACAAACTCTCTGGTACCAAATATTCCAGGATGACCAGCCAACACCGAACAATGAAGTTCAGAGATAACTTTAGTAGTCCACCTATCAGGGACGAACAGTTTCTCCGCCGGACAACGATCAGGTTTATTCGCCTGAAATTTTTGCAACACTCGCCGCAAATCAGGGGAGATGGCAGACACAATGACTCCTTCCTTGAGGATACTCGCCGGCTCAGATGAACCCGGAGAGTCGGGCACAAAACTCCTAGACAGAGCATCCGCCTTCACATTTTTAGAGCCCGGAAGGTACGAAATCACAAAATCGAAGCGGGCAAAAAATAACGACCAACGGGCCTGTCTAGGATTCAAGTGCTTGGCAGGCTCGAGATAAGTAAGGTTCTTATGATCAGTCAATACCACCACGCGATGCTTAGCTCCTTCAAGCCAATGACGCCATTCCTCGAATGCCCACTTCATGGCCAGCAACTCACGGTTGCCCACATCATAATTACGCTCAGCAGCCGAAAACTTCCTGGAAAAGAAAGCACATGGTTTCAACACTGAGCAACCAGAACCTCTCTGTGACAAAACCGCCCCTGCTCCAATCTCAGAAGCATCAACCTCGACCTGGAACGGAAGAGAAACATCTGGTTGACACAACACATGGGCAGAACAAAAACGATGCTTCAACTCCTGAAAAGCTTCCACAGCAGCAGAAGACCAATTAACCAAATCAGCACCCTTCTTGGTCAAATCGGTCAATGGTTTGGCAATGCTAGAAAAATTACAGATGAAGCGACGATAAAAATTAGCAAAGCCCAGGAATTTTTGCAGACTTTTCAGAGATGTCGGCTGAGTCCAATCCTGGATGGCTTGGACCTTAACCGGATCCATCTCGATAGTAGAAGGGGAAAAGATGAACCCCAAAAATGAAACTTTCTGCACCCCGAAGAGACACTTTGATCCCTTCACAAACAAAGAATTAGCACGCAGGACCTGGAAAACCATTCTGACCTGCTTCACATGACAGTCCCAATCATCTGAGAAGATCAAAATGTCATCCAAGTAAACAATCAGGAATTTATCCAGATACTCACGGAAGATGTCATGCATAAAAGACTGAAACACAGATGGAGCATTGGCAAGTCCGAACGGCATCACTAGATACTCAAAATGACCCTCGGGCGTATTAAATGCAGTTTTCCATTCATCTCCTTGCCTGATTCTCACCAGATTATACGCACCACGAAGATCTATCTTAGTGAACCAACTAGCCCCCTTAATCCGAGCAAACAAGTCAGACAACAATGGCAAGGGATACTGAAATTTAACAGTGATCTTATTAAGAAGGCGGTAATCAATACATGGTCTCAGCGAACCATCCTTCTTGGCTACAAAAAAGAACCCTGCTCCCAGTGGTGATGACGATGGGCGAATATGTCCCTTCTCCAGGGATTCCTTCACATAACTGCGCATAGCGGCGTGTTCAGGCACGGATAAATTAAATAATCGACCTTTAGGGAATTTACTACCAGGAATCAAATTGATAGCACAATCACAATCCCTATGCGGAGGTAGGGCATCGGACTTGGGCTCTTCAAATACATCCTGATAATCAGACAAGAACTCTGGGACCTCAGAAGGAGTGGATGACGAAATAGACAAAAAGGGAACATCACCATGTACCCCCTGACAACCCCAGCTGGATACCGACATAGAGTTCCAATCCAATACTGGATTATGGGTTTGCAGCCATGGCAACCCCAACACGACCACATCATGCAGATTATGTAGCACCAGAAAGCGAATAACTTCCTGATGTGCAGGAGCCATGCACATGGTCAGCTGGGTCCAGTACTGAGGTTTATTCTTGGCCAAAGGTGTAGCATCAATTCCTCTCAACGGAATAGGACACCGCAAAGGCTCCAAGAAAAACCCACAACGTTTAGCATAATCCAAATCCATCAGATTCAGGGCAGCGCCTGAATCCACAAACGCCATGACAGAATACGATGACAAAGAGCATATCAAGGTAATGGACAGAAGGAATTTGGATTGTACAGTACCAATGACGGCAGACCTATCGAACCGCTTAGTGCTCTTAGGACAATCAGAAATAGCATGAGTGGAATCACCACAGTAGAAACACAGACCATTCAGACGTCTGTGTTCTTGCCGTTCAACTCTGGTCATAGTCCTATCGCACTGCATAGGCTCAGGTTTAATCTTAGATAATACCGCCAAATGGTGCACAGATTTACGCTCGCGCAAGCGTCGACCGATCTGAATGGCCAAAGACATAGACTCATTCAAACCAGCAGGCATAGGAAAACCCACCATGACATCCTTAAGAGCCTCAGAGAGACCCTTTCTGAACAAAGCTGCCAGCGCAGATTCATTCCACAGAGTGAGTACTGACCACTTCCTAAATTTCTGACAATATACTTCTATATCATCCTGACCCTGGCACAAAGCCAGCAAATTTTTCTCAGCCTGATCCACTGAATTAGGCTCATCGTAAAGCAATCCGAGCGCCAGGAAAAACGCATCGACATTACTCAATGCAGGGTCTCCTGGCGCAAGAGAAAATGCCCAGTCCTGAGGGTCGCCGCGCAAAAAAGAAATAATAATCAAAACCTGTTGAATAGGATTACCAGAAGAATGAGGTTTCAAGGCCAGAAATAGCTTACAATTATTTTTGAAATTAAGAAACTTAGTTCTATCACCAAAAAACAAATCAGGAATAGGAATTCTTGGTTCTAACATAGATTTCTGATCAATAGTATCTTGAATCCTTTGTACATTTGTAAGGAGATTATCCATTGAAGAGCACAGACCCTGAATATCCATGTCCACACCTGTGTCCTGAAAGACCCAAATGTCTAGGGGAAAAAAAAGACTGAACACAGAGCAGAGAAAAAAAAATGATGTCAGAACTTCTTTTTTCCCTCTATTGAGAATCATTAGTGAGGGCTCCTTGTACTGTTATGAAGGCAATCCAGGGACACAGTGTGCCAGCAATCAGAGCACATGCAGTGATCTGAGAATAACCCAAAAACAATAGAACGAGCTCTGAGACGTGGAATCTCTGTAGACCGCAATACCTGAACCTATCCTAAACACAACTAAAGGCAGCTGTGGATTGCGCCTGTCACTACCTATGCAACTCGGCACAGCCTGAGGAGCTGACTAGCCTGAAGATAGAAAAACAAGCCTGACTTGCCTCAGAGAAATACCCCAAAGGAAAAGGCAGCCCCCCACATATAATGACTGTTAGCAAGATGAAAAGACAAACGTAGGGATGAAATAGATTCAGCAAAGTGAGGCCCGATATTCTAGACAGAGCGAGAATAGCAAAGAGAACTTTGCAGTCTACAAAAAACCCTAAAGCAAAAAACCACGCAAAGGGGGCAAAAAGACCCACCGTGCCAAACTAACGGCACGGCGGTGCACCCTTTGCGTCTCAGAGCTTCCAGCAAAAACGAATAGACAAGCTGGACAGAAAAAGCAGCAACAAAAGCAAAGAGGCACTTATCTAAGCAGAGCAGCAGGCCACAGGAAAGATCCAGAAGCTCAGGTCCAACACTGGAACATTGACAAGGAGCAAGGAAGACAGAATCAGGTGGAGTTAAATAACAAAGCAGCCAACGAGCTCACCAGAACACGTGAGGGAGGAAGCTCAGAAGCTGCAGTACCACTTGTGACCACAGGAGTGAATTCAGCCACAGAATTCACAACACTGAACCCAGCTGACCATGTGCATGGCTCCTGCACATCAGGAGGTTATTCGCTTTCTGGTGTTGCATAATCTGCATGATGTGGTCGTGTTGGGGTTGCCATGGCTACAAGTCCATAATCCAGTATTAGATTGGAAATTTATGTCTGTGTCCAGCTGGGGTTGTCAGGGGGTACATGGTGATGTCCCATTTTTGACTATTTCGCCATCCACCCCTTCTGAGGTTCCTGAGTTCTTGTCTGATTACCGGGATTTATTTGATGAGCCCAAGTCCGATACCCTACCTCCGCATAGGGATTGTGATTGTGCTATCGATTTGATTCCTGGTAGTAAATTCCCAAGAGGTCGACTGTTTAATTTATCCGTGCCTGAGCACGCCGCTATGCGGAGTTATGTGAAGGAGTCTTTGGAGAAGGGGCATATTCGCCCGTCATCGTCGCCATTAGGAGCAGGGTTCTTTTTTGTAGCCAAGAAGGATGGTTCACTGAGACCTTGTATAGATTACCGCCTTCTAAATAAGATCACGGTTAAATTTCAGTACCCCTTGCCATTGTTATCTGATTTGTTTGCTCGGATTAAGGGGGCTAGTTGGTTCACCAAGATAGATCTTCGTGGTGCGTATAATCTTGTGCGTATTAAGCGAGGCGATGAGTGGAAAACTGCATTTAATACGCCCGAGGGCCATTTTGAGTATCTAGTAATGCCATTCGGACTTGCCAATGCTCCATCAGTGTTTCAGTCCTTTATGCATGACATCTTCCGAGAGTACCTGGATAAATTCCTGATTGTGTACTTAGATGACATTTTGATCTTCTCGGATGATTGGGAGTCTCATGTGAAGCAGGTCAGAACGGTGTTTCAGGTCCTGCGTGCTAATTCTTTGTTTGTGAAGGGATCAAAGTGTCTCTTTGGTGTTCAGAAGGTTTCATTTTTGGGGTTCATCTTTTCCCCTTCTACTATCGAGATGGACCCTGTTAAAGGGAACCTGTCACCTGAATTTGGCGGGACTGGTTTTGGGTCATATGGGCGGAGTTTGGGGGTTTTTGATTCACCCTTTCCTTACCCGCTGGCTGCATGCTGGCTGCAATATTGGATTGAAGTTCATTCTCTGTCCTCCATAGTACACGCCTGCGTAAAGCAATCTTGCCTTGTGCAGGCATGTACTACGGAGGACAGAGAATGAACTTCAATCCAATATTGCGGCCAGCATGCAGCCAGCGGGTAAGGAAAGGGAGAATCAAACACCCGAAAACTCCGCCCATATGACCCAAAACCAGTCCCGCCAAATTCAGGTGACAGAGTCCCTTTAAGGTCCAAGCCATCCATAATTGGACTCAGCCGACATCTCTGAAAAGTCTGCAAAAGTTCCTGGGCTTTGCTAATTTTTATCGTCGCTTCATCTGCAATTTTTCTAGTATTGCTAAACCATTGACCGATTTGACCAAGAAAGGTGCTGATTTGGTCAATTGGTCTTCTGCTGCTGTGGAAGCTTTTCAGGAGTTGAAGCGTAGTTTTTCTTCTGCCCCTGTGTTGTGTCAACCAGATGTTTCGCTTCCGTTCCAGGTCGAGGTTGATGCTTCTGAGATTGGAGCAGGGGCTGTTTTGTCGCAGAGAAGTTCTGATTGCTCGGTGATGAAACCATGCGCCTTTTCCAGGAAATTTTCGCCTGCTGAGCGAAATTATGATGTGGGCAATCGAGAGTTGCTGGCCATGAAGTGGGCATTCGAGGAGTGGCGTCATTGGCTTGAAGGAGCTAAGCATTGCGTGGTGGTCTTGACTGATCATAAGAACTTGACTTATCTCGAGTCCGCCAAGCCGTTGAATCCTAGACAAGCTCGTTGGTCGTTGTTTTTTGCCCGTTTTGACTTTGTGATTTCATACCTTCCGGGCTCTAAAAATGTGAAGGCGGATGCTCTGTCTAGGAGTTTTGTGCCCGACTCTCCGGGTGTATCTGATCCGGCGGGTATCCTCAAACAGGGAGTAATTGTGTCTGCCATCTCCCCTGATTTGCGGCGGGTGCTGCAAAAATTTCAGGCTAATAAACCTGATCGTTGTCCAGCGGAGAAACTGTTTGTCCCTGATAGGTGGACGAATAAAGTTATCTCTGAGGTTCATTGTTCGGTGTTGGCTGGTCATCCTGGAATCTTTGGTACCAGAGAGTTAGTGGCTAGATCCTTTTGGCGGCCATCTCTGTCGCGGGATGTGCGTACTTTTGTGCAGTCCTGTGGGATTTGTGCTCGGGCTAAGCCCTGCTGTTCTCGTGCCAGTGGGTTGCTTTTGCCCTTGCCGGTCCCGAAGAGGCCTTGGACACATATCTCTATGGATTTTATTTCAGATCTTCCCGTCTCTCAAAAGATGTCAGTCATTTGGGTGGTCTGTGATCGCTTCTCTAAGATGGTCCATCTGGTACCCTTGTCTAAATTGCCTTCCTCCTCTGATTTGGTGCCATTGTTTTTCCAGCATGTGGTTCGTTTACATGGCATTCCAGAGAATATCGTTTCTGACAGAGGTTCCCAGTTTGTTTCGAGGTTTTGGCGAGCCTTTTGTGGTAGGATGGGCATTGACTTGTCTTTTTCCTCGGCTTTCCATCCTCAGACTAATGGCCAGACCGAACGAACCAATCAGACCTTGGAAACATATCTGAGATGCTTTGTTTCTGCTGATCAGGATGACTGGGTGTCCTTTTTGCCTTTGGCTCAGTTCGCCCTTAATAATCGGGCCAGCTCGGCTACCTTGGTTTCACCGTTTTTCTGCAACTCTGGGTTCCATCCTCGTTTCTCTTCAGGGCAGGTTGAGTCTTCGGACTGTCCTGGTGTGGATACTGTGGTGGACAGGTTGCAGCAGATTTGGACTCATGTAGTGGACAATTTGACTTTGTCCCAGGAGAAGGCTCAACGTTTTGCTAATCGCAGACGCTGTGTGGGTCCCCGACTTCAGGTTGGGGACTTGGTTTGGTTATCTTCTCGTCATATTCCTATGAAGGTTTCCTCTCCTAAGTTTAAACCTCGTTTTATTGGTCCGTATAGGATTTCTGAGGTTCTTAATCCTGTGTCTTTTCGTCTGACCCTTCCAGATTCTTTTTCCATACATAACGTATTCCATAGGTCATTGTTGCGGAGATACGTGGCACCTATGGTTCCATCTGTTGATCCTCCTGCCCCAGTTTTGGTGGAGGGGGAGTTGGAGTATATTGTGGAGAAGATTTTGGATTCTCGTGTTTCAAGGCGGAAACTCCAGTATCTGGTTAAGTGGAAGGGTTATGCTCAGGAAGATAATTCCTGGGTCTTGCCTCTGATGTCCATGCTCCCGATCTTGTTCGTGCCTTTCATATGGCTCATCCTGGTCGTCCTGGGAGCTCTGGTGAGGGTTCGGTGACCCCTCCTCAAGGGGGGGGTACTGTTGTGAATTCTGTGGCAGAGCTCCCTCCTGTGGTCACAAGTGGTACTTCGGCTGGTTCTCTCTGTGAGCTTCCGTTGGTGGAGGAAAGTGGTACTGCGGCTTCTGAGTTTCCTTCCTCAGGTGATGTGGTGAAGTCGTTAGGTGCTGCTCTATTTAACTCTACCTAGTGCTTTGATCCTGGCCTCCAGTCAATGTTCTAGTATTGGACCTGTTTCCTCCTGGATCGTTCCTGTGGCCTGCTGCTCTGCATAGCTAAGTTCCTCTTTGCTATTTGTTTGCTGTTTTTTTCTGTCCAGCTTGTCAATTTGTTTTTTTCTGCTTGCTGGAAGCTCTGGGACGCAGAGGGTGTACCTCCGTGCCGTTAGTTCGGTACGGAGGGTCTTTTTGCCCCCTTTTGCGTGGTTTTTGTAGGGTTTTGTGTTGACCGCAAAGTTACCTTTCCTATCCTCGCTCTGTTCAGAAAGTTGGGCCTCACTTTGCTAAATCTATTTCATCTCTACGTTTGCCTTTTCATCTTAACTCACAGTCATTATATGTGGGGGCTGCCTTTTCCTTTGGGGTATTTCTCTGAGGCAAGGTAGGCTTATTTTCTATCTTCAGGCTAGCTAGTTTCTCAGGCCGTGCCGAGTTGCATAGGGAGCGTTAGGCGCAATCCACGGCTGCCTTTAGGGTGGTTGGAGAGGATTAGGGATTGCGGTCAACAGAGTTCCCACGTCTCAGAGCTCGTTCTTGTTTTTTGGGTTATTGCCAGGTCACTGTATGTGCGCTGACCTCTATGTCCATTGTGGTACTGAATTACCTTTCATAACACATGCCCAGGTGTTGTAGGGAGGTGATACAGGCACATGGAGGCCACACACACTACTGAGCATCATTTCCTTGTCTTGAGACATTTCCACTGAAGTTGGATCAGCTTGTAACTTCATTTTCCACTTTGATTTTGAGCATCATTCCAACTCCAGAGATATTAGTTGTGATATACGTCGATTATTTTTAGGTTTTATTGTTCTCAACACATTCCACTATGTAATGAATAAAGATTTACAACTGTAATATTTCATTCAGTGATATCTCAGATGTGGGATTTTCGTGTTCCCTTTATTTTTGGAGCAGTGTATCTATAATATAACGCTGGGAGCGTCACTCTGTCCAAAGCCTTTATAGACTGCGCAAGCGCCGGCGCAGTCTGGACCCCACAGAGTGACGCTCCCAGGAGATCGCGGTATGCGTAAACACTGAACGCACACCGCGATCTCCACCGGAGAGGCAGGGACCGTGGACGCGCCAGGAGGGTGAGTATAATATTCACCTGTCCCCCGTTCCAGCACTGCGTGCGGCTCCGTGTCCCGGTCCTCTGCTGTGACGTTCACAGTTCAGAGGGCGCGATGACGCGCTTAATGCGCGCCAGTGCCGCCCTCTGACTGAACAGTCACAGCCAGAAGAGCCGGAACACGGAGCGGACGCAGCGCTGGAACGGGGACAGGAGAATATAGCAAGTGTTGGGGGCCTGAGCTAGCGGTGATACCGGCACCTGACCCCCACAGCGCGCCGGTGTCCCCGCCTGCTCAGGCCCCCCAGCACTCGGCGCCCAGCGACGATAGGTGAGTGTGGTATTTTTTTTTTTATATATCGCTGCAGCATACGGGGGCATACACACTGGAGCGTCTTATGGGGCCATAAACCATAATGGAGCAGTGTACGGGGGCATATATTATGGAGCATCTTATGGGGGCCATAAACCATAATGGAGCAGTGTACGGGGGCATACACTATGGAGCATCTTATGGGGGCCATAAACCATAATGGAGCAGTGTACGGAGGCATACACTATGGAGCAGTGTACGGGGCATATACTATGGAGCATCTTATGGGGGCCATAAACCATAATGGAGCAGTGTACGGGGGCATACACTATGGAGCATCTTATGGGGGCCATAAACCATAATGGAGCACTGTACGGGGGCATACACTATGGAGCATCTTATGGGGCCATCAACCATAATGGAGCAGTGTACGGGGGCATACACTATGGAGCATCTTATGGGGGCCATCAACCATAATGGAGCAGTGTACGGGGGCATACACTATGGAGCATCTTATGGGGCCATCAACCATAATGGAGCAGTGTACGGGGGCATACACTATGGAGCATCTTATGGGGGCCATCAACCATAATGGAGCATTGTACGGGGGCATATACTATGGAGCATCTTATGGGGGCCATAAACTATAATGGAGCAGTGTATGGGGGCATACACTATGGAGCATCTTATGGGGGCCATCAACCATAATGGAGCAGTGTACGGGGGCATACACTATGGAGCATCTTATGGGGTCATAAACCATAATGGAGCAGTGTACGGGGGCATACACTATGGAGCATCTTATGGGGGCCATCAACCATAAAGGAGCAGTGTACGGGGGCATATACAATGGAGCATCTTATGGGGGCCATAAACCATAATGGAGCAGTGTATGGGGGCATATACAATGGAGCATCTTATGGGGGCCATAAACCATAATGGAGCAGCATACGGGGCATACACTATGGAGCATCTTATGGGGCCATCAACCATAATGGAGCAGTGTACGGGGGCATATACAATGGAGCATCTTATGGGGCCATCAACCATATTGGAGCAGTGTACGGGGGCATACACTATGGAGCATCTTATGGGGCCATCAACCATAATGGAGCAGTATACGGGCATATACTATGGAGCATCTTATGGGGCCATCAACCATAATGGAGCAATGTACGGGGGCATATACTATGGAGCATCTTATGAGGGCCATCAACCATAATGGAGCAGCGTATGGGGCATACACTATGGAGCATCTTATGGGTGCCATAAACCATAATGGAGCAGTGTAGGGGGGCATACACTATGGAGCATCTTATGGGGGCCATAAACCTTTATGGAGCACTGTACGGGGCATACACTATGGAGCATCTTATGGGGGCCATCAACCATAATGGAGCAGTGTACGGGGGCATATGGATGGGAGAAGCAAATTAAAGAATGGTGGCGCAGGATGGGAGCAGCACATGACAGAACGGGGGCGCAGGATGGGAGCAGCACATGACAGAATAGGGCAGCACATGACAGAACGGGGGTGCAGGATGGGTTCAACACATGACAGGATGGGGGCGCAGGATGGGTGCAGCACATGGCAGGATGGGGACGCTGGATGGAGCAGCACATACCAGGATGGAGACCATATACCAATATTAATGCTTGCCACCCGGGCGTAGAACGGGTTCAATAGCTAGTATATATATATATATATATATATATATATATATATATATATATATACATATATATATATATTGTATTTATTTACATATTGTACAGGGTTTACTTTGTTAGTACACCTACCAGGATGCACAATCACAGTAACTTGAGCAGTAGACTGTTGGTTGGATGAATCGGTGACTGTCAACTCAAAGTTATATTCTCCAGCCTGCATCGCTGTAGCTTGAAGATAGGGAGAGTGCACACCCTTTACAATACAAAAGGTACAAATCATGGAGCGACAAAACTCGGTACGAACTGTCTAATGGAATAGCATTTCATATATTTGCTTATAGTAATCTACAATATCTTATTAAATTGAGAAAATTTTTGTACGTCTTCTATTTGACGCCATATACAATTGATACATATTGCATTTAAACGTCTTGATTTTTTTGTTGTTGTATAATTTTGCAACCACTTTTTCTTTTTTTTAAACACTGATGTTTTATGTATCCAGCACATAATATCTCCATGTTTTCAGACTACAAATAAAGCTATATATACGATACATGCCAGAAGTGTGTAACTCTATGCCATCTTTACTGTCTTCCACTAACCTATGACCTAAGACCAAACTACACAGAGACTGTGTCCTTAGTTTGTAACCATGAATACTTATTAACTAATCAGGGAGAGAAAACAGCTCACTTCTTGGAGTAAGTGCATGGACAAGATGCGGCAATCCATACTGCTTGTCGCACAAGGAAAGGAGGTCCAGCACTCTTCTGAAGATAAAAGATTTATGGCTTTATTGTCCACAAATTGAAGTCCTGCTTAGACTAGCAAGAAATTTATCTCAAACTAACAAATGTTCTTGAACATAGACTATGAGGCTATGATTAAGAACATTTGTTTTTTCGAAACGCATCAAATAAGTCTCTTTCTTCTCTAAGCTGAATTTTAATTACTGGACAATAAAGTCATAAATGTTTATCTTGTGCTATCCCATGAAGATGTAAAGGTCTGCACAGAAGCTGTATTTGCAAACGTTAAGAAACATTTTTAATGAAACCATTTGCAATATACATAGTATTTAAAGGTTAGTTGTCAGCAAAGCTGTGGCTATTTACTGTACACAGGCCAAATGCTGTAGGGTTGGTAAATACTTTTGCAGAGGTCCCCTGACCTGATCTGAAGTAGGATAGATATTTTGAAAGTATGAAACTGGTGTGTGCCACTCTCACCAGCCATCTTGGTGGTGCTGCAGAACTGACTAGTCAAGATGTCTTTGAGCAGGATGTCAATCAAGGCAATGTGGGTGCGTTTACAGGAAGGAGACCACGACTACGCAGAGCTACAGCCCCACCAAGATGACCAGCGAGAGTGGTGCTCAGTTCGTTTCTACCTTGAATATATTCCTACTAAAACTGCTAAGTTCAACAATGGAATCTGTGCCAAGCAAGGTATTTATGAGCCCCATAGTATCCTGTATATAGTTTGTTAACCAAATTATTTTGCTTATAGGTTCCCTTTCACATTTTTTGTAAGTCTCTGTTTAAACTGTTCAATCAATCTGACAAGCCCATCACATTTACCTTCATGGCCATCACCTTTCCTGTATTACTGGGGCTTAGGGACCACTCATAGCTGATGATCTGGTGGTCATCGCTGCTCAGATTTCCATTTAAAGAGATGTGATTTTGAGGAAGGGTTATGAGCTGATTAAGCCCAGCGTCGGCAATAGGTGGGAGGTCCACAGCCTTTTTCACAATGACATTGGCTTCAGTAGAATTTGCGGCTCCATCCGAATCAGCTACAGTTAACCTGAAAGTGGAAGAAATAAATCTAAAACTAAAAAGGAAACAAGAATACTCCCAAGGATAAACCAATGTCCCACCCGGAACATTGAAATTAACATTATCTTTAAAGTACAATTTTAGAAATATGCCTGATCACTTCTTCAGTCTGCAGAGGTGATGTTATTTTTTCCATACAATTTAATGCTCTTATTACTTAGGAAAAGAAAAATAAATGGAATAATGTGAGCCTATAGTGTATCTCTGTATCCAAGGATTCCATATTACATATATATATATATATATATATATATATATATATATATCTATCTATATATAGATATATATATATATATACTAGATTGTAGCCCGATTCTAACGCATCGGGTATTCTAGAATATTCATGTCCCCGTAGTATATGGACAATGATGATTCCAGAATTCGCGGCAGACTGTGCCCGTCGCTGATTGGTCGAGGCAACCTTTATGACACCATCGTCGCCATGGCAACCATTATGACATCTACGTCGATACTGTGCCCGTCGCTGAATCAGAAACGTGAGATGTCTACGTCCTTTATGACATCATCGTCGCTGTGCCCGTTGCTGATTGGTCGAGGCCTGGCGGCCTCGACCAATCAGAGACGCGGGATTTCTACGTCGATGCTGTGCCGGTCTCTGATTTGAGAGCCGGGATTTCCAGGACAGACAGACAGACAGACAGACAGACAGACGGAAAAACCCTTAGACAATTATATATATAGATATCTATATATATATAGATATCTATATATATATATATATATATATATATATATATATATATACAGTGGGGCAAAAAAGTATTTAGTCAGTCAGCAATAGTGCAAGTTCCACCACTTAAAAAGATGAGAGGCGTCTGTAATTTACATCATAGGTAGACCTCAACTACGGGAGACAAACTGAGAAAAAAAAATTCAGAAAATCACATTGTCTGTTTTTTTAACATTTTATTTGCATATTATGGTGGAAAATAAGTATTTGGTCAGAAACAAACAATCAAGATTTCTGGCTCTCACAGACCTGTAACTTCTTCTTTAAGAGTCTCCTCTTTCCTCCACTCATTACCTGTAGTAATGGCACCTGTTTAAACTTGTTATCAGTATAAAAAGACACCTGTGCACACTCTCAAACAGTCTGACTCCAAACTCCACTATGGTGAAGACCAAAGAGCTGTCAAAGGACACCAGAAACAAAATTGTAGCCCTGCACCAGGCTGGGAAGACTGAATCTGCAATAGCCAACCAGCTTGGAGTGAAGAAATCAACAGTGGGAGCAATAATTAGAAAATGGAAGACATACAAGACCACTGATAATCTCCCTCGATCTGGGGCTCCACGCAAAATCCCACCCCGTGGGGTCAGAATGATCACAAGAACGGTGAGCAAAAATCCCAGAACCACGCGGGGGGACCTAGTGAATGAACTGCAGAGAGCTGGGACCAATGTAACAAGGCCTACCATAAGTAACACACTACGCCACCATGGACTCAGATCCTGCAGTGCCAGACGTGTCCCACTGCTTAAGCCAGTACATGTCCGGGCCCGTCTGAAGTTTGCTAGAGAGCATTTGGATGATCCAGAGGAGTTTTGGGAGAATGTCCTATGGTCTGATGAAACCAAACTGGAACTGTTTGGTAGAAACACAACTTGTCGTGTTTGGAGGAAAAAGAATACTGAGTTGCATCCATCAAACACCATACCTACTGTAAAGCATGGTGGTGGAAACATCATGCTTTGGGGCTGTTCCTCTGCAAAGGGGCCAGGATGACTGATCCGGGTACATGAAAGAATGAATGGGGCCATGTATCGTGAGATTTTGAGTGCAAACCTCCTTCCATCAGCAAGGGCATTGAAGATGAAACGTGGCTGAGTCTTTCAACATGACAATGATCCAAAGCACACCGCCAGGGCAACGAAGGAGTGGCTTCGTAAGAAGCATTTCAAGGTCCTGGAGTGGCCTAGCCAGTCTCCAGATCTCAACCCTATAGAAAACCTTTGGAGGGAGTTGAAAATCCGTGTTGCCAAGCGAAAAGCCAAAAACATCACTGCTCTAGAGGAGATCTGCATGGAGGAATGGGCCAACATACCAACAACAGTGTGTGGCAACCTTGTGAAGACTTACAGAAAACGTTTGACCTCTGTCATTGCCAACAAAGGATATATTACAAAGTATTGAGATGAAATTTTGTTTCTGACCAAATACTTATTTTCCACCATAATATGCAAATAAAATGTTAAAAAAACAGACAATGTGATTTTCTGGATTTTTTTTTCTCAGTTTGTCTCCCATAGTTGAGGTCTACCTATGATGTAAATTACAGACGCCTCTCATCTTTTTAAGTGGTGGAACTTGCACTATTGCTGACTGACTAAATACTTTTTTGCCCCACTGTATATATACTTTGAATGCTGTGTAATGCATATATTTTTCATTAGGTGCATTGCCTGATTGAAGTGTAATTCGTCAGCACTTGTAGTACCTACAGGTCTGTAATAAAGTCATTAGCCACAGTGGGGCCCCGTGACCATGGCATATTTATACCAATTAAAGGGAACCTTTCATTAATAGCATTCACCTCAGCCTATGCTATGGTGTGAGGTAAATTGTACCTCAGACATTCTGTGCACAATGAGATTGGCTGTGTTTGTCCTTTACATCAATAGGCTATGTCATTACTTATTGATTATGGAGAGCAGAGTGTCAGGACCTCCAGTAATGCTGGTTTATCATGGCTGCTCCCTCACCGATATTCCCTGCACGGCTCCCGATCACTTGCTGCGCATGAACACAAATATGAAAAAGAATTGTGCATAAAGCAGCACAAATCTAGTCTGGATGCATGTTCTTGCTAGGCCGAGTAACGCCCTTGTACAAAGTCCATCTAAAGCAAAGTATGCAGCAGATCATAGATTACAATATGGGACAAGAGAATATTCAGTTTATAAAAGGTTCTGAATTGAGACCCTCAACTATCAAGCATAGAAGAGAAAGAAATACGCCTTTCTGTGGTTATGGTATGATATTTATTTTAGAGTGCCACTATTTAACTAATTGTTTATTGCTAATTAACATTTCTCTTCTGTCCAGGCAGATGAAGCATCTTAACCATTTTGTGTGGTGCCAGGGCCGACTCCAGATTTTTCGTGCACCCTGGGCAAAAGAGTCTCATCGGACCCCTTTAACACATACCAAGCTTCATGATGCACAGAAACAGCAGAGAAATATAGGTATAATACACAGGGCCCAGCCTGCCCCCTCATCCTTCACATATGCAGACATGCACACACACACAATACGCAGACATGCACATACATACAGTACACAGACATGCACACACACAATACGCAGACATGCACATACAGTGGGGCAAAAAAGTATTTAGTCAGTCAGCAATAGTGCAAGTTCCACCACTTAAAAAGATGAGAGGTGTCTGTAATTTACATCATAGGTAGACCTCAACTATGGGAGACAAACTGAGAAAAAAAAATCCAGAAAATCACATTGTCTGTTTTTTTATCATTTTTTTTTTGCATATTATGGTGGAAAATAAGTATTTGGTCAGAAACAAACAATCAAGATTTCTGGCTCTCACAGACCTGTAACTTCTTCTTTAAGAGTCTCCTCTTTCCTCCACTCATTACCTGTAGTAATGGCACCTGTTTAAACTTGTTATCAGTATAAAAAGACACCTGTGCACACCCTCAAACAGTCTGACTCCAAACTCCACTATGGTGAAGACCAAAGAGCTGTCAAAGGACACCAGAAACAAAATTGTAGCCCTGCACCAGGCTGGGAAGATTGAATCTGCAATAGCCAACCAGCTTGGAGTGAAGAAATCAACAGTGGGAGCAATAGTTAGAAAATGGAAGACATACAAGACCACTGATAATCTCCCTCGATCTGGGGCTCCACGCAAAATCCCACCCCGTGGGGTCAGAATGATCACAAGAACGGTGAGCAAAAATCCCAGAACCACGCGGGGGGACCTAGTGAATGAACTGCAGAGAGCTGGGACCAATGTAACAAGGCCTACCATAAGTAACACACTATGCCACCATGGACTCAGATCCTGCAGTGCCAGACGTGTCCCACTGCTTAAGCCAGTACATGTCCGGGCCCGTCTGAAGTTTGCAAGAGAGCATTTGGATGATCCAGAGGAGTTTTGGGAGAATGTCCTATGGTCTGATGAAACCAAACTGGAACTGTTTGGTAGAAACACAACTTGTCGTGTTTGGAGGAAAAAGAATACTGAGTTGCATCCATCAAACACCATACCTACTGTAAAGCATGGTGGTGGAAACATCATGCTTTGGAGCTGTTTCTCTGCAAAGGGGCCAGAATGACTGATCCGGGTACATGAAAGAATGAATGGGGCCATGTATCGTGAGATTTTGAGTGCAAACCTCCTTCCATCAGCAACGGCATTGAAGATGAAACATGGCTGGGTCTTTCAACATGACAATGATCCAAAGCACACCGCCAGGGCAATGAAGGAGTGGCTTCGTAAGAAGCATTTCAAGGTCCTGGAGTGGCCTAGCCAGTCTCCAGATCTCAACCCTATAGAAAACCTTTGGAGGGAGTTGAAAGTCCGTGTTGCCAAGCGAAAAGGCAAAAACATCTCTGCTCTAGAGGAGATCTGCATGGAGGAATGGGCCAACATACCAACAACAGTGTGTGGCAACCTTGTGAAGACTTACAGAAAACGTTTGACCTCTGTCATTGCCAACAAAGGATATATTACAAAGTATTGAGATGAAATTTTGTTTCTGACCAAATACTTATTTTCCACCATAATATGCAAATAAAATGTTAAAAAAACAGACAATGTGATTTTCTGGATTTTTTTTCTCAGTTTGTCTCCCATAGTTGAGGTCTACCTATGATGTAAATTACAGACGCCTCTCATCTTTTTAAGTGGTGGAACTTGCACTATTGCTGACTGACTAAATACTTTTTTGCCCCACTGTACATACAGTACACAGACATGCACACACACAATATGCAGACATGCACATACATACAGTACACAGACATGCACACACAATACGCAGACATGCACATACATACAGTACGCAGACATGCACATACATACAGTACACAGACATGCACACACAGTACGCAGACATGCACATACATGCAGTTCACAGACATGCATATACTGTACATACAGTACACAGACATGCACATACATACAGTACACAGACATGCACACACACAATACGCAGACATGCACATACATACAGTACACAGATATGCATACATACAGTATGCAGACATGCATACACACAATACGCAGACGTGCATACTTATACAGTATGCAGACATGTACATGCATACAGTACACAGACATGCACACACACAATACCCAGACATGCATACACACAATACGCAGACATGCATACACACAATACGCAGACATGCATACACACAATACGCAGACGTGCACATGTATACAGTACGCAGACATGCACTTGTATACAGTACACAGACATATACACACACACAATACGCAGACATGCACATACATACAGTACACAGATATGCATACATACAGTATGCAGACATGCATACACACAATACGCAGACGTGCATACTTATACAGTATGCAGACATGCCCATGCATACAGTACACAGACATGCACACACACAATACGCAGACATGCACACACACAATACGCAGACATGCACACACACAATACGCAGACATGCACACACACAATACGCAGACATGCACACACTATACGCAGACATGCACATACATACAGTACGCAGACATGCATACACACAATACGCAGACGTGCATACACATATAGTACGCAGACATGCACATGCATACAGTACACAGACATGAACACACACAATACGCAGACATTGATTACACACAATACGCAGATGTGCATACTTATACAGTACACAGATATGCACACACAGTACGCAGACATGCACACACAGTACGCAGACATGCACATACATACAGTACGCAGACATGCATACACACAATACGTAGACATGCATACACACAATACGCAGACGTGCACACACATACAGTACGCAGACATGCACACACAGTACGCAGACATGCACATACATACAGTACGCAGACATGCATACACACAATACGCAGACATGCATACACACAATACGCAGACGTGCACACACATACAGTACGCAGACATGCGCACACATGCAGACATGCATACGTACAAATACATATTTGAAGACAAATTCACAAACATACATAAATATATACAGTCATACACACTGAAATACACATCATACATGCATACACAGACATACAGACAGACAGACACATTAGAAATATTTATAATATGTGGCTATGAAGGGAGCGCTGCTTGATGGCCGTCACTTAAACAAACGTGGCCACGTGCAGTGCACTGTGCAGCTGTGTTTGCTAATAATCTGCCTCTAATTTTGCTTGTGTGTAGGCTTGACCGTGTCATTACTAGCAGACATAGCCGCACAGGGCACTACGAGCGGCCATGTTTCTTTAAGTGATGGCTCAAGGAGTGACAAAGCAACCGGTGTCCCCTGGTGTCCTAGCTGCAAAGAGCCCCCCATTTGACTAGGGCCCAGACACTTGTCCAGGTAGGCCGGCTGCTGACGCCAGCTTTGTACAGTGCTGCCAAGGGACAATCAAGAATACATACACACTTGTGAATAAACTATAGGAAATATTGTATTCCTTTCCACTGTAGGCTGCAGCCTCTTTTTTTGCTTTGGATGAACTACAATACAAATATTCACCAGGCAGGGAAAAAACTGATGGACCTCAGCTTCTTCGTTCTCTCAGTTGGTGGAGGTCCTCAAGGCTAAACCTAGTAATGCTTTAGACAATAATTAAAGGCATCCTGTCATATGATTCGAACCACGGGCAGCATGAATCAGAGCGGCTTCTTCATCACAAACATCTTGATTTTACTCTGAAATGCTGCTGTTTCAAAGAAAAACTTAGTTAAAAGCATGACTGCAGACGAGGTAACTAGTCCTTGAGGTATGTACCCGCCGGGCTATCCATTTAGCTAGCCTGACAGGTCAGTATGCATCAGTCTAGCTAAGCTGGAGAGGAGACGCTAAGAAGAACAGACCTCATGGACTAGTCACCTCATTCTCAGCTGCACTTTCAACTGTGCTAGAGATACATATTTGTAATAAAAGAGTGGGTCTCTTCAAAAAAGACGTATTTTTTCATATCAAAAGTGTCCAGTTTTTCTCTTATTTTACTCTAACTGCTCTGTTGAGTATTCTGTTGTTTTTTTTCTTTATTAAAATATGCCATACTCTTCCAGAGATAAGCGCCTTTTTATTTAGTGCACATTTTCATGGTCATTACAAAGGGGGCAATGGTCTAAGAATTCTCTGGGGACGAGTCCCTGGGCTGCTCTGCTTTATTATCCTGTGATCAACTTTGCAAAGACCATAAAAAATATTAGTAAATAAAAAGGCTCCCATCTCTAGAAATATATGATGTTTTTTTAAGTTAAAATTGGAATAAACAGATGACCCACAAAAATAATATGAAAAAAACCTGGCCACTTGTGAACCTGATAAGTCCACTTTAACCCCTTGCAGACATATGATGTACTGGTACATCATATGTTGGCTCAATAACATTTATGCAGGCTCAGTAACTGAGTCTGCATCTCTGACGGCAGATGATGGCTGAGCTATTCAGCCATCATCTGTATCTAAGAGCCGTATTTGGATCTATGCTCCGCCTGTGGCTGTTAACATGTTAAATGCGGCTGTCAATCTGTGACAGCGTCATGGCCCTACTGTGACGAGATTGTGGGATGCCAATGGGTTGCTGTGACAGCCAGGGGTCTTCTGAAGATCCCTGTGCTTGTCATGACAGTACTCCTGTGAAAGCCAGACTGCGGCTGGCATTAATAAGAGACTGTGATTTTTGCTATATACAGCAATACTGTGGCATTGCTATATACAGCACAAGCGATCAGCTGATCGCAGGTTCAAGTCTCCTGAGGGGACTAACAAAGACAACAAAAATGTTTTAAAAAATGAAATAAATAAATGAATGTTCAAATCACCTCCTTTCCCCCCATTAAAAATTGTGTGTTGTACCCTACATGTCTGTAAGCAAGCAAGAACCAATGGTAAATGATACCATAGAACAGTATCCAAAACACCATACAAAACACCACTGGCAAAGACTTCATATACAGCATCACTTTCTCAGCTATAATTTTATGACAGAGCATACAGTGGGGCAAAAAAGTATTTAGTCACTCAGCAATAGTGCAAGTTCCACCACTTAAAAAGATGAGAGGCGTCTGTAATTTACATCATAGGTAGACCTCAACTATGGGAGACAAACTGAGAAAAAAAAATCCAGAAAATCACATTGTCTGTTTTTTTAACATTTTATTTGCATATTATGGTGGAAAATAAGTATTTGGTCAGAAACAAAATTTCATCTCAATACTTTGTAATATATCCTTTGTTGGCAATGACAGAGGTCAAACGTTTTCTGTAAGTCTTCACAAGGTTGCCACACACTGTTGTTGGTATGTTGGCCCATTCCTCCATGCAGATCTCCTCTAGAGCAGTGATTTTTTTGTTTTTCGCTTGGCAACACGGACTTTCAACTCCCTCCAAAGGTTTTCTATAGGGTTGAGATCTGGAGACTGGCTAGGCCACTCCAGGACCTTGAAATGCTTCTTACGAAGCCACTCCTTCGTTGCCCTGGCGGTGTGCTTTGGATCATTGTCATGTTGAAAGACCCAGCCACGTTTCATCTTCAATGCCCTTGCTGATGGAAGGAGGTTTGCACTCAAAATCTCACGATACATGGCCCCATTCATTCTTTCATGTACCCTGATCAGTCGTCCTGGCCCCTTTGCAGAGAAACAGCCCCAAAGCATGATGTTTCCACCACCATGCTTTACAGTAGGTATGGTGTTTGATGGATGCAACTCAGTATTCTTTTTCCTCCAAACAAGACAAGTTGTGTTTCTACCAAACAGTTCCAGTTTGGTTTCATCAGACCATAGGACATTCTCCCAAAACTCCTCTGGATCATCCAGATGGTCTCTAGCAAACTTCAGACGGGCCTGGACATATACTGGCTTAAGCAGTGGGACACGTCTGGCACTGCAGGATCTGAGTCCATGGTGGCGTAGTGTGTTACTTATGGTAGGCCTTGTTACATTGGTCCCAGTTCTCTGCAGTTCATTCACTAGGTCCCCCCGCGTGGTTCTGGGATTTTTGCTCACCGTTCTTGTGATCATTCTGACCCCACGGGGTGGGATTTTGCGTGGAGCCCCAGATCTAGGGAGATTATCAGTGGTCTTGTATGTTTTCCATTTTCTAATTATTGCTCCCACTGTTGATTTCTTCACTCCAAGCTGGTTGGCTATTGCAGATTCAGTCTTCCCAGCCTGGTGCAGGACTACAATTTTGTTTCTGGTGTCCTTTGACAGCTCTTTGGTCTTCACCATAGTGGAGTTTGGAGTCAGACTGTTTGAGGGTGTGCACAGGTGTCTTTTTATACTGATAACAAGTTTAAACAGGTGCCATTACTACAGGTAATGAGTGGAGGAAAGAGGAGACTCTTAAAGAAGAAGTTACAGGTTTGTGAGAGCCAGAAATCTTGATTGTTTGTTTCTGACCAAATACTTATTTTCCACCATAATATGCAAAAAAAATGATAAAAAAAAGACAATGTGATTTTCTGGATTTTTTTTTCTCAGTTTGTCTCCCATAGTTGAGGTCTACCTATGATGTAAATTACAGACGCCTCTCATCTTTTTAAGTGGTGGAACTTGCACTATTGCTGACTGACTAAATACTTTTTTGCCCCACTGTAATGCATAAGCCAAGACTAACTGATGTACAAGACTTAAGCCGTACCTAAATGTATAGTTTCCAGGAACCAGGTTGGACAAATGTAAAACTGGATTATCCCCTCCCATCTTCATTTCTTGCAATGACCCTTCAGTCTGTTCCCAATGATATGCTATTATTTTATCATCGTCTGTGCTTTCTGTTTGAAAATCAGAAGAGAAGACGTCATTTTATCAAACTACATTGTGTATAGAAACTGGGATCCTTAGTGAATGACATGCACCAGAGCCATTAATGAATACATTAGATTATTAGGTTCTTATCATAAATGAAGATTTCAATTAGCAAATAATGACATTGATACTTTATGGTATTACGGTAAGTCTACACTTATCTCCCGTAAGCGAATAACCAGAGCACTTACGACTCCCATCAATGAAGGCAGATGTGGTGGGCAACCATACTTCCTGCGTTCTCGGAGATACAACTGCAGTTGGAAGAAGATTGATTCTGGCAGCTTCAGAAATTAGGGAAAATATTTTGTTTAAATTAATGATGTTTTATTAGCTATTTATGCTTTACATTTTAAATACAGTGACACTGAATGTGTGAATACGGATGTATTTTTCAGGATATAGTACAAGGAATAATTTGGTTCTGGCAAGATTTACCACTTATTTATGTTCATGATTTATTACGTGTACTGCAGGCATGGGATGATATACATGTATATGACCCTGGCACTTATGGATACAGAGGAGAGCAACTCTGAATAATATCCATACTAATTACAATGACATGTTTGGATTAAAGGGACCAATAGTTCTGTAGATTCATCCTGGCAATCGTTGGCTTCAACAAAGAAGTGTAAAAACTGTACTGTAGGTCCTTAACATATGAATGTGGGAAACAGAAACATTGGGGAGATCTATCAAGCCAGAATTCTGGCACAATTTTGGCCAAAAGACTGTCTTTCATGACTTACACCATATTCATTATGTGTTTCTGCACCTCGTATGACAAGGTGACTCGGTTTTGCTGTGAAGAGAGATGTACCTTGGTTGGAAAGGGTGTGTGCTAACATCCAACCCCATGCACCAAAAAATGTCCCAAAATTTGGGATCAAATTTCTGGCACAATGTAGCCAACTAATAGGTGGCGTAAACTTAGAGTAAACAGTCTAAAAATGCAATATGAGGAAATGTGATCAACATATCAGCTCACATAAGGTCTCTTTGTATATCTTGATCTTATGGATCTGGTGGCTTCTATTAAACCCTGCTGTTGTCTTCGGTCAAATTCGACCGACCTTGAACTTCAATATTCTTTAAAATATTCAAGATGCGGCTCTGAAACCCGTGGCCGAACAACCCATCCTCATTTAAGTCAATCAACCACACGTTTCATAACCGCATCTTGAACACCCCAAAAAATACCAAAGTTCAAAATCGGTCTCCCTAGACCGAAGACAACAGCAGGGTTAAGAAATCCTTAGAGGTTTGAATCTTGTTGTCTGATTGATATGATTGACATGTATTTTTAACCTTGTCCCCCCTTTTTTTCACCATGATGTCCCTTCATGATGAATTTCAATTATTTTTCATACTCACTATATGTGACTGCAGATTTGTGAATCCTCACATTGCGCACACTGCATGCTGTGAGGATTCTCCAGTGGCGGCACCTGGAGCAGCAGGCGTGTGACTACAAGTATGTGATTTACATACATACGGTAACCTCCCGATCAGATGGGCGCGGCCTCGCTAAATGGGCGCAATCTGAGGATTCACAAGCCTGCAATCACATAGAGTAATTACAGACTGGTAGCTTAAGACCAGAAAACCCCTTTAATGATCAATTCACTTGTTTAAAAAATGCAGCAAAATAATCAAACAGCATGGACCACGATGATAAATGTGGTGCATTTTTAAACTGTCCGTTTTAAGTTTACATTGTCCAAGAATTGCAAAATATTGATAAATCTGTAGCTATCTATCTGTATGTACCTTTCTACTTTGCGTCTGTAGACTATAACAATAGTAATACAGGTTTGCATATGAGCTAATACAAAACTCAAGAAAACCTCTATTGCCAAACTTTTTTTGTAACCTTTTTTTTGTTGCTATTATGCAAATAGGTTCATTGCTATGTGTGCAAGAATCATTGAAAACAAATATCCGTTGTACAGTTATTCCTTCTTGTGCAGACTTCATGCTGAACATACTGTGCAATGTGGCAGATAATGTAACTGTAGAAGCACAATAGTGACCACACGATACATTTTGTGGAGGACTGGACTGGTTTTGTACATGGAGAATTGAGAAGATGATTACATTACTGGAATGATGATGCAAAATGATTTCCTTTATGAATAAAAAGAAAGTTATTTTTACCTGGCTTGACAGTAATGTTAACAAATCCTTCTCCAGCCATATTTTCTCTTGTAACAGAGACTCTCAGTTTATACTTGCCTTCTGTAAGCTAACACAGAAAAAAAAGAGAAAAGCCTTGAAGACATGACTGAGATTTAATAAGGCTGTATTTATACTTTGTTGACCATTCTTAAGGCTAAGTTCACATTAGCGTTCGGAGGCTTTGCGGAGGGTTGCGTACCTCCTCCGTTAAGCTCCGCCTACTTCTGCATGCGTCCTGCGTACCTATCTTTAACATTGGGTACGCAGGACATGCGGATGTATGCGGATGTGTCGCTTTGATGCGCCCATCGTCCGCACAAAACGCAACTGCGGGCACGTCAAAACAACGCATCTGCATACATCCGCATGTCCTGCGTTCCCAATGTTAAAGATAGGTACGCAGGATGCATACAGAAGTAGGCGGAGCTTAATAGAGGAAGTACGCAGCCCTGGTATTTTGACCTTGGACCATTACCTGACTATGCCTTTGTCTATTCCCTCTGTTTACGACGTACTCTCCTGGCTTTTGACCTAGAACTCCTTGACTATCCCAACTCACGGTTTGTACGTGAGAAGTGACTCAGTGTCACATTACGTCTAGCCCATACGTTTTTCTTTTTCGCCAGTATGGATCCTGTTCACCTGCTTATTGACCAGGTGGTGAATTTGATGCAGATGACTCAGGATCTGGCTAATGAATGTCAGAGTATGGAATCATCACAATACCAGTTGCAGGGTCAAATAATTAATTTTATGAATACTTCCTATAGTTGGTCTCTCTCAAACCTGGAGTATGAGGTTTAGAGGGTTGTGGATTCTCATAGGGTCCAAAATACCTTCCAATAACTCATCCACTGGAGGAGAAATGAACCAGAGGAGAGATCCTGGGTCCCAGCTCGAGATGTGAAGGCCAAGCTGTTAGGGCTTTCCATCTAAAATTTCCTGGGGGTCTGCTGACCCCCTTTACAAGAGGGGGTACTGTCATGTTTACACCCCTCAGCGTGTCTGGAATCCAGCCACTGACAGCACAGCCATCAAATCTGGTACAGGGGCTTGCTGAAGCTGTCAGTACTTTGATTGACTGTTGAGTATCCAGTCTGGTGAAGGGGCACGTTGAGTTGTCGGTGTTTTGCTTGACACTTCGGCCATCCAATCTGAGACTGGGAGGTGCTGGCTGTCTCCAGTGTTTATTATCCCAGGTGATTGCTCTGCTACTTACCTGAGCTGTCAGTCTCAGATCTCTGCCTGAGGTACATTCAGCTCTGTGTGGTTTGTCACTCTGTGCCTTGTGTTCTGCTTGTTGATCTTTCTTTGCCTGACCTTGTTCCGACCATCCGTCTGTTTAACCCTTGTTATGATCTGCTATATTCCTCGTATTTTGACCCCGAACCGTTACCTGACTATGCCTTTGTCTCTTCCTTCTGTTTATAACGTGCCCTCCTGGCTTTTGACCTCATACTCCTTGACTATCTCAGCTCACAGCTTTTCCAATAGAAGTGATTAAGCGTCACACTGATAAAAAAGTTGTATACTTCAAAATGTGTTGACTATTAAACAGCATATCTTTGGAATCTAGCCTTCTCATCATTACTGATAACAGCGCAAGTTAACCAATTCCTTTCCAATTTTTCTCCTGATTTCTTCTCGTGGGTCTGCATCAGCCTAAGCTTCATCAGTGGTTGTGTGCAGTGGTAATCGTGTAGACAGGCTCTGATTCATGCTGCCTGCGGTTTGGGTAGCATGAATAGAGTGATGGGTTCCTTTTAATGCCACAAAAATGATGCAAATCTTTGATTCCCCAATGGGGATGTATTGATTTCCATTAATGTAGAATTATACAAACAAAATGGAAGCTCACTTACTTTTGACAGGGTAGGTGACCTTGTATTTATCATTTTCAGCTCACCCTGAAATTCTGTAGGTTGTGATATCAGTTCCCACTCATAGGAATATGGCATGTCTGTAAATTATATACAGAACAGGATTGAAAGTGGTAATACTGGCATTAGGAGGATTACAACATTCAGATGTTTTTTTTTAATGTCTGTTATTAACTTATAATATGACCATTTTGACATTTATTCTCTGCTGTCTCTAGGTATACACATCTCACCACAATAGGAAATACAACAAATACATACTGCAGTAAAACTGGAAAGTATAATATGTGTGCAATATACAGTATACTCTTACATTTCTGCCAAGAACACACAGACTGACCCAGGTCACACTCATTCTGAAGATTCCCTTTCCAATTGTTCTAGTCACTTGCCATAGACACATTGGCCATCCAATCTGAAACTGGGAGGTACTGACTGTCTCCAGTGTTCATTGTCCCAGGTGACTGCTCTGCAACTTAGCTGGGCTGTCAGTCTCAAATTAGTTATCATGCTTCGCACTGACGAGGGCCAACAGCCCCAAACACCGTGTCTGCGAATTGAGATACTAATTTGGCTTTTATCCTAAGTCATATTGCACGACTCGTTAAAGAGTTGATTGTGACTTGTAGCATCGCTACTTCCAACAGGTGGCGCTATAGAGTTAAGTCCTCTTTTTCTCAGAAGAGGCAATTTGCATATTATATTTCCCAGAGGAGCATTGCATGGCGAATAAGCCTCCTTACCTTGACAAGCCAGAGATGGTATGTCACTCTCCATAAGGAGAAACGATACCCCTTAGAACCCAGTCCAGAGCCTCTCACCTAGCCAAATTAGTTCTCATGCTTCGCACTGACGAGGGCCAACAGCCCGAAACACCGTGTCTGCGAATTAAGATACTAATTTGGCTTTTATCCTAAGTCATATTGCACGACTCGTTAAAGAGTTGATTGTGACTTGTAGGATCGCTACTTCCAACAGGTGGCGCTATAGAGTTAAGTCCTCTTTTTCTCAGAAGAGGCCATTTGCATAGTCTCAAATGTCTAATTCACATGAAATGCCCCAAGTGTCAAAAACCCATATACTATTCGGGCTCCGTACCACTTAGAAAATACATAAATCACTATATTGGCGATCAAAAAGTAAAAAATGATCCCAAGATAAATAGTACTTAAAAAATTATTTTTATTAATACAATTCTTAAAACATACACAAAGAAAAAATACTAGATCCAAAAAAGAGGGACCTCATTGCCATGGGATATTCCAAACCAGTGACCAATTATGGAGTACAATTAAGGCAATCTAAGGATTATACAATGTGCCACTTTCAAGCGCGAAACGGCCGTCGTCTCCTCCTGCACACTCCTCTCACTGCCCTGTTCCCCCGAGCCATGAAGATGTTTGTCTATATTTGAATAAAGGAACTTCTGACTACAGGACTGGTGAGTGCTGCCGCGTTTATTCTATGATTTACCATGATTTGACTCCTCATTTTCACGAGAGCACCTCCGTTTATCTATTGGATTACCACTTACTGAAAGTCTCCATTCAGCGTCTCTTTGGGTTCTGCAGCTGTGCAGCTCATTTTTTTTTCTCTTTTTGGTATGCTGAGTTTTCTGTGTGGATTTTTTTTTTACATGCTAAAAATCCACAGGTAAAAAACATATATTCATTTTTAGTGTGTCTTAGCTGCGGGAAATGGTTTTCCATGGTAAATTAGACGGTGTCATTCAAAACTAAAAATAGTCCCACAAAAAGAAAGCCCTCCTATTGCTATTTTAATGTAAAAATTTTTAAAAATTGGTTCTTGGAATAAGAGTAGTAAAAAACAAAAATACAAAAACGGAAAATTGCCAAGTTGGGAAGGGGTTAAATGGAACATGAGTGAGCTATTTTATTAATAGTGATCTAACATACAGTGCTCCAAACATTATCTTCACAACTATTTATACTATGATGACAATTATGAAATGCAAACTTGTGCTTAAAGAAGCACTCCTCCTCCCTGTTCTGTTTGAAAAGGTTTTAGCCTCTTAATATATTGCAGTCATCATATTATACAGCACTGTGTACTTACTATTGGTCATTTTGCCTTTCTACCCAGTTAATTTTGGGTGATTTTGATCAAGACGACAACAAGGAGTTCAGTACACAAAAACTGAGTAACAGATTCCCTTTAAAACATTTGCATAATATGAATTCTCCTGCTGTCAGGCCACACAAAGCAGACATATGTATAATACATTGGTGTGCATTATCACATTGCATGTGTCCATATTGTGCGGAGTATGGTTATACATTACATGAGTCACCTGCTGGGGCCTCCGGGCTCACAAAGACATTAAGCTGAACTTCATGAGTCGGTAAAGTCACCTCAATGTTGCCTGCAGTAGTCACTGTGACCTCGGTTACTGCAAGAAAAATGCCACACAAAATAAATCACAACCACTATTTAAAAGTACAAAATTCAACAAACGTTTTTGAAAAGGCCTCATTCACATGGCTGTATAATGAGTCCATTTTCTAAAAACTTGTACTAAAGTTCTTCTTCTAGTCCAGTGTTTCTCAACTCCAGTCCTCAAGACCCCACAACAGGTCATGTTTTCAGATTTCCTTAGTATTGCACAAGTGATAATTTCATCACCTGCTCAAGCATTAATTCCATCGCCTATGCAATACTAAGGAAATCCTGAAAACATGACCTGTTGTGGGGTCTTGAGGACTGGAGTTGAGAAACACTGTTCTAGTCCAAGGGGCCCTTACTGTATCTGAATACGCCTCAACATAAAGTAGAACAATAAGATGCAAAATGCAATATATACAGCACCTAACATAGCAAGGAGCTCTCCATGTTCCACCATACTGTCTCTCTACATAGATCATCAGTCCTAATGGTCTCCTTACACATTAGACTAACGTCATCCAAATCCACCAATATCGGCCAGATCAGCTGACAGTCTTTTGTGTATGGTGGCCTCACATCTCTTCCCCAACAGCTGAGATCAGGGGAGAGAAGGATCCAGCATGTCCGATTTTGGACTGCTGATCCTTTTGTTCTTGGTGAAATAAGCGACTGCTAGCAGCTCTTTCATAGAGAACACAGGAGCCGTTGGCTGAGGAGTCAGGAGAGATAGCGGTCAGCCGAATGAACAACCATTGTTCAGACGACAGCTATTTGTCTTAGGCCGAAGTCACACGCAGCGAGATACGGCCGAGTCTCACAGGTCAAAACCCAGCTCTAGCACCGGCACTCTGGAGCGGAGCGTGCGGCCGCATAGCAATACATGGAGCTGCACGCTCCACTCTGGAGTGCCGGTGCTAGAGCTGGGTTTTGACCTGCGAGACTTGGCCGTATCTTGCTGTAATGTGACTCCGGCCTTACATGGAGACTTTAGGCTATGTTCACACGCAGCATTTTTATCTGCAGCCAAAACCCGGTTTCTTTGCAGTAAAACCGCTGCATTGACAACGCAGGTTTTGCTGTGGTTTTTTTTACTCATTTTTTAGCAGCGTTTTTTTGATGAAGAAGATTGATTATTCTCAGTGGAAGCAACAAAATAATAATCTTGCAGTTATGATATCTTTAATCCACTTCACCAATGGGCGATATTCTGTTCTTTACTCTCCGTCTTCCCAGAGTCATAAGTGTTTTATTTTCCCATCTATATGGCCGTTTGGGAGCTTGTTTTTTTGCGGATTGAGTTGTAGATTTAATTGACACCATTGATTTAAAAAAAAATCCAAGTACAATTTCACAATTCTTATCGGGTTTTCAATTTCTCTCGTATACTATATGGTAAAACTGACCTTCCAGTATGATTCTCCAGGTCATTACGAGTTTGCAGATACCAAAAATGTATAGGTCCTTTTTTATTTAAGAGGTGAAAAATAATTTCGAATTTGTATGAAAAAAAGTTTTGGTCTTTGTCGACATTTTTTGAGACCCATCCATTTTTCAGGATCTGGTGTCTGGGTGAAGGCTTTATTTTTACAGCTTTATCTGACATTTTTATTGATACCATTTTGGGGTAGATACAATGTTTTATTGCATTTTATTCCAATGTTGTGTGACCAAAGAATCTTAATTCTGGCATTTTGATTTTTTTCTCATTACACTGTTTACCGATCAGATTAATTTATATTTTGATAGATTGGACATTTATGAACGCAGCGATAAAACAATGTGTATTTTTATTTATTTTTAATTGTTATATTTTTAATGGAGCAAAAGGAGGGGGGGGAGTGATTTGAACTTTTGTGTTTGTTTAATAATTTTTTTAACATTTTTTTTTATTTTTTACTTTGTTCAATAGTCTCCTTAAGGAGACTTGAATCTGCGATCATCCGATCACTTGTGTTAGACATAGCAGGTCATCAGCACTATAAATAGCAAAAATCACAATCTCCTAGCAGTATCAGCATGACAGGCATGAGGGTCTTCTGCAGACCCCTGGCTATCATGACAACCATCGGTGCCGATGGGGGGGACCTGTGATGCGCTTACAGCCGGTGCGAGTTAAATGCTGCTGTCAGAGATTGACATTGGCATTTAGCTAATTAACAACTGCTAGAGGCACTTGATACCTGATTAAATCAGCCATCAAGTGCATGAAAAGATGAGGGCTTAGCGCTGGGAGGGACATGGCTGGCGATGAGATAAACATACATCATCGGTCGTGAAGGTGTTAATGGCTAACAAAAATAAAATAAGTGATGTTACAAAGCAAGCTTTACCAACTACTTAGGTCTCTTCATCAGGCATGGTAATATCCTGGTTACACCATGCCTGATTTTTATTATTATTTATTTATATAGCACCATTAATTCCATGTTGCTGTACATGAAAAAGGGGTTACATACAGGGTTATAGATATCATGCCTGATGAAGACACCTAAGTAGTCTGGAGAGCTTGCTTTGTAACATTACTTGTTTTATTTTTATTAGCCATGACAAGGTATCATAACTACAAGATTATTATTGTGTTTCTCCCACTTCGAACAATCAGTCTTTTTTCAACTCTTTTGGTGAAGGATACATACGGTATATGATTTGTCTACAGGACAAATTCCTAAATTCAACCAGGAAAAATAAAACAAGTGTGTGCATGAGATTTCTGAAATTTCATAGTTTTTGGTGATGTTGTAAAAATCAGCTTCTTAGTTCCGTAAAAATGCTGAAAAAAATCACCATGTGAACATAGCCCTAGGATGATTGTATTGAAAAGTTTGTATTTTGAATCTTGATGTGATAAATCTATTGAAACTGATTTCTGATTTCATTCTTGACCAGCCTGTTCAGAGAGGGCTTCACAAGAAGATCATCTGATCATTTTAAAGTCTTTATCATTTTATTTGGATCTGTGCCTCTGATTAGAGGCACTATACGTCACTAAAGAAAGTTCGATTTACCTGGATTGGTTGACACAGAGGTGGGAACCACATGATTTATGATAGAGGGACGCGTTGGCACAGTACTATTCATGTGCTCTGTGTTCTCCTGAGGATCTAGAACAGTCTGGATAGTTGGTAACTTTTCAACTTTTTCAGGAACATCAGATGAGATGAGTTTCTCCAAAGTGGAATTAGGTAGAAGAGTTGGAAGCTGCATACATGATAACATAAAGTCTTAGTAAACAGATTGATTTTATATCATTTTGATAGGATATACTATACAGCCCAATTCATCAAAGCTTTTATGCCACAATTCTAAAGTAGAAAGCTTCGAAAAGTCGCAAAGTTTTGGCGCAACATGAAGCTGGGCTAAAATTTTGCAACTTATGGAGTTGCCACACCATTTTCACCCAGCTCAAAGTAGGTAGAGCTGCTACGGTTGAGGGCATGCTGACTGCCGATTGTCAAATTCATTTATGACCGTCAGCGTTTGCTATGTAACCAAATAGGTAGGCACCAGAGTAAGATTTGTGGTGAGGTGCACACGGAGCCACATGCTACTAGTCAGATGCTCCTGATTCATTAGGAAGTGTGCCTCTTGATGTATCGGGAGCCTCAAACAATGGTTTATTGAAAAGCATGTGAACAAATGTTATATTATAGGCCAGTGCTCAGCAGTGTTTTTTTTTCCCATGCCAATGTGACATGAAAAAAAATCACGAATTGCGCACCCATTTAAGTTTATGGGTGCGTGGAAAACATTGGGCTGCACGCGGATGACAAATGAGTAGAGTCTAATTTTCGTGGACTCACACAATGGAGAAGATGGAGAAATTCTGTTCTCCATCTTTTCCTCAGCTGTGATACAATTCTCTCATCCAAGAGAATTGAATCACACTAAATTGACACTCAGCTCAAACTCTGATCAGAGACTGAGCCAAGAGTCATTTACATAATCGATCCAATGCTTTCACATGGAGAATCAACACTTGTGTGAGTAAGCCTTGACTCTAACTACACAGTCAAAAATGGCAGAAATAAGAGCACAAACCTGTTCTACAAATGTCACAGTTGTTTCCATTGGTCTTGTCAAAACCATCTCAGTTGTATCTGAACTTGATTTCCCTGGTGGTGTCTCAGATAAATGGTTCACATTCCCTTTAGTCAATGACTCTTCTCGGAGAGGTTCTATTACATCTTCGCCACGTCTGCCAATTTCTAGAGAAGTGATGTTCTTATTGAGTTCAGGCAATATCCAATTTATATAGTCCAGGTCAGGTCTTATTTTAACCCCGTCTTTAGCATTTAGATGAAGTAAATCTAATTGGGGGCTACTGTAGTCATCTCCATAATCGGTCAGATCTTCAAGTCTTGGGTTCTTAATTAGAGAAGAAAGATCTTTAAAATTGGTCATATCGTCCTCTTGGTCATCTTGATCTGTCAATGAATATTCTCGATTGGATGGAATGTTATCGTACAGTGCAAATGGAATAAATCTTTGCGAAGGCCTCAGGACAAAAGTTAGGAAAGACTGCACACGGTCTTCTTTTTGGGGTTCACAACTCTCTTTATGTTGACAGTTCACAATATAGCACTGCCTGCCCAACATCCAGGAGAGGTCACAACCAGAATGGTTACAACAAGCCATAATGCAGTCAGACATAGTTCGGGCATTCGGCACTCTCTTCAAGTGCGTCTTTTGTAGATTAGGTGATATGGCGGCATTAGCGAGCACGTCTCCTTCTCTGCATTGGTCACAAAGATGCCCTGGAAATGAGATAATTAACACAATTGATATCTCGGACAAGGGATATGTGACAACCAAAAACAAGCCTTCATTGAAATTCTTAAAAAAAAAGCTTTTCTAACTTTTTGCATGTGAATTTACGTAGATATTTAATATGGATAGGCTGCTTTTTGTCTTTCATTACTAAATGGTCTCTTCTTTTTTGATCTAGTGAGCTAGATTTCTGTTTTATTTGGTAGCTTGTAATTAAATTTATGCCTGCCTATTATCTAATTACAGTGATAACGGTAGACAATGAGAATCTGTGGGACTTTATGCCTTCTGATATGGCATGATAATGAGCAATGCCAAATCTTCAGTTTACTAAGGCTATATTCACATGTCCATATAATCTTCAGTTAGAACGGATCCAGCAGCCATCCTTTGACAAAAAAGTTTTGCAAACAAAATTTTGTCAAAGCTAAAAAAACATTATTGCAACTTGATCCGTTTTTTTTATAATTGAAGTCAGAGGATGATCTGTTAAATAGCGTTTTCTTCCTTTTGAAACTGACCCAGTAAGCAAAAGACTGATCCTTTTCAAATGAAAGGAAAATGGCTGTACTAGCTCAAAAGGGTGCTTCTACTCAATACTGAGCAAAGGGTCTGAATACTTATGACCATGTGATATTTCAGTTTTATTTTTGAATAAATATGCAAACATTTCTAAATTTCTGTTTTGTTTTTCAGTCAGACGGGGAGCAGAGTGTACATTAATGAGAAAAAATTAACTTTTTTTAATTTATCAAATGGCTGCAATGAAACAAAGAGTGAAACATTTAAAGGGGTCTGAATACTTTCCATACCCACTGTATATACGCTATGAGTCAGTACACAGTCCTTATATACAGTATGAGCCCCCACACAGCCCCCTTTATACAGTAGGAGTTCATGCAAATTCCCTATAAACAGTATGAGCCCAAGACGGCTCACTACATGCAGTATGAGCCCCCACATAGCCCCCTATATACAGTATAAACCCCCATACAACCCCCTATATACAATATGAATCCACACACAGCCCCCTATATATAGTATGATCCCCCACACAGTTCCTTTATATAGTGTGAGTTCAGAGGCAGCCCCTAAAAACAGTGTGAGCCTCACACAGCCCCTACATGCAGTATGAGCCCCCACATAGCCCCCTATATAAGGTATGAGTGGATGGGTGGCAGAGGGCATGGTGCAGCCCATGGGCCATTCTTTTCAGCCGTTCGGCTTTCTCGGTCTGGTACTGGTACGGCCAGAGGGCCGGATGTGGCTGGTGAGCCGCACTTTGCCCAGGTCTGATCTATTGTATAGAGAGCTTTTTACAAATGTTAGCATCAAATATTAATCCTCAAAGAGAGCGGCGGTAAATGTAATGAGTATTATCACAGTAACTAGGCTTCAGTATGATAATATAACTTACCAGCTATTGTGCACAGCCAGATAAAAAGAGAATATGCACACAGGGTCAAGATGTTAGGTGTCATTACTGTGTGCTGTAGGCAAACACCTTCTTCTGTGAAAAAATCATATTCAAATTTTATACCTGGAAGAAAGAAAAAAAAAATGATTGGGCCAACGCTATGATTATTAAATTTGTAAAAGTGTTGGCCACGTGATACATGCAGTATAATATGTATCAATATTAGTATATGTAATTATGACAAAAGGAGAAATTGCACAACTAGGATGAAAACTATCCTTGCTGCCTTCAAGAACAATAAAAAATCTTATGATGCACATTTTGTATGTGGCACTGCCGCTCAGCCCCATTCACTTCAATGGAGCTGACCTCCGATGATACAACCTATGAACAGGGGTGGCGCTGTATTTAGAAGAAAGCAGATATATTTTCCTATTCCTGAACAATTCCTTTAAAGCTGAGATTTTCTGTTTCAATGTCTGCCAGCTGCTCCTTATCGACAAACTAAAAAAAAACGACAATTCTCTGGTTGGAGCCAATCGCTGGCCACGGCCAGTGGATTCTGGATTTTCATTATTCGTGCAATGAGAATATATTACAAAGCCATTAAACATTGTCTTATAGATGGAGGAACTCCAGTTTGATGTTTGTTCTCATGCATATGAAGATAAAATGTTTGTTCCCTCTCGGGAATAATAAGTAATTATTAATTAATCTCAATAATAGTATTTCAGAATATTTCACTTAAAGGGTTTATCCAGGACTATATTGATTTTTTTACTGTGGGCCTAAGAACTAACAGGCAGGAAGTTGCTAATTACCTGCCTGTTCTGTTCGCCACCGATCTCTGGCCAGCACAGAGCAATCACTGACAGCGCCTGCTGGCAACTCTGCGGCTTCCGTTGGCATCATGTTGACAGAGCTGTGGCTACTCTTCTGCTCTGCTTTGTTAACGGGGCATTATTGCCAATATCATAATGAATGACAGCTGGCTCTCCGCTGCACAACTGCAGGAAGCCGGCTTTCAATCAGCATGGCATCAGCACTCATGCCCTGTCAACAGTGCAGATTGGAAGTGAAGTCACTGTTTTGCCAATGTGACATCAGCGGAAGCCGCTGAATCGCCAGCAGATATAGTCAGTGACTGCTCTGACTGCACTGGGCAGAACAGGCAGAGCTGACCGGAAGAAGAAGAAGAGCTGCTCTGCTGATGTGGAGCACCTGATCCCCGGCAGCAAAGGTCAGTCAGAGTGGAAGTGAAGCCACTGTTCTGTCGATGTGACATCAGCGGAAGCCGCAGAATTGCCAGCAGATATGGTCAGTGACTGCTCTGACTGTGCTGGGCAGAACGGGCTGAGCTGACCGGAAGAAGAAGAGCTGCTCTGCTGATGTGGAGCACCTGATCCCCGGCAGCAAAGGTCAGTGACCGCTCTGAGTCGCTGAAAGATCGATGGCAGCTACCTGCCTGTCAGTTTTTTCTTATAGTAAAAAAATTATTTAGTCCTGGATAAAACCTCTAAAAACTCAGAACACAAAAAAGTATAGAAGTGAATGTCTCCTCAATGTTATGTGCTGCATTAACAAGTGTCTTTATTCAATGCATGTCAGCATAACATAAACGTCCCCCATACTTCTTCCATCTTCTTCTGTAGATGTTTATACAATACTCCGGTTACACCTCTTTTTTGGGGGAAGTAGGGTAACAACCTGCATGTACAGTACAGGCCAAAAGTTTGGACACACCTTCTCATTTAAAGATTTTTCTGTATTTTCATGACTATGAAAATTGTACATTCACACTGAAGGCATCAAAACTATGAATTAACACATGTGGAATTATATACTTAACAAAAAAGTGTGAAACAACTGAAATTATGTCTTATATTCTAGGTTCTTCAAAGTAGCCACCTTTTGCTTTGATGACTGCTTTGCACACTCTTGGCATTCTCTTGATGATTTTCAAGAGGTAGTCACCGGGAATGGTTTTCACTTCACAGGTGTGCCCTGTCAGATTTAATAAGTGGGATTTCTTTCCTTATAAATGGTGTTTCAACCATCAGTTGTGTTGTGCAGACGTCTGGTGGATACACAGCTGATAGTCCTACTGAATAGACTGTTAGAATTTGCATTATGGCAAGAAAAAAGCAGCTAAGTAAAGAAAAACGAGTGGCCATCATTACTTTAAGAAATGAAGGTCAGTCAGTCTGAAAAATTGGGAAAACTTTGAAAATGTCCCCAAGTGCAGTGGCAAAACCATCAAGCGCTACAAAGAAACTGGTTCACATGAGTACCACCCCAGGAAAGGAAGACCAAGAGTCACCTCTACTTCTGAGGATAAGTTTATCCGAGTCACCAGCCTCAGAAATCGCAGGTTAACAGTAGCTCAGATTAGAGACCAGGTCAATGCCACACTAGCAGCAGACACATCTCTACAACAACTGTTAAGAGGAGACTTTGTGCAGCAGGCCTTCATGGTAAAATAGCTGCTAGAAAACCACTGCTAAGGACAGGCAACAAGCAAAAGAGACTTGTTTGGGCTAAAGAACACAAGGAATGGACATTAGACCAGTGGAAATCTGTGCTTTGGTCTGATGAGTCCAAATTTGAGATCTTTGGTTCCAACCACAGCGTCTTTGTGCGACGCAGAAAAGGTGAATGGATGGACTCTACAAGCCTGGTTCCCACCGTAAAGCATGGAGGAGGTGTGATGGTGTGGGGGTGCTTTGCTGGTGACACTGATGGGGATTTATTCAAAATTGAAGGCATACTGAACCAGCATGGCTACCACAGCATCTTGCAGCGGCATGCTATTCCATCTGGTTTGCGTTTAGTTGGACCATCATTTATTTTTCAACAGGACAATGACCCCAAACACACCTCCAGGCTGTGTAAGGGCTATTTGACCAAGAAGGAGAGTGATGGGGTACTATGCCAGATGACCTGGCCTCCAGTCACCAGACCTGAACCCAATCGAGATGGTTTGGGGTGAGCTGGACCGTAGAGTGAAGGCAAAAGGGCCAACAAGTGCTAAGCATCCCTGGGAACTCCTTCAAGATTATTGGAAGACCACTCTCGGTGACTACCTCTTGAAGCTCATCAAGAGAATGCCAAGAGTGTGCAAAGCAGTCATCAAAGTAAATGGTGGCTACTTTGAAGAACCTAGAATATAAGACATAGTAAAACTTTGCACAAGAAAGTAGAAAAATGCGTAACTCACCCAGGTTGCGAAGTGAATATCTTTAATCTGTCTTTAATCCATGTACAGACTTTGCATAAAAGACAAGCGGAGACGACGAGGGTGCGGGGAGAGTGAGCTGGACGACGGCCGTTTCGCACAATTAGTGCTTCCACGGGTCCATGTGGACTCCATGGATCCGTGGAAGCACTAATTGTGCAAAACGGCCATCGTCCAGCTCGCTCTCCCTGCACGCTCGTCTTCTCCACTTGTCTTTTATGCAAAGTCTGTACATGGATTAAAGACAGATTAAAGATATTAACTTCGCAACCTGGGTGAGTGACGCATTTTTCTACTTTCTTGTGCAAAGTTTTACTGTGCTGTTATGGCTATTGATGCTGAGCACCACGCTCCAGTACTGCATGGATACCGCACGCTGTGGGTCTAAAGAGGTGTATTTGATTCAGCGCTTCCAATACTGCATTGTTGAGTCCTGGTGCCGTTCGTCTCTTTCAACTTTTCAAGAATATAAGACATAATTTCAGTTGTTTCACACTTTTTTGTTAAGTATAGAATTCCCCATGTGTTAATTCATAGTTTTGATGCCTTTAGTGTGAATGTACAATTTTCATAGCCATGAAAAGACAGAAAAATCTTTAAATGAGAAGGTGTGTCCAAACTTTTGGTCTGTACTGTAGATCATTTCATCTTATGCACCATTACCTATTTTTTTCCCAGAATACTGAATTAAAAACCTGACAATATATACAGAAATAAAAATTATCATATACCTTGGCACGAGTATGGAAATGATCCGTTTCTCAGGACTATGGGAAAGCGGTGTGATAACCCATCTGGGATCTGCTATGGGAGCCTAATTGTCATATAAGCATCTTTCCCAGAAACACATACCACTGAATAAAATTTTGACAACTTCACATAAGTAACCATGAATTTATAATGATGGATTATTATTTCTCTAGGAGGTGATGTCCTTTACATGGATAGATAAGAGAAGTGAACACCGCATTGTGTAAGGCCCATCCCATATTGAACTTGCAGTATACCATATTTACCACACAGCCCTTGCATCATGATTATTGTAAAATAAATATTAGTATGTTAAGCTAGTACAGAAGGATGTTCATTATTGTCCTCTTCATTCCTAAAACTTATAGTCACATCCCCGCCTATGGTGAATATGGTAAATGCAGCCATATCTTTCGTATATCCCATTTTCCTTGTATAGAGGCAAATTAAAATGTAACGAAGGGTCTGCTCCTTTAATAGAAAGACTTGACTCATTGGGATGGGGCGATCGGTGTCTTTACAGCTGACAATAATGGATAAAACCGAGACAAATTATGCACCATTATGAAGCGTCGCTGCTGGTGCAATGTTTTGTAATGGTTTCCTAAGGTAAAACAACTCCCATGTGGCAGATGACAGTGCTTACAGCATGAGCTGGCAGTTTGTGGCCCATAGCTAGGAGGATGAGAGCAGGCAGTGGTTTATGATTAGCTAGACTAGGGTTTGCAGCCATAGATGCACAGTCCTTTGTCTCCTACCTGACAATGGTGCTGAGATGCTGACTGATGCTTGTGTGATGCCCAGGGTTCAGGCTGTTGCTTGGCAGAGGCTGGGCTCTATATATTGTGCTGCTGCCTGATGTCTTCCTCTCTATCCCTTGTCTCTTGTTCACAGATGGGCTGGAGGTAAGGGGAGTGGTGGTGGTGGAGCTGCTGCTGCAGGGGGTGGAGGTGGGGCTGTTACAGGCAAGGAGAGCTGATGCTTGTGCTATAATCATAAAGAAGAGGAAGGAATGATCACCCAATCTATAATCACTTCCAATTCCCTTTTTTTTAGTACAGAGTTCAATATTTAGAGAATTCCAGAAATCAATGATTATGTCAGTGGGATCCTGTGGCTGCATATCTGGACCGCTTCCCTTCATCTGCTCTCAGGAAGCAACTAGGAGGTTAATTTTTACAACTGATCATTTTTGTTCCATAACATAAGCAAAGAAAGAAATGGTGTCCAGCTTCTGCCTGTCCCTCCCATGTAGGCAGATCGAATTATAGATTATCCACAGATATGAGATACATCTGACAAATCTATGTACCTGTGCTGTCCCTGTAGATGGTGCCAAGCAATCAGGATCTTGGACTGATAGTGACACATTTTAAAGTATTATTTCCAGAATTGTAACAATGAAAACAATGGAGGACACCACTAGTAGGGATTTCCCGTTACAAGCTAAAGTGATATATTCATGACACAAAAAAAGAAGAAAAGGTAGCATGCAATATACAGAATTGTGGGAGCTGTTATAGCTGGAGATGAGTGAATCGTTCACGTCCCAGTGTTCTCCAAACATACCAAAACTCCATTGAATTCAATGGGAGCAAAACCAAATGCATAGACGGCACCTTCAAAGGCGTGGGGGCAAAAAGCTGCCAAAACAGATCAAATTAGGGGCAGTCACCAGGAAAAGTGGCATCAATTGACCCAGAGTACAATTTGCATAAATGTGCAGCATGGATGCATGGGACAGGGCTTGAACCAGCATTTCTAGCTGAAACATTGATCAGTATCAGGTAAATGAGTGACAGGTGTAGGCCTGGTGCTCTGAGAGGACTGCCAAATTAAGGCAACACAAATGAAGGAGACCCAACTTGGAGTCCAAACATTTACAACAATTAGGTGCAGACACCAGGAAAAGTGAGTTTTGACAAAGAACGGTGGCATCCTTTCGAAACGTGTTGCTTTCTGCATTTCTGATACTTCTTAATATATGATGGAATAAAGTTTAAATACATTTTTACCAGAAGCTGGAAATATTTTTTCTCACCAGGAAAACTGGCATCAATTGACCCTGCTTTGGCCCAGGCTATGCTTATGGACATACTGCATCAGGGCTCGTCGCTGATGCCACAGTAGCTGCAACATGTGCAGTGTGGAATTCCACCGTGCCGTCACATTGCACGGCAAACGGTTAAACGGTAGGCTGAATGACCTCTGTAGCGACGCAAGTCAATTACCTGCGAATGGCAGAAGTGAACACACAGGAACCATGCTTTCTGCAGCAGCACATCCAGGCCGGTATAGTGGGGGAGAAATTGCTGTACCACCAGGTTGAGGACATGAGCCATGCAAGGCATGTGTCTGAGGTTGCCCGGAGTAGGGCCGCTACCAAGTTCGCACCGTTATCACACACTGCCTTCCCTGGCTCCAGGTTCAGTGGAGACAGCCATTGCTCAAACCCGGCCTGTATAGTTGTCCACAACTCTTGAGCTGTGTGACTGCGATCTTCAAGGCATATTAAACACTGTCTAATTGCGTTGAACCCTTGCTGCGCAGTACGGAGTTGGGGGATCTTTCTGCACTGTTAGAATGTGTATCTCATAAAGGCAGAATGGAGGCGGTGAATGAGGCAGAAGAAGTGGAAGAAGTGTTAGATATAGAGATTTGTCCCGCAAGCCATGGAGATTCCAAGACTTGTGGAGAAGCCTTTTGCCCCCCTGCCTCCACAGCCACAAGAGTCACCCAGTGCCCAGTCAGCGAGATGTAATGCCCGTGGTCATGTTTGCTCGTACAGGTGTCAGTGGTGAAATGCACCTTGGCAGACAGATTTTCTCAATGAACGGAAGATGTTTGCAACATGCTGGTGTAGCGCAGGCACAGCTTTCTTAGAAAAGTAATGGCAACTGGGCAACTGGTACTGTGGGACTTGCGATGGCTATCCACTCCATGGTGTAATTCAAGATCTCAGCTTTAGCATGTGTAGGAGGAAACCTTATTTTACGTGATCACAACTACAGGATCAAGGGCTGGCTGCTCTCCTGAGAGAGGGTGGAGAGGGGTGAACACGACAAACTGCTGGACTGTGAGTGAGGTGCAGATGTTATGGTGGATTGGCTAGGCAACCCTTGCCATCCCCACGAACTGCAGACCCTTGACGGCTGCTGGCTACAGCCAGACTTATGGCCGAGGAATGAAAGGCTTGTCGTGGTCGCATCACTCCGTGTCTGTGCGGCTATCCGCAATGTAACGTTCTCCTCCTTTGCTGAGCTACTCAACTGCTTGCCTCTGGGTCCACAACAAATGGGATCTGCAACCTCATTGTCATCTTCTATGTATCCCACTCCTTGCCCTGAGAGTTACCCTCCTCCTCCTCCTCTTCCTGGCCTGACAGCACAGTACAGTACGTGTGCTCCTCAGGTATTTGAGTCTCATCAGGATCACCTCCACCCCCGGGGGTTATCGTCTGGTGAGGAGGGTCTGGATTCTCCTTGGACCCTACTTTGTCCAGCCCCAGATCCAAATGAAGAAAATTTTGAGCATCGGTGCAGATGCTTTCCTTCTCCTGATTCTGTGAATCTTTGGAGCAGACTTCTGATGCCCCTGGAACAGAATATATGAACAGCGCTGCAGACTCGCCCGTCTGTGGGTCCCCACAGTCCGTTGGGCAGTTGAAGAGTTGCGACATGGGGGAAACAAGGGTAAATGGGCTGCCAACTCTGAGGATTGTACGGTGTGTGATGTTGAGGTGAAGGAAGAGGAGGAGAGGCCACTTGACGCAGCGCTTGCCATCCACTGGAGCACATACTCTTTCTGGCCCTCATCTACAAGCGAGTACTGCAGTGCAGCTGCCAAATAAAGGGAGTCAAGTATGCAGTCCAGCAACAGATCTTGTCAGTGGTCTGTGGATAGGACGAGACGGTGTTTGTTCAGTAGAGCTTTCAGTAACATTACCAGCTAACCCAAGTTCACGTCAAACACCAAGAATATTCCCCCTACCACCACGACCTCGCTTTTTCCCACTCATGTTGGATGTACCCTTCACCTCTCCAGAGTAATGCCTGGAGAAGGAAATCACCTTCAGTGAAAAAGTGAGGGGCTGCACCCCCCTGTGGTCTCAGGGTATTGACTCTTCTAAGACTGCTGCTCAAACTGTTGGGGTGCAGCTGTGGGACCTTATTTTCAGAGCTGATGTACTCCACGCAACTCTCAAAAAGCTGAAAAGGGTCTTCAGTACAGATGGGTAGTACAGCTGGGGTATCAGACAGTCACATCTGTAGCTTTGGTGTCATCCTTCCTATAGTTATTAATTTTTATAATTTTGCACAAGAAAGTAGAAGAATGCGGCACTCACCCAGGTTGCGAAGTGAATATCTTTAATTTGTCATTAATCCATGTACAGACTTTGCATAAAAGACAAGCGGAGACGACGAGGGTGCGGGGAGAGTGAGCTGGACGACGGCCGTTTCGCACAATTAGTGCTTCTACGGGTCCATTAATTTTTATAATGTCATCAGAAGGAGTGGGGTGGCTAGAAGGAGAAGGCAGGCAACTGAAATTATATATATATATATATATATATATATATATATATATATATATATATATACTGTGAGGGGTTGACAAGCTTAGCTGATCCTCGATGTAGACACAGGACCACATTTGGTTAAAGATTCTGGGTGGTTTATTGCATCATAAACCAGAAACCCAAACTGGTAACAGAAAAATAGCCTGTCTGGCTCAAAAGAAAGTAAAAAGTTCATACACAGTCTTGCCCAGTACTTCTGGGAAAACACCTATGGCAGCTCTCACATGAGTTTCAGTATGGAGGCTTACTTCCTCCACACAACACAGAGAAAAAACTGGCTGGACATTTAACCCTTTAACGACCGCCGATACGCCTGTTAACGGCGGCCGTAAGGGTACTTAAACCACCGCACCGTTAATTAACGGCGCTGTGGAAAAAGTAAATAGCGCCCCCCAGAGTCCGATTTTCTCCGGGGTCTCGGCTGCCGGGGGTAGCCGAGACCCCAGAGAACATGATTTGGGTCGGTTTTTACCGACCCCGCTTTTGCGATCGCCGGTAATTAACCGTTTACCGGCGATCACAAAAAAAAACAAAAACGTGATTTCTTTTTAATTTCTCTGTCCTCTGATGTGATCGCACATCAGAGGACAGAGAAATGGGGTCCCAGGTAGCCCCCCAATACTTACCTGTCTCCCCCGGTGCTCCTCGTGGCTCCCGATGGGCGCCGCCATCTTTTACCGGCAAAAAAATGGCGGGCGCATGCGCAGTGCGCCCGCCGGCCGGCACTGGGAGAATCTTTGGGGTCTCGGCTGCCGGGGGTAGCCGAGACCCCAAAGAACATGATCGGGGTCGGTTTTACCGACCCCTGTTTTGCGATCGCCGGTAATTAAGTGTTTAAGTAATGCGTAATTCTCTGTCCTCTGATGTGATCGCACATCAGAGGACAGAGAAATAGGGGGATTCGGGGACCCTGCCATACTTACCGGTGTCCCTGGGTCCTCCTGCTGCTCCTCCTGGCCGCCGGCGTCTTCATGGCAAAAGAAAATGGCGGGCGCATGCGCAGTGCGCCCGCCATCTGTCGCCATCTGCTGGCCGGCAGGAGAAGAGCAGTTGGGGCTAAAATTAGGGTTAGGGCTAGGGTTAGGGTTAAGGCTAGGGTTAGGGTTGGGGCTAAATTTAGGGTTTGGGTTGGGGCTAAATTTAGGGTTAGGGTTGGGGCTAAATTTAGGGTTAGGCTTCTTTCACACTTATGTCGGTACGGGGCCGTCGCAATGCGTCGGCCCGACATACCGACGCACGTTGTGAAAATTGTGCATAACGTGGGCAGCGGATGTAGTTTTTCAACGCATCCGCTGCCCAATCTATGTCCTGGGGAAGAGGGGGCGGAGTTACGGCCACGCATGCGTGGTCAGAAATGGCGGACGCGATGTACAAAAAAAGTTACATTGAACGTTTTTTGTGCCGACGGTCCGCCAAAACACAACTGATCCAGTGCACGATGGACGCGACGTGTGGCCATCCATCACGATCCGTCGGCAATACAAGTCTATGGGCAAAAAACACATCCTGCGGGCACATTTGCAGGATCCATTTTTTGTCCAAAACGACGGATTGCGACGGATGCCAAACGACGCAAGTGTGAAAGTAGCCTTAGGGCTACGGTTAGGGTTGGGGCTAAAGTTAGGGCTAGGGTTGGGGCTAAAGTTAGGGTTAGAGTTGGGATTAGGGTTAGGGTTTGGATTAGGGTTGGTATTAGGGTTAGGATTGCCATTAGGGTTACGCTTGGGATTAGGGTTAGGGGTGTATTGAGGTTAGGGTTGGAGCTAGAATTGGGGGGTTTCCACTGTTTAGGTACATCAGGGGGTCTCCAAACACGACAGCCAATTTTGCGCTCAAAAAGTTAAATGGTGCTCCCTCCCTTCTGAGCTCTGCCGTGCGCCCAAACAGTGGGTTACCCCCACATATGGGGCATCAGCGTACTCGGGATAAATTGGACAACAACTTTTGGGGTCCAATTTCTCCTGTTACCCTTGTGAAAATAAAAACTTGGGGGCTACAAAATCTTTTTTTGTGGAAAAAAAATATTTTTTATTTTTATGACTGCATTATAAATTTCTGTGAAGCACTTGGGCATTCAAAATTCTCACCACACATCTAGATAAGTTCCTTGGGGGGGTCTAGCTTCCAAAATGGGGTCACTTGTGGGGGGTTTCTACTGTTTAGGCACATCAGGGGCTCTCCAAACGCAACATGGCGTCCGATCTCAATTCCAGCCAATTCTACATTGAAAAAGTAAAACGGCACTCCTTCTCTTCCAAGCTCTGCGGTGCGCCCAAACAGTGGTTTACCCCCACATATGGGGTATTGACGTACTCAGGAGAAATTGCACAACAACTTTTGTGGTCTAATTTCTCCTGTTACCCTTGTGAAAATAAAAATTTTGGGGCAAAAAGATCATTTTTGTAGAAAAAATGCAATTTTTTATTTTCACGGCTCAACGTTATAAACTTCTGTGAAGCCCATGGGGGTTCAGAGTGCTCACCACACATCTAGATAAGTTCCTTAAGGGGTCTAGTTTCCAAAATGGTGTCACTTGTGGGGGTTTCCACTGTTTAGGTACATCAGAGGCTCTCTAAATGTGACATGGCATCCAATCTCAATTCCAGCCAATTCTGCATTGAAAAAGTCAAATGGCGCTCCTTCACTTCCAAGTTCTGCGGTGCGCCCAAAAAGTGGTTTACCCCCACATATGGGGTATTGGCGTGTTCAGGAGAAATTGCATAACAAAATTTATGGTTACATTTATGTTTTTACACTTGTGAAAATAAAAAAAATGGTTCTGAATTAAAATGTTTGCAAAAAAAAGTTAAATGTTAATTTTTTCCTTCCACATTGTTTCAGTTCCTGTGAAGCACGTAAAGGGTTAATAAACTTCTTGAATGTGGTTTTGAGAACCTTCAGGGGTGTAGTTTTTAGAATGGTGTCACACTTCGTTATTTTCTATCATATAGACCCCTCAAAATGACTTCAAATGTGATGTGGTCCCTAAAAAAAAAATGGTGTTGTAAAAATGAGAAATTGCTGGTCAACTTTTAACCCTTATAACTCCCTAACAAAACAAAATTTTGTTTCGAAAATTGTGCTGATGTAAAGTAGACATGTGGGAAATGTTATTTATTAACTATTTTTTGTGACATATCTCTCTGATTTAAGGGCATAAAAATACAAAGTTTGAAAATTGCAAAATTTTAAAAATTTTCGCCATATTTCCGTTTTTTTCATAAATAATCGCAAGTAATATCGAAGAAATGTTACCACTAACATGAAGTATAATATGTCCGAAAAAACAATCTCAGAATCAGCGGGATCCGTTGAAGCGTTCCAGCGTTATAACCTCATAAAGTGACAGTGGTCAGAATTGTAAAAATTGGCTCGGTCATTAAGTACCAAATTGGCTCTGTCACTAAGGGGTTAACTCCCTCCAGCCACACCCTGGAGGTGGAGATATGATAGGTAGGCGTCCCGCCCATCTCTGACCCAATGAAAGTCAGGCCCATATAGGGACTGGATTGCGCTCAGCACATATCATGCTGGAGAAAACACTTATGGCTTTCACATCTCGCAAGAAAGCAATCTTTGTGAAACGTATCTCCCCTCATGTATGACACTAGTGACCCTGTCACACAGTGACCCCCTTCCTGACTTCCTATTCTTTTGCATGTTTGTCACACTTAAATGTTTCAGATCACAAAACAAATTTAAATATTAGACAAATAATACAAGTAATCAGAAACTGCAGTTTATAAATTAAGGTCTTTATCATTAAGGGAAAAAGAAATCCAAACCTACAGGGCCAAATGTGAAAATGTAATTGCCCCCTAAACCTAATACCTTGTTGGGCCACCCTTAGCAGCAACAAAAGCTATCAAGCCTTCGCAATAACTGACAATGAGTCTTTAAAGGTACCATCACATTAAGCGACGCTGCAGCGATCTAGACAACGATCCCGATCGCTGCAGCATCGCTGTGTGGTCGCTGGAGAGCTGTCACACAGACAGCTCTACAGCGACCAACGATGCCGGTCCCCTGGTAACTAGGGTAAACATCAGGTTACTAAGCGCAGGGCCGCGCTTAGTAACCTGATGTGTACCCTGGTTACCAGCATAAACGTTAAAAAAAAAAACAAACACTACATACTTACATTCTGGTGTCTGTCCTCCGGCGCTGTGCTTTCCTGCAGTCAGCGCCGGCCAGCCGTAAAGCAGAGCGGTGACGTCACCGCTGTGCTTTACGGCTGGCCGGCGCTCACAGCCAGTGCAGGAAAGCTGAGGCCGGGGGACAGACACCGGAATGTAAGTATGAAGTGTTTTTTTTTTTTTACGTTTACGCTGGTAACCAGGGTAAACATCGGGTTACTAAGAGCGGCCCTGCGCTTAGTAACCCGATGTTTACCCTGGTTACCAGTGAAGACATCGCTGAATCGGCGTCACACACGCCGATTCAGCGATGTCTGCGGGAGGTTCAGCAACGAAATAAAGTGCTGGACTTTCTGCTTCGACCAACGATGGCACAGCAGGATCCAGATCGCTGCTGCCTGTCAAACTGAATGATATCGCTAGCCAGGACGCTGCAACGTCACGGATCGCTAGCGATATCGTTCAGTGTGATGGTACCTTTACAATGCTTTGGAGGAATTCTGGCGCACTCAACTTTGAAGAATTGTTGTAATTCAGCCACATTATTCTTATTTATATAGCACCATTAATTCCATGGTGCTGTACATGTGAAAAGGGGTTACATACAGGGTTATGCTGGACATGGAGGGCGGGTGGGGAGGACAAGGATGAGAAGGTGAGTAGATGGTGGTCAGATAGGGGGAGGGGAGAGAATGTGAGATTAGATATGGAACAGAGGTGGGTGAAGATGAGGTCTAGTGTATGTCCATCTGTGTGGGTGGCTGTGGAGGGCCACTGAGTAAGTCCAAAGGATGAGGTAAGGAACAGGAGCTTGGAGGCTGCTGGCTGGCGGGTGTCTGTTGGGATATTAAAGTCACCCATTATGATGTCAGCAGAAAGTGAAGACGCCAGGTGGAGAATTGGTCAATGAAGGCAGTGGCTGAGCCCGGTGGTAGGTATATGACAGCCATTTGGAGATTAGAGGGAGAGTAGATACAGACGGAGTGAACCTCGAAAGAAGGGAGGATAAGGGAGGGTGGGGGTTGTATAGGTTTGAAGTAACAGTTTTTGGAAAGAAGAAACCCACTCCCCCGCCATGTCTGTTGTCAGAGCGAGGAGTGTGGGTAAAGTGGAGGCCACTGTAACTCAGTGCAGCAGGGGAGGCCATGTCAGGGGGGTGAACCAGGTCTCAGTGAGTGCCAGGAAGGAAAGGTTGCGGGAAGTGAAGAGATTGGGGATCACGTGGAGCTTGTTGCAGACAGAGCGGGCATTCCAGAGTGCCCCAGAGAGAGGAAGCAGGGGGGTGGGGTCAGTTGCACAAATTTTAAGTGTGAGGGATTGCGGTAGTTTCTTTTAGTGTGAGAAAGATAGGGGTGAGGATTACTGGGATATATGAGGTGGGGGGGGGGGGGCAGGATTGGGGGATATGTCGCCAGCAGTGAAAATGAGAAAAATGGGAAAGCAGTCGGCTGATATTGTATGTTAGAGGTTGTAGAGCAGGTCTGCGGGTGAGGCGAGGTGGGTGAGGGGGAGATAATTATTTGGTTTGTAGGTGCAGGGGTAGGGGTTAGCGAAGGAAAGTGAAAATTAGTAGAGCGAAAACAGCGAGGGCAAATGTGAGTATGGTTAAATAGCAGGGGAAGAAAAGAAAAGCAAGTAAAATTAGAATACAGTGATTAGTCTTACCGTCTGGCCGATTACCGAACTATTTCTGGCATATTTCTGGCGATACACTTAAAAGATGTCACTTCAAATGATGTCACATCTGAATAAAGTCAAATCTGACCAGCTCCATTCAACTTAGGATGGGTTCACACTGCGGTAATAATAATAATAATAATAATAATAATAATTTTTATTTATATAGCGCCAACATATTCCGCAGCGCTTTACAAATTATAGAGGGGACTTGTACAGACAATAGACATTACAGCATAACAGAAATACAGTTCAAAACAGATACCAGGAGGAGTGAGGGCCCTGCTCGCAAGCTTACAAACTATGGGGAAAAGGGGAGACACGAGAGGTGGATGGTAACAATTGCTTTAGTTATTCGGACCAGCTATAGTGTAAGGCTCAGGTGTTCATGTAAAGCTGCATGAACCAGTTACCTGCCTAAGTATGTAGCAGTACAGACACAGAGGGCTAATACTGCATAAAGTGTATGAGAACATGATGCGAGGAACTTTTTTTTATTTTTTTTTATTATAAATAGGCCACACAGGGATCGTTAGGTTAATGCATTGAGGCGGTAGGCCAGTCTGAACAAATGAGTTTTTAGGGCACGCTTAAAACTGTGGGGATTGGGGATTAATCGTATTAACCTAGGTAGTGCATTCCAAAGAATCGGCGCAGCACGTGTAAAGTCTTACACATAAAGTCAACACATACGTTAGCGGGCTGCTGTTGACGCAAGTTCCAACTTGTCACATCGCTAGCGCAGATAGAGCATCTGCTAGCTCTATCTGCACTAGCAGTGACGGACCCGGAAACGCTGCAGCCCGCGTCTCAGGGTCTGTCACTCAATGACGTCACATCCCTAGCGCACGGCCATTGTGGGCGTGCGCTAGCGACGCGTCCGACATAGGAAGTAATGGCGGCCTTAACGGACTACGTTACACCGCGTTTATGTCGCGGTGTAATGTAGTTTGTCTAACGGATGCCCATAACGTAGTGTGAAACCAGCCTTATACCATTTAAGTGTCCATAAAATGGAGCCAGGTGAGAGAGGGAGGGGGGAGGAGGAAGGAGGACAGTTCACAGCAAGGAACAATTAACAGTACTGCAGTTAAAAGAAACATTTGACTGCCATCAAAGCTGAGCAAAGATAGAATAAGATGGGAGGATAGTATTAGGTGTGAAAAGCATGGATATATCAATCAGCATGCAGTAAATTAGAAGAATGATTCATGGAATTAAAGTCAGGGAAAAAGTAGCAGCGTACCAGGTAGAACAGGGGGAGAGAGGTGCATGGATTCAGGGGTGCAGTGGGTGTTCCAGGTTAGGAGACCGTTCAAACGCACCTTCAGGCTTAAACCACATTGGAGATTTCCAAGCATGAACCGCCTTTTTACCTTTTTAAGGTCATGCCACAGCATCTCAATCGGCCACTCCAAAGACTTAATTTTGTTTTTCTTAAGCCACTCAGAGGTGGATTTGCTGCTGTGTCTTGGATCATAACCCTGCTGCATAACCCAAGTGTGCTTCAGATTGAGGTCACGAACAGATTACCAAAAAATCCTGAGGGAGAATGTATGGCTGACAGCAGAATTCATGGTTCTATTTACCACATCAAATCTTCCAGGTCCTGAAGCAGCAAAACAGCTCCAGACCATCACAATACCACCACTATTTTACTGTTGGTATGATGTTCCTTTTCTGAAATGCTGTGTTACTTCTGTGCCAGATGTAATGGGACATACACCTTCCAAAATGTTTAACTTTTGTCTTGTTAGTCCACAGAGTATTCTCCCAAAAGTCTTGTCAATCATCAAGAGGTTTTCTGGGAAATCTGAGATGACCCTTTATGTTTTTACTGTTCAGCAGTTTTTGTCTTGGAACACTGCCATCAGGCCATTTTTGCCCAGTCTCTTTCTTATTGTGGAGTCATGAACACTGACCAAACGAGACTTGCAGTTCTTTGGATGTTGTTGTGGGCTCTTTTGTGTTATGATAAGGTGACCTTGGAGCAGCATGAAAACTTTCACTGGAGTAGGTGGTAACTATACTGACCGCAAATCCTGATCTTAACACCGCAGCTAGAAGTAGCCGTGGGCTGTGCTAGACACTTCGACACAGCTGGAGGACTAAATACCCCTATAGATGGAAATAGGAATTCTACCTTGCCTCAGAGCAGAACCCCAAAGGATAGGCAGCCCCCCACAAATATTGACTGAGTAGTAGAGGAAAAGACACACGCAGGCAGGAAACAGGATTTAGCAAAAGAGGCCACTCTAGCTAAAATAGGAAAGGATAGGACAGGATACTAAGCGGTCAGTATTAAAATCCTTTCAAAAATATCCACAGCAGAAAATACAAAAACTCCACCATCTAACTAAAGATGTGGAGCGTATATCTGCAACTCCAGAGAATCCAACAAGACTGAGAAAACACTGACACAGTCTAAGCTGGACAAGAGAAAACAAATGAATAGCACAGAATATAAGCACACAGCTTGTGTGCCACAGAAAAAGAAACAGACACAATGAGAATAACTGTTTAACTCCATATCAGCATGGGTTTATGAGAAATCGCTCCTGTCAAACCAATCTAATCAGTTTTTATGAAGAGGTAAGCTATAGGCTGGACCACGGTGAGTCATTGGACGTGGTTTATCTCGATTTTTCCAAAGCGTTTGATACCGTGCCGCACAAGAGGTTGGTACACAAAATGAGAATGCTTGATCTGGGGGAAAATGTGTGTAAATGGGTTAGTAACTGGCTTTGTGATAGAAAGCAGAGGGTGGTTATAAATGGTATAGTCTCTAACTGGGTCGCTGTGACCAGTGGGGTACCGCAGGGGTCAGTATTGGGACCTGTTCTCTTCAACATATTCATTAATGATCTGGTAGAAGGTTTACACAGTAAAATATCGATATTTGCAGATGATACAAAACTATGTAAAGCAGTTAATACAAGAGAAGATAGTATTCTGCTACAGATGGATCTGGATAAGTTGGAAACTTGGGCTGAAAGGTGGCAGATGAGGTTTAACAATGATAAATGTAAGGTTATACACATGGGAAGAAGGAATCAATATCACCATTACACACTGAATGGGAAACCACTGGGTAAATCTGACAGGGAGAAGGACTTGGGGATCCTAGTTAATGATAAACTTACCTGGAGCAGCCAGTGCCAGGCAGCAGCTGCCAAGGCAAACAGGATCATGGGGTGCATTAAAAGAGGTCTGGATACACATGATGAGAGCATTATACTGCCTCTGTACAAATCCCTAGTTAGACCGCACATGGAGTACTGTGTCCAGTTTTGGGCACCGGTGCTCATGAAGGATATAATGGAACTAGAGAGAGTACAAAGGAGGGCAACAAAATTAATAAAGGGGATGGGAGAACTACAATACCCAGATAGATTAGCGAAATTAGGATTATTTAGTCTAGAAAAAAGACGACTGAGGGGCGATCTAATAACCATGTATAAGTATATAAGGGGACAATACAAATATCTCGCTGAGGATCTGTTTATACCAAGGAAGGTGACGGGCACAAGGGGGCATTCTTTGCGTCTGGAGGAGAGAAGGTTTTTCCACCAACATAGAAGAGGATTCTTTACTGTTAGGGCAGTGAGAATCTGGAATTGCTTGCCTGAGGAGGTGGTGATGGCGAACTCAGTCGAGGGGTTCAAGAGAGGCCTGGATGTCTTCCTGGAGCAGAACAATATTGTATCATACAATTATTAGGTTCTGTAGAAGGACGTAGATCTGGGGATTTATTATGATGGAATATAGGCTGAACTGGATGGACAAATGTCTTTTTTCGGCCTTACTAACTATGTTACTATGTTACTATGTTACTTATCTTTGCTGAATTGGCAGCGAAGCAGGAGAAGCCAGACAAAGATCCAACACTTCCCAAGAAACATTGACAACTGGAAAGGACCAATGAGTCCTGCAAACCTAAATACTTCAGTCAGAATTGCAATCAGTAGATACACCTGTCCAAGACTGCAGCCCAGGGACAACTGCATTACCACCTACAACCACCGGAGGGAGCCCAAAAGCAGAATTCACAACACTTTTGTGACCTCAAAGATGAGTTGTTGCTGCACTTGTGTAGTTTTGGTCAGCCGGTCCAGCGCTGTGCTCTGCACTCCTCCTGTACTGTGTAAGCACAGCGGCCGGAAAGCAGAGCGGTGACGTCACCGCTCTGCTTTCCGGCTGACCAACGCTCACAGCCAGTACAGGAGGAGTGCAGAGCACAGCGCTGGAGGACAGACGGCTGTAGGTAAGTATGTAGTGTTTGTTTGTTTTTTACTTTTAGGATGGTAACCAGGGTAAACATCGGGTTACTAAGCTCGGCCCTGCGCTTAGTTACCCGATGTTTACCCTGGTTACCAGTGAAGACATCGCTGAATCGGTGTCACACACGCCGATTCAGCGATGTCTACGGGGAGTCCAGCGACGAAATAAAGTTCTGGACTTTCTTCCCCGACCAGCGACAGCACAGCAGGGGCCTGATCGCTGCTGCCTATCACACTGGATGATATCGCTAGCGAGGACGCTGCAACGTCACGGATCGCTAGCGATATCGTCTAGTGTGACGGTACCTTAAATCCTAGGAGGGGACACTCTGTTCTTGACTCGACAAGCCTCCAAAATTGCCGTTCTGATCCAGCGAGCAATAGTCGCCTTGGAAGCCGGCTGGCCTCTGCGCGTGCCATCAGGAATGACGAAAAAAGAATCCGTCTTCCGGAAAGAGGACGTTCTATCCAGGTAGATCCTCACTGCCCTGACAAGGTCCAGCTTGTTCAACGATCGGAGCTGGACAAAAGGAAGGTAGAACGATGTCCTCGTTGAGGTGGAAGGTGGAAACCACCTTAGGAAGGAAAGAAGGTGGAGGCCGGAAGACCACCTTGTACTGGTGACTGACCAAGAACGGCGGTCGGCAAGACAGGGCCACTCCTTGAAGAAAGGTCTTAACCTGTGGTCGGGAAGCTAAAGTCTTCTGAAAAAAAGGATGGAAAGCGCAGAGACCTGGCCCTTCAGGGAACTAAGAGCCAGGTCCGAATCCAGTCCTGCCTGAAGGAAGGCCAAAATGGAAGGCAGGGAAAAGGACATATGTGAAACGCGGTTGGACTCGCACCAACGGAAGTAAGCCTTCCCAGGTACGATAGTAGATCCCGGAAGATGAAGGCTTCCTGGCCTGAATCATGGTGTGAGTCACCCGGTCCGAAAGGCCGGACGCTCTTAGAACTACGGTCTCGACGGTCACGCCGTTAAACTGAGCGACCGAGAATTCGGGTGACCGATCGGGCCTGTCTGGAAGGTACCAGGGAGCGTCCGCGAGAAGATTGACGAGCTCCGCAAACCAAGCTCTCCTGGGCCAATCCGGGGCGATCAGGATGACCGGCACCCCTTCCGCTTGAACTTTTTCAACAGTTTGGGAAGCAATGGAAGGGGTGGGAACAGGTAGAGCAGCACGAACTGTGACCAAGGAAGGGCCAGAGCGTCGATGCCCACTGCGAGAGGATCGCGAGACCTGGAGACGAACGAGCCTTTCTGATATTCGAGACGCCGAGAGATCCACGTCCGGAGACCCCCATCGAAGACAAATCTGATGGAAGACCTTCGGATGCAAGGACCATTCCCCTGCCGCGAGGCCCTCGCGGCTGAGGAAGTCGGCGGCCCAGATGTCCACGCCGGGGATATGCACCGCGGATATCACCGGAACCGTTGCCTCTGCCCAAAGGAGAATCTTGGATACCTCGGCAAGAGCCAAGGAGCTCCGGGTCCCCCCCTGAAGGTTGACATATGCCACAGCCGTGGCGTTGTCCGTCTGGATCCGGACTGGTAGGCCCCTGAGAATCCTTTCCCAGTGGGGGAGGGACAGAAAGATGGCCCGAATTTCGAGGACATTGATTGGCAGAAATGACTCCTGCAACGACCTACGGCCCTGAACCGTCAGGTGGCGAAAAACTGCACCCCAGCCGAGCAGGCTGGCGTCCGTCGTCACCACCTGCCAGAGAACTGGAAGGAAGGACCTGGCCTGGGAGATGAGAGGTGACGACAGCCACTAGTTGAGAGACTGTTTGACCCGAGAAGAGAGTCGGATCGGCCGATCCAGGGAGAAGACCTGTCCCACTGAGACAGAATGGCTTGCTGAAGGGGTCACGAATGAAATTGGGAATCGCTTCCAATGTAGCTACCATCCTCCCCAGAACCTTCATGGCCGATCGGAGGGAGGGAGGCCGAGGACCCTGGAGCAAGCGTACGTCCCAAGAAAGAGAGGATCTCTTGTCTTTGGGAAGGAAGACTCTGGTCTGACGAGTGTCGAAGAGCATTCCCAGAAAGATGATGCGCTGAGAAGGAATAGGGCAGAACTTTTTCCGGTTGACCAGCCACCCGAAACGGGTTAAGGAGTCGAGAACAATGGACAGGCTTTCGTGAGCCTGAGAAAAGGACGGAGCATGATGAGGATGTCGTCGAGGTATGGAAACAGGACCAGGCCTCTGAATCTCAAGATGGCCATCAGCTCCACCATGATCTTCGTGAACACCCTTGGAGCGGTTGCAGGGCGACGAACTGAAAATGTTCTTGTTGCACTGCAAGGTGCAGGAATCGGTGCTGTCCGGGAAATATCGGGACATGGAGGTAGGCGTCTCTTTATCGCCTCTCATTGAAACATCCCCTGCCGGTACTAACCTGGAAGGAATGAGACGTCCACGGAGCTGATGGACGTCCTCGTCTCCTCCGACCGACAGGCTCTGGTGGGCGAGTGGGTGAGGGACGGAGCCAGGACCAGACTTCTAAGCACGCTTGTGTGCTAGGATCTTGGTCCTGGAGAGGGATCTATGAGGATACGGGGTGGCAGTACACGCCGTACTCATAGTCCGCATAATGGGACTACAGGTGTGACTGTTCACTCTGTATCCCTCCGGAAAAACCTGAAAGGAAACGACGCACATTGAGGTAGATAAGGGTCTAATGAAAGACCCATGTCCACCTCGTACTGACACTAAGCTAAACTGAAGAGTATAATGCCAGTCGGTGGGGTGTACACTGCAGAGGAGCTAACTTTTTTATTTGCATAGTGTCAGCCTCCTAGTGGCAGCAGCATACACCCATGGTTCCTGTGTCCCCCAATGAGAGGCAATAAAGAAATGTGATTTTTGGTGATTATATAAGTGAAATAGAGATTGATCATATAGCTCATGCTGAGCCATGTTGCCACAATTCATTAACGTGCCAGAATAGTAAACCCATTAGTGACGGCAATGGAACGCCTTATTTTAGGATTCAGGAAACTTTATTTCCCCTTTGACAAACAGTGAACGTACACAATATCAGTTTTGAGCAATGTGGTTTTATTCATTTACATATTTGCTTAATATATAAAAGAAAATCAAAATAATGACATGGCTTGAAACACAATAAAAACATTCCTAATTATATTGGTACAGGCGATAAAAAAATATTTAGATTTCCCACACAAGAGATGACTCAATTTTGCATATAAATAGAGGGCAAGGCAATAAGAAAAGATCTAAGCCAAACACTTTAATTAAATGAGATTTAAAAGGAGTTTAGCTTCAATTGGACTTTTTACAAAATCACATCAAAGTCACAAAAGAGACCCCAGTGATCACTAGGAAACCTTCCACAATCCAGCTTTTCAGTGCCGACTAAATCCAGAGAGTGAGGAACAACTTGGCTCCCGTCCTCCGCAGCTCGGTAGAATATACGGTCAAACCGTAGCCTGCAAGTATATGGGGCTTTCAGATTGTTATTCATCTTTGTGTCCCAAGTATAGCGACAATGTTCCGGTTTCCCCAAAAGCTCCCAAATGTCCAAAATATTACTTGGCAAGCCTCCAATTTTTCCAACCTGTAACAGAGGGAAAAATAGATTTCAGCGATAACTTAAAGTCTTAGTTTTTGTTCACATACACCTTCACTAATGAAAACTTTGGAACCTCATTATAAAATCAGCAGGATTAGTCTGGTGTCTTGGCTTGCATTCCATAAATTATTATTAAATCATATATATTATATGGAACGCATCTCTTAATGAGTGGATGCAGGAATAAGATACGCTTAATTCATTAAGAATGGCGTACAAAAGGCCAATCCTAACCCCTTCACGCCGCAGCCCTTTTTCGGTTTTTTTTTCGCTCCTCTCCTTCCCAGAGCCATAACTTTTTTATTTTTAAGTCAATATGGCCATGTGAGGGCTTTTTTTTGCGGGACGAGTTGTGCTTTTGAACGACACAATAGGTGTTACTGTATTGTGTACTCGAAAATGGGAAAAAAATTGCAAGTGCAGTGAAATTGCAGAAAAATTGCAATTGGTGACGCACTTCCGGTGCGATCACATTAAATGCTGCTGTCAGATTTACAGCAGCATTTAACATGTTAACAGCTGAAGGTGGATTGCAGTTCCATCCGTGGGTGTTAGGGGCACATGTCAGCTGTTGAAAACAGCTGACATGTGCCGGGAAAGATGAAAGGGAGGGACACGACATGCGCTGTAGATGTAGAGTGCATGTTGTGAAGTGGTTAAATGAGTTTTCCAGTGTTGTGGTGAAAGCCTGTAGTCACTTTGTGACTGTACACTTCTGAGCTCTTATAGAGCGCATCGAAAGCCGTCAGCAGTCTCTGGTGTTACTGACGAGAGCAGGCAGTCACGTGACCACCAGGGATGAGCAAACCCGAATGGGAAAGTTTGGGGTCTGTACAGTACCCCTAGTGTCGGATAACGAACACGTACTTTTTACCTGCACATCCGGTTTTCTTTTTGTTTGCCTAATAAATAGTGATGAGCACGCTCGGGTGACCACCGAGTGTTCGGAGATTTAGTTTTCATCACGGCAGCTGAATGATTTACAGCTATTAGCCAGGCTGAGTACATGTGGGGGTTGCCTGGTTGCTAGGTAATCCCCACATGTAATCAAGCAGGCTAATAGCTGTAGATCATGCTGCTGAGGCGATGAAAACTAAATCTCCCAGCAGTCAGATACTCGGAGACCACCCGAGCGTGCTCATCACTACTAATAAAGCTTGTAGAAAGGCTGCATTATTGCAAGTATTGGCATGGCTTTGATTGGCCGATGCAGTACATGCCCCAGCCTGTATAAAGGCCGCTGCCATTATGTTCTCTTTAGCGTAGGGTAGGACGCAGCTGGAGTGAGGGAGTACTGTGGTCAATAAATAAAACTCAGCAGGAGCAGTCTCCATTTGTAGGCCAAACAAATAATTTTACTGCACTGCTCTGTCTATACAATTAGTGTGTGTAAGACATTTTTTTTTTTATTTTTATTTTTTTTACTCTGCAGCTTTTTTTGGTGAGTTGTGTGTAAAAAATGATTGTACTCTGCAGCCATCTTCTGCGACCAGTGTTACAAAAAAAAAAAAAATTCTACTCTACCACTGTATCGAGTTTCAGCTGAGCTGTGCCTAAAAAACTGTGCCGTCAAGCCTCTGCAGCCCAGCTCTGTGCCAAAAAGCCTCTAGTACTGTGCAGCTGTGTTTGTTCGAGCAGTGTTGCCTAAAATAATTATACTCTGCAACCGTGCCTGTGGGAATACTGTGCCAGAAAAACCTGTGTGTACTCTGCAGGCATCTCTGTGTGAGTACTCTGCAAAACACCGTTTAACAAAAAAAATAATAATTTAGATAGGCCTTTAAAAATTGTGAGTGGAAAATAGAACAAACAAACTGCTGTTGAGTCCAACAATGGCTGGGTGCAGCTGGTAACACGGTGGTTCTCAAGTCAGTCTGTTACTTCTGCTGCCCTACTAATCCACTTCTGTCCTCGCTATTCCTCTGTATCTTCCCTGTGCAAATCCCTTCATGGTCCCCCTATTCCACAACATATCCACTTCTAGCTACTAACATGGACCTACAAAGCCGTCCATAATCTGTCTCTCCCATATATCTCCCACCACATGATCTCTGGTCCTCCCAAACGCCTCCTTCTCTCCTCATCCAATCACCTGCACGACTTCTCCTGATTATTCCCCGTCCTGTAGAATTCTGTGGCCCAACACATCTGATTATCTCCTCCTACATTCGGAAATGTCAAGCTGATCTTGAAAACCAATGTCTTCAGAACATCTTACAGCCTGCAATGCCCTGCTGCCACCTCACCATCTCCTTCCCCATTATTATGTAGAATTCACAAGGGTAGGGTCCTCTCCCCTCTTCAGCTGTCTGTCACTATTAGATAGAGACATATAGATAGATAGATATAGATAGATAGATAGATATACACACACACACACACCTGTGTTTCATCATCAGAGATGCACTGTGGTTGTCTGCTGACCGTTTGCACTACCCTTCCCATGTGCTCATACTCCAACAGAAAAAGTGGTTCGGCATCAGTGCACAAAATCTCTCACAATTGTTGGTCAGGGCCAGGTGCATGGCCCACAGAACCACAGCCAGCAGTCATCGAAAAAGCAGAAATGACTGCTGCATGACTTGGGGCTCAGACTGCTTGCCTGATCTGTAAACAGGTGAGGTGGAAGACAGATGCCCAGGTGCAAAATCTGCACTTTCACCATGGTGGAAAACCAAGCAAAGGAACTGAAGCCATCCTCAGCCTACTAATCTAAAACCACCTCTTGTTCTGGCTTCACCACTCGTCTAGCGTTACTCGTGTCTACGAAATTATGCAGGACATAATCTCACCTGCGTGCCCCAGAGGTAGGTGTTTCATTTGGGTGTGTAGCAGGCACAGATCGACCACGTCCTCCATCTCCCTGCAGCAGCTACACCACAACCAACATGTCCCCTATTTGATGCTCTACTTATTGTTTTTAACCCCAAAAAGTGGTGACTATTACACAGCCAGCATACAGAGAGAAAGTGGCCAGCAGATTATTACACTGCCTGTTTTCTTGAACTTACATGTCCACCTCCTTCTCCACTTGGACCTCCGCCTCATGATCTACGATTATTTTTCTTTTTAATATTTCTGTGTTATTTTAAGTAATTTCCCTATCCACATTTGTTTGCACGGTAACTGTCCTGCTCCTACCCTGAACATTCACAAGTTTGCTCGTCACTAGCGACCACAAGTATGCAATTTCCGAACACATTCTGACTAGATGTGCTCAGCTTTGCTCAAATCACTAGTATTTAAAGAGGCCGAGCATATCTAGTTGGCACGTGAGCACATATAAGCAAATCCCATACTTGCCTCACATAGGCTGACTGCAGACTTTGACCATAACACCAGACAATCCTTTTATTGAATCGGATGCCTTGTCGTCAAGTTATAATTAGAGTTGAGCGAATTTGATCGGGTCCCAACTTACGTGGCAAACTATATCTCTTGCTGAATAAGCTGCAAAGGGAACTTGGATACATGGAGCGTGCCGGCCGATCAGCTGTCTGATGCCGCAGCTGCATGTGTCGCGACTGTCACAGGCATGGAGAACCCAACACATGGGCTCTCCATGCATGTCCTATGACAGTGACACATGCAGCTATGGCGCCGATCAGCCGACACGCTACATGTATCAGAGTTCCCTCTGCAGCTTATTTGGCATGCGCTATAGCTTGCCATATAAGCCATGACCGATCAAATATGCTCAACTCTAGTTAGAATATAAGCCTTAGGAAAAAAAAAAAAAAACTAGTAAACACCCTGCCATTGACAGTTTGACATTCTATACATGATATTTCAATAAGCAAACCAAAATCATTAAAGGAGCTGTCCAGGCCTGGTCAATAGATGATGTATTTATAAGATGAGCTGAAAACTGTACAGGACGGTACTAAGCAGTGAACACAGCAGAGCATAGCAGACCCATACACTGCCTAGTGGTCACCAGCAAGTATTGCGATTTATCTTCCATTCACTGGAATAGAGGATATACTGCAGTTCCCGACAATAGCGACTGAGCAATGTACACGGCTGCTCCGCTTCACACCGACAACCCCACCAATCTCATTAATAACATATCCTGTGGACAACCCATCAATGAAGAGTTCAAACTGGTGACTGGAACAGACCTCTTGGTCCCTCAGGTTAGTATCTCCACCAAATATGACAGTGGCTGAAGCAGGCATCTCCTGGATCTTCTTCAGTACAATCTGCAGCTGCTTCTGACGTTCACTTGCATGTTCCTTGGTACTTTCTAGATGGGAAGTCATAAGGCAAATATTCTGCCCACAGATATCAACCTATTACAAGAGAAAACACTAGTCACATTTACTCTTCACCTTATAGAAGAAAAAAACAAAACAAAAAAAAAAAAACACAAAATAAGAAGGAATACTGGAAGACTTTCTACCATAGAGGTCTGGATACACATGATGAGAGCATTATACTGCCTCTGTACAAATCCCTAGTTAGACCGCACATGGAGTACTGTGTCCAGTTTTGGGCACCGGTGCTCAGGAAGGATATAATGGAACTAGAGAGAGTACAAAGGAGGGCAACAAAATTAATAAAGGGGATGGGAGAACTACAATACCCAGATAGATTAGCGAAATTAGGATTATTTAGTCTAGAAAAAAGACGACTGAGGGGCGATCTAATAACCATGTATAAGTATATAAGGGGACAATACAAATATCTCGCTGAGGATCTGTTTATACCAAGGAAGGTGACGGGCACAAGGGGGCATTCTTTGCGTCTGGAGGAGAGAAGGTTTTTCCACCAACATAGAAGAGGATTCTTTACTGTTAGGGCAGTGAGAATCTGGAATTGCTTGCCTGAGGAGGTGGTGATGGCGAACTCAGTCGAGGGGTTCAAGAGAGGCCTGGATGTCTTCCTGGAGCAGAACAATATTGTATCATACAATTATTAGGTTCTGTAGAAGGACGTAGATCTGGGGATTTATTATGATGGAATATAGGCTGACCTGGATGGACAAATGTCTTTTTTCGGCCTTACTAACTATGTTACTATGTTACCATAAAACAGAATGCTCAAGGCACAGAAAAGCATATAGGAACAAAAGACACAAACATTAGAATATCTGTACACAGATATTCTAATTAATGAATGGAATATTGTTTTACTAATGAAAATCATTCTAAAAATGTAATGAACCCTTTTCTCCCCCCTTCTGGATGCATTCCAAGTCTTAAAGGGAGTGCGTCAACCCAAATGGACAGGATAAACTAAGCACATACCTTTATAGGGAGAAAAAAAAGCCCCTATAGAAACCTCAGCTCAAGTCACTGATTCTGGCACTTTATGCCTTATTACTCCTCTCGGAGGGTAACTGCTGTGTTACAGCCAGGACCTATCTCTAACAACCACGAGGGAAGCAGAGTTCCGTCCACAACTGTTAACCTGGAAAATCCGCTGTCAAACTGACGGTGGCATTAACAGCGTGTCGGCATGGAGGCAGGTCATTCTATGCATCCATCAGAGCGCCATGTGATCGCGGTACGCCGATGTGTTCCTATGACAGCCAGGGGTCTGTTAAAGACCTCTGTGCCAATCATTCCCTTGAAACCCATATTATGGCTGGGCTGCAAAGAAGGCTGATTCTAACTACATGCATCCATAATATGGTATGAGACGATCGCAGGTTCAAGTATAATAAAAAAGGTTTTAAAAAGTTTAGAGAAATATGGGGGGGGGGGGGGGGGGGGGTTTAAATTACCCCCTTTCCCCCCCCCATTAAAATATAGAAAATAATACACGTGATGTTGCCACATACAGAAAAATTCAAAAGTATAAAAATAATTAACCCAATTGGTAAACACCATAAACAAAATATATTGAAATAACCCAAAACTGTGTTTTTTGGATGCTGAAAAATAAACGCTGTACAGACTCATGCTGACATCTGTGCAATATGGACCACAACGCACATACTGGCAGTGGGTCTTCCGACTTCAATGTGACAGCTTCATGTATTTCTAGGAGGCTGTGCCTTTCTGCGAATTGCGGTCCATTCTCAGACCAAGTTGCATGGACGTCTGCATGAACCCTTAGATGCTATCAAAGTATGCCTACGCCAAAATGGTATCAGTCTTGCCCTGCAAAATGTAAGTCCTCACACAGCGCTATTGACTGAAAAATTAAAATGTTACCGTATATTACGGCTCTTATAGATAGAAACTACAAAGAAAGAAAAAAAAAAAATAGTTTTCTCATCATTAACCCCTTCACCCCCGGAGCTTTTTCCGTTTTTTCATTTTCGTTTTTCGCTCCCCTCCTTCCCAGAGCCATAACTTTTTTATTTTTCCGTCAATATGGCCATGTGAGGGCTTATTTTTTGCGGGATGAGATGTACTTTTGAACGATACCATTGGTTTTACCATGACATGTAACAGAAAACGGGAAAAAAATTCCAAGTGTGATGAAATTGCAAAAAAAGTGCAATCTCACACTTGCTTTTTGTTTGGCTTTTTTGCTAGGTTCACCAAATGCTAAAACTGACCTGACATTATGATTCTCCAGGTCATTACGAGTTCATAGACACCTAACATGTCTAGGTTATTTTTTATATAAGTGGTGAAAAGAAATTCCAAAATTTGCTAAAAAAAAAAAAAAAAAAATTTGCGCGATTTTCCGATACCCGTAGCGTCTCCAAATTTCATGATCTGGGGTCAGGTGAGGGCTTATTTTTTGCAGCGACACCAAATATGTGCATGTTTGATTTTTTTTAATTGTTTTATTTTGACTGGGGCGAAAGGGGGGTGATTTGAACTTTTATATATTTATTTTTTTTATATTTTTAAACACTTTTTCTTTTTAATTTTGGCATGCTTCAATAGCCTCCATAGGAGGCTAGAAGCATGCACTACACGATCGGCTCTGCTACATAGAAGTGAAGTACAGATCACCTCTATGTAGCAGAAATGCAGGTGTACTTTGAATGCCGACCACAGGGTGGCGCTCAAAGCAATCGGCCATCAACAACCATAGAGGTCTCAAGGAGACCTCTGGTTGTTATGGCAATGCACCGCTGACCTCCGATCATGTGACGGGGGTCAGCGGTGTGAGCAATACCGGCCGCGCGGCCGGGAGAGCTAGTTAAATGCCGCTGTCATCGCTTGACGGCGGCATTTAACTAGTTAATGGGCGCGGGCGGATCGCAATTCCGCTCGCGCTCATTGCGCGCACATGTCAGCTGTACAAAACAGCTGACATGTCGCGGCTTTGAGGTGGGCTCACTGCCGGAGCCCACCTCAAAGCAGGGGATCTGCCAGCTGACGTACTATTCCGTCAGCTGGCAGAAAGGGGTTAAAATAATAATGCCAGTTCATTTTTACCACAATATGTACATCGTAAAAACAATACAAAAAAAAGTAATAATTGTGGGGGGTTTTCCCGCAATTTCACTGCATTTGGAATTTTTTCCCTGTTTTCGACAACACTATAAGATAAAATGAATGGTGTCAATCAAAAGTACAACCAGCCCAGCAAGAAACAAGCCATTATGTGGTGGGAAAAAAAAAAAAAAAAAAGTTTTGGCTCTTGGAAAGAAGGGGAGTTAAAATTAAAAACAAAAAAATTGAAAATTAGCCATGTCGGGAAAGGGTTAATGTCCAAAGCAAATATACCAATTTTGGCAATTATCAACATGAACTTGATTATATTTTTCTGTGTGTCCGGGATTGGCATCTGCACCGTCGCAGCTACAGCCACAAAATTTTGCAGTGTCACACGTCTGGACCCCGAGAGCGTCATAGGCTATATTGTGAGGCAAAATTTAACCCCGCGCGTTCCAATTCACCAAACAATTTTGCCCCTATCTACATAATGGGGAAAAAAGTGAAAGGAAAAGTGTTGGAGGCAAATTGACAGCTGCCAGATGTGAACAAGGGGGACTTAAAGAATGAGAGCAATGGCGCCAAAGAGTATATACCGTACAGTTGGTAAGGTGGGGCCCCGACATGGAATACTCACCACACACGGGGATATGAACACACACAAAATGCGCCAAACACTACCACGTGCTTGAACACATATACCACCCTCAGCACACATTTCACCACACATACACCAACCTCGCCACATAAAAGTCGAAACACAAAAGTCGCCACTCAAAACTCGCCACGTGCAAGATTCGCCACATACAAAACTCGCAACACGTGCAAAACTCCCCTCATGGAAAACTCGCCACACGCAAAACTTGCACACGCGGAAAAATTGCCACATGCACAAAAGTTGCAACAGTTGCCTCACACAAAACTTGCACATACTCAAAACACACCACACATAAAACTCACCACGCACAAAACTCGCCACACGCAACTCATCACACACAACTTGACACATGAAACTCACCCTAAAACACACAAAAGTCTGGTATTATCCTTCAAAAATAAAAAATCTGATTAATAAGCAGACAAACTACAAGAGCAACAAATGTACCATATAGGAAATACAGCAGCTGTTAGTCACATGACCTGTCTATTATGTGTATGTGTGAGCTAATATATACTGCCAGGGGTGAGGGCTTCCTGTTGGCTGGGGATTTATCAGGCTGACAATTTAGCTTACAAATACTGAGGTAAAAATACTGACCAAATAACATGTGAACAAGGTCTAATACAGGAGGAGATGACATACAGGTACAGTCATGGCCAAATGTATTGACACCCCTGCAATTCTGTCAGATAATACTCATTATCTTCCTGAAAATTATTGCAAACACAAATTCTTTGGTATTATGATCTTTATTTAATTGGTCTTAAATGAAAAAACACAAAAGAGAATGAAGCAAAACATTGATCATTTCACACAAAACTCCAAAAATGGGCCAGACAAAAGTTTTGGCACCCTCAGCCTAATACTTGGTTGCAAATCCTTTAGCCAAAATAACTGCAACCAACCGCTCACGGTAACCATCAATGAGTTTCTTACAATGCTCTGCTGGAATTTTAGACCATTCTTCTTTGGCAAACTGCTCCAGGTCCCTGATATTTGAAGGGTGCTTTCTCCAAACTGCCATTTTTAGATCTCTCCACAGGTGTTCTATGGGATTCAGGTCTGGACTCATTGCTGGCCACCTTAGAAGTTTCCAGTGCTTTCTCTCAAACCATTTTCTAGTGCTTTTTGAAGTGTGTTTTGGGTCATTGTCCTGCTGGAAGACCCATGACCTCTGAGGGAGACCCAGCTTTCTCACACTGGGCCCTACATTATGCTGCAAAATTTGTTGGTAGTCTTCAGACTTCATAAAGCCATGCACACGGTCAAGCAGTCCAGTGCCAGAGGCAGCAAAGCAACCCCAAAACATCAGGGAACCTCTGCCATGTTTGACTGTAGGGACCGTGTTCTTTTCTTTGAATGCCTCTTTTTTTCTCCTGTAAATTCTATGTTCTATGTTGATGCCATTGCCCAAAAAGCTCTACTTCTGTCTCATCTGACCGGAGAACATTCTTCCAAAACGTTTTAGGCTTTTTCAGGTAAGTTTTGGCAAACTCCAGCCTGGCTTTTTTTATGTCTCGGGGTAAGAAGTGGGGTCTTCCTGGGTCTCCTACCATACAGTCCCTTTTCATTCAGATGCCGACGGATTGTACGGGTTGACACTGTTGTACCCTCGGACTGCAGGGTAGCTTGAACTTGTTTGGATGTTAGTCGAGGTTCTTTATCCAACATCCGCACAATCTTGCGTTGAAATCTTTTGTCAATTTTTCTTTTCCGTCCACATCTAGGGAGGTTAGCCACGGTGCCATGGGCTTTAAACTTCTTGATGACACTGGGCACGGTAGACACAGGAACATTCAGGTCTTTGGAGATGGACTTGTAGCCTTGAGATTGCTCATGCTTCCTCACAATTTGGTTTCTCAAGTCCTCAGACAGTTCTTTGGTCTTCTTTCTTTTCTCCATGCTCAATGTGGTACACACAAGGACACAGGACAGAGGTTGAGTCAACTTTAATCCATGTCAACTGGCTGCAAGTGTGATTTATTTATTGCCAACACCTGTTAGGTGCCACAGGTAAGTTACAGGTGCTGTTAATTACACAAATTAGAGAAGCATCACATGATTTTTCGAACAGTGCCAATACTTTTGTCCACCCCCTTTTTTATGTTTGGTGTGGAATTATATCCAATTTGGCTATAGGACAATTCTTTTTGTGTTTTTTCATTTAAGACAAATTAAATGAAGATAATAATACCAAATAATTTGTGTTTGCAATCATTTTCAGGAAGAAAATTAGTATTATCTGACATAATTGCAGGGGTGTCAATACTTTTGGCATTACTGTATATACTATATACAGAAGAGATAACATACAGGTATAAACTATATACAGGAGGAGATGACACGTATATACTGTATACAGGAGGAGATGATATACAGGTATATACTATATACAGGAGATGACACAGGTATATACTATATATATATAGGAGGAGAGGACATACAGGTATATACTATATAATAGGAGATGACATACAGCAGATATATACTATATACAGGGGAGATGACAAACATGTATATACTGAGTAGGACCCATCAGAGGGAGACCACCTTGCCGTCGTTGATGGGCACACATGAATTGGCCAATTTATGCGCTAAGAATCTTCATTTTATCTATAACTAAGGTTTATGAAAAAAATTTTTATGAAAAAAATATTTGAGAAATATGATTCATATCGAACATTTGTCTGTGTTTTCACATGGCCTAGATTCATGTACATGTGCTGCTGTGTTCTTTTATATCTATATGATACAGCTTGCATGAGTTCACATTGGGAGTGCTGGTTGGCTTTTTTTTTTTTCTCTGTTTGGTGTATGGATGTGGCTGCATCCAGACTGATCTTGCACTCCTCCCATTGGCCTTGTAGGTGGTGGTAATCAACTCTACCTGCCCATAAATTGCAGGTTTAGCCCAGAGTGACATGTTTGTCCAAAGTTGTAGGCTGGTGGCCCAAGAGTGGCATGTACAGTAGAGTAGGACCCATCAGAGTGAGATCACCTTGCCGTGGTTGATGGGCACACATCAATTGGCCAATTTATGCGCTAAGAATCTTCATTTTATCTATAACTAAGTTTTATGAAAAAAACATTTTGAAAAATTTATGAAAAAATATTTTTGAGAAATATGATTTGTATTGAACATTTGTCTGTTTTCACATGGCCTAGATTCATGTACATGTGCTGTTGTGATATAGATAGATAGATATAGATAGATATAGATAGATATAGATAGATATAGATAGATATAGATAGATATAGATAGATATATATATACACACACACACACACACACTTTCTTTTTGTCTTTTCTTCTAAATTTGCCTTTCCTCTGTTATTCCCCTTAGAAGCAAAGGGACAAAAAACAACAACATTGGGTGTGACCTACTGACACTGTAACTCTGATTGGAAAGCATCATTGTGGAGGGACACACCCCATTGTGACAAGGGGAAAGATAAATCCCAGTTGCAATCCATTGGAAATAACAGAAGAGTGGCAGAAAGAGCCCTAAAAAAAGAAGGTCCAGAATCGTTATTTTATGGGAGGAGCTGCCCCTTTTCCAATATCATTTTGGTTAACTATTTCAATGAGGTTTTATTATTATTTTCTAAAACCGGTCAAGGGAGCTGAATGATCCCTTTTTCAGACACTACACAACAAAAGAAACAAACATACGATTTTTGCAATCCATAAAAAAATAAAATAAAATAAAAAGAGAACATGTTCTAATGGTATTATACCCATTCCGGACAAGTAACTACATTCATTGTCCTCTCTAAAGGTATGTTTCCACGTGCAGGAAACGCTGCGTGTCTGACGCTGCATAGAGCCACAGCGTCAGACACGCAGCGTCTAGATGTTACAGCATAGTGGAGGGGATTGAAATCCCGTCTCCACTATGCGTGGTAACACGCACGCGGCGGCCCTGCAACTCCGGACATGCTGCGCGACTTTTCAGATCGCAGCATGTCCGTATATCTTGCGGCGACGTTGCGTCGCCGCAAGATATAGCACAGGGCCCTATGCGATGGGTGCGATGATGCCGGATGTGTGCTATGAACAAATCCGGCATCATCGCGTCCCAGAAGGGGGCGGGGCTTAGCGCAGAGCGGCAAAGCCGCTCCGACGATACCGCCGGCCATCCTGATCGTGGACACGCAGCCTAAGGGCACATTCAGACGTCCGTGACCAAAATGCAATCCATGGACTGGCCACAGGCCTCCCGACCTGAGTGTGACATACGGCATATTCATATACCGTATTTTTCGCTTTGTAAGACGCTCCGGATTATAAGACGCACCCCAAATTTTGAGGAGAAAAATAGGAAAAAACTATTTTTTAATAAATTGGTGGGGCGTCTTATAATCCATGCGTCTTATTACTTACCAGGGGTTGTGGTTGTGGTGGATCAGGGTCCCAGGCTCGTTGCCGGAGGCAGGAGTGGAGCATTGCTGCAGGCTGGGATGAGGGGGTCTGCAGGGGGCTCCTGTGCTGCAGGGGGGCTCCTGTGCTGCAGCCTGGGATGAGGGGTCTGCAGGGGGCTCCTTTGCTGCAGGCTGGGATGAGGGGTCTGCAGGGGGCTCCTGTGCTGTAGGGCTGTCTCCGATGCTGCGGGGGGCTCTGGCGACATTTTGTGAAAGACCAGAGCCCCCCGGCAGTTCTTCCATGCGTTCCAGTATGACTAATTCCGGGAAAATGGCCGCCGGAATCTCGAGAGATGAGATCTCAGCGCTGAAATCTCATCTCCCGAGATTCCGGCGGCCATTTTCCCGGAGTCAGTCATACTGGAACTAACTCCGGGAAAATGGCCGCCGGAATCTCGAGAGATGAGATCTCAGCGCTGAAATCTCATCTCCCGAGATTCCGGCGGCCATTTTCCCGGAATTAGTCATACTGGAACGCATGGAAGAACTGCCGGGGGGCTCTGGTCTTTCACAAAATGTCGCCAGAGCCCCCCGCAGCACCGGAGCCTTCAGCATCACCCGGGGCAGCAGCGGACAACCCCGGCAGTGGCGGCGGACGACAGCGGCGGCAGGCGGTAGCGGCGGCGGACACCCCCTCCTCCCAGCCTGTAATGGTAAGCGGTATATCCGCTTTGTTAGACGCACCCACATTTCCCCCCCAAATTTGGGGGAAATAAAGTGCGTCTTACAAAGCGGAAAATACGGTATTTCTATGAAGCAGTCATATTCGGTTCGGGAGACATGTGGCCAGACCATCAATTGTGGTCCTATCTCGGACAGATTTGCACCAATGTTTGAATGCGCCCTAAGAGTTCGAGGAGTTTACAAATTATACGTTTTCTAATGGAAACTGCTTTAGGAAACGTTCCTTGTTTGGGGAGTTTATGGAAGAGGTTTTCATTTAATGAAGTGATTTTGAGAAGTTTTTAAAGTCACCCCCAAAATCAAAGGTGAGCTAAGTCCACAGGCATCAGGGGCTTATCTAAAGCATTCTGGAATGCTGTAGATAGGCCCCCATTGTATCCTGAAAGATGAGAAAAAGAGGTTAGATTATACTCACCTGGGGGGCGGTCCGATCCGATGGGGGTCTCAGTCCGGGGCCTCCTATCTTCATAGGATGACGTCCTCTTCTTGTCTTCACGCTGCAGCTCCGGCGCAGACATACTTCGTCTGCCCTGTTGAGGGCAGAGCAAAGTACTGCAGTTTGCAGGCGCTGGGCCCCTCTGACCTTTCCTGGCGCCTGCGCACTGAGGTACGTTGCTCTGCCCTCAACAGGGCAGACAACGTACGCCTGCGTCAGAGCCACAGCGTGAAGACAAGAAGAGGACGTCATCCTATGAAAATGGGAGGCCCTGGACCGCACCTCGACGCCCATCGGACCAGAACAGAACCGGGACTGCCCCTGGGCGAGTATAATCTAACCTCTTTTTCTCATCTTTCAGGATACATCGTGGGCTTATCTATAGCATTACAGAATGCTGTAGATAAGCCCCTGATGCCTGTGGGCTTAGCTCCTCTTCGATTTTGGGGGTGACAGGTTCCCTTTAAAAACTAAAAAAATCTGTGTGAACACACCCTATGCTGGAAAGGATAAAAAGCCTAACACCAGCTCGTCTGCACAGTATAGAACATTTACCCATCATTTCCAGCTTGTAACAGTGACTACAACATAGATACTCACATTTGCTATCAGCAAATTTCTCATCATAACTGTATTCGGGAATGGAACTATTTCTTGACTGAGGAGTTTTACTCTCGATTTTTTCAGCATGATGGCAATAAAATATCCATCTTCATTTCCTAGAAAAGTTATAAAATAATAACAAACAGAACAACACTACCAAATATCCCTAAAATGTTCCCAACACAGTTGTTACAAACGCACACAAAAGTCTAGTCAATTTCATACCATGAAATCCGAGAAATAACTATAGCAAAAAAAGACTAATGTATCATCAGAAAATATGTCAGACATGTGAAATCATTTTTTAATATAAAATTATGGATTTCATTTTAGTTTTTGGGATTTTTTTTTCCTCATTAGTATCTAACTAAATAAATCTTAAAATGTTGCCGTTTCTTTCATACTTGCCACAAGAGTAGTCAGAAAAGATAAGGAGATGACTCTGCTCATTCTGTCACTATCATTAGAGAGATAGTGTTCTGCTAGAATACTAATTTACCATTATTTTCTTCTAGGTTTAACCCCTTAGTGACAGAGCCAATTTGGTACTTAATGACCAGGCCAATTTTTACAATTCTGACCACTGTCACTTTATGAGGTTATAACTCTGGAACGCTTCAACGGATCCCGCTGATTCTGAGAAATGTTTTTTCGTGACATTGTACTTCATGTTAGTGGTAACATTTATTTGATATTACTTGCTTTTATTTATTAAAAAAACGGAAATATGGCGAAAATTTTGAAAATTTCGCAATTTTCAAAATTTGAATTTTTATTCCCTTACATCAAAGAGATATGTCACACAAAATGGTCAATAAATAACATTTCCCATATGTCTACTTTACATCAGCACAATTTTGGAAAAAAAAAATTTTTTATTAGGGAGTTATAAGGGTTAAAATTTGACCAGCAATTTCTTATTTTTACAGCAAAATTTACAAAACCATTTTTTTTAGGGACCACCTCACATTTGAAGTCAGTTTGAGGGGTCTATGTAGCAGAAAATGGCCAAAATTGACACCATTCTAAAAACTGCACCCCTCAAGGTGCGCAAAACCACATTCAAGAAGTTTTTTAACCCTTCAGTTGCTGCACAGGAACTGAAGCAATGTGGAAGGAAAAAATGAACATTTTACTTTTTTTTCACAAACATTTTACTTCAGAACCAATTTTTTTTATTTTCACAAGTGTAAAAAAAGAAAATGAACCACATAATTTGTTGTGCAATTTGTCCGGAGAATGCCGATACCCCATATGTGGGGAGGGACCACTGTTTGGGTGCACAGTAGAGCTCAGAAGGGAAGGAGCGCCATTTGGCTTTTTCAACATAGAATTCCCTGGAATTGAGATCGGATACCATGTCGCGTTTGGAGAGCCGCTGATGTGCCTAAACAGTGGAAACCCCCCACAAGTGACACCATTTTGGAAACTAGACCCCCTAAGGACCTTATCTAGGTGTGTGGTCAACACTTTGAACCCCCAAGTGCTTCACACAAGTTTATAACGTAGAGCCGAAAAAATTAAAAATCATTTTTTTTTTACAAAAATGATCTTTTCACCCCCAATTTTTTTTTTTCCCAAGGGTAGCAAGACATAATGGACCCCAAAAGTTGTTGTGCAATTTGTCCTGAGTATGTCGATACCCCGTATGTGGGGGTAAACCTCTGTTTGGGCGCACTGCGGAGCTTGGAAGGGAAGGCGCGTCGTTTGACTTTTTAATCTCTAAATTGTGAGAGCGGACGCCATTTTGGGTTTGTAGATGTGCCTAACAGCAGAAACCCCCCACAACTGACCCCGTTTTGGAAACTAAACCCCTCAAAGATTTTAATCAGGGGTATATTGAGCAATTTGAACCCACATGTATGACACAGAGTTTGATAACATTAGGTCGTCATATTGAAAAAATTCATTTTTTTCCACGAGAATCTTGTTTTAGACCTGAATGTTTCACTTTTTCAGAAATAACATCAAAAAGTGGACCCCACAATTCGTTACCCACTTTATTATGAGCGCAGCAATATCCCATATGTAGTCAAAAAGTTCTGTTTGGACAAATGGCAGGGCTTGGACAGAAAGGGGCACAATGTGACAAATTTGGCTTTATTTGAAATTGAAGATCCAGGACCCATTCAAAGCTTCTAGAGACATTGAGCAAAAAAGAAAATCCTTCCAGGAATTATTACTCACAGAGGGAGGCATGCTCCTAAAACACAATGGCTGACTATAAAATTGGTCTTGCTAACAAAACAGTTGTCCCGCATTTGCGTATATTGTAGCAGGAAGAATAAACTGTACTGGAATGAAGGTCAAAATGTGTAGGAAAATGCAGCCAACTATGTGGCAAAGCGGAGTTTGTTCCAAAGATGAAAGAACACCATCAGGGCTAGAATGGCAGACACTTTCAGAGACTGGTCGTACAACGTCCTTTTAGCTCCATCAATCCCTATATGAGAGACGAATGTGCCAATAGACGTGGTACACCATAGCAAGCTCCCACCCGCCAAGGTCAGAACCGTTATATGCACAAAACAACCAGTTCTCTATAGAAAGCATTGTCTGGTACCAGAGGTTCGGCAAGAACCATAAAGTAAAGCCCATAGTGTATAAGTACGGAACTTCCTCATTTTTTAGAAATCCTACAATAAAATGATCATGCCCGTATCATCAACATAAATATAAGTAATATAAAATGGAAGCCAAAGTTTTGTGTAGCAAGACAGTTATAAAAACAGTCAAAGTTAGATAAATGGTCAAAAATGTTTGTGAGTAATCAAGTCCTAGAATTCATTTTCAGATAATCTCACTTTTCAAGATCATTTCTGGGGTCCACATTCTAACGCTTATTGACATAGGTACGTGGACGAGAATTTGTTGGAAAGTTAGTTTGGTATGGGATTGATCGAGTCGTAGAATTTTCAGATGACCTGACTTTGCAAGAACATTTGTGGGGTCCACACTCTAGAGCGTACAGACGTGGGTACGTGGATGAGAATTTGTTGGGATAGTAGTTTGGTATGGGATTGATCAAGTTCTGGAATTAATTGTGAAATGGGGTAAAATGGGATCTACTAATTAAAATATTATTTATCAATTGTTCCAAATTGTACTACTGGGGCCACTAAGCAGAAAATAAAAATTATTGAAAAAAAACAAACTAATAATTGTAGGTGGTGTGGTAGGTCTCAAAACAGGGGGAGATACAAAGGCCTGGTTGGGATGGGCATGTGGGGCAATAGAATCGGGAATCACTCCACCTGCCATGCTTTCTGCAAACTCGGCACCTTTTTTGAGGATACCTTTGGGTGGGAGTGACAGGGACAGGGTGAGGAAAATGGCGTTCTGACAGTCTCCGGGAATCCTCAGAGTCGAAGGCTTCCCCCGGTGCCATGGACTCAAATATGAGGCTCTCTACTACTTTTTCCTGAAAGTGCAGGAAAGTTAGCGGTCCTTGAGATTTTTTATATAGGACAAAACTGTTATATGTGGCAGTCTGAATTAGATAGATTGCCACTTTTTTATACCACGCCCTGGTCTTCCTCTTGACCAGGTATGGCTGCAGAACCTGGTCTGACAGGTCTACGCCACCCATATGTCTGTTATAGTCTGTGACGCAGACAGGTTTTTCTTTGTCCCTGGTGGCACCCCTCTCTCTGACCGTCACAGTGGTGTCCGTATGCAGTGTGGAAAGCATATAGACGTCCTTCCTGTCTTTCCACTTCACTGCAAGTAGTTGGTCGCTTGCAAGTGAAAATGACGCCCCCCTCTCCAAACGTCTGGACACCAACTGTGACGGAAACCCCACTCTGTTTTTCCTCACTGTCCCACAGGCCCCTGTATTTGCAGCATGGAGGGATTTGTATAGGGGGATGCTCGTGTAATAGTTGTTGGTATACACGTGGTACCCTTGATTGAGAAAGGGCGTCATTAGCTCCCAGACAATTTTGCCTGGGATACCAATTGTCTGGGGGCAGTTTGGGGGGTTTATTTGGCGGTCCCTACCTTCATAAATTAGGAAGGTGGACGTGTACCCTGATGAGCTCTCGCAAGCTTTATATAATTTTACGCCGTATTTGGCTCTCTTGGAGGGAATAAATTGGCGGAATAACAGACGGCCCTTGTAGCTCATCAAGGACTCGTCGACTGCCACATTTTGCTCTGGGGTATAGGAATTTAGAAAGGAAGTTTTTAGGAGGGAAATTAGGGGTCTTAATTTATTTAGCCGATCGTAGTTGGGGTCAGTTCTTGGGAGAGCTTGGGAATTGTCACTGAAGTGGAGGAATCTCATCAGGGCTTCGTAACGGGCTCGGGACATGATGGCTGCAAATACAGGGGTGCAGTGGACAGCTTTTGTTGCCCAGTAAGAGCGGAGAGTGGTTTTTTTTACTATACCCATATTCAGGGTGAGGCCTAAGAATTTTTTTTAATTTCGGGGACATTTGTGGGGATCCAGGAACGGGAATGAAAGGCAGTGGGTTTTTGGGAAATATATTGCCGGGCATATAGGTTTGTTTGGTGGACGATTAATTGCAGGACTTCGGGGCTAATGAAAATTTCAAAAAAAATCAATAGGGGTAAAATTGGCGACATCTACTTTTATTCCAGGGACTGCAGAAAAAGGGGGAATTTGAGGGGAAAATGAGGTGTTATTATACCACAGCCGGGGGGGGGGGGGGGGGGGGGGGGCGTTCTGGGGTTAACTGCGGTACTTGGTCCTGCCTCTGAAGCTTCAGCAGTGACGACCGACTCCGCTACCACCGAGCTGGGGGATCCCGTGGAGGAAGAGTCGTCATCACTGTCTGAAAGCTGCTCAGCTTCAGGGGCAGAATCTGTTTCGCTGCCGGAGCAAAGCAGGCTGTAAGCTTGCTCCGCGCTAAAAGTTCTGTGGGCCATTTTATCTAATTCCTCCCCTAACCCTAAAAAATTCAGGAAATGACAAGAGGTTAAATAACCCCTCCCTCATCCTCCCCTCAGTGTTATTATAAAGGACCACAGGAGAATGAATGCTTCAAATTATATTTATTCTTTTCAGAACGTATAATAAGCAAAGGGAGGGATTACTCCTGCTGTCGTGGTGGGTTACTAGAAACCGAATTAACGGAAGAATAATTCTATTTTCTCTAGTAACCCCCCACGACAGCACACCTGGAGCAGTACCCAAGAGTAATTTTTAGGGAGGGACTACAGCACTAAGGACTTTTTCTCCGAAGGCTAAGTCTTCTTTTGACATCAGGTCAAGCCTGTAATGTTTGGAGAACGTATGGACCGAGGACCACGTAGCCGCTCTGCATATTTGCTCGATGGAAGCACTGGCTTTCTCGGCCCAGGAGACAGCTGTTGCTCTAGTAGAATGGGCTGTAAGCTTTCCTGGTGGTGGAAGGCCTTGAATTTGATAAGCCTCCAGGATTGCTCTTTTGATCCAATTTGCAATTGTGGATCTGGAAGTCTTCTTCCCCTTAAGGTACCTTCACACATAACGATATTGTTAACGATATCGTTGCTATTTGTGACGTAGCAACGATATCGTTAATGAAATCGTTCTGTGTGACAGCGACCAACGATCAGGCCCCTGCTGTGCTGTCGTTGGTCGCTGAATAAAGTCCAGAACTTTATTTCGTCGCTGGACTCCCTGGAGACATCGCTGGATCGGCGTGTGTGACACCGATCCAGCGATGTCTTCACTGGTAACCAGGGTAAACATCGGGTAACTAAGCGCAGGGCCGCGCTTAGTAACCCGATGTTTACCCTGGTTACCATCCTAAAAGTAAAAAAAAACAAACAGTACATACTTACCTACAGCCGTCTGTCCTCCAGCGCTGTGCTCTGCACTCCTCCTGTACTGGCTGTGAGCCGGAAAGCAGAGCGGTGACGTCACCGCTCTGCTTTCCGGCTCCCAGACAGTACAGGAGGAGAGCAGAGAAGCAGAGCGCAGCGCTGGAGGACAGACAGCGGTAGGTAAGTATGTACTGTTTGTTTTTTACTTTTAGCATGGTAACCAGGGTAAACATCGGGTTACTAAGCGCGGCCCTGCGCTTAGTTACCCGATGTTTACCCTGGTTACCGGCGTCGCTGGAGAGCGGTCTGTGTGACAGCTCTCCAGCGACCAAACAGCGACGCTGCAGCGATCCGGATCGTTGTCGGTATCGCTGCAGCGTCGCTAAATGTGAAGGGGCCTTTATTCTGGCCGAGAAGATGAATAAACAGATTTTGATCTTTTCTAATCTTTTCTGATGCATGAAGATAATAGAGTACCATTCTTCGAACATCCAAAGTATGGAAATGTTCCTCTTCCTCATTCTTTGGTTCTTGATAGAATGATGGAAGAATTATGTCCTGCGATTTGTGGAAATCGGAGACGACCTTTGGGAGAAAGGATGGGTCTAATCGTAGGATAAGCCTGTCCTGAAGAATCTTCATGTAGGGCTCGTTGATTGATAGGGCTTGTAGTTCACCCACTCTTCTGGCTGTTGTTATAGCTACCAGGAAGGTGGTTTTCCAAGCGAGTTTATCCATGGTTATGGAAGATAGGGGTTCAAATGGTGGCAGTGTAAGTCCTTTCAGGACTACAGGTCCTTCTCAAAAAATTAGCATATAGTGTTAAATTTCATTATTTACCATAATGTAATGATTACAATTAAACTTTCATATATTATAGATTCATTATCCACCAACTGAAATTTGTCAGGTCTTTTATTGTTTTAATACTGATGATTTTGGCATACAACTCCTGATAACCCAAAAAACCTGTCTCAATAAATTAGCATATTTCACCCATCCAATCAAATAAAAGTGTTTTTTAATAACAAACAAAAAAACCATCAAATAATAATGTTCAGTTATGCACTCAATACTTGGTCGGGAATCCTTTTGCAGAAATGACTGCTTCAATGCGGCGTGGCATGGAGGCAATCAGCCTGTGACACTGCTGAGATGTTATGGAGGCCCAGGATGCTTCAATAGCGGCCTTAAGCTCATCCAGAGTGTTGGGTCTTGCGTCTCTCAACTTTCTCTTCACAATATCCCACAGATTCTCTATGGGGTTCAGGTCAGGAGAGTTGGCAGGCCAATTGAGCACAGTAATACCATGGTCAGTAAACCATTTACCAGTGGTTTTGGCACTGTGAGCAGGTGCCAGGTCGTGCTGAAAAATGAAATCTTCATCTCCATAAAGCATTTCAGCCGATGGAAGCATGAAGTGCTCCAAAATCTCCTGATAGCTAGCTGCATTGACCCTGCCCTTGATGAAACACAGTGGACCAACACGAGCAGCTGACATGGCACCCCACACCATCACTGACTGTGGGTACTTGACACTGGACTTCAGGCATTTTGGCATTTCCTTCTCCCCAGTCTTCCTCCAGACTCTGGCACCTTGATTTCCGAATGACATGCAAAATTTGCTTTCATCAGAAAAAAGTACTTGGGACCACTTAGCAACAGTCCAGTGCTGCTTCTCTGTAGCCCAGGTCAGGCGCCTCTGCCGCTGTTTATGGTTCAAAAGTGGCTTTACCTGGGGAATGCGGCACCTGTAGCCCATTTCCTGCACACGCCTGTGCACGGTGGCTCTGGATGTTTCCACACCAGACTCAGTCCACTGCTTCCTCAGGTTCCCCAAGGTCTGGAATCGGTCCTTCTCCACAATCTTCCTCAGGGTCCGGTCTCCTCTTCTCGTTGTACAGCGTTTTCTGCCACATTGTTTCCTTCCAACAGACTTACCATTGAGGTGCCTTGATACAGCACTCTGGGAACAGCCTATTTGTTGAGAAATTTCTTTCTGGGTCTTACCCTCTTGCTTGAGGGTGTCAATGATGGCCTTCTTGACATCTGTCAGGTCGCTAGTCTTACCCATGATGGGGGTTTTGAGTAATGAACCAGGCAGGGAGTTTATAAAAGCCTCAGGTATCTTTTGCATGTGTTTAGAGTTAATTAGTTGATTCAGAAGATTAGGGTAATAGGTCGTTTAGAGAACCTTTTCTTGATATGCTAATTTATTGAGACAGGTTTTTTGGGTTATCAGGAGTTGTATGCCAAAATCATCAGTATTAAAACAATAAAAGACCTGACAAATTTCAGTTGGTGGATAATGAATCTATAATATGAAAGTTTAATTGTAATCATTACATTATGGTAAATAATGAAATTTAACACTATATGCTAATTTTTTGAGAAGGACCTGTATATTCAGGTCCCAGGACGGAACTATATTTATGGGTCTTGGAGATATGCGGGATGCCGCCGTCATGAATCTTCTTACCCATCTATGGTTGGCTAAAGACTGGTCAAAATAAGAGCTCAAGGCTGCCACTTGTACCTTGAGGGTGCTGGGTCTGAGACCCTTCTCCAGCCCATCTTGTAGAAAATCCAGGATCTTGGCTAGGTTTGGTTTATCTGGGTTAGGTTGCTCTGGAGCACACCACGTGATGAACGTCTTCCAGATCTTTTGGAAAATAGAATTAGTTACCGTTTTGCGACTTTTTTGTAATGTTTCAATTACCCTCTTTGATAGTCCTCTAGTTCTCAGAATTGAGAATTCAGAAGCCAGGCATTTAGGTGTAGCCTCTCGGGATCTGGATGCAGTATTGGCCCCTGGTAGAGAAGGTCTTTGACCGGTGGAAGTGCTATTGGCCCATCTATCTTTAGACTGATGAGGGCCCCAAACCAACCTCTTTTGGGCCAAAGTGGAGCCACTAGGATCACCTTGAGTTTTTCTGCCCTTATTTTCTGCAGGACTTTTGGTAGGATCGGCAATGGCGGGAACGCGTATGCTAGCGAGAATGTCCATGGCTGGACCAATGCGTCCACAGCTAACCCCGGATTCATCGGATCTAGCGAGAAGAACTGGTCTACCTTTGCGTTCTGACTGTTCGCGAACAAGTCCACTTCTGGCTGTCTCCATCTTTTGACTAGTATCTGAAAGACTTCTGGGTTTAGGCTCCATTCTCCTGGATGGACCTCTGTTCTTCTCAGGAAGTCGGCTTGTACGTTTATCTCCCCTTTTATGTGTAGGGCGGATATGGAGAGAACATGTTCTTCGGCCCACGAAAATATTCTTGCCGATATTCTTTTTAGATCTTCGTGTCTTGTACTTCCCTGGTGGCGAAGGTGGGCAACTGTTGTAATGTTGTCTGAGTATATTTTTAAGTGGGAATTTTGTACAAGAGTTACCGCCGCTTTGAGAACTTCTTCTACTGCTTTTAGTTCTTTGAAATTCGAGGATTGTTGTGCTATTTGGGCTGACCAGAATCCCTGGAATATGTGCTGGTCTACCGTAGCTCCCCAACCTTTTCCACTGGCATCTACTGTTATGGTCACTGCTGGGACCTGCAACCAGGGAACTCCTCTCATTAAGTTCTCTTTTTGTAGCCACCATGTTAATGAGGACTTTACATGCGGTGGTATCCGGATCTTTTTGTCTAGAGAACCTGGGGATCCGTCCCAGCTTGACAGAATATGAGTCTGAAGTATCCTGGTGTGGGCTTGAGCCCATGCCACCATCTGGATGCAAGATGTCATGGTACCTAGAACCGACATGGCCCATCTTAGAGATACTCTCTTCTTGTCCCGCAATGTTCTTATCCTTGATGTAAGCAGGGACCGTTTTTGTTCGGGCAAGAAAGATGTTTGTCTGTGGGAGTCTAATAAGACCCCTAAAAAGATCTTCGTTGTGGACGGAACCATATCCGATTTTTTGGGGTTTATCACCCAACCCAGGGATGACAGGATCTGGACTGTTGTTTGAAGATGTTCCTGTAGAATTGGAACCGTGGGAGCCACTACCAAGAGGTCGTCGAGGTATGGGATTATGCATATCCGTCGACTTCTGATGTACGCCATCACCTCGGACATGACCTTTGTAAAGATCCTTGGAGCTGATGATAGTCCGAATGGGAGGACATTGAACTGGAAGTGGTCTATAACTTCTCTGGTAACTGCAAACCTTAGAAATTTCCGATAGGTTGGATGGACTGGGACGTGATAATATGCGTCCTGTAAGTCGATGGTTGCCATGACGAAGTCTTGCCCTATTAAGGGTACTGTCGATCTGACGGACTCCATTCTGAATCTTCTGTAGGTTACATATTGATTCAGCGGTTTCAGATTGATTATCATCCGATGGGTTCCGTTTGGTTTCCTTATCAGAAATAGGCTGGAATAATGGCCCTTGTTTCTTTCGTCTTTTGGGACTGTGGAGATCACATTGTTGATTAAGAGATCTTCTATCCCAGTTATCAGGGTGGACTGTAGCTTCGGTGTTGATAACGTTGTTGTTTTCATTCTTTTTTGGGGATATGATGTAAACTCTATTTTCATCCCCTCTTTGACCAATCTTAAGGTCCACTGATCCACACCGATCTCTTGCCAGACTGGGAGGAAGTTCGAAATCCGACCCCCCACTATGACGGCGTCATTGCTTTCTCTGGTTTTGGGGTTGTGAAAGAAAAAGATTCCTGTCTTTCTCTCCTTTCGGATAGCTCCAGCGACCTGTTTTACCCTTTCCTCTGTATTGAGGAGTATGCTCCTGCTGAGCGCGGAAGGGTCTTTTCCTAGGGTTTCTAGGTTCTGGTAAGGTCTTTTTCTTGTCTGAAGCCTTTTCCAAAAGGTCATCCAAGGCTGGTCCAAACATATACTTTCCTTTAAAAGGAATAGAACACAGCCTCATCTTGGAAGTCATATCCCCAGACCAGGATCTTAGCCAGAGTGCACGCCTTACCGAGTTTGACAGTGCGGATGATCTCGCCGTCACTCTCACGGATTCTGCAGAGGCATCTGCTAAAAAGCCTGTTGCTTTCTGGAAGATAGGCAAGGAGGCCAGAATATCTTCTCTCGGAGTACCTGAGGACAAGTGCTCCTCTAGCTGCCCCAGCCAGCGATGCATCGATCTAGCCACACAAGTGGATACTGAATTGATGTTCAGTAAAGATGCTGACGTTTCCCACGACTTCCTTAGTAGTCCGTCCATCTTACGTTCCAGAGGGTCTCTCAGTTGGGAGGCATCCTCGAATGGTAGCGTGGTCTTTTTGGCTACTCTGGCAATCTGGACGTCCACTTTTGGGACTTCTGACCAGCATGACGCTGTCTCGGCATCCACAGGAAATCTGTCTTTAATTTCCACTGGAGTAGTCAGCTTCTTTTCTGGGGATTCCCACTCGTCCAGAACTAAATCTCGGATGTTTTGGTGAATAGGAAACACCTGACGCTTCCTAGAACGAAGTCCTCCAAACATCTCTTCTTGCACTGACTGGGCCGTCTTCTCTTCCTCAACCTCCATAGTTTTCCTTACAGCCGTAAGGAGTTCTTCTATATCAGATGAAGAGAAGTAGTATCTCTCTTGCTGGACAGTTTCAGAGTCCAGGGATAATTCACCCTCCTCTGGGGGTTCGTCCGACGTCTCTCCCTGAGAGTCCTCCTGCTCTTCCTCCTGTGGATTAAGTTTCCTTTTCTTAGCCTCAGGAGGGGCACTAGGAGATGGTGTAGGCTGGGAAAGAGTGGCCAGAGATGTTTTAATCTCCTGCTGGATTAAGGTTTTAATCTCCTCTATCAGGGATGGCCGTTCCTCGCTGATAATTTTGTCTGTGCATTCTTTGCACAATGATTTCTTGTATGAAGAGGACAGCTTCTTCATACAAACTGCGCATTTGCGGGTAGTTTTTGTTTTGCTTCCTGATGTGGGTTCCTTGTCCCCCTAAAAAGAAAGGGGAGAGGAATCATAAGACTACAACCCACATCAGGGAATGGACACCCAGGGCCAGACTACTCACTGGGGCCGGGATGGTGCTGTGTTCTGCAGGTGCAGAGCGCGAGGAAGCAGACATCTCTATAGTCTTCACCACACAGTGGTCCTACCTGCGATGTCTTCCTGTCCAGGGCCTGAATATATAGGCGACCGGACGCAGCACCTGTCCTCCTGGATGAGGACCTCCTCCTCCGGTGTCCGGAAGTACGTGGGGGGAGAACGCCGACGTCTTCCATGCTATCTCCTAGCGTTCCTGGCTGGAACGCACGAGGAACTTCCTGATTCAGAGAAGCCGGCCGGCGTCTGACGTCATATCCGGCCGCCGGCTTCAGACCGGAAGTACCCACACACGCGCGCGCGGTGCGGAGGAGGAGAAGGGCTGGAGAGCTCCGAGAGGCCTCCAGCCGAAGAACGCCCCAGACCTTACCCGCAGGCGCGGAATGGCGGCGGTGAAGAGTCCCGAGTCGGAGGAGACGGGAGCAGCGACAGGGAATGGACGTAAGTCTGATCCCAGCTGCCCGGCCAGATTATCTGTATTCCCCCCGGTGACCGCTGCCGGCACAGTGCACCTGGGATGACCTCTTCATCCCTAGTAGGGACAGGAAAGAACACTGGGGGGAGGATGAGGGAGGGGTTATTTAACCTCTTGTCATTTCCTGTCCCTATTAGGAAAGGGGTAACATCCTCCAGGTGTGCTGTCGTGGGGGGTTACTAGAGAAAAAAATTATAATTTTTTTTTCTTTTTATAATCCTCTGCTGATGATGCAGGGATTACGGAGAACGGGGGTGGGTAAATTGGATGCTGGCGGATATAAATAAAGTGTTTTTTGTAACTGACAGGGCAGCACTTGAACTGTAGTCTCTCTCTCTTCTCTCCTAGAACAACTACAAGGAGAGAAGAGAGAGGTACAGCCCAAGTGCTGCCATGTTTATCAAACATTTGGGGTTTTGATCACTGTAATTGGACATATTACAGTAATCAAAACCCAGCAGCCAATGAGAAAATTCTCATAGGTTGCTGGGTCTCTGCTGGCAGATCATGGCAGGCGCACTGCGCATGCGCCCGCCATTTTCTTCCAGCAGAGAAGAAGAAGGGGGGCCAGGAGCCGTGGGCTGAAGACCGGGGACCATGGGCTGAGGACCGGGGACCATGGGCTGGGGACCGGGGCACATCAGCAGGAGGTATGGTGGGGGACTCGGGGGCTCTATTTCTCTCCCTTCTGATGTGCGATCACATCAGAGGGGAGAGAAATGCAAAGCATTTTTTTTTTTTTTTATTTTACAAACTATTTGCAGCGATCGCAACCCCGGGGGTCTGTAAAAACCCCCGGGATTGCGATCGCTCCAGGGGGTCGGTAAAAACCGACCCCAATACACCGAGGGACGTAAGGCTTTGGCGGGCGCATCTGCACATGCGCCCGCCATTTTGGAGCCCGGACATGAAGGAGGAGGGTCGGGGACCGGGGGGGGCACCTTCTCTGGTACATAAGGTGCCGTGGGGGGCTCGGGGGACCCCATTTCTCTCCCCTCTAATGTCCGATCACATTAGAGGGGAGAGAAACACAATACTAATGCGTTTTTTTTTTTTTGCGATCGCCGGTAAACGGTTAATTACCGGCGATTGCAAAAGCGGGGTGGGTAAAAAAAACCCGAATCATGTTCTCTGGGGTCTCGGCTACCCCCGGCAGCCGAGACCCCGGAGAAAATCGGCCTCTGGGGGGCGCTATGTACTTTTTCCACAGCGCCGTTAATTAACGGCGCTGTGGCTTAAGTACCCTTAGCGGCCGCCGTTAAAAGACGTATCGGCGGTCGCTAAGGGGTTAAACCATGAAGTTACCAGCAATGTCAACAGTTTAACCATTTAAATGCCGCACAAAATACAGACTGCAACACAAAGTGTTTGACAGAGGAAGAAGGCTTCCCCTGTCAGCCTGCCGTCCACTGTGAACAAAGGGCACTGATGGGTTAAGACGGTAGCTGGGGAACTAAAAATTGCTTCCAGTCAAGTCTGAAAGGCTATAATGCTGTGGAATGCTATGTATTCCACAACATTATCCAAGCCATCAAGCAATGGTTTTATGAAAAAAATTTTTTAGTACCTAATAAATATGTACACTAAAATGGTATCCATTAAAACGTATCATACTGTAACAAACAAGGGCTCAGGTAGCCATCCGAGAGAAAAAATTGTTATGGCCCTGAGGATGCAACAACATAAATTCTATTTTCATGAAACAAGCTTTAATAGTGCAAAAGTACAATAAATAAATAAAAGCATTAAGGTGTTTCATCATCACTGGAGTCATACTAACCCGTAGAACAAATATTAATCTTTCTACATGGTAAACTAGGTAAGTGAAGGCAGACAATTTTTATTTTTGCATGGATAGAAAACTATGCTGATCTGGATTTAATTGGTGGGATGATTTTTTAAGGTGGAGAGAAAAAAAAAAAAAAAAAAGTTTCTCCACCTTCTCCATTAAGTCAATCCATGAACATCAGACTGCACTGAGATGTCATCGGCGTGCGGACTAACGTTTTCTGCAGAGCCATAGACTTGCAATGCCAATTCTGATTGGACACTTGGATCAAAATTGGACATGTCCCAGAAAAAACGCCCTCAGACCAAGAAAAAATAAAACTCAGACATGAGCACAGCCCCATAGAATAACATGGGGACGAGTCCTATCCATGAAAACCACAGATAGCACTCGTCCGGTAAAGTCGGTTGTGTGTATGAGCCCTAAGAAGAAGAAGAAGAAGAAGAAAAAAAAAAAAAAGCTGTTTTTTTACTCCCTTTAAAAAAAAGCAAACAAAGTAATAATAGAGGCTCATCAATAACAGATATTTGCCCCAACATGATGAGAATAATAATAAGACAACATGTGCTGCAAAAAAATAAGAACTCATACAGCTTTCTTGACTGTTAATCAAATGGACCTGGTTATTAAGGGGTTAATCTGTTGGGCAGTTCTGTTTTTGACTTGGGGCTGCCTAAAGTTATACCATAGGGTGAGTAAGGTTTCTGACCTACTACATAGACTGGGCACTGCATCTAGGACAGTAAGGAGTATGGGGAGCATGGCTTAGCTCTGGAGACAATGGAGAATATTTCTTTACATATTCCTCCATTTCTTGGTTTAAGATGTAATTTGGGATAAAACAATAACAATGAAAATTAGAAAATTGATGGAGGAATTGCTGGGATATTTAATGTTTGGGCAGTTTGTGTCTTGTGTCCCTTTAATAAGGACCTTATTGTTCGGTTTGAGGCCTAGATAAGGCAGAAGCCAAACATTATACATACAGTTACTCCCTGATTTCAGCTATAACAATGTATGAGATTTAGATACCATGAAAATTACACTCCCTATTGCACTGTGCATGTCATACAGGACTGGTGTATTTACAATATGATGCCGCACCGAAAGAAGGAATTTGAAAAAAAAAAACAAAAAAAAAAAAACCACCTCTTCTACAGACACCAGATAAATGAAGCTAAAAACTAAAATACAGCCATGTACAAATTGTTAGAATAGCTACATACCTACAATGATTTTGTAGCTGACAGCTCTTTTCTTCAGATATTCGTAATATGGTGGAATAACCTCTTGCAAGAACACGATGTCAGGACTGTACCTGCAATAGCACAGATAGTAACAACAAGTTACCGATAAACTAACCCCCATTATGTGTCATCAGAAAACGATCAATTTAAACAAAAAAGATTTCATATCACTATAATAAAGAATAAAAAAGGACATCTTTGATTTTCACTGGCCACTAGGCCTTATATTAGACTCCTACTCCCTGGTCTTTTCAGCAATGATAGACATTAGCAGCTGTACACTGGCTTGTCAGAGAGGAGAGGCTGGGGAATAGCAGGGAGACAGGTAGATTAGTCGGGCAGCAGAGGATAGGATGGATTGCAGTGGTGCCAGAGTGCTAGAGGGGAGGCCAGAGAGTAGGAGGTTGCAGTAATCGAGGCAGGAGGTGATAAGGGCATGCACAAGCGTTTGTGGCTTGAAAGAGAGGGCAGAGTCGAGGATCACCCCGAGGCACCGAGAATGCGGGACTGGGGAAAGTGAGCAGCCATTGACATTGATGGATAGGTCTGGTGGAGGGGTAGAGTGAGATGGGGGAAAGATGATGAATTCTGTTTTGTCCAAGCTCAGTTTTAGAAAGCGAGTAGAAAAGATGAAATAGACAGATATTGTGGGATTTTAGTCAGTAAGGAGGTGATGTCAGGTCTGGATAGGTAGATCTGTGTGTCATCGGAGTAGAGATGATACTGCATACCGTGGGATTCTATGAGCTGTCCCAGGCCAAAGGTGTAGATGGAGAAGAGCAGGGGTCCTAGAACTGAGCCTTAGGGAGCACCGACAGACAGGGAGGAGGTGGTGTGAGACGGAGACACTGAAATCTCCCAATTTAATCAATAGGTCACTTCGAATGACAGTCCCTATATAGGGACCCTCCAAATAAATCATATACATTGTCAGGTCTAGTGCAAAAACTAGGGAGGTAGAGGACACAATGATCCTCGCTTTCAGGTTTATTTTTATTTTCCTGCATGTTGAGTCCACTGCAATAAAATGTCACCCTAACATTGCATCCTTAAAATATTCAGGCTGGAGGAGTACCAATAGGCCGGATTCATACATCTGACATTCACGGTCCAAGTAGGAGTCATGATGTCCGGACTGGCCTCATGTCTCCTGATCAAACGTAACAGCCTCATAGGACATCTGTACACCAACCTTAGTGAAGGGAAATTTGCCTACATCATGCTTGGAAAAAAAATCTACTACGTAAGGTCTCATTCTGCCACTCACAGTATTTATCCAAACTCTAAATTAGGGATGATCAGAAGAAAAATACAGACATAATAGACTTACAAGGCCAAATAAGAACACACCCCTCGCGCTCTCTCTTGAAGGTTGGACTGGTCAATTCCATCAATGTTCCAGGTAAGGAGAGTAATGTGGCTCTCGTCTTCTTGGCTCAGAGTTTTGGGACCTTCTACGACAGGTGCCTGCTTTATGATAACTGGTGCGTCTTCTGTCAAGTCAATGCTAGATAAGAAATTCACAACCATCACTATTAATGGTGCTCTGAGCATCTACTCTAACAAGAGAAGCGCTGGACGTAAAAGAAGAATAAGGTCTCATTCAGAATTGCATTATGTAGGAGAAAAAAAAAAAAGAGGACTTTTTCATTAGTGTACTGGATCCGATTGTCATCCATTTTTGGTCCGTGTGTTTGTTTTATTTCACTGCGCAAAGGTGTAAAGTGCCAAAGAATTCAATATTAATCACTGACCAAAACCACTATATAAATATTAAGCTTAACAAAACTTAAACTTTTAATATACTATATGGTAAAAAGCAAAAACAAACACACATACGGCCGTAAAAGCAATATCCATTGTTTGGCTGAAAGTATAAGGGTGCACATTATCCCTAATTGCAAACTGTCCGTACCCTACCTTGCCGCGGAGGGTGGCACCCTATATCCTGCGCAGTGGTGCCCCCACTCAAGGTAGGCTCTCCCTAATACGCCCTATTGGGCCCTATCGTGAATGAGAGGAAAGAGAGTCAAACAACAGACCATACAATTCAGACAGATCCAAAAAGTAGAATTGTCAACAGTAAGAAGATATCCCAACAATAAATCAGAATCGTGTGCTCAAATATACTGCACACTTCCCAGATTAGGCTACTTTCACACTGGCGGTTTTTGCAATACGTCGCTATGCGTCGTTTAGGGGAAAAAACGCATCCTGCAAAGTTGTTTGCCGGATGCGTTTTTGCCCCATAGATTAACATTAGCGACGCATTGACACACGTTGCAACCGTCGTGCGATGGTTGCGCCGTGTTGTGGCGGACCGCCGGGAGCAAAAAACGTTACATGTAACGTTTTTTGCTGCCGACGGACCGCTTTTTCAGACCGTGCATGCGCGGCCGGAACTCCGCCCCCACCTTACAATGGGGCAGCGGATGCGCAGGAAAAATGCATCCGCTGCCTCCGTTTTACTGCTAGCGTCGGAACCTCGGCCCGACGCACTGTGACAGGCCGAGTCCGACGCTAGTGTGAAAGTAGCCTTACGTGTTAAAAATGTACATATTCCCATAAAGAAGATATAAAGATATTGTGCACCCTTGTACTTTCAGCCAAACAATGGATATTGCTTTTATGGCCGCATGTGCATTTGTTGTTTTTGCTTTTTATCATATAATAGATTATAAGTTTTATTAAGCTTATTGTTAGAGTGATTTTGGTCAGTGATTAGCGTGCGTTTGTTTTTACCATCACTGCGGCATCTGGTTTTCTCATAGGCAAAAATAGAAATAAGATACATTGCCAAACTTCTAACTGCTACACAGGGGTAAAAAATAAATAAAAAAAGCACTCTGATGACATCCATTTTTCCCTGAAATCCATTGGTTTAATAGGTGTATAAATGTACAAATACCGTATATACTCGAGTATAAGCTGAGATTTTCAGCCCAAATTTTTGGGCTGAAAGTGCCCTTCTCGGCTTATACTCGAGTCACGGTGGGTGGCAGAATCGGCGGGTGAGGGGGGAGAGGGCGCTGAGGCATGCTCACCTAGTCCCGGAGATCCTGGCGCTGTCCCTGCCGTCCCACGGTCTTCGGGTGCTGCAGCTCTTCCCCTCTTCAGCGGTCACGTGGGACCGCTCATTAGAAAAATGAATATGGACTCCACTCCCATAGGGGTGGAGCCGCATATTCATTTCTCTAATCAGCGGTAACGGTGACCGCTGATAGAGGAAGACACCGAAGACAGTGTGACAGGCAGGGGCAGCGTCTGGAGCGCCGGGACTAGGTGAGTATCTCATATTTACCTGTCCGTGTTCCACACGCCGGGCGTCGCTCCATCTTCCCGGCGTCTCTCCGCACGACTGTTCAGGTCAGAGGGCGCGATGACGCATATAGTGTGCGCGCCGCCCTCTGCCTGATCAGTCAGCGCGGAGAGACGCCGGGAGCTGCAAGCAAGAGAGGCGAGTATGGCTTTTTTTTTTTTTATTGCAGCAGCAATGGCACAGATTTCTATGGTACATCAATGGGGCAATAATAAAAGGTGCAGAGCACTATATGGCACAGCTATGGGGCAATAATGAACGGTGCAGAGCACTATATGGCACAGCTATGGGGCAATAATGAACGGTGCAGAGCACTATATGGCACAGCTATAGGGCAATAATGAACGGTGCAGAGCACTATATGGCACAGCTATGGAGCAATAATGAACGGTGCAGAGCACTATATGGCACAGCTATAGGGCAATAATGAACGGTGCAGAGCACTATATGGCACAGCTATGGGGCAATAATGAACGGTGCAGAGCACTATATGGCACAGCTATAGGGCAATAATGAACGGTGCAGAGCACTATATGGCACAGCTATGGGGCAATAATGAACGGTGCAGAGCACTATATGGCACAGCTATGGGGCAATAATGAACGGGGCAGAGCACTATATGGCACAGCTATAGGGCAATAATGAACGGTGCAGAGCACTATATGGCACAGCTATGGGGCAATAATGAACGGTGCAGAGCACTATATGGCACAGCTATGGGGCAATAATGAACGGTGCAGAGCACTATATGGCACAGCTATGGGGCAATAATGAACGGTGCAGAGCACTATATGGCACAGCTATAGGGCAATAATGAACGGTGCAGAGCACTATATGGCACAGCTATGGGGCAATAATGAACGGGGCAGAGCACTATATGGCACAGCTATGGGGCAATAATGAACGGTGCAGAGCACTATATGGCACAGCTATGGGGCAATAATGAACGGGGCAGAGCATTGTATATGGGGCACAGCTTTATATGGAGCATCTATGGGGCAATAATGAACTGTATGGAGCATTATATGGGGCTCCTGATTCAATATGGATATTCAAAAACACTTAACCTACTGATGTCTCAATTAATTTTACTTTTATTGGTATCTATTTTTATTTTTGACATTAACCGGTAGCTGCTCCATTTTCCACCCTAGGCTTATACTCGAGTCAATAAGTTTTCCCAGTTTTTTGTGGCAAAATTAGGGGGGGGTCGGCTTATACTTGGGTCGGCTTATACTCGAGTATATACGGGGTAAGTACAATTTGTAGATTAAGTGGTCTGCAAAAAACCAGACGTGAACATCCCCCTAAAATATAATCGCTATGTGTTGTTGCTGTAAAAAACATGGATAGAACACATATGTGAAGCACAGACATCTGAATGAGGCCAAGCTACAAAATGTAAATTAATGGCCAGTTCTTAGTTGTGCTCAGCAATCATGGACACATATCAAAGAGAAATCAAGAGCCAAGTGCCCTTAGAAGCCTTGTAGATGGCGGGTTCTTCAGCCACTTAAGAACTTTGGTAGCATACGGTGTCCAATCAGCTTCACACCTTCATGTACAATACATCAACAAACTCTCCTTTAATCTCACCACGTGTCTGACGATGTTACAGGCATGGTTTCGGATGTAGGTGGACTTGTCAAATTAGTTGAAGCTTCTTCCTTTGGAGGACTCTCGACTCCCGGTTCAAAGTAAGAGTTAATCGCTCTCTGAAAATTAAATAAAAAAAAATTATAAATATTTATAATTAAAAAACACATTCTAAAACATCTACATAAAGACAGATATATTTTACATCTTTCTTGTGAGGCATAATCTACACACAGATCTGTTAATAAGGTTTTAATGTTGACAGCCAGTGCAGCTTTGGAAAAACTTATAGGGAATCTGCCAGTAGGTTGTTGCCATTTAATCTGAGAGCAGCATAATGCAAGGGCAGAGACCCTGATTCCAGGGATGTGTCACTTGCTCAGCAACGTGGTGTTGCTCCAATACAGTTAGTGTTTTATCAGCAGGAGATTATCACTCCAGGACTAGGTGCAGTGTGCCAGATAGTCCAGCCAATCTGTGCATAACCCCGCCCACAACACTGATTGGCAGCTTCCTGTGTACACAGCAAACTGCCAATCAGGAAAGTGGGTGGGGTAAGTCACAGCTCAGCATTCTGACCACTGCTAGATCTGCAGAAAACAGGTATTCTAGGGGGAAAAAACAAGCAGCCCAGTGAGTGACACATTGCTGGAATCAGGGTCTCTGCTCAGATTCCCTTTAAGTTGTAGTTTCCACTGAAAACAATGAGGGAAGTTCATCAATGTTTCTTTTGCAAAATACGGGCCTAAAATGCTTTGAGAAGTCGCACAATTTTTTTAGGCTTTTCTTTTTTTTTTTCTTTTTTAAAGCAGCTTGGCCAAAATGATTAGAGCTGGACAGGATGTGGCCATAACCACAGATCAAACTCAGCAAAAGCGCCAGACATTAGTAAGCCATAATGCTGCTTCAGTCCTGGCGCTGCACGACACTGAGACAATGCGCCAGATTCATTATGGGGTGTGGGCCTTTAATGAATTCTGAGCATCGCACTCCACAAACCCTTCATCTATACTGCGGCCTTAATGAATCGCCCCCAATACGTTTTCCCTACTAAAGGGGTATGACTGACCCACCGCACATCTACCCTCGCTCAGCCGGAACACGACCTATTCACGGAGGCCGCGCAGCAGAAAATAGATCCACATCGGCCAATGTCCGATCCCGCGCTCTCCAACAATTTATGAACATTTTCATATACTGTACATTAAATATCCCTCACAAAATGTAAACGTGTAAGGTTATAAGAGTCAAAACAATAAAAAACACTTTGCATTGTGGGGTCCGAACGATCAGAATATCATGTGATTTACCCCACATGGTCAATTCACTATTTTAAAAAATTGATGACAGAGGCCTTAATTGGGAATTGTGGGACCGCTGGTTGTTGGTCACTTAACAGCTCCAAATAAATGCTGGAAGGGGAGGACTTTGGGCACTTTCTAATCCCTTGATATTTAACAATGTTATTCACTGGGGGCTTCTATCATTTCTAAACACCCAGCGGGCATATCTGCAGACTCTGGGTTGTACTGCACCACGGCATAGGTTTGCGAAACTAAAATTCGCTTTCATTCCACCCTATGCGTGTCCACGGTCCGTAATGACGGCGCTTTGGACGGCTGCTGGCATCTCACACAGCGGTATATGCCTGTACATAGGTCACCATACAGGACCCCTCCTTCCCGCCAGGTACTACAGCCGTACTTCCAGCTCCCAGTCATTCTCCGCCAGGTAACACTGCGCCACAGCCCGGTCACAGCCCACAACGCTGGAGAACTCCGCACATCTCCGCTCCCTGTCCGTTATGAGGGCCGCATCCCCCGCGGAGGAGCACACAGCACCGGGCAGCTCCATGCCACAGTCCGGAGCCAGCAGCCTCCCTATAGTCACTACAGCTGCGCGCCTCGGCACCATCCAATCAGAGTACGAGCTGCCCTGAGCCGCTATCCCATTGGTTGGGAAATGAGGTACACGTACCCTATTACAGCCAATCCGTAAAGTTTCAATCACGTGCTGCGTTCCACATGTGGAGTGGAACGCGGAAGTTGAAGTGGCGCCTGCTATTGAGCGCTCGTTCGTCGTTTCTTTAGCTCGTTGTAGTGCTGGCGCCGGTACTCCGTGAGGTAATTCCGCTTCTGTCGTGTGGAGCCGGCCTTGGAAGCTCCTTTTAGCAACGCCCCTAACGTGTTGGGGGCGGGGCTTGTCAGCGCCTGAATTCCCTTGGAGGTGACCTGCACTGTACAGACACACTGAATATTGGTGCCGGGATTGAGCTGACCCGTCATGAGCGCTTTAAAAACGAGCACGATACGATCGTTGATGAAAGTCTTGGGAGAAGGGGCAGGATTTGACCGAGTCCTGAACAAGGTATAGCCGCGCCGTGACCGAAGTCATCATCAGTATCAATGCGCGTGAGATCGCCGTCATTGCGCCAATCAGATTACTGCTTGCATGTAACACATTGGGCTGAAAGAATGAACTCTGGATTCTGATTGGTGGAGACGGACAACGCCTCCACTTCTGTCAGTGCCAAGTATTTTTGTTTTCAACCCTTAGACTGTCTTGGGTATGTGCACACGTCAGGATTTCTTGCAGAAATTTTCCTGACAAAAACCGGACATTTCTACTAGAAATCCGCATGCGTTTTTACCGCGTTCGTGGTGCGTTTTCTCCCAAATGTATAGAATTGCGGGAAAAACGCAGAAAATCCACAAAAATAATAAACATGCTCATTTTTTTGACCGCGATGCGTCTTTTTCGTGGAACAAACGCATCCATGTGCACAAAACATGCAGAATGCATTCTAAATGATAGGATGCATAATGTATGCGTTTTTAATGAGCTTGTATAGCGCGACAAAACCTGAACGTGTGCACATGGCCTTATGGTTTGAGATAAAGGGAATCCGTCAGGAAGATTACCCTCTCCCCCTAGAAAAACACAACTGAGGGCATGGAAATCCTTTCTATTTTAGTATTACTGATGAGTGAATATACTCGTTGCTCGGGTTTTCCCCAGCACGCTCAGGTGTCCAAGTATTTGTTAGTGTTCGGAGATTTAGTTTTCATCGCGGCAGCTGAATGATTTATATTTCTTAGCCAGCTTGATTACATGTGGGGATTCCCTAGCAACCAGGCAACCCCCACATGTACTTATGCTGGCTAAGGCTACGTTCACATTTGCGTTGTGCGGGGCTGCGTCAGCGACGCACCGCACAACGCAAACAAAAACGCACACTAAAACGCAGCGTTTTGCGACGCATGCATCCTTTTTTGCCGAATTTTGGACGCAAAAAAAAATGCAACTTGCTGCGTCCTCTGCGCCCTACGCTTGCGGCAAAAAAAACGCATGCATTGCAAAACGCAGCACAACGCATGTCCATGTGCCCCCCCATGTTAAATATAGGGGCGCATGACGCAAAACGCTATTGTGAACGTACCCCAACAGATGTAAATCATTCAGCTGCCGCGATGAAAACTAAATCTCCGAGCACTAACAAACACTCGGAGGACCCACGAGCATGCTCTGGAAATCTCGGGTAACGAGTATATTCGCTCATCACTATTTAGTATCTATTTCAGCATTCCTGAGGAAATGGCGTTGTCACTCTCATGCAAATGAGCCGTTAAAGGGATTGCCTTGTGCAGGCGTGTACTACGGAGGACAGAAAATGAACTTCAATCCAATATTGCAGCCAGCATGCAGCCAGCGGGTAAGGAAAGGGTGGATCAAACACCCGAAAACCCCGCCTCCATGGCTGAAGATTGTTCCCTCCAAATTCAGGTGACAGTGTCCCTTTAAGTGCTCTGGGGGTGACTGAGCACTTCTCAGGCCAGCGCCAGCCTCTTTAGCTACGTTGATATAATCTCGGCCTTATTTCTTTGCTTGGCGTCTTACATCACGCAGTGAGCCACCAATGGCACAAAAGAGGCGGGTGCTGGGTGAGAAAAGGCCGGGGCCCGGGAAGTGCTTTGTCATGCCCAGAGCACTGAACACCTTTCCATATGGATGAAAACAGATTTCTTGGGAATGCACAGAATATATAGAGGTGGTGGTGATGGCTTTGGGCTTCAGTGACCTGCACGCTGAAGATGAAGAATAAATTCTACTAAAATTCTGTGCATTTTCTTACCATTTGCTTCTGCACAGAGTTTGTAAAATGGCGGTTGCTGGCTGCAATTTTCCAGAACCATAAAAGGTTTCAAAATACCGTAAAATCCTTCTATTCTCCTCTCCAGCTGATCCGGATTGCCACTGGGCACACTGAAATCCCCGGGCCTCACCCGCTAGGATGAGGGCTCTGAGCATGCGTCCGTAAAGATGGCGGCCCACACCAACATGTTATTGTGAGGCTCGTTTACATGTGAGCCCTGGGAATGGGAAGTGCCGGGATCTGTACACGGTGCTGTGAATATTTACTATTCCCACAACATTTACTTGGCGCGGAGCTGGCATGTTAGGCACGGCCTAGGAAAGCCTGGCTAGAGCACGGGCGTCTGAGTGAGGCAGATCGTCATTCTTGTGAATACATCGTGTTGCTTCGGTGTTTCCGCAGCTCCAGCTTGTGTCGGCAAGTCCTGGGAAAATAGTTTGTGAGCTGAAAGTTGAGGAGGAGCACACAAATCGCAATGGCACGATGCATGGTGGCTGCACGGCCATCTTGGTTGACAACATATCTACTTTTGCCCTGATGCACACAGAAAGAGGCGCTCCGGGGGTCAGTGTGGACATGAGCATCACGTGAGTATGGCTTCATGGTGTGACAAGCACTAGCTTTTTATATAGAGTAACGTCCTGGACATTATTTCAGGCTTCATGTCCTACTTTTTGGGCAATGCGCAATTTTAAAGTTATTACCCCAAAAATGACTTTATTAACTATCCACAGGAAAGATGAATATATCGCTCAGTGCTTCAATGATCACTACACCCGGGGGTCCTGAGTAGTGCGCTGATTACTCATGGGCACTGCTGCTTATTTTAATATATATGGGATTGACCGATTTTGCACCTGATTCTAGTAATTGTTGGTGGGGGGGGGGGGTTATCAGTTTTGGGTCCCCCACTGATCCTACATTCATCATCTATGCTGTGAATAGATGGGAAATGCCATCCAATCAGGAGACCCCACTTTTCTGCCAGACTGTTTTTGCTTTTAAAGGGAACTTGTCTCCCCCCATGGTGTTTTTAAGTAAAAGAGCCACCTTCAGTAGCAGTAAGGCTGCATTCTGTGAAGGTGGCTCTTATGTTTCTGATCACACTGAAATATTGACTTTTATAAATTGCGCCTCATACCTGTATTGAGTCCCAGAGGCATGGTGTCTCCCCGTTTCAGCCGCCTCCCAGCCGTCTTTCATCCCCCTCTTGCGTCTGTGTTGCTGTTACATGCCCGGCGCCTGCCCCATCTACCTCATTTTTCTCTTCCCTCCCTCGGCAGCGTCTGACGAGCTGACCTGCCAGTGAACTGCGTGTGGGGAGCTCAGCTCATCAGACCAAATCAATAAGTCTGCAGTCACTTTGTGTCTGCAGACTTATGAATCCTCTGGCTCATGCACTGTACGCTGCAGGAATTTGCCGGTTTCTTACCAGGGATCTGAGGGTATGTATGAGTTATACATATTCCCGGCCAGTGGCTGCAGCCTTGCTTCCATACACTTGTATAGAGCGAGGCCATGCCCTCTAGTCGGCAACACCGACGTCACTAGACATTAGACCCATTAGAGGGGCTCTGATTAGGCCAGGAGTACAGCTGGCGGGATCACTGAATCCAACCTGTCTGTGCCCCTGAGCGCCTCTCATGCTGGCAGTGCTTGGCCCAGCGGCAGGATCACATTGCTGGCCTGAGCCGTCAGCCAGCAGGGGGCTGGGAGTGATGCGTTCCTGAAGATACAACATTGGTACAATGTTAAGCGGAGAGCAGCCCCTGTTCTGAGGGGCTCATTGTTATCATACATTCCGTTATGTGAAAGGATATCATTCATTGCTACAATGACAGAAGAAGAATGAGGAATTTAGCTGGTGGACATTGCCACTGGATCCTCAGAGAAGTGGATATAAATGTTTCTGAGGACGCATGCACCTTTGCAGAGTTTTTGCCGCGGTTTAGGGAACTGCAGAGGCTCCACCGTATTAGTTAGCCATGAGTGATCAAGGCTGGCATTTTGTTACAATGGAGTAAGATGCATGAAATTCTTTGTGGCATGAATATGGTTCATTTTTGTACATGTCATGCCTCAGCATAATGTCTTCAAAGGGAGATTTGTAGTTAAAGTTCTGCGCTGCCGCTAAGATGAATTTCAGGAGAGTATAGTTGATTCACAGTGGTTTTATTCAACGCGTTTCAGGGGTCTCATGCCCCCTTCATCAGGAATACCACACAGAATATACAGGCATCACAGGTATAAATAGTTTTGCTAGGCTACAAAAAAAATGGGTGCCAACAGGTTAGATGACTCAGTGTCAAAGTTCAATGAATCACACAAATAACAATTCAAGCGATTAGAGTGGTATATATATATAATGAAAAAAATATAATGACTTCTTTTATATTGCTAGACAATAGTTCCAAATTTGCAGCACTTGGGAGGAAATTAAAAAAAAAAAAAAAAAAAAAAGATTTCTACTTAAATGGACAAGAACCTGCAAGAAAAGGAGTTACTCCAGTTCAGAAGCGAATGCCTTAGGCCGGGGTCACACTAGACCGTAATACGGCCAAGTGCAATGCGATAAAAAAAAAATCGCATTGCACTCGGACCAATGTTAGCATATGGTGCCGCTCCCAGCAGCCGACTTTTTGTCGGCTGTTTTCCTCGGTCCGAGACACTCGCAGCATGCTGCGATTGTCACGGACCGAGGAAAACTCTCGGCTCACCCGCACCCATATAAGCCTATGGGTGCGAGTGAGACAGCGCACACCACTCGGATATCATCCGAGTGATGTGCGCTATAAGCGGACCCCAGCAATGGAGGAGATGGAGAAAGTCATTTCTCCGCCTCCTCCGCAGCTGTGCTCCAATCCTCCCTGTGCGAGACAATCGGAGCACAGACGCATGACACTCGGCTCCTGCTCTGCTGCGAGCAGGAGCCGAGTGTCATTAGCATATCGCATCCGATGATCTCGCATCGGATGCAATACGCCAGTGTGACCCCGGCCTTACAGATGAACTACCGTGTGGAATCAACAAGCTGCTTTTTCTTATCAAAAATCCATTGGAATCTTTATATAGAATGTGGAATAAAATCATGTTTTATTATTTTACATAAAAAAAATATATAAATATATATGAAGATTAATTTGTGGTGGTTTGTAGTAATCTAAAATTACGAAAATTATAATTAGTGAGTTTAAAATTGTCACGTACATAAGAGTAGCAGCGCTCGAAGTGAGGCAGAAACAAAGTGAAAGTAAAACTTCACCTGTCCAAGGACCAATGATAGATATCTATATACATAATTGTCTAAGGGGTACTTCCGTCTGTCTGTCTGTCCTTCTGTCACGGATATTCATTGGTCGCGGCCTCTGTCTATCATGGGAATCCAAGTCGCTGATTGGTTGCCGCAAAACAGCCACGACCAATCAGCGACGGGCACAGTCCGGAAGAAAATGGCCGCTCCATACTCCCCGCAGTCAGTGGCCAGCGCCCGCTCCCCGCAGTCACTGTCCCCGGCGCTCCACTCCCCGCCCTGTGTCTCCGGCGCTCCGCTCCCCGTAGTCAGTGTCCCCGGCGCTCCGCTCCCCGCACGCTCCATACTCCCCTCCGGTCGCCGCGAACACAGGGTTAATGCCGGAGGTAACGCATTCCGTTACCGCCGCTATTAACCCTGTGTGTCCCCAACCTTTTACTATTGATGCTGTCTATGCGGCATCAATAGTAAAAGAAAGTAACGTTACAAATAGTACAAAAACAAAAAAATGCTATACTCACCCTCCGTTGTCCGCTGAGCCGCTGCCGCCCGCCATCTTCCTTTGCCACCGATGCTTTACGAAATTACCCATAAGATCTAGCGGTCTCGCAAGTCCGCTAAGTCATATGGGTAATTTCGCAAAGCATCCTGGGAACGCAAGATGGCGGCAGCCACGCGCCCATCTGCACAGGATCCCAGCAGGCGGAGAGACGGGACGCAGAGGAGCAGCGACGACAATGGTAAGTATGTTCCACTACAAGGGGCCCTCGGATCGTTAGGTGAGTATGTTTATTTTTTATTTTTTGAACCTGACATACGTGGCTCGGGAATAGAGTACGTCAATGTGCAATATCCTACGTGGCTCTGTGCTGTATACTACAAGGCTGGGCAATATACTACGTCTACGTGGCTGGGCAAAATACTACGTGGCTCTGTGCTGTATACTACGTGGCTGGACAATATACTACGTAAATGGCCAATATACTACGTGGCTGGGCAATATACTTCGTGGCTGGGCAATATACTACGTGGCTGGGCAATATACTACATGGCCATGCATATTCTAGAATACCTGATGCGTTAGAATCGGGCCACCATCTAGTCATATATAACGAGAGAATATAGCATTGCCAAGGGAGGGCAATAAATGAATACACAGCACTGAGTGATCACAAAGAACAGCCACATGAGAAGGAGGATCAAGTTAAGTGCTCCTGTGGGGAGGGGTCATTACACCCTGTGAAGCCACCACAATCAGCCCTATCTCCCAGGATTTAATCCCAAGAGTAAAGGCCCCGTCACACATAGCGAGATCGCTAGCGAGATCGCTGCTGAGTCACAAGTTTTGTGACGCAACAGCGATCTCAGTAGCGATCTCGCTATGTGTGACACGTACCAGCGATCAGGCCCCTGCTGTGAGATTGCTGGTCGTGTCGGAATGGCCTGGGCCATTTTTTGATCGTTGAGGTCCCGCTGACATCGCTGAATCGGCGTGTGTGACGCCGATTCAGCGATGTCTTCGCTGGTAACCAGGGTAAATATCGGGTAACTAAGCGCAGGGCCGCGCTTAGTAACCCGATGTTTACCCTGGTTACCATCCTAAAAGTAAAAAAACAAACGCTACATACTTACCTATCGCTGTCTGTCCTCGGCGCTCTGCTTCTCTGGTCTGGCTGTGAGCGCCGGTCAGCCGGAAAGCAGAGCGGTGACGTCACCTCTCTGCTTTCCGGCTGCCTGCCGCTCACAGCCAGACCAGAGAAGCAGAGCACCGAGGACAGACAGCGATAGGTAAGTATGTAGCGTTTCTTTTTTTTTACTTTAACGATGGTAACCAGGGTAAACATCGGGTTACTAAGCGCGGCCCTGCGCTTAGTTACCCGATGTTTACCCTGGTTACCGGGGACCTCGGGATCGTTGGTCGCTGGAGAGCTGTCTGTGTGACAGCTCTCCAGCGACCAAACAGCGACGCTGCAGCGATCCGGATCGTTGTCGGTATCGCTGCAGCGTCGCTATGTGTGACGGGGCCTTTAATACAGCAACAGCCAAGATAATCCTAAATGTAAATGTATATATAAATCTTAAATGGCTCAAAGCACAAAGGATTAAAACATCAATCATAACTATACAAATAAAATTATAAATATAGAGATATCAAATTCATAAAAAAAGGGGGGGAGGGCTGCGCATTCAGATAAAACCTTGGTAGTTTCATTAGTTGGTTATTTCATTTAAGCCTTGTGGTTTTAGGCTACCTAATTTGTAGGTCCAATATACTTCTTTCCTATTTCCTATTTAGTTTCATGGATCTATTAGGTACATGCTTAGGTATATGATTAATAGGGCTGATTTTTAATAGTTTAAAGTCCTTATTATGCACCAGGGTATAATGTCTGGACAGACCATGAGTGAGTAAAGGTACCTTCACATTAAGCAACGCTGCAGCGATACCGACAACGATCCGGATCGCTGCAGCGTCGCTGTTTGGTCGCTGGAGAGCTGTCACACAGACCGCTCTCCAGCGACCAACGATGTCGGTAACCAGGGTAAACATCGGTAACTAAGCGCAGGGCCGCGCTTAGTAACCCGATGTTTACCCTGGTTACCATCCTAAAAGTAAAAAAAAACAAACAGTACATACTTACCTACAGCCGTATGTCCTCCAGCGCTGTGCTCTGCACTCCTCCTGTACTGTCTGTGTGAGCACAGCGGCCGGAAAGCAGAGCGGTGACGTCACCGCTCTGCTTTCCGGCTGACCGACGCTCACAGCCAGTACAGGAGGAGAGCAGAGCACAGCGCTGGAGGACAGACGGCTGTAGGTAAGTATGTACTGTTTGTTTTTTTTTACTTTTAGGATGGTAACCAGGGTAAACATCGGGTTACTAAGCGCGGCCCTGCGCTTAGTTACCCGATGTTTACCCTGGTTACCAGTGAAGACATCGCTGGATCGGTGTCACACACGCCGATCCAGCGATGTCAGCAGGAGTCCAGCGACGAAATAAAGTTCTGGACTTTATTCAGCGACCAACGATCTCCCAGCAGGGGCCTGATCGTTGGTCGCTGTCACACATAACGATTTCATTAACGATATCGTTGCTACATCACAAAAAGCAACGATATCGTTAACAATATCGTTATGTGTGAAGGTACCTTAAGCCTTTTTTTATATTGTGACAATGGGAATTCAGTCTGAGGTGTAGGGGCTGTGTAGTTCTTTGTTTACCGCAAAGACATTCGATAACATATATTACAAAGTCAGAAATGCAATTCAGAAAAAAAGGAATCATAAATTTTTCTTTAGTGGAGCAGGAAATTGTACAATCAGATTTATGACAGCATAAGCAATTTTTTGCGCCACATTTAAAAATTCCTTTGGTGGAATTACTGGTGAGAAACCCATTGGCCCATGTATGGGATCTCAGGCGGCTGGGGGCTATTAAGTCCTTTTTTCATTATATATACCACTCTAATTGCTTGAATTGTTAATTGTGTGATTCATTGAACTTTGACACCGAGTCATCTGACCTGTTGGCACCCATTTTTTTATTTTTTTTTGTAACCCAGCAAAACTATTTATACCTGTGATGCCTGTATATTCTGTGTGGTATTCCTGATGAAGGGGGCATGAGACCCCTGAAACGCGTTAAATAAAACCACTGTGAATCAACTATACTCTCCTGAAATTCATCTTAGCGGCAGCGCAGAACTTTAACTACAAATCTCCCTTTGAAGACATTATTTTCTCTGGTCGGTGAAGACCTGTGGATCTGCAGTAGCCGCTATCTATATGCTCTAATCTCATCCTAACCAGGTGAGCAAATTTGGTGTATATTCTCCTCTGTGTAACGTGGATAAGGGTACCGTCACACTAGGCGACGCTGCAGCGATACCGACAACGATGTCGATCGCTGCAGCGTCGCTGTGTGGTCGCTGGAGAGCTGTCACACAGACAGCTCTCCAGCGACCAACGATCCCGAGGTCCCTGGTAACCAGGGTAAACATCGGGTTACTAAGTGCAGGGCCACGCTTAGTAACCCGATGTTTACCATGGTTACCAGCGTAAACGTTAAAAAAGCATTAAGCTACTTACTGGTAGCGGCATTTTTCGGAGGCCCATGACAGCACACGAGAGAGGGGATCCGCCCTTAAGGAACAGGAAACCTACAGATACAAAAGGGCGGCACCTCTCCCCATGCATCAGTTGTATTTCAGAGCCTGAGAGGACTGCCGCGGTTAGTGGTACACAAATATACATTATATACATTATATACATTTTGAAACAAAATAACCCATTATTGTAATAAGACACCATACGTGAGATTTACATATTACGCTATATACATATCAGGATGTGCTACCCCCACGTGATTAGGGAGGGAACTAAGGGTGCTGTCATGGGCCTCCGAAAAATGCCGCTACCAGTAAGTAGCTTAATGCTTTATTCGGACTCCCATGACAGCACACGAGAGATTTACAGAGATGTAAGCTACCTTAGGGAGGGACTATAGATTGTAGCACCCTTAACCCAAAGGAAAGATCAGAGGAGGACCCCAAATCCAACCGATAGTGTTTAAAGAAAGTGGAAGGGGATGACCATGTGGCCGCCTTACATATCTGCTCCACTGACACTCCAGATCTTTCCGCCCAGGATGACGCCATGGCCCGGGTGGAATGTGCCTTTAGATTCTGCGGAGCTGGCCCCCCACCTGCTGTATAAGCTAGAGAGATAGTTTCCCTAATCCATTTAGCCAGTAAATATTTTGATACTCTAAACCCTTTCCTTGGACCTTGGAGGGAAAGAAGCAGTGCCCCATCTTTCTTCCAATTATCGGTAGCTGAAATATACTGAAGAAGAGATCTCCTGACGTCTAACGTATGAAGCTCCTGCTCTTTAGGATTAGAGGGATTAGGAATAAAGGACGGCAAAACTATCTCCTGTGATCTATGGAAACGTGTTGCCACCTTTGGTAGATATGCTGGGTCTGGTCTAAGGACTACTCTGTCTGACAAGATTTCAGTGTATGGAGGAGCTCTGGAAAGCGCCTGTATATCCCCTATCCTGCGAGCTGAGGTTATGGCAATCAGGAAGGCTGTTTTGAGTGTCAACATTTTGATCGAGGCCTCCTGCAGAGGTTCAAAGGGGGGTTTAGTGAGAGAGGACAGAACTAAATTTAAATCCCATGGAACTGTTCTGTCTTTATGCAGTGGTGTAGATCTACTAACTGCCTTCATAAACCTCGCTATCCAGTAGTTATTAGCTATATTACAGGAAAACAGGGCACCCAAAGCTGAGACCTGTACTCTAAGGGTACTAGGAGAGAGTTTTAACTCGAACCCCTTTTGTAGGAACTCTAAGATTTGTTGTATTGGCACCCAGTCTTGGATATTAAATTTTGAACAAGTCAAGAACTTTCTCCAAGTCCTAGAGTAGATTCTCGTAGTTATTTGCTTTCTACTCTTTAGGAGTGTCTCTACTAAGTTTGGAGAGAAGCCTTTCCCCACTAATAGTGACCGTTCAAACTCCATGCCGTTAAATGGAGCGCCGCCACTTGTGGATGGGAGATCGGTCCCTGAGAAAGCAAGTTCGGGATCTCTGGCAGTACCCAGGGGACCGCTACGGACATTGTCTTGAGCCAGGCAAACCAGGTTCTTCTGGGCCAAAAGGGGGCGATAAGGATGACTTTCGCTCGATCCTCCCTGATTTTCCTCACCACCAGAGGTATCGGGTTCAGTGGTGGGAAAGCATAGGCCAGTGGAAAATCCCATTTTATCAGAAACGCGTCCACCGCCAGGGGATTCTCCCTGGGATTTAGGGAGCAAAAGAGTTTTACTTTTCTGTTGTTTCTGGTGGCGAATAGATCCACCACTGGTTGACCCCATCTGCGGACGATAAGTTTGAAAATGTCCTCGTTGAGAGACCATTCTCCCTGTTTTAACACATTTCGGCTGAGGAAATCTGCTGCCACATTTTCTTTTCCTTTGATGTGAAGAGCTGTCAAAGATAGAAAATTGAGCTCTGCCACCTGGAACAACCGACCCGTGATCTGCATTAAAGTTTCGGAACGAGTTCCCCCTTGCCGGTTTATGTAAGCGACCGCCACTCTGTTGTCCGACAGAATTCTGACGTGCTGGCCCTGCAGATATACGAGGAATTTTTTAACAGCCAATTCAACCGCCAACAACTCCCTTTGGTTTGATGAGAATGTTGTGAAGGGTTCCCACTGTCCCTGGACCACCATGTCCCCCATATAGGCTCCCCACCCTGAAGAGCTGGCATCTGTGGTTATCACGTGGGTGACATCTACCATCCAGGGAACCCCTGCTGATAGATTCCGTTTATCTAGCCACCACCTAAGGGAATTCAATGTTATCGGCCCCAACGTCAATTTTCCATTCAATGCGCCTCCTAAGGCTCTGTCATGGAACAGGACTTCTTTTTGTAGGGACCTGGTGTGGAACTGAGCCCACTTAACTGCTGGAATGCAAGATGTGAGTGACCCAAGTAGAGACATTGCTTGCCTAAGTGTCATGGAAGGTGTATTGATTGCTCTTAATACAAAACTCTGAATTTGGTCTATTTTCTCTATAGGGAGGAGACACTGCTGTGTCACTGAATTCAACATTAACCCTAGGAATTTTTGAACATTTAGGGGCTGTAATTTCGATTTTTCAAAGTTTATGATCCAACCCAACCGTTCTAGTTTGGTTCTAGCAATCTCCCATTGTGACAGACAATGATCTACCGAGTTACCTACAATGAGGAAATCGTCTAAGTAGGGGACTATAAGGATATTTGACTCTCTTAAATGCGCCATGACTTCCGCAATTATTTTAGTAAACACCCTAGGTGCCGAGGTGATCCCAAAGGGGAGCGCTCTGAATTGAAAATGTTGAATCCTACCCCCCATTAGTATCGCTACCCTCAGGTATCGTTGGAAATCAGCATGAATGGGTACATGATAGTAGGCATCTTTCAAATCCACTACTACCATGAAACAGTTGTTGAAAAGCATCTTTATTGCCGAATTAATGGACTCCATTTTGAAAGTATGTTTCACCAAAAACTTATTGAGACCCTTAAGATTTATAATGGTCCTGTAAGATTTATCAGGCTTCTGGATTAGGAACAGGGGAGAGTAAAACCCTTTCCCTGCCTGAGAATACGGCACTTCTACCAAAACATTTTTGGAGCAAAGAGTCCTCACTTCTTCTTCTAGGGCGAATTGTTCAGTGGGAGATGAGCGCCAGGGTGTTAAACTAAATTTGTCCTGTGGAATATGAACAAATTCCAGCTTGAGATCATGGGAAACAGTGTCTTTTATCCAAACGCTGTTTGTAATTTTCGACCACTCTGCCAAGAATTGCAATAGTCTCCCTCCCACTGGAATTGCCAGTCATTGGTCTTGTTTTTTGTTTTCCGTTTGGTTACGGCGAAACATGAGACCTGTACCTCGTTTTCGCCTATCCTCCCATCTGGGACGATCTCTCCCTGGTGAAAAGGTGCGCTTTCCTCCCCGGTTGAACCTTCTTTTGTTGAAGGGACGACGGTATGGATTGAACAGGTTGGGAAACTTTTTCTTATCATCTCCTGCTTTCTCCAGGAGTTCATCCAGGGTAGGCCCAAACAAATACTCGCCTTTACAAGGGATAGCGCAGAGCTTTGTTTTTGCCTGCATATCCCCCGGCCAGCATTTCAGCCATAGGGCTCTCCTTGCAACATTAGAAAGTCCTGCTGCTCTAGCTGCCAATTTTACGGAGTCAATTGAGGCGTCCGATAAAAAAGCCGCCCCCTCCTGGATTACAGGTAATGCTGCGAGTATGGACTCTCTAGAGGCCCCTTGTTTTAATTGAGTCTCTAACTGGTCGAGCCAGACCATCATTGACCTTGCCGTGCAGGTTGAAGCTACCGCAGGTCTTAAGGAGCCAGCTGCCATTTCCCAGGTCCCCTTTAGGAAGGTATCTACTTTCCTATCCAGGGGGTCTTTAAGCGTTCCCATATCCTCAAATGGGAGAGAAGATCATTTCGCAACCTTGGCAATTACTGCATCCAGCTTTGGTGCTTTCTCCCAGTTACCTACTGCTGGGTCATCAAAAGGGTACCGACGTTTTTGGCGCAGGTGGTAAGGAGCCTTTTCTCTCCGGTTTTCTCCACTCCCTATTAATAAGATCCTGTATTTTCTCATTTAAAGGAAACACTCTGCGCTTTTTCTGCTCCAATCCACTGAACATCATTTGTTCTTTGGATAGTTGAGGCTTGGGTTCCGATATACCCATTGTGCCTCTGACCGCCTTTACCAATTTGTCTATTCTTTCTATGGGTAGGCAAAACCGAGCAGCGTCTTCTTCCGAAGAGGAGGATGATGCTGCTGAATCGTCCGATTCTTCAGACTTGTCCTTTTCCACAGATGAATCAGATGCCCACTCAGTTCTCTGCCTAGAACCTCCTGACTGTGAAAGGTTTTTAAAGGACTCCTTAACCTCCATTCTAATCATCTCTTTGAGACTGGCCGTAATAGAGGAGGATTCTTCGGCTACCTACGGGGATAAGTAAGGTAGACTAGAGTGTAAATCTACATGCTATACCCCCTCCCCTCCTTCCAGAACCTCACCGTCTGCTGGATACAGGGGTCACATAGTTTTTAGGGTGTGAGTCAGGCAAGGGAACCCCGCAGATGGCACATTCCCTATGCTTCGCCTTACTGACGTTCCTGTCAGCGCTGCAGCCATCGTGGAACGCCGAGGCCGGCCAGCTACGTTCCGATCGGCGCCCCCTAGACGCTGCCGCGCCCCCCCTGCACAGAGAGACCCACAGCACACGGGAAGAGCGACTTACCATATGCTGGCCCCGGAGACCGGACACCCCCTGGCGACCGCTCCACGCTGTCTAGTCACCGCCGTGCCGCCCTGCCAGGGCCACCGTGACTACTTCAGGTACCCGCACCGGCTGAAGTGGGAGACCCCCTCGCCACCAGAATCGGTCCGGCCGGCCTGGACTCCTGTAGATTCTATAGGCATCCAGTCCCTTCAGGAACAGGAAACCAACTGATGCATGGGGAGAGGTGCCGCCCTTTTGTATCTGTAGGTTTCCTGTTCCTTAAGGGCGGATCCCCTCTCTCGTGTGCTGTCATGGGAGTCCGAATAAAACAAACACTACATACTTACCTTCAGCTGTCTGTCCTCCGGCGCTCTGCTTTCCTCTGCACTGTCAGCGCCGGTCAGCCGGAAAGCAGAGCGGTGATGTCATCGCTGTGCTTTCCGGCTGGCCGGCGCTGATACAGGATGCAGGAGGAGTGCAGAGAAGCAGAGCGCCGGGGACAGACAGCTGAAGGTAAGTATGTAGTGTTTGTTTTTTTAACGTTTACGCTGGTAACCAGGGTAAATATCGGGTTACTAAGCGCGGCCCTGCGTTTAGTAACCCGATGTTTACCCTGGTTACCAGTGAAGACATCGCTGGATCGGCGTCACACACGCCGATCCAGCGATGTCAGCGGGAGATCCAGCGACGAAATAAAGTGCTGGACTTTCCTCAGCGACCAACGATCTCCCAGCAGGGGCCTGATCGTTGGTCGCTGTCACACATAACGATTTCCTTAACGATATCGTTGCTACGTCACAAAAAGCAACGATATCGTTATGTGTGACGGTACCTTAAGACCCTATTGCGCTCTTTGTCTCCCCATTGTTTTGCAATAGATGCCTCAGCATAAGAAATATATGCCAGTCCGGGACTTGGGTACATATTTGTAGTAATTAAAGCGATATTACAATCTCCAAGATCTTATTCCAATATGTAGCAGGTGTAGTAATAATAATATTAGCTTCAATTAGACATATAGTATAGTTTTTCTGATTTGCTATGTCTCTATCGTCATGTGCAGAGCATTGCAGGACCTTAGGTATCCATGGTTATGACCACTAGTAACTAGCTGTCACTATATCAGTGGTTGTAACCATGGATACCGAAGGTCCTGCAATGCCTGCACATGAGGAAAGAGACAGAGAATAGGAGGAACTATACTACATTTCTAGTTGGAGGTATTTGCTAATATTTTTACAGCTACTAAATATTGGGATAGGATCTTGGAGATGGGAATGACCCTTTAAAGCAACTTTTGTGAGTGTCCATTCTGAGGACCACAATCAATTACTTTTTTGTTGTCTTCATAATGTACACTTATCTACCCTTCTACCTTGGCAATCATGGAGAAAAATAGTTGTTAATGGGGTTTTCTGTGCCTATGATATTACTGAACACCTGCCGTCCTGATAGGTCAACCCGTGGCAACCCCACCTCTCCGGATGCCCACCAATCTGATCTTAATCATCTATCCCAAGTTGAGGTCATCAATATCATAAGTCTGAGCAATCTCTGTAACCGTATAGTCAAGTAGATCAGTCTACACTCTATGTTCAAGTGCTGCTGGTGGACGAGGATGTGATCCACCACAAACAGTATAGCAAGGAGACTGGTCACCGCATTTGTAGAATTTTATTTTCTTAAAATGGATTTTTTTTCGTCTCAACAAGACAGATACATGAATGTGTTTCAGCCAACCCATAGGCAGTTGAAAAGTACAAAGGTTGGGCTGAAACGCATCCATGCGTCTGTCTTATTCAGACTGAAAAAGCAGTTTTAAACAAATAAAAAGCATTAAGAAATAGTTACATATAGTCAATGATTGAATTATTAAAGCCGGGTTCACATAGGGTTTTCTGTTTATGATCTATGTATTCTTAAAACTGTTCCAAAAAAAAATAATCATTAACCTTTCCTCTGCTCTCTTAAAGGTTCATGAATGCTGCCAAAATTGGAGAGTCTATTCTGATAACTGCGCAAGTTTTAAAGCAAGGAAGAACGCTGGCATTTGCCACTGTGGATCTGGTTAATAAAGAGACGGGGAAACTAATCGCACAAGGAAGGCAAACCAAACATCTTGGAAGCTAGAGCCTTCAATTCTGATGAAGGACTTAGGAAAAAAATCTGTAATGAGCATTATCACTCTGTTCAGTTTTTTTCCCTTCATATGGTTCGGTTTAATAAAATTCAGGGCTTAATCTCCTCTTTGTATCATTTTTATCTTACATTAAGGCAAAAAGGTTAATTAAATGGAAGTATTTTCTAGTTTTCATTCCTCAGCGTATCTGAATATAAGATACTGTGTGTGCACATATTTACTGTATACAGCATGAAATGCCATACTCTGGGTGTAGTGTAATAGAACTATAGGCACAGGACAATTGTTGATGGGGTTTTCCTGTCTGCAGTCGCTCTGACTGCAGACTGACGATCGTGACTTCATGCATGTGATTTACAAAGGTGCTGTCACGTGACGAGTAGACTCTTTTGCTTCTATCAACAGATAAGTTGGATGAGGTTAGTCAGCAGGTGACAAGAAGTTTGCAAATCGCCTACATTGAGTTATGTGACTGCCTACTTGCCTGGGGCAGGGGATTGTGACAGTGTTCGCTTTGCCCGCTGTCACAATTTGGCAGTCTGCAGTCACTTAGTGACTTTTCATTTCGGACTGGAGAAACTCTTTAAAGTGGTATTCCCATCTCCAAGATCTTATCCCAATATATGGTAGGTATAAGAATATTAGCAAATGCCTCCCATTAGAAATGTAATACAGTTCTTCTGATTTGCTATGTAACATCCCATGTGTAGGGCATTGCAGTAGCTTAGATATCCATGGTTGACTACTAACAACTGTCACTATATGAGTGGGTGTTACCATGGATACATAAGTTACTGCAATGCTCTGCACAAGTGGTAAGTGACGAATCAGAAGAACTATACTACATTTCTAATTGGAAGTATTTGTTAATATTATTATTAAACTACATATTGAGACAGGATCTTGCAGATCATGTTATCGGCAGCACATACCATACTCTGTTTACACCAGGTGAAGTACCACTGAATATGATTTTTTTTTTTTTGCTGATTTAAACAATCCAGGCACTCACCAAACAAGTGTCTTACGCGTTAGTCACATGACTACGGGCATGTTTACATGGGACAATATTCAGGAACATGTGTTCGCCATTTATCAACTCGTTAAACTGTCATAACTTTTTTTTTCTTTTTCTTGATTATAACATTACTTAAGGTACAGAAATGGGATCAGTCTCCAGATGGAGAATTTATCAGGTAGCTGGAGGTTCTGAAAAACATAAATGTTCCTAACCAACCAGCAGATGCTGCACCCCGTCAGCGGTGGGAGGTCGCCTCGGTCTTCACGTGCTTGGAGCTGTAAGGAATATCTGAGCAGCCTCTGACGGCTCCCTGGCTCAGTAACACTATCATTCTTTTTATTATTTTAGAAGGGTAGTCTGCTTAATTCTGTATTAAGTGGCACCGATGACAACTTGACACTAAATTACAGCTGAGTGACATACGTTATAACAGGTATATGGGATCATAACATCATTGGCACTGCTCATCTTGAACGTTAAAGTGATTCTGTGAATTACCTGAAGGTTGAAAATGCTCACTACACCCAGAGATGAATTCCTCAAGAGGTCTAGTTTCCAAAATGGGGTCACTTGTGGGGATTTCTGCTGTTGTGGCACGTCAGTGGCTCTTCAACTGTGACATGGCGTCCACAATCTATTCCAGCCAAATTTGAGGTCCAGGCGCTCCTTCCATTCCGAGCTCTGCCGTGTGTCCAAACAATAGTTTTCCACCACATACAAGGTATCTGCGTACTCAAATTGCACAACAAATTGTATGGCACATTTTCTCCTGTTACCCTTGTTAAAATGAAATTATTTTTTTTTTTGTGGGAAAAATGTATTCCTTGAGGTGTGTAGTATCCAAAATGGAGTCACTTGAGCGGGTTATTCAATGTTCTGGCACATAATAATAATCTATATAGCGCCAACATATTCCGCAGCGCTTTACAATTCAGCAGTTCATATACAAGTCATAAGTAACATTCAAAGTAATAGGCTATGTGCACACGGTGCAGATTTTGCTGAGGATCCGCAGCAGTTTCCCATGAGTTTACAGTTCAATGTAAACCTATGGGAAACCGAAAACGCTGTGCACATGCTGCAGAAAAATCCGCGCGGGAACGCAGCGGTTTACAATCTGCAGCATGTCACTTCTTTTGTGCAGAATCGCGGCGGTTCTGCACACATAGGAATGCATTGATCTGCTTACTTCCCGCATGGGGCTATGCCCAGCATGCGGGAAGTAAACGGATAATGTGCGGATGCTACCCGGGGTGGAGGAGAGGAGACTCTCCTCCAGGCCCTGGGAACCATATTTGTGTTAAAAAAAAAAAGAAAAAAATAATTAAAATAAAAAATAATGATATACTCACCTCTCAGCGCTGCACGCGGCCGTCTGGTCTCAGGGTTGCTATGCGAGCAGGGCCTGCGATGATGTCGCAGTCACATGACCGTGACGTCACGAAGGTCCTTCTCGCATAGCATCTTTGGAACCGGACCACCGCGTGCAGCCCCGAGGAGATCGGGACGTCGGAGAGTGAGTATAACCATTTTTTAAATTATCTTTAACATTACTATTGATGCTGCATATGCAGCATCAATAGTAAAACCCGCAGCGGAAACCGCAAGACAAACCGTGATAAATCTGCAGGGATAACCGCAGCGGTTTTGCCCTGCAGATTTATCAAATCCGCTGCTGGAGAACCCGCAGAGGACCCGACCCTACGTGTGCACATAGCCATACAATAATTGAAGCAAAATAATGACAACTCTGCGATAACAGCTTACAATCTACAATGAGGTAGGGCAGACACAAAATACGGGTTTATTTACAATGATGGTCCAGCCATCTTGAGGGAATGAGGATGGATAAAGGCTGCATGAGGTAGTCATGTGTGAAAGAAAAAAACAGCTCACCTATAGCAGCACGGAACTCGTGTGGTCTCACGTGCATTCAATAAAAGGTCCGATCCAGCTTCCAAAAATATTCAAGATTTATTAAATTATTTGGTTTTAAAAAAAGTCATGGTGAAATTGTCCATAACACAGAAGTAGCTGCTTCAGGTGTTGTGGTCCCTTAAAAAAAATCTATATAGCTGAAGATTTCATTGTGAACTACTGTAGGTACGCAATGAGTAAGGACAGAAACGTCAGAAACGCGTATGCTATTCCACATTAAAAAAAAAAACAACAACGGATCTTCAGTAAAGATGTTATTTTAACCCCTTTCTACCATTGGACGTACTATTCCGTCCATGTGACCCGGGCCCTAATTTCCATGGATGGAATAGTATATCCAACGCGATCAGCCACGCTAACAGGGGGAGCGCGGCCTATCGCGGCCGGGTGTCAGCTGATTATCACAGCTGACATCCGGCACTATGTGCCAGGAGCAGTCACGGCACTTTAACCCCGAAATACTGCGATCAAACAAGATCACAGCATTCCTGTGGCATAGAGAAGCATGGCGCAGGGAGGGGGCTCCCTGCGTGCTTCCCTGAGACCCTCAGAACAACGCGATGTGATCGCGTTGTTCCGAGGGTTTCCTCAATTCTGCAGGCCCCCGGATCCAAGATGGCTGCAGGGTCCTTCCGGGTCCTGCAGGGAGGTGGCTTGTCAGTGCCTGCTGAGAGCAGGCGCCAGCAAGCCTCCTGCACACTGATCTGACACAGTGCTCTGGAAAGTGTCATATCAGCGGTCTCACTTTTTACAGTGATGTCCTACCCTGGGATAAAAAAGAAAACACCTAAATGTATCCAATATGTAAATCATGAAGGGGATAACAACTAAACACACCAAAAGAGTCATCCTTCAAACAACGAATAAAATCCATATATATTTTATTGAAAACATGATTAAAAATATATACCAGGTGAGTAACCACAACACAGGAAAAAAGGTGGGCTACACAAGGAAGCAAACTCCAAAAAATAGTAGTAACAAAAGTTCAATCATGATACAAACAATGAACACATAATTGTGCTAGGTGACCATGTACAGATATGCAATATAATAAATAGACAATAGTGCCATACAAGTGTAATAATAGTAATTAATAATCACCTATGGAGAGCTCCTCGTGACCCACCACACCCGACGCGCCTTTCGCAATGAAATGCTTCGTCCAGGGGTGGTTGGGTACTGGCCAGTAAAAGTATATATATCACAAAGGACCAATGAAAAGGGTGCTTGGATAGATTGGATAATGAACTACTCCTGTGTCCGCATGCGCAATAGAGTCCAGGGATTACTAACTCCAATATATATACCCCAGAGGGACAAGAGAAACAGAACCTGTGCGGCGAAAAAGACCGCTAATGCTCAAACAAGGACATTGGGCGCCGGTAACAGTAAAAATAGACACATACGGACTGAAGATCTCTTCCGGTTTCTATGAAGCACGCATAACCATCTCTCACTGTTACCACTGTAACGTGCCGCCGACGCCACTTCCGGTGCGTGCACCGGGTAACTATGGTGACGTTAAACAACACAATGCTGACACACAATGCGCCGCCGGCGTAATATCCGGTGTGCCGCAGCAGGTAAACCCAATGAAGAAAACTAACGCTGTGGCGACACAGCGACGCACCACCAACGTAACATCCGGTGCGCCGCAGCAGGTAAACCCAATGAAGAAAACTAACGCTGTGGCGACACACAGCGACGCGCCAGCAATGTAACATCCGGAGCGCCGCAGCGGGTAACTATGGTGAAATAAACGACGCTATGCAGACACAAAAAAGATGCGCAAGCGCAGAAGCAGCTGAGAGCTGCCCATAGCGGAAAAGGGAATAAATCAATATACATGTCACACCGACCAGTAAAAAATACTGGAGTATGCCGCAAAAAAATAGTGCATAAACTGTGAACTATAAAGTGCGTGGTGACCCGATAAAAAACACCTGTGGAAAAATGTAAAATGAATGTACATAATATAAAAGCACATACAGAATTGTATGACAACAATAACAAATGTGAAGAAAGATACAAATAACAGGAAACAATGCTATATGTGAGATACTATAATAATAATAAATACCCACAGAACCAGCAGTGGGACAATACCTAAAGTACAAAGTGCAATAAAGGTTGCATAATAAGTACATGGGCACCAAAGCACAACACATACAAATAAAGTGACTAATGACATGCATATTAAAAACGAAGCACAAGTGTGTAAAGATGGTAGATCCATAAATATATTGCAACTCCCAACATTCATATCTAGCACCGATACCAAAGTCCTAAAATAAAAACAACAAAACAAAAAATTAAAACCAGCTAAAAAAACAAATCCAAAAGAGAACAGGCATAATATTAGAGAAATCGATCAATTCCAATACATAAGAACAAAAATATGTCTAGAACCCAATCCCAAAAACTAAACAGGTAGGAAGGGAGCATAGCTGTTGTGATCATTAAGGCCCAGGGGTGCGATGGTACTCAGTTTATAAATCCACCTAGCTTCCCTCTGGGCCAACATCCTCTTCCAATTGCCACCTCTCTGTCCCATAAAAATCCGATCAATACCTTTGATGCGCAAACCATTGGGATCACAACCATGTAAGGCCTTAAAATGCCTTGGAATGGGTTTTAGTCTTAGAGGGTCATCCACAGTCAATGCCCCCTCTATGTCCAGGACATGTTCGCGAACCCTTCTGCGAAGCTCCCGTGTAGTCATCCCGACATAAATAAGGCCACATGGGCAAGTTGCGTAGTACACCACAGCTTTAGTTGTACACGTAATAGTGTGGGTAATCCGATACACCTTATCACCTTTCGAATCAAGGAAGTCAGAGGCCGTGTCAATGTTAGAACATGCTACGCACTTCCCACAGTTGGTACATCCCCATTTGGGACCCCGAGCACCAAAAATAAAATTAGGGCCAGGACCTTTATGGTAGCTGTGCACCAACTGGTCTCTTAAGTTGGAAGACAGTCTAAAAGTGATAACGGGACGTGGTCCCATACACTTGGCAAGGAGTTTGTCATAAGGACCGACCAATATTTCCCAATGGCCCTCCTCACGTCATCACTCCTAGAGTGAAAGTCCAACACGCACCTTACCTGGTCATGATTATTAACTTTCTTTTGTTTCGACAGTAAGGAGTTCCTTTGGCTGTGGTATGCCCTTTGATAGGAGTGACAGATAGCTTTCTTCCCATAGCCACGATTCTTGAACCGTGTACATAGGTCTTGGGCTTGTTTCTCGAAAAGTTCATCACTAGAGCAAATTCTTCTGGCACGCAGAAATTGTCCAGTAGGGATATTTCTAATTAGATGACGTGGGTGCTGCGAAGACGAATGCAGGAGGGAATTAACAGACGTTTCCTTCCGGAATAAGTCTGTATAAACCATGCCATCACTCCCAACCATAATCGAGATATCTAAAAAGTCTATTTTCCTGGTCTCATGCTTATATGTAAGTTTGATGTTTTTAACATTAGAATTTAATACATCGATGAATGCCTCCAGCTCTTCCTGTGTCCCTTGCCATATCATGAGTACATCATCGATGTATCGCCACCATGAGACCACCTTATGGCTTAAAGGGTGTGAGTTGGTCTGAAAGATTTCCCTTTCCCATAAGCCCAAAAACAAATTAGCGTAAGAGGGCGCACAAGACGCCCCCATCGCGGTACCTTGCAATTGAAGAAAAAACGAATCCCGTAACGTAAAAAAATTATGTGTAAGAACGAAATCCAAGGCTTTAACCAAAAAATTGCATAAATCCTGATCCAACCCACTGTTGGCAAGAAAAAATGATGTTGCATGCAGGCCATCCTGGTGTCGAATCGAGGTGTATAACGATTCGACATCACAGGTGACCAGAAACATATCTTTAGCCAGATGTAAGCCGTCCAATTTCCTCAGGACATCAGTAGTGTCCTTAAGGAAAGACGGCAGCACCTCAACCAAGGGTTTCAAGTAAAAATCGATTAATTTAGAGATTGGGTCACAAACTATTGACCCCAGACACAATCGGCCTACCTGGGGGTGTAATCGGATCCTTGTGGATTTTAGGTAGGAGATACACGGGTATTACATACCTGGTAATGTGTTTTTTCATGAGACATGACGGCACCACGAGAGAGGGGATCCGCCCATCAAGGACAGGAAACCTTCAAGATAAAAGGGGCGGCTCCTCTCTCCACATCAGTTGTTTTACAGAGTACGAGAGGAACTCCGCTGGTTAGTGTACACACAAATAATACATCCTATATGGTTCTATTCACCGATATCCCAGGGAGTGTATAATACAAATAATGCTAATAATGCACCCAACTAATGACGTGATCAAAAGGGTGGGAATATAAGGGTGCCGTCATGTCTCATGAAAAAACACATTACCAGGTATGTAATACCCGTGTTTTTCCATCATACATGACGGCACCACGAGAGAGTTACAGAGATTTGTATTCTCTTCTAGGGAGGGATCACTGCTTGTAACACTCTTCTCCCAAAAGTGAGATCAGAGGTAGCAGATAGGTCTAGTCTATAATGTTTAAAAAATGTAGACGGAGAGGACCAAGTGGCCGCCTTACAGATTTGGTCGATGGTAGCATCTGCTCTCTCCGCCCACGACGTCGCCATGGCCCTCGTGGAGTGGGCTTTCAGACCCTGTGGAACAACCCTGCCTACACTACTATACGCTAGAATAATGGCCTCTCTCACCCATCTAGCTATAGTCTGTTTTGAGGCTTTAAGGCCCTTCCTTGACCCCTGGAACGAAACAAATAAAGCCCTCTGTTTCCTCCAGGATTTAGTCACCTCTAGATACTGTAGGATACATCTCCTAACGTATAGGCAATGGAGTCTCTACTCTTTTTTGTTACTGGGATTGGGACAGAAAGAGGGTAGGGTTATATCCTGAGCTCTATGGAATCTCGATACCACTTTGGGGAGATATGCCGGATCTAATTTTAATACACCCCTATCGTCCATGACTTGTGTGTAAGGGGGGTCAGCTGACAACGCGTGTAAATCCCCCACCCTACGGGCCGACGTAAGTGCCACTAACAAAGCTGTTTTTAATGTTAGTATTTTATCAGAAGTTGTATTTAACGTCTCAAAGGGGCTTTCCGTCAGGGCAGTTAACACTAGATTTAGATCCCATGGTGGAGGAGTAGGAGATGGGACAGAGTCAGCTCTACTACAGCCTCGGATAAACCTCACCACCCACCTATTACTTGCCAGGTCACAGTTGAATAGGGCTGCTAAGGCTGAAATGTGTACTTTGAGGGTACTAACAGCTAACCCCAGATCTAAGCCCTTCTGCAGGAACTCCAGTATTGCCACTATCGGGACCTCCCCTTCCCGTATTGGCCCTGAGCTGGACAGGAATTTCTTCCATATCCTCCCATAGATCTTGGTCGTTACTGGTTTTCTGCTGCTGAGCAAGGTGGATATTAACCCAGCTGAGAACCCTTCTTTCTCTAGTAACGACCGCTCAAATGCCAGGCTGTCAAATGAAGCCCGGAGTTCTGCGGGTGGTTGAAGGGACCCGGAGTTAGAAGGTCCTGGTCTTCCGGGAGAACCCACGGGTCCGTCACTGACATCACTCTCAGCCAGTAAAACCACGGTCTTTTCGGCCAGAAGGGCGCTATCACGATCACTCTGGCCTTGTCTTCCCTGATCTTCCTCAGAACCACTGGGATTAGACATATCGGTGGGAAGGCATACAGGAGTCCAGACGTCCATTCTATGCTGAAGGCGTCTACTGCCAACGGCCTGTCTGTAGGGTCCAGGGAGCAGAACTTTTGGACTTTCTTGTTGACTTTTGAGGCAAAAAGGTCCACCCTGGGTTTTCCCCACATGTGCACTATCCGTTGAAAAACGGACTTTTTTAAGGACCATTCCCCTTGCCTCAAGTGGTTCCTGCTTAGAAAGCCTGCCTTTATGTTGTCCACACCTCGGATATGCAGGGCCGATAATGACAGGAAGTGCCTTTCGGCTAGAGACATGAGTCTTGTGGTTATGTGCATCAGTGCCCGAGAGCGGGTGCCTCCCTGGTGGTTCACGTATGCGACCGCTGTTCGGTTGTCCGATAGGACTCTCACATGATGCCCTGCCAAGTGTGGAAGTAATCTCTCTAGCGCCCTTTCTATTGCTAGGAGCTCCCACTCGTTTGAGGATAGATCTTTCTCCTCTTGAGCCCAGGGGTCTTGGACCCATAGTGTGTCTGAGTGAGCTCCCCATCCCCATGGACTGGCGTCCGTTGTGATTACCATGGAGGCTGTGAATGTCCAGGGAACTCCTCTGGGGGATGACTAGATGAGAGTGGGAGAGTGAGCTTCTGCTCTAACTGTCCCTGAAGTTCTCGGTCGTTCTGCAGCACACACCATTGCAGTTCTCTTGCATGGAACTGGGCCCATTTTACTGCCGGTATGCAGGAGGTTAAGGAGCCCAACACCGACATGGCCCTTCTTAAAGTCATTTCCGGTTTTTTTAATGTGGCCATAATCATCTGTTTGATTTTTTCTTCTTTTTCTACTGGGAGGCGACACTCCTGTGCCACGGAGTCTACCGTTATCCCCAGGAAATTCTGGATCATTGCCGGCTCTAGCTTGGACTTCTTGAGATTTAGTTGCCATCCCAGTGCCTGAAGAGTGTCCATCACTATCCTGACCTGCTCCGGACAGTGAGAAAAGTTCTTTCCCACTATCAGGAAGTCGTCCAAATAGGGAATTATTAGAGTGTCTTTTTCCCTGAGATGTGCTGTGACCTCCGCAATCAGCTTCGTAAATACGCGTGGGGCGGTTGCTATCACAAAGGGCAGAGCCCTGTACTGGAAGTGACGCAGCTGGGACCCCATCTGAACTGCCGCTCTGAGGAACTGACGATCTTGTTGTCTGATTGGGACGTGATAATAAGCATCCTTGAGGTCGAGGACGGACATGTAGCATTGGGGATAGAGAAGTTTCACCGCCGATTTTATGGTTTCATATCTTGAATGATGGTACTACAAGAAATTTGTTGAGGCCTTTTAGATTTATAATTGTCCTCCAAGAGTTGTCCGGTTTTTTTTATGAGAAAAAGAGGGGAATAAAATCCTTCCCTCCTTTCGTTTATAGGAACTTCTTCCAAGACGTGCTTGTCTAGGAGTGATGTTACTTCCCCCTCCAGACTGTCTTGCTTCTCTTGGGAGGACTGTACCGGGGTCTGCATATACCTTCTTGGAGGCCAGTGGTGAAACTTTAGTCTTAGGCCTGATCCTACGATCTGCCGGATCCATATGCTGGAGGAGATCCTCTCCCAGGCTGGAAGTGAGCGAGCCTCCCTCCCACCTGAGAAGGACCGTCACTGGGAGGGTTTTTTGGTGTCTCTGGGGGACTTGCCGAAATAGAAGCCCTTTCCTCCCCTGGGTCGCTTGTCCAGGTTGCTTCTGTCTCGGTCCCTGTACTGCTGTCTTCGGAATCTTTGGCCTCTCCGAAAGGGCTGAAACGGCTGTCTTGGAAAGTTCTTCTTTTTATCACCGGCCTTCTCCAGTACCTCATCTAATGCCGATCCGAACAGGAAGTTTCCCTCACAAGGCAAAGAACAAAGCTTCATTTTGGCCTGAGTGTCCCCTGGCCAGCATTTAAGCCATACGGCACGGCGTCCAGTGTTAGCTAACGCTGCTGATTTTGCTGCCAGCCTAGTAGAGTCTGCTGATGCTTCAGCCAGAAACATAGCCGTTGCCCTCATAGTTGGAAGTGACTCTAGAATAGCTTCCCTGGGAGCTTTTTGCTCCACCTGTTCCTCCAGGTTGTCTATCCAGATCTTAAGGGATCTGGCGACACAAGTGGCCGCGATAGCTGGCCTTAGTGCTCCCGCTGAGGCTTCCCAAGCTGTCTTCAGGGAACTGTCGACCTTCCTGTCCAGAGGTTCTTTTAGAGAACCTAGGTCCTCGAACGGCAGGGAGGACTTCCTGGCCACTTTTGAGACCGCCACATCGATTTTTGGGGCTCTGTCCCAAGATGAGGATGCTTCCTCTTCAAAGGGATACCTTCTTTTTAGGGAGGTAGTTATTTGGGACCTCTTTTCCGGCCTTTGCCATTCCCTTTTGATTAGTTCTTGAATTTGATCGTTAACAGGGAATGATCTCCGTTTCTTCTTTTGTAGGCCACTGAACATGAGTTCTTGGGCTGTCTTTTTGGCCTTCTCCTCTACGAGCCCCATGGTAGAGCGAACAGCTTTAATAAGTTTATCTGTAGCCTCTGCTGGAAAGGTGTCTTCCTCCTCAGAGCTACTATCAGAACAGCGGGCCGTATCAGAATCCTGCTCTGACCCCGAGGAATCCCTTTGGGATGCTATAGAGGGGCTGGATCTGTCCCTAGATCTGGCATCTGTGTCAGGTGTCTGTAATGCTCTTACGGACTTAGAGACTTCGGACTGGATCAGAGATCTTAGGCTGTCCGTAAAGGAGGGTGTTTCCTCCGCCACAGTCTGGTTAATACAGTCCTGACACAGTCTTTTACCCCAAGATGACATAAAAGGCTTTTTACATAAGGGACATTCTCTATTTTTAGTCTTCGCCTTATACTTTTTGGGGACCTCCTATACTCCACCCCGCAATGTATGTAAGAAAAGAGGGGAGAGACGGAGATAAGAGAAGAGAAAAGAACAGACATTAGCGTACTGGACTTTCTCGTAGTTCACTCACCACTCGGACGTTTTCAAAGTACGGGTACCGGATCCGGAGGTTGGCTGGTTTTCTCCGTGTCTCCCAATGAGAGTAGGGACCCCTCCTTGTTTCGCCGATCCGTCCGTATACTGTCCGAGCGGCTTTTGCTGCTGACATGGCGGTTCTGGCTCTTTTCGCTTGAGCGAGACCGCCTCTCCTGCACCTCTTGCTGTGGTATCAAATGCTCTGGCGAGAAACTCTCCATTATACACACCAGCACACAAGAGTAGTCACCTTCAGCCTGCCTGGCTTTAGTGACACATGGCAGCACTTCTAGCTCGTTTAAATAGAGTCCCTTTTTTTTTTTTTTTTTTTTAAAGGAACCACCTGGTTGATCCTGCCTTACTGGTCGCTTCAGTGATCAGGTGTACCATCGCACCTGTCATGAATGATTACCTGGCTGATCGTGCCTGCACCACTTCCGGTGCTCCTATGTGCAATCAATCACCTGGTTGATCCTGCCGTCGCTAGCGCAACGCCTGCGCTGTAAAAACATGCCCAAGCGCGCACCTGGCAACCACATCCGGTGCGCGCTTTAATATCCACCATTTACCTGGTTGATCCTGCCTCTGTCAGAGCAGCGCGCGCGCACCCGGCCTCACTACCGATGCACGCCGCTGTACTATGCTCCAGGCGCGCATCCGGTCACCACTTCCGGTGCGCGCCGCCTTTTTGGGTCCCCCCGGCGCCATGCTCCTGCACGAGGGTTCCCGCTGCCGCCGGCTTCAGCGCCTGTGCGCGCTTTACCTCCAGGCGCACACCCGGCTCTGCTTGCGGTGCGCGCCGAAGAATCTGTCCCCCCCTGCTGCGCACATACCTCCCCGGATACCTGGTGTCAGCTGGAGGGAGGCTTCCGGGAGTATCCACGCGTCAGGCAGCGCCTCTTCACTCACCAGACTCTACTTCAAACCTCTGCCTCAGGTACCGTCAAGGAGGAGGGGGAAGGGGGGAGACCTGCACTCGACAGGGAGGGCCACCAAACCTCCGAGGAGCTTACCTCGCCCGGGCACCGATGTGCCTCACAGGCTGCATGGCCACCTTTGGTCAACAGGGGGGGCACCATAAAGTGACCCCCATGGACAGGCAGGATTTCCGCTCGACAGGGGGGGAACGCGCCTGCGGCCCCCGTGGAGTATCTTCACCCGGGCGTTCGCCTCGCGGGCTGTGGCCATGCTTCGCTCAGGGAGGGCATGATATACATTGACCCCCGAGGCGACTACGGGTACCTGGTGACGGGTGCAGCAGACAGCGTCCGCCCAAATCCACCCGACCCAGGCCCCGGCATCCTCTTCTGTCTTCAGACGACTTCCATCTTGAGGGTTCCCCGTCAAGGACAGGAAACCAACTGATGTGGAGAGAGGAGCCGCCCCTTTTATCTTGAAGGTTTCCTGTCCTTGATGGGCGGATCCCCTCTCTCGTGGTGCCGTCATGTATGATGGAAAAATATACTTGCTACCATGGGATCCTCATTCCACAAGCCATCTCTCTGTTTGGATGTCAAGACACCTCCAGATACTGCCTCCTGGAGAAGATTAAATAGTTCGCCCCTAAAATTCGACAAAGGGTTGAATGTTAATTTTTTGTAACATACAGAATTTCTCAACTGCCTCAACATCTCTTTTTCGTAAGCCAATTTACACCATACCACTACATTGCCACCTTTATCAGATGGTTTGATGATTACCTCCTTTAGTCCTTTCAATTCTTTTAGGGCTTGTCTCTCGTCACGGTTAAGGTTATCCCTCTTAATGGTTTCCGGGATGGCTTCAACATCCTTCATAACCAGTTGAACAAATAAATCTATGGCAGGCACAGTACCAATCTGTGGGAAATTTGTAGACTTAGGAAGCAAATACTTTGGGTACTGTTTAGAAGTAGTTGCCTCCTCAGCAAGCTCCTCTAAAATCTGGAGTACTTCCGCTTCTGTTTCTATAGGGGATGAAGTCACAGAAGATTGTTGACAATATAGTCTCCTAAAAAACATTTTGCGTGCAAACAATTGCAAATCTTTCAAGATAGAAAAGTGGTCGGGGGCAGAAGACAGGGAAAAGGACAACCCTTTACTCAAAACCGCCACCTGAGCCTTAGATAAGACTATGTCCGAGAGATTAATTACCTTCATAAGGTTTCTCTGTGGTTCATCATCTCCATCATCCAAGTTAGCATTTGCCCTCTTCCTAGTGTTGTATCTCCGGGATCGATCCTCCCTTCGCCTTTGGTTGTACCGTATATAGTTCTGTTCACCCGCAACGTTAGAGGACATAGATGTACCGGCACTGGATGTACTCACTACTTCAGATGTAGCTCCTCCTATGTCCTGCATAGCGGAATGTGTCCATCTATAGACTTTATTCTCATATTTATCTTGAAGATCCCGTTGAAATTTCTTATTCTTATTAGCGGATATATCTTTCTCCCATTCATCACAGGATGTATCGATCTCTTTCTTAAAATTATCAAACTCCTCTTGCATACACTCCCTTTGGAGCTTTTTATAAATCTCATCTATTTCCAAACCCAGATCGTTAATAGATTTACCGTTAATGTCTACAAGAATGGCCATAAACGTTAGGGAACATGTGTGACAGGCTGCCTCCCAACGGGTTCTCAAAGCTACATCATTGACGGGAAAGGAGGGAAAGATCTGTACCCGCAGACCTCTCGGGATTACTTGTGGGGATTTCTGCTGTTGTGGCACATCAGTGGCTCTTCAACTGTGACATGGCGTCCACAATCTATTCCAGCCAAATTTGAGGTCCATTTCAAAAGACTGACCGTCACATCCAAACATAGACTAAGTGTGAACAGGTGCTGAACCTAGAGTCGCCAACTCATATATAGTCAAATTAATAAGGCAGCACACTGCAGCGCTAAAACATGCAAACATGAAAATTGAACTGCATTACTGCACTAGAAATATGAAAAATGAGAGCGTTTAGCGCATAAAAATGGCCAATTTTATGTGTACCTGGTAGCCACTTTACGGCATCTCTCTTATACCAGGTCCTAAACTTGCCTTTCCTCACTGAGAATAAATGTCTCCATCTGAATGGATACCTGTGAAACCTCATAGACTAAAATTCTCTCTCTCTATGGAGGGGTAATGGACCTGCTGTAATTAAAACACCTGTGACTAGGAGACGGAGTGCTCAGTCAAAAGGCTAAAGAATACATTTCAAAAGACTGACCGTCACATCCAAACATAGACTAAGTGTGAACAGGTGCTGAACCTAGAGTTCACACTTAGTCTATGTTTGGATGTGACGGTCAGTCTTTTGAAATGTATTCTTTAGCCTTTTGACTGAGCACTCCTCCTCCTAGTCACAGGTGTTTTAATACAGCAGGTCCATTACCCCTCCATAGAGAGAATTTTAGTCTAAGAAGAGGTTTCACAGGTATCCATTCAGATGGAGACATTTATTCTCAGCGAGGAAAGGCAAGTTTAGGACCTGGTATAAGAGAGATGCCGTAAAGTGGCTACCAGGTACACATAAAATTGGCCATTTTTATGCGCTAAACACTCTCATTTTTCATATTTCTAGTGCAGTAATGCAGTTCAATTTTCATGTTTGCATGTTTTAGCGCTGCAGTGTGCTGCCTTATTAATTTGACTAAATTTGAGGTCCAGGCGCTCCTTCCATTCCGAGCTCTGCCGTGTGTCCAAACAATAGTTTTCCACCACATACAAGGTATCTGCGTACTCAAATTGCACAACAAATTGTATGGCACATTTTCTCCTGTTACCCTTGTTAAAATGAAATTATTTTTTTTGTGGGAAAAATGTATTCCTTGAGGTGTGTAGTATCCAAAATGGAGACACTTGAGCGGGTTATTCAATGTTCTGGCACATAATAATAATCTTTATATAGCGCCAACATATTCCGCAGCGCTTTACAATTCAGCAGTTCATATACAAGTCATAAGTAACATTCAAAGTAATAGGCTATGTGCACACGGTGCAGATTTTGCTGCGGATCCGCAGCAGTTTCCCATGAGTTTACAGTTCAATGTAAACCTATGGGAAACCGAAAACGCTGTGCACATGCTGCAGAAAAATCCACGCGGGAACGCAGCGGTTTACAATCCGCAGCATGTCACTTCTTTTGTGCAGAATCGCGGCGGTTCTGCACACATAGGAATGCATTGATCTGCTTACTTCCCGCATGGGGCTATTCCCAGCATGCGGGAAGTAAACGGATCATGTGCGGATGCTACCCGGGGTGGAGGAGAGGAGACTCTCCTCCAGGCCCTGGGAACCATATTTGAGTTAAAAAAAAAAAAAAAAAAAAAAAAAAGAATTAAAATAAAAAAGAATGATATACTCACCTCTCAGCGCTGCACACGGCCGTCTGGTCTCAGGGTTGCTATGCGAGCAGGGCCTGCGATGATGTCGCAGTCACATGACCGTGACGTCACGAAGGTATTTCTCGCATAGCATCTTTGGAACCGGACCACCGCGTGCAGCCCCGAGGAGATTGGGACGTCGGAGAGTGAGTATAACCATTTTTTAAATTATCTTTAAAGGGAACCTGTCACCCCGTTTTTTGAGATTGAGCTATAAATACTGTTAAATAGGGCCTGCGCTGTGTGTTCCTATAGTGTATGTAGTGTATGTAGTGTACCCCGATTCCCCATGTATGCTGAGAAATAACTTACCAAAGTCGCCATTTTTATCAGTCTCTGTCAGTTATGTGTCTCCTGTAGTAATAAGGGTCATCTCCACTTTAAAGTGCCTGGGATTTATGTAACAGTTGCATTAGATCAGAAGAAATATATGGTACGGGTGTGTGATTTCTAGCAGTCTCCGAAGACCCATCTCCCAGAGTGTTTGTTTTCTTATACCCAAAAAGCATCTTCAGGCGTTTACATTAATATTTTCAATCATGGTATTTTAACATAACGCAAGAAGAAATTATCTTGAAATCACACAGTAAATGATTAAAATAAGTAACATACTAACAATGTATGAATTATCGATTTTAAAGGGAACCTGTCACCCCGTTTTTTGAGATTGAGCTATAAATACTGTTAAATAGGGCCTGCGCTGTGTGTTCCTATAGTGTATGTAGTGTACCCCGATTCCCCACCTATGCTGAGAAATAACTTACCAAAGTCGCCGTTTTCGCCTGTCAATCAGGCTGGTCAGGTCGGGAGGGCGTGGTGACATCGCTGGTTCTTCCTCAGCTTTACGTTGGTGGCGTAGTGGCGTAGTGGTGAACAAGCAGCGCGCGATCTGCGCTGTCATCCCTTTCGTCGGTGGGGGCGGCCATCTTCCTGGGGCCGCGCGTGCGCAGATCGAGTGCTCTGCTGCACGGGGCTTCAGGAAAATGGCCGCGGGATGCCGCGCGTGCGCATTAGAGATCGCGGCGGCCATTTTCCCAAAGCCGAGTTTGCATCTCGGCTTTGGGAAAATGGCCCCCGCGATCTCTAATGCGCACGCGCGGCATCCCGCGGCCATTTTCCTGAAGCCCCGTGCAGCAGAGCACTCGATCTGCGCACGCGCGGCCCCAGGAAGATGGCCGCCCCCACCGACGAAAGGGATGACAGCGCAGATCGCGCGCTGTGTCTTCACCACTACGCCACTACGCCACCAACGTAAAGCTGAGGAAGAACCAGCGATGTCACCACGCCCTCCCGACCTGACCAGCCTGATTGACAGGCGAAAACGGCGACTTTGGTAAGTTATTTCTCAGCATACATGGGGAATCGGGGTACACTACATACACTATAGGAACACACAGCGCAGGCCCTATTTAACAGTATTTATAGCTCAATCTCAAAAAACGGGGTGACAGGTTCCCTTTAACATTACTATTGATGCTGCATATGCAGCATCAATAGTAAAACAAGTGCAGGAGTAACACCCGCAGCGGAAACCGCAAGACAAACCGTGATAAATCTGCAGGGATAACCGCAGCGGTTTTGCCCTGCAGATTTATCAAATCCGCTGCGGGAGAACCCGCAGAGGACCCGACCCTACGTGTGCACATAGCCATACAATAATTGAAGCAAAATAATGACAACTCTGCGATAACAGCTTACAATCTACAATGAGGTAGGGGAGACACAAAATACGGGTTTATTTACAATGATGGTCCAGCCATCTTGAGGGAATGAGGATGGATAAAGGCTGCATGAGGTAGTCATGTGTGAAAGAAAAAAACAGCTCACCTATAGCAGCACGGAACTCGTGTGGTCTCACGTGCATTCAATAAAAGGTCCGATCCAGCTTCCAAAAATATTCAAGATTTATTAAATTATTTGGTTTAAAAAAAGTCATGGTGAAATAGTCCATAACACAGAAGTAGCTGTTTCAGGTGTTGTGGTCCCTTAAAAAAAAATCTATAGCTGAAGATTTCATTGTGAACTACTGTAGGTACGCAATGAGTAAGGACATTGTCAGAAACGCGTATGCTATTCCACATTAAAAAAAAAAAAACAACAACGGATCTTCAGTAAAGATGTTATTTTAACCCCTTTCTACCATTGGATGTACTATTCCGTCCATATGACCCGGGCCCTAATTTCCATGGATGGAATAGTATGTCCAACGCGATCAGCCACGCTAACAGGGGGAGCGCGGCCTATCGCGGCCGGGTGTCAGCTGATTATCACAGCTGACATCCGGCACTATGCGATCAAACAAGATCACAGCATTCCTGTGGCATAGAGAAGCATCGTGCAGGGAGGGGGCTCCCTGCGTGCTTCCCTGAGACCCTCTGAACAACGCGATGTGATCGCGTTGTTCCGAGGGTTTCCTCAATTCTGCAGGCCCCCGGATCCAAGATGGCTGCAGGGTCCTTCCGGGTCCTGCAGGGAGGTGGCTTGTCAGTGCCTGCTGAGCCTCCTGCACACTGATCTGACACAGTGCTCTGGAAAGTGTCATATCAGCGGTCTGACATACATACACATATATATATATATATATATATATATATATATATACACACATACATATATATATATATATATATATATATATATATATATATATATATATATATATTGTTCCAATAAATACATTTAAAAAACTAAAAAAGTACGCATATTTAGTATCGCCGTGTCCGTAATGACCCGACCTATCAAACTGTCCCACTAGTTAACCCATTCAGTGAACACCGTAAAAAAAAAAAGAGGAAAAAAAACAATGCTTTACCTTCATAGTGCCAAACAAAAAGTGGAATAACACGCAATCAAAATAGTTTTTATTGTATAAAAGCGCCAAAACATAAAAAAAAGATATAAGTGAGGTATCGCTGTAATCGTACTAACCCAAAGAATAAAACTGCTTTATCAATTTTACCAAACGCGGAACGGTATAAACGCTCCCCCCTAAAAGAAATTCTGGAATTGCTGGTTTTTGTTCATTCTGCCTCACAAAAATCGGAATAAAAAGCGATCAAAAAATGTCATGTGCCCGAAAATGTTACCAATAAAAACCATCAACTCGTCCTGCAAAAACAAGACCATGACTCCGTGGACTCCATGACTCTGTGGACCAAAATATGGAAAAATTATAGCTCTCAAAATATGGTGATGCCAAAACTATTTTTTGCTACAAAAAGTGTGTTTTAGTGTGTGACGGCTGCCAAACATAAAAACCCGCTATAAATAGTAAATCAAAACCCCTTTATCACTCCCTTAGTTAGGGAAAAATAATAAAATAAAAAGAGTATTTATTTCTATTTTCCTGTTATGGTTGGGGCTAAAGTTAGGGTTAGGGTTTGAGTTGGGGTTAGGGTTTGGATTACGTTTACGGTTGGGGTCAGAATTAGGGTTAGGGGTGTGTCAGGGATAGGGTGTGGTTAGGGTTGGAATTAGGGTTAGGGGTGGGGGTGTGGCTAGGGTTATGGTTGAGATTGGGGTTAGGGTTGGGATTAGGGTTAGTTAGGATTGGGGGGTTTCCATTGTTTAAGCACATCAGGGGCTCTCCAAACGTGACATGGCGTCCGATCTCAATTCCAGAAAATTCTGCTTTGAAAAAGTAAAACGGTGCTCCTTCCCTTCTGAGCCCCTAAGTATGCCCAAGCAGTAGTTTTCTCCCACATGTTGGGTATCAGCGTACTCAGGACAAATTGGACAACAACTTTTGGGATCCAACTTTTCCTGTTACCCTTGGGAAAATACAAAACTGGGGGCTAAAAAATCATTTTTATTTTCACGGCTCTGCGTTATAAACTGTAGTGAAACACTTGGGGGTTCAAAGTTCTCACAACACATCTAGATAAGTTCCCTGGGGGGGTCTAGTTTCCAATATGGGGTCACTTGTGGGGGTTTCTACTGTTTAGGTACATCAGGGGCTCTGCAAATGCAACAGGACGCTCACAGACCATTCCATCAAAGTCTGCATTCCAAAACAGCGCTCCTTCCCTTCCAAGCTCTGCCATGCGAACAAACGGTGGTTCCCCCCACATATGGGGTATCAGTGTACTCAGTCAGGAGAAATTGCACAACAACTTTTGGGGTCCAATTTCTTTTGTTACCCTTGAGAAAACAATTTGGGGCGAAAAGATCATTTTTTGTAAAAAAAAAAAAAATATGATTTTTTATTTTTACTGCTCTACATTATAAACCTCTGTGAAGCATTTGGGGGCTCAAAGTGCTCACCACACATCTAGATAAGTTCCTTAGGGGGTCTACTTTCCAAAATGGTGTCACTTGTGGGGGGTTTCCACCGTTTAGGCACATCAGGGGCTCTCCAAACGCGACATGGCGTCCTATCTGAATTAGAGCCAATTTTGCATTGAAAAGTCAAATGGCGCTCCTCCCCTTCAGAGCTCTGCCATGCGCCCACACAGTGGTTTACCCTCACATATGGGGTATCGGCGTACTTGGGACAAATTGTACAACTTTTGGGGTCCAATTTCTCCTGTTACGCTGTGTGCACATGTAGCGTTTTTTTTCGCTATAAAACCGCTATAAAACCATGAAAAAAACGCTCACATTAAGCATCCTATTTAATAGAACGCAGTCCGCATTTTTTGTGCACATGCTGCATTTTTTTCCTGAGCGGATTCGCATTCCAGAAAAAAACGCAGCATGTTCATTAAATTTGCGGAATCGCGGGGATTCTGCACACCTAGGAATGCATTGATCTGCTTACTTCCCGCATGGGGCTATGCCCACCATGCGGGAAGTAAGCAGATCATGTGCGGTTGGTACCCAGGGTGGAGGAGAGGAGACTCTCCTCCATGGACTGGGCACCATATAATTGTTAAAAATAAAGAATTAAAATAAAAAAATCGTGATATACTCACCTTCGATGGCCCCCGGAGTCTTCCTGCCCCTCAGCGCTGCACACGGCCGCTTCCGTTCCTGTAGATGGTGTGTGAAGGACCTGCGATGTTGTGGTCACGTGACCGCGACATCATCGAAGGTCCTGCGCACACACACCATCTATAGGAACGGAAGCCGCTGAGGAGATCGGCTGTTTGCGGTAGGTGTGAGTATAACCATTTTTTTTTTTTTTTTAATTATTTTTAACATTCTATCTTTTACTATTGCTGCAGCATAGGCTGCATCAATAGTAAAAAGTTGGTCACACTTGTCAAACACTGTTTGACAAGTGTGACCAACCTGTCAATCAGTTTTCCAAGTGATGCTACAGATCGCTTGGAAAACGCTAGCATTCTGCAAGCTAATTATGCTTGCAAAACACTAGTTTTCTGCGGGAATATGCATGCCAATTCCGCATGCGATATACCTGCGGCAGGAGGCGCAGAATTGCCGCGGAAATTTCCGCGGCAATTCTGCAACGTGTGCACTTAGCCTTACCATTGGTAAAATAAAACAAATTAGATCTGAAGTAATTTTTCTGTGAAAAAAAAGTTAAATGTTCATTTTCTTTTAAACATTCCAAAAATTCCCATGAAGCACCTGAAGGGTTAATAAACTTAAATGTGGTTTTGAGCACCTTGAGGGGTGCAGTTTTTAGAATGTTGTCACTTTTGGGTATTTTCTATCATATAGACCCCTCAAAGTGACTTCAAATGTGATGTGGTCCCTAAAAAAAAATATGGTGTTGTAAAAATGAGAAATCGCTGGTCAACTTTTAACCCTTAGGCCACATTCACACGTTGCATCCTGTCCTGCGGGTTCTCCCGCAGCGGATGTGATAAATCTGCAGGGCAAACGCGCTGCGGTTATCCCTGCAGATTTATCGCGGTTTGTCCTGCGGGTTCCGCTGTGGGATTTTACTCCTACTATTGATGCTGCATATGCAGCAATATGCAGTATCAATAGTAATGTTAAAAATAATAATTATATACTTACCCTCTGACGTCCCGATCTCCTCGGCGCTGCAGGCGGCGGTCCGGTTCCAAAGATGCTGTGCGACCAGGACCTTCGTGACGTCACGGTCATGTGACCGCGACGTCACCGCAGGTCCTGGTCGCATAGCAAACCTGAGACCGGACGGCCGCGTGCAGCGCTGAGACTTCAGAGGTGAGTATAGCATTATTTTTTATTTTAATTTTTTTTTTTTTACTCAAATATGGTTCCCGGGGCCTGGAGGAGAGTCTCCTCTCCTCCACCCCGGGTATAACCCGCACATTATCCGCTTACTTCCCGCATGGTGTGCACAGCCCCATGTGGGAAGTAAGCGGATCAATGCATTTCTATGGGTGCAGAATCGCTGCGATTCTGCACAAAGAAGTGACATGCTCCTTTTTTTCCGCAGCAATTCCACGCGTCTTTTTCCGTGATTTTCCGCAATGTGGGCACAGCGGTTTTTGTTTTCCATAGGGTAACATTGTACTGTACCCTGCATGGAAAACTGCTGCGGACCTGCAGCGGCAAAATCGCGGCGGTTCCGCGGTAAAAAACGCATAGTGTGGGGGGCGTGGCTATGTAGTGAAGGAGAGAGGACGCACTGTGAGAGAGCTCCCAAATCCTCTTTAATATCCTGCATCAAGACCCCTGTATACGGTGATATACTCACCACCGCTGGACCCCCTTGACCTCAGGCGACTCTCCGGGACCCTGTCGGGGATTGCTGTGACCGGGGAGCCGCGGAGATTGAAGATCTCGGGACGGACCTGCGGCTGGGAAGCGGCCATCTTGGGCAGAGCACGCTTTGCTGGAGGAGACGCGGTGTTGCTCTGGGTCGGGACGGGACCCCACTCTGATCCCCAGGCGGTTGCTGACGCCTGCGGTAGGTGCTGTAGATCTGTGGTGCACCGGGTGAGTGAGAGACTGGGACGGAAGCGGTGCCTGTGTGGAGCGGCTGTCACCCTCAGAGCGCACGCTTCGGCAGTTGAAGACGCGGCGCCATTTTAACATCTCTGCAGCGCTGTAGAGGTGGGGGAGCGAGCATATATCCTGGACATACTGGGAGAACGCGCGGTGTGTGCCCTGGAAAATTGGGCCCTGCGCTCCTCATATCTGAGACACTCCACTTATCGGTGCCATTATTCCTGAGGGCTTTGGATCCCTCTTTTGGCTGCTGACACTGCAGGCACAGTGAACCTTCCCTGGTGCACGGCACCCTAGTGGAACTTTGAGACTGTCCCATTTATAACTTTTCAGTTCGCTGCGGACACCGCCCTGTGATAGCTCTGCTGGGCTTATATATATTTATATATATATTGTGACTCTGACCTTGCTAATTATGCAGCGCACTAAAGGCTCAGGGGCAGCTGACAAACTGAAGGAATTTGCCAGAATTGATCCCTCTGATAACACACGTAATCTTAGAAATAACTCCTCTCAAGTGCAACGCAAAAATCGTCCCTCTGATGGTACTGAGGGAGGTGAACAGGAGGAACTGACGCTTAAACAAGCGTCGGACAAGTTAATGCAAGCCATTTCCCTAACCAGAACATCTCTCACCGAAAAGATAGAGGATGTACACACTGAGGTGGGGCGCCTCCGTCAAGACATGCAGACTATGAAGGGACGCATTACAGAAGTGGAGACGAGGGTATCAAATGTAGAAGATACCATCACACCCATGGAGGCCAAGTTGACAAAAGTAGCTGGCTCTATAAATGCCTGGAAACAAAAGGCAGATGACTTAGAAAACAGATTACGCCGGAATAATATCCGTATTATTGGACTGCCGGAGCGCTCAGAGGGTCAACAACCTGAGGTATTCCTAGAGGGGTGGCTCAAATCTTCTTTGGGAGATGAATTTTCATCGACGTTTGCTGTGGAAAGAGCCCATCGAGTACCCACAAAACCTCTTCCTCCCGGGGCCCCACCTAGACCTTTTCTGGCACGGATCCTCAATTGCAAGGATAGAGATACTATTTTACGTCTGGCGCGACAGAAAAGCCCCATTAAATTCGATAATGCTGTAATCTCGATCTTCCCGGATTTTTCTGTGGAACTTCAAAAGCAAAGGGCCAGATTTATGGAGATTAAGAAGCAACTCAGGGACAGAAATATCATCTATTCAATGATCTTCCCGGCCCGGCTCCGTGTTGTCTATAAGGGTTCTTCTGTGTTCTTCACGGATCCAGCGGAGGTGACCGAATGGTTACGATCTCATGGGGAGTCTTGAGTAAAGGAATCCTGAATATATCTAGTCAAGTAGAATTCTTTGGATTACTAAATAAGGAGCTCTCTCTGGAGAAGTCCAGATTACCAACTATACCGGACGCTGAATCCAGCGGGGGTATCCCCTTACTTCTTTAACAATGGGAACACAGAACGTTGCTCCTATACTGTTTGGTTCTTGTTCAATTTTTCTTCTTTTATTGGTTTTTTCTGTTATTTAAGTAGAAACTGCCGCCGACAATGCTCTTGCTTCCTATGTACCACCCTTGACCTTTGCCTGAGTAATAGCATGTATCATATGTGGATAAGTAAACATGGGGTCTGAAATAGTATGTATGACATGGAATGTACGAGGTATTAAATCCCCCCGAAAGAAAATTAAGGTTTTTTCGCAAATCAGGCACCACCACCCCCATATCATAGCCCTAGTAGAGACTCATCTGACCAGAGATACAGCTCGATGTGTACAGAAGCCGTGGGTACAATGGTACATACATGCTTTCCATACCAGTTACTCGAGAGGAGTTTCATTGTTAATACATAGAGATGTTAGATGGGAAGCTAAGGAGGCTCGAAGGGACCCTGATGGCCGATTTGTTTTTGTGCATGCTCTAATTAATTCTAGCGAATATGTGATTTTATGTGTCTATAAACCTCCCCCAGCTAGCATGTCAGTCCTCCGGATGGCAATGAGCTTTGCTCTAAATTATCCGGACGCACAAGTCATTTGTATGGGAGACTTTAATTTAGTCATGGATAATAGCCTTGATAAATTGAGATTGGATGATGGGAGATCCAGGGAGCCCCCCTCTTCGGCCCCGACCCAACTGGCATCATTTATAGAGGGTAGTGGATGGCTTGATCTATGGCGGGTACGTCACCCTGGAGTGCGGGGGTATACCTGTCACTCATCTACTAGACAATCTCTATCCCGCATAGATTACATATTCGGTTCTAGTGGGCTGGCGACGTGGGTGGATAGCGTGGAACACGGTAACAGGGGGATATCGGACCATAGCCCGATTATACTTAAACTCAAATTTGGACAACCAAGGAGTGGCATGGCCTGGAAGCTGAACCCCTTTTGGCTAAAACTAATAGATAATAACGACAGAACAGAGGATCAGTTAAATTGTTTCATATCGTCTCACCCAGAGCCCCAGAACACTAATTTATTCTGGGATACCCTCAAAGCATACTTGAGGGGATGTTTGTCCTCCACAATTACATACATAAAAAGGGTGACCTTGAGGGAGGATGATGGGGTGGAACAGAGACTGAAAGATGCGGAGGCCGCATACATAGCTAACCAAACTAATGGCAATAGAATTGAATGGTTGACCTCACAGAGATCGTACACTCAACATATGGACACCAAATCTAAACGTAAGATGTTCTTTGCACGTCAGTCATACTTTGAATTGGGAAATCAAACCGGTAAATTTCTAGCCTATCTGGTACGTCAGCATAATACATCTAATACAGTATTGCAGATTCGTGCGCCAGACGGCTCATTAGTGTCCACGACAGAAGAAATACTTCAGTGTTTTTATGACTACTATGAATCATTATATAGCGCCAAAAGTGGCCTCGGCGTTTCACAATGTCTGGACTATTTATCAGATGTAATATTCCCCACGTTGAATCCCACTCAGCGAGAATTTATGGTTGCTGCATTCACATTGGAAGAGGTAGAATATGCCATAATGGACATGTCCTCTGGGAAAGCTCCTGGGCCGGACGGGTTTCCTGTTGAGCTATACAAGAGATATCGGGGTATACTAGCGCCACTCCTACTGAAAGTGTTCCAGGGCATATGGGAGGGAGGATGTATGCCTGACACTTTTTATGAGGCAAATATTGTTATACTTAAAAAAGAGGGGAAGGACCTTCTGGAATGTGGCTCCTATCGGCCCATATCGTTAGTTAATGTAGATTATAAAATCTTCACTAAAATTCTGGCCATTAGACTGAATTCCATCATATTGGACCTCATTCATCCAGATCAGACTGCCTTTATGCCTGGTAAAAATACCTCTATTAACATTAGACGAGTTCAATCCATAATTCAATATAGTTCTTTGGTGTCAGATAACAATTGGGCAGTAGCATCCCTGGATGCGGCCAAGGCCTTCGATTCTCTTGAGTGGCCCTTCCTGTCAGCATGCCTACAGAGATATGGCTTTGGAGATAAATTTCTGAGGTGGATCAGTGTATTATATATGAAACCTAAGGCGCGCATAATTATAAATAATTCCATCTCTAAGTCCCTCTCATTATCTAGGGGAACCCGTCAGGGATGCCCCCTCTCGCCGGCTCTCTTTGCTCTCGCAATAGAGGCACTGGCATTACGTATGAGATCCTCTCCGGATATTAGGGGCATAGATATAGCGGGTCGGGTGGATACCATCGGCTTATATGCCGACGATATGGTAATATTCATGGATAAGACACAGGAAACACTGCCCAAAGTGATTGCTATTATAGACGTCTTTAGTAAATACTCTGGCCTGTATATAAACTGGGACAAATCTGCTCTGTTGCCTCTCTCTTGTGCCCCCATGCTAAATCTTGAAACTCTGTCCTCACTGCCAGTCGTATCCAATTTTAAGTACTTAGGCATCTATATGTCCCAAAGTAGCAATTATGATCTACAACTTAATATCTATCCATTGTTAGAACTAGTCAAATCCAAATTTGCATCATGGAGCAAACTCCCACTTTCTGTTGCGGGCCGTATCAACCTAATTAAAATGATTCTGCTTCCTAAACTCAGTTATTGTTTTCAACATAGCGCAGTACCAGTACCTAAGTTCCTCTTTACTAATTTAAACTCCCAAATAACTTCTTTTGTATGGGGAAAATCTAGGCCCAAACTTAAACTTTCTGTTTTGCAGAGACCTAAGCAGGGGGGTGGTGCAGCGTTGCCGGATTTCTTTCTATATTATCTAGCTGGGCAGGCTAAGACATTGGCTATGTGGATGCCTGGTGGTCATCTTCCTAATTCTGAACATCATCTGCTTCATTCTGCTCGGGTGGAATGTCCATTAAGTTTTCTGGAATCGGAGAGAATGACCACCCCTCATCCGTTGCCCATGCTTCGACTGGCAAGATTAATCTGGAGACAAATAAAAAAAGTTGTTGGATATACAGATATTATAGCTGAAATGCCCCTTTGGGAAAATAACTACTTTCCAATGCTGCTGGATCACCCGTCCACCGCTTTCTGGGTGATGCATGGTGTTACCTCGGTAGGGGATCTGCATGACCGGGGGACCTTTGTGTCCTTTGAACAGTTGCAGACTAAACATGATATTCCGAGATCCCAATTTTTTCGTTTTTTACAATTAAGGTCAGCTTTCCAGTCATATATGAGGGGGGTGGCTACAGGTCGCACAATCTCGTCTCTACCTCTAATAGGAATCCTCAAATCCCAGGGACCCCAGGGCCTCATTTCTTCTTTATATACCTACATGCTATCAGTGGGTGCGGAATCGGTTATAAGACTCATCAGGGGGAAATGGGAGAGACTCATCTCTGACGCACAGGAAGAAGAATGGGAGGAAATTTTAGAGTCCCCGATGAAGGTATCCCCGTCGGTTAATAACAGAATGACACAATTGTATATAATATACCAATCATATCTAACTCCCGTGCGGCTTTTTAAGATGGGTCGACTTCACTCTGCGGAGTGTCTGCGCTGTCACCTGCCAGATGCAGACTTTATTCACATGATGTGGAGCTGTCCAGTCATTCTTCAATATTGGAAAGAGGTAACCTCATTACTTTCCTCCATAGCATTGGCCCCTGTTCCTCTTGAGCCATTAATTTGTCTATTTGGGGTATGGGATGAGGAGACTTGGGGTCATCACATTGCAATCCTCTTACGGGAGTCACTTTTTATGGCAAGGAAGGTGGTGGCAATGCGGTGGATGGGGGGTTCGTGTCCCTCCCTTAGAGCCTGGATTGAGTTAGTAAATTCGATTATCCCGTACGAACGTACACTGTATCAAAATAGAGGATGCCCAGGTAAATTTGAGAAGATTTGGAGCGGCTGGAACTCCTCTCACCTAACTTTATAAATTAGCGGTTATTCGCTCTAGTGCAAAGTGTCAAATCTCTCTAGGTATCATGCAGAAGAGGGTGTAGGTTTATTGTTAGACGGCAGAAAGGTAGTTAGTAGGATATAGTTGTAGTTATGATTTAATAACTGTAAATTTTCATGACTCCACGTTAGATATGTACGGTTTGAACGGAGTAAAGGATATGTTGAATGCACATTGTGATACTCAGTTATGTATACAATGTATGTGCTCCATATTGAATGTAATACTAAGGAGTATAAATTTGTATATTGTGTTGTTTTTTTTTCAACATTATGGTTAATAAACGAATTTAAAAAAAAAAAAAAAAACGCATAGTGTGAACATAGCCTTATAGCTTCCTAACAAAAAAAAAAATTTTGTTTCCAAAATTGTGCTGATGTGAAGTAGACATGTGGGAAATGTTACTTATTAAGTATTTTGTGTGACATATCTCTGTGATTTAAGGGCATGAAAATTCAAAGTTGGAAAATTGCGAAATTTTCAAAATTTTCACCAAATTTCCATTTTTTTCACAAATAAATGTAAGGAATATCGAAGAAATTGTACCACTATCATGAAGTATGTCACAAGAAAACATTGTCAGAATTACCGGGATCCATTGGAAGTTTTCCAGAGCCCCTGATGTGCCTAAACAGCAGAAACCCCCAATTCTAACTGAAACCCTAACCCAAACACACCCCTAACCCTAACCACACCGCTAACCCCAACCACACCCCTAACACTAATTCCAACCCTAACCACACCCCTAACTTTAATCCCAACCATAACCCTAACCACACCTCTAACCCAGACACACCCCTAACCCTAATCCCAACCGTAAATGTAATCCAAACCCTAACCCTAGCCCCAACCCTAACCTTAACGGGAAAATGGAAATAAATACATTTTTTTTAATTTTTCCCTAACTAAGGGGGTGATGAAGGAGGGTTTGATTTACTATTTATAGCGGGTTTTCTAGCAGATTTTTATGACTGGCAGCCGTCACACACAAAGACGCTTTTTATTGCAAAAAATATTTTTTGCGTTACCACATTTTGAGAGCTATAATTTTTCCATATTTGAGTCCACAGAGTCATGTGAGGTCTTGTTTTTTGCAGGACGAGTTGATGTTTTTATTGGTAACATTTTCGGGCACGTGACATTTTTTGATCGCTTTTTATTCCGATTTTTGTGAGGCAGAATGACCAAAAACCAGCTATTCATGAATTTCTTCATGCCCCCTTCATGCGCGATGCTTCCCTATGCCCCCGGAACACTGTGATCATGTTTGATCAGTGTTTCAGGGTTTAATGTGCCAGAAGCGGTCCATGACCTGCGATAGCTGACACCCGGCCACACTCCCCCAGTGACTTACTATCCCGTCGGTGGGCATACGGGCCCACCCAACCTCGACGGGATAGTACGTCACATGTCAGAAAGGGGTTAAACACCATGATCCACTTGCAATTGTAACCTTGACTAGTAGGTGGAACTCAGGTTTTAGATGTATTGTTGCTAGGACACCTACAGTTCTCACTAACCCATAGATGGGGCTCATGAGCAAGATTCTAATCCTTGGTGCAATAAAACAGCTGTAATTCAAGCTTTAACCAGGAGATGGAGCTCAGACATAACCACATTTGACTTCTTCAGATGAGCTTAGAAGAAGCAAAGATGGCAAGCAGCATCTGAGAGGCTCTGCAGGCCAGCACTATAAGATCAATATCCAATGGGCATCCATTGACAGCACAGGGCCTGTCAGGAGGGAAAATAGAATTATTCTTACCGTTAATTCGGTTTCTAGGAACCTTCCACGACGGCATACGGAGGTTGCCTCTTTGCCCTAATGGGGAACAGGAAATGGAGAGGTTAAAAGGCCCTCCCACCTCCCTCTCACCAGTGACTTATAACTGAAAACCATAGCACCGGTTTACCTTGAATCCCAGATTTTAATCCAGGAGTATATAGGGAGGGAACTAGCGCCGTCGTGGAAGGTTCCTAGAAACCGAATTAACGGTAAGAATAATTCTATTTTCTCTAGTCACCTTCCACGACGGCATACGGTGGAATACCAACTAATTTTGGCGCTAGGGAGGGACAACGGCCTGGAGTACATTCCGGCCGAAGGCTAAATCCTTGTTGGACATTACGTCTAGTCTGTAATGTCTGGAGAAAGTATGCAACAAAGACCACGTGGCTGCCCTGCAGATTTGCTCTGATGATGCACCTGCTCTTTCTGCCCAAGAGACTGAGGTTGGTCTAGTCGAATGAGCCTTGATTCCCACTGGAGGAGTTTTATCTTGAGCGAGATATGCTTCTGCTATTGCTTTCTTTATCCAGTTGGCAATAGTGCTTTTTGCTACTTTCTTTCCTTTATTTTGTCCTGATGGATGGACAAACAGATTCTGATCAATTCTGTAAGAGCTGGTCTGCTCTAGGTAAAATAATACAATGCGTCTGACATCCAGAGTATGACATTTTTCTTCTTTTGGATTTGTTGGATTCTGGCAAAAAGAAGGTAAAATGATTTCCTGAGAGCGGTGGAAATCTGATACGACCTTTGGAAGAAAGGAGGGGTCAAGGCGCAGTATTATAGAGTCATCTCGGATAGACAAGTATGGTTCTCTCATTGAGAGAGCCTGTAATTCTCCTACCCTCCTTGCTGAGGTAATGGCCACTAGAAAAATTGTTTTATAAATCAGATTTTTCTGCGAGCAGGAGGATAATGGTTCAAAGGGTGCACCTGTAAGTCCTTGTAATACCAGATTCAGGTCCCATAAAGGTACTGTTATTTGTTTTTTTAGGATTCATCCTAGAGGCTGATATCACGAACCTCTTAATCCAGCGATGATTTGCCAGATCCTGGTCAAATATTGAACGGAGTGCGGAAACTTGGACTTTTAGGGTGCTCGGACTGAGGCCTATTTCTAAGCCTTTTTGCAAAAAATCTAGAATTTGCGACAGATTCGGATTAAAGGGATCTGGTACTTCGGGAAGACAAAAGGATGAGAATTTCTTCCAGATTTTATTATATATAGCAATGGTCACCGGTTTCCTTGATTTTTGAAGTGTGGAAACCACTGCTTCTGATAGTCCTTTGGCTCTCAACACCTGGGCTTCAGTAGCCATGCCGCCAGATTCCATTTGTGGACGTCTAGGAGATGTATTGGTCCTTGAGAAAGAAGGTTTTCTTCCATCGGAAACTGGAATGGCCCATCCACCTGTAAATCCACTATCAGGTTGTACCAACTCCTCTTTGGCCACAATGGGGCTACCAATATAGTTGGTGTTCGTTCTTCCCGAACTTTCTGCAAAACCTTTGCCAATATCGGAATTGGTGGAAACGCATAGGCCAGTCGAAAATTCCATTCCTGGGCCAATGCATCCACTCCTCTGGAGCCGTCTCTGGTGTTTAGGGAGAAGAAGGCTTTGACTTTCGCATTTTGCCGGGATGCAAAGAGGTCGATTTCTGGAAGACCCCATTTGTTCACCAGCATCTCGAAACTTTGGTTGCTCAAACACCATTCTCCAGGATGTATGTCTTGATGGCTTAGATAATCCGCCTGAGTGTTGGATGAGCCTTTCAGGTGAACTGCCGTCAGGGATAACAGATGTCTTTCTGCCCAGGAACATATTCTGGCAGATATGTTCTTCAGGTTGTTGTTTTTTGAACTGCCCTGATGTCTGAGGTGAGCCACCGTGGTCACATTGTCCGAATATATTCGGACATGATGTCCCTTGATAAGATGACCCCCCATCAGAAGGGCTTCTTCTGCAGCTTTTAGCTCTCTGTAGTTGGATGATTTCCTGCTCGTCGATTGGTCCCAGAGCCCTTGAAAAGGGGTGCGATTTATCATGGCCCCCCAGCCTCTTTTGCTGGCATCTGTTGTGACCGTAGTCAGAGGAACCTGAGTCCAACTGACTCCCTTTTGTAAATTTTTCGGAGTCATCCACCACGCCAGAGAGGCCTTGACACAGCCCGGTGTGTACAGTCTCCTGTTCAAAGAACTGGGCTGACCATTCCAATTCTGCATGATATGTGCCTGAAGAATCCTGGAATGGGCTTGGGCCCAGGGTACCGATTGGATGCAAGCGGTCATCGATCCTAGCAGAGACATGCCTTCTCTGATTGTAGGGGATCTGGTGTCTCTGAACATCTTGACTTTTGATAGTAGAGTCAGACGATGTTCCAATGGGAGGAAGGACATTTGTCTTGCAGAGTCCAGAAGAACTCCCAGGAATTTCCTGCATTTGGAGGGTCGTAGGTGAGATTTTTCTAAATTCGGCACCCATCCCAGAGATGTCAGAATATCGAGCGTCTTTGATACATGAGACTCCAGAGATTGTTTGGTGGGAGCCACTAACAAAAGGTCGTCTAGGTATGGCACTATACAGACGCCTTGCCTCCGGATGAAGGAGACTACTTCCCCCATTACTTTGGAAAATACTCTTGGAGCAGAGGAGATCCCAAACGGAAGGACGTTGAACTGATAGTGCTCTATCAGACGTCCCTTCTGCACTGCAAACTTGAGATACTGACGATGTCTCAGATGAATGGGGATGTGAAAGTATGCATCTTTCAAATCGATAGTGGCCATGTAGGAGTGCGGGCTTATCAAGGGAATCGCATTTTTCACCGATTCCATCTTGAATTTTCGGTATTTGACATGCCGGTTGAGGCCCTTCAGATTTATAATAATACGGGACTCGCCCGATGGTTTGGGAACCAGAAATAGACGAGAGTAGTGACCCCGATCCCTCTCTGATTCCGGAACCTGGGATATCACATTTGACATCTTTAGGGTCCTGAGACCCGACTCTAGAGTGGAAAAGTGCTCTAGCCACGCAGGTTGAAGCAATGTTGGCTTTGAGGGCTACCGAGGAGGTTTCCCCCGATTTTTTTTTTTTTAACAGACTTTCAATTTTTCTGTCCATCGGGTCTTTTAATTGAGACGAGTCTTCGAACGGAAGAGCCGTTCTCTTAGCCACTCTTGCCGCCTGTGAATCAACTTTCGGAACATCCCATTTGGTCAAATCTCCTTCTAAGGGGAATCTATGCTTCATCTCGGATGGAGTACTGAGACGTTTTTCAGGTAGTTCCCACTCTTGATCGATCATATCGGATATATTTGAGTGGATCGGGAACCCCACCCGTTTACCCTTGGATATACCGCCAAACATCTGGTCCTGTATGGACTGTGGCTCTGGCTCTTCCTCCAGCCCCATAGTACTGCGTACAGCAGCTACTAAATCCTCAACCCATTCTGAAGAGAAAAGATACTTCCTAACTTCAGAGGTTATAGGGGACGTAGGTTCCTCCCGTCTACCCGAGGATGAGGCATAGAAGTCTGATTCAGATTCAGAATCCTCCTCCTCCTGGATTTTCCTTTTTTTAGCTGGGGAGGGTGGCTGAGGTGGTGGGGGGGTAAAGGCCGCTAGGGAGGATTGCACCTCTTGTTTGACCAAAGAGCGTATTTCTTCTAGTAAAGAAGGTTGCTCTGCCCTGACAATCTTGTCAGTACAGGTCTTGCAGAGTTTTTTCTCCCAAGATGGTGGCAGCTTAATGTTACAGATGGCACACTTCTTTTGTGTAGTAGTTTTGGGGGTAGACTTTTCTCCCTGCAATGAGAGGGGAGAGAGAGTCATGCTAATAGTAATACCCCCAAATACTATCTAAGGACCCCTTGTCCCTGCGGCACTTACTGTGGCAGGGGCAGTGCTGGGCTCTGCAAGTGCAGGGCTGGTACTGCTCTCCATGATAGGACAGTCTTACCTGCGACGTCTTCTGGCAGGTTTTATGCTCTGTGGCATGTCCCAGTCCCCAGCGATTGTAAAATTCCTCCTCCCCTCCATGATCCAGGGTGGAGGACGCCGTCCTGCACGAGATACCGCCGGCGGAAGTGCCTCCAGGGCGCCCAGAAAAGACCGGAAGTGACGCGCGCGATCACTTCCGGGTCGCCAGCAGCATGTGGAGGAGAGGACACCGGAGAGCTCCAGGAGGACTCCGGATAGGAACGCTAGCCTGCTTTGCCCTCATGGGTGGGCGGGAAGGCTAGGACCAGGTCCCGAGGACACCGCAGCGCGGCGCGACGGGAGCAGCATAAGCGGGAAGGGGAGGTAAGAAACGACCCCATGCTGCCCGGTTTATAATTAGGCAGAGCCTGTGTAGCAGTAGTTACCGGCCACCACTGCATACGAAGTAAACCTCTCCTGTCCCATGGGGAACAGGAACGACACTGGTGAGAGGGAGGCAGGAGGGCCTTTTAACCTCTCCATTTCCTGTTCCCCATTAGGGCAAAGAGGCAACCTCCGTATGCCGTCGTGGAAGGTGACTAGAGAAATAACCCTTCACACTCCTCCAGCTCCAGTTAGGCAACCTCAGTAACACCCTCACCTGACAGGATTGAGACTTGTCAATTCCCCACAGTGCCTTTGCCTTACCTGCGAGACTCCCACTCTCCTTATCATAGACAAAGCTGTTGTGCGCCTGTTTCACCAACTGCCCCCGCTGTTTTAGCTTGGATACCAGCGTCACAATGGAAAACTATTGCAGTTTCTCCAAAAAGCACTGACCTCACTGCATTCTAGGCCGCTGGCCTCACCCTTTGGAGGCCAGACTGCTTCTAGTACTGAAACCGCCTCCTTTGTGGCTTCAAAGAGGAAACCACACCTTACTTTCAGACATACCAAGTAGTGTGGTTTGTCAAGATGTTGGTAGAGAACTATGAAAAAAGCCAGATTACTTACCGGTAATGCTCTTTTAATGAGGCCACGCCAGCACCCACATGAGAGAGAGGGATCCGCCCATAGGAACAGGAAACCTACAGAAATAAAAAGGGCAGATCCCCTCTTCTCAGCTGTTTTTCAGAGTACGAGAGGAACCGCTAGGTGTTAGCTTAAATACTTATTCACAATTTTTATATATTTGATCTTATTTACATATGTCCATCCGTGAGGGAACCATTATTCTATTCATAATATATCTGACTAGGGACGGTAGTGAGTGGGTGCTGTCGTGGACTCATTAAAAGAGCATTACCGGTAAGTAATCCAGCTTTTTACCCTTCCCCACCACAGCACCCACATGAGAGATTTGCAGAGAACCGTCACCTGGGTGTGATCACTGTGCTGAGGACAGCTCTACCAAAAGCAAAGTCAGATGAAGACAGGTCAAGCCTATAAATTATTGTAGAAAGTTGAAGGTGTTGACCAGGTTGCGGCCTTACATAGCCCGAGCAGAATGTGTCTTCATTCCTTCTGGAGGATTCTCGCTTTTTGCCGAGTAGGCCAGACAGACAAGGTAGCCTTTATGACCCCGTGACCTTGAAAAGATATAAACGGAGCCCTACTCTGTCTCCAGGACCGGGTCCTCTCTATGTAACTCAAGACTGCTCTCCTTACATGCAACATATGAAGCTTCTCTTCCTCTGGCCCTGATGGATTGTCATGAAAGGAAAGAAAGAAAATCTCCTATGAGATATAACTTGTCAGCTGACAGAATAGTACATCAGCTGGCAGATCCCCTGCTTTGAGGTGGGCTCCGGCGGTGAGCCCACCTCAAAGCCGCGACATGTCAGCTGTTTTGTACAGCTGACATGTGCGCGCAATGAGCGTGAGCGGAATCGCGATCCACCTGCGCCCATTAACTAGTTAAATGCCGCCATCAAGCGCTGACAGCGGCATTTAACTAGCGCTCCCGGCCGCGCAGTTGGAAGTACTCGCACCGCTGACCCCCGTCACATGAACGGGGGTCAGCAGTGCATTACCATAACAACCAGAGGTCTCCTTGAGACCTCTATGGTTGTTGATGGCCGATTGCTTTGAGCGCAACCCTGTGGTCGGCGTTCAAAGTACACCTGCATTTCTGCTACATAGAGGTGATCTGTACTTCACCTCGATGTAGCAGAGCCGATCGTGTAGTGTAGTGCATGCTTCTAGCCTCCTATGGAGGCTATTGAAGCATGCCAAAAATTAAAAAAAAAAAAGTGTTTAAAAATATAAAAAAAAAAAAAAAAAAAAATATATAAAAGTTCAAATCACCCCCCTTTCGCCCCAATCAAAATAAAACAAAAAAAAAACCAAAAAAAAAACCAAACATACACATTTGGTATCGCCACGTTCAGAATCGCCCGATCTATCAATAAAAACAAAGGATTAACCTGACCGCTAAATGACGTAGCGAGAAAAAAAAATTAAAAACGCCAAAATTACATTTTTTGGTCACAGCGACATTGCATTAAAATGCAATAATGGGCGATCAAAACAATGTATCTACACCAAAATGGTATCATTAAAAACGCCAGCTGGGCACGCAAAAAATAAGCCCTCACCTGACCCCAGATCACAAAAATTGGAGTCGCTACGGGTATCAGAAAATCGCGCAATTTTTTTTTTAGCAAATTTTGGAATTTTTTTTCACCACTTATATAAAAAAAATGACCTAGACATGTTAGGTGTCTATGAACTCGTAATTACCTGGAGAATCATAATGGCAGGTTGGCTTTTTTGCTAGGTTCACCAAATGCTAAAACTAAACAAAAAACAAGTGTGAGATTGCACTTTTTTTGCAATTTCATCACACTTGGATTTTCCCGTTTTCTGTTACATGGCATGGTAAAACCAATGGTACCGTTCAAAAGTACATCTCGTCCCGCAAAAAATAAGCCCTCACATGGCCATATTGACGGAAAAATAAAGAAGTTATGGCTCTGGGAAGGAGGGGAGCGAAAAACGAAGATGAAAAAACGGAAAAAGCTCCGGGGGTGAAGGGGTTAAGGAGGTATAAAGGATCTGGCTTGAGAGTTTTCCTATCCTGGAAAATTAATAGGAAGGAAGGGTCTACCGAAAGGGCCTGGATATCCCCAACTCTTCTGGCAGATGTTAAGGCCACTAATAGGGCTACCTTATATGAGATGTTTTTTAGAGGGATAAATTCTAATGGCTCGAAAGGGGGGCCAGCTAGGGCATGAAGGACCAGATTCAGGTCCCAAGGCGGTAAATGCGGGATATGGACTGAGGTACTTTCACATGCCTTAATGAATCGTGCCACCCATCTGTCTCCTGCTATATTGGCACCATAAAGGGCTCCTAAAGCAGACACCTGGACTCTTAATGTCTTGACTGATAGTCCCAGTTCTTGACCTTTCTGTAAAAAAAAAAAAAAAAAAAAAAAAAAAAAAAAAGAAGGATGGCCTTAAATTGAAATACCCCAGAGAAGGGTTCCATATAGTAGTCCAGAAACTTCCTCCAGACGCTGCCATATATTGTGGTTGTATATTCCTTCCTACTTAGCAGCAGTGTGTTGATAAGGTCATTAGAGAAGCCCCTTGATCTTTGTATCTGCCTCAAGTTCCAGCCGTCAAGTGGAGACCTTTCACTTGCAGTGACAGAATGGTCCTTGAGACAGTAGGTCCGGGTCTGCTGGAAGTATGCAGGGGTCGCATACTAACATGGCTCAGTCATGAGAACCAAGGTCTTTTCGGCCAGAAGGGTGCTATGAGAATCACCCTTGCTCTTTCCTCCCTTTTCTTCCTGATAACTAGCGGAATTAACATCAATCGGCAGAAAGGCGTATGCTAGGTCAAATTGCCAGAGAAATTTGAGAGAATCTACCATGTCTGGCCGATCCCATCTGTGTTTAGAGAAGCAAACTTCTGCACCTGTTTTCCCTGGACGCAAACAGATCTATTTGTGGAAGCCCCCATAATTCCTCTATTCTCCTGCATATGCAACCATTGAGAGTCCATTCTCCCTGATGTAGCTTGTGGCGACTGAAAAAGTCAGCCTCCGTATTTTCCTCACTTCTGATGTGAAGAGACAACAGGTTGACTTCTGCTAAGTCGAAAATATTTCTTGTTGTAGACAGACTTTTTGATCGCGTTCTGCTTTGATGATTTAAGTATGCGACCACCGACATTGTCTGATAAGATTCTTATATGAGATCATTGGAGCTGGGGAAGGAACAATTCAAAGCATGATTAACTGCTTTCAATTCCTTCCAACTGGAGGAATGTTATATCTCAGTGTTCCAGAGGCCTGGAGCTAGATTCTCCCCCAAATGGGCACCCCACCCGTCTGGACCAACGTCAGTGGTAATTATTTTAGAGTGTCTTATTGTCCATGGAACCCCTTCCCCCCCCGGACAGATTTTTATTTAACCACAAAGATAGGGAATCTAGTACCTCAGACAAGGTAATCTTTCTGTCTAAACGCCTGACAATTTTGCTTTGCATATAGAATCTTATGTTGTAAGGATCTAGTATGGTATTGAGTTCATTGGACTCCTGGAATACAGGAGGTGAGCGTGACCCCAAGAGGGACATGGCCTCTCTTAGGTACATGTGCGGCTGTCCTTTGCTCAACTAACTTTTGAGATTATGGTCAACTTTTTGGATTCTGGGAGAAGACACCTCTGACTTAGAGTCCAGGTGTAGTCCCAGGAAGGACTGGAGGGTTTCTGGAACCAGCCTGGATTTTTTTTTTTAAATTCACAATCCATCCTACTATCTGTAAAGATGAAATTGTATTAGACAGGCGCTCTTAACAGTGGGAGGCAGATTTTCCTATTACTAGGAAATCATCTAGATATGGCACAATTACTATATCCTGTTGACGTAGATAAGCCATCACCTCCAGCATAACTTGTGAACACGCGAGGAGCATTGCAATTTGGAAATGTCAGGTTTGACCGCCACTCTGAGGTACTTCTGGTGCTCAGCGTGAATAGGAAGATAATACGCATCCCTCAAGTCTAGTCCGGCCATAAATCATCTGGGGAACAACTGTTTGATAGTAGAGCTGATTGATTCTATCTAGCTTAACTCTAGCGCTGTCTCCTGCACGGTGTGTGGTACCCAGTCGGGACACGGACAGCATCCGTGTGCGGTACGTGTTTACACGGACCCATTGACTTTAATGGGTCCGTGTGATACGTGCGCTCCCACAAACACTGACATGTCTCCGTGTTTTTCAAACGGACACACGGTCTGTGAAAACACGCTGACATGTGCAGAGACACATTGATTTTAATGTGTCTACGTGAGTCAGTGTCTCCGGTACGTGAGGAAACTCATCTCACGTGCCAGAGCCACTGACGTGTGAAACCAGCCTAAAAGATTTGTATAGCAGAGCTTGCTCAGAGCACATCCACCCTCCTCCTTGCTGTGCAGGCAACATTCTCCCGATTACTCTAAGTTATGCTTTCACACTGCTTAACGGTACTAGAAACTTACTATTTTAGATTCTCACAATCATTGGATAGCAATTAAAGACAGACAATGTGGACATGGAGATTTAAGCTTGTTTATTTTAGATTTTCAATGTAATCCAATTTCAAACAAAAGCTAGATACAAATTGAAACCAGGTAAGCACTAGTATTAGCCAACGGGAGCAGGCCTATACAAGTTTAATCAAAAAAGGTACTGAAACCCTTTGCGCAAAGCCTTCTTTCAATACAATACAGTAGTCAACTTTATTTTCATTGCACAAAATAAAAAAAATATCCTTATCCAACTTGGCACGCTTTAACTTTCCATTACAGTTTGCAACTGCTTTATAACTTAGTTTCAAGAACCCACCATGGGTTTACTATTATAGAAGTATTACTTTACTCTAGAAAAAGTAATAACTGCCCAGATACCAGCAGGTTTATGCATCATTTCCTCCATCCAGAGCGTGTTTTCCACAGTGTTCCCAAGTACTTGACTTACATTAATATAGCCTAGAAGTCTGCAGTGGCTATATTAAATGTTAATGCACTCACAGTGGGAAATGCAGATTGTATGCAGCAACTGGGATAAGAGATCAAAACTGTCAAGTGCCTGAACACTTTGTCTCATTCCTGCAATAAGAACTAAGGTATGAAGGCAAATTCTGAAGTAGCAGGATTTCTTATAAATCTGTCCAAGGCCAGCCTTTATTTACTGCGGAAAATCCTTACTTAAATGAAGTGATTCAGATAGTGCTTTCATAGTTTGGTAAAGCAGTTACGCATACCTGTTACTTTCATGTTTCACCCAACTATAGTCTAACAAACTTTGTTAGGGGGATATGACCAGTGCAAATGGGAAGACCACAAAAACAAATAATACCTTGTGCTTTCTGATACATTTGATTCAGTGTGCCAAAGTCCCATCATTTCACATTTTACAAGGCTAAAGCATAGATGTTTCAGAACATCCCTTCTTTCACAAGGTCCATGCAAAAAAGGAAGTAAAAGAAAAAAAAAATTATTTCAGGTACTAAAGTGATGAAAAAAAAACAAACAAAAAGACAAAACAAAAAAATTATCCAGCATGACGGTTCACAACGTACAAGTGTTCGGAGCATGAGTCCATATTCTTGTTGAGATTGGATATGAACAAAAATTAACTGATCTTCCCAGTTTGACTGGTCACAACCTTACTCTGGCATGTATGGGCGAAGGTGATCCTCAATGGTGCCAACTGCCCAATGGGTGAGCTGTTCCTGTGGCAGGTAGAGGCAGATGCTGCATAGCTTGAGGATTGTGGCTTTGCTTTTAGGAGTCTGCAGAAATGAAAAACAGACCAAGTCGCTTTTTATATTGTACACCGAAAAACTTACAACTAAGGGCTTTTTCACACATCACTTGGCATGGCATGCGTGTCATCAGTTACTTCACAGAAAGATCACGAACCTATTACAAATTTTTTTTTCTTTTTTTGTAGGCCAAGTAGGCAGATCAAATTTAATATGTAAGATGGGAATTTTTTTCTGCAGATTGCAGAATATTTCAACAAAGTGAAATCCACAGAAATACAACATAAGCATGCAGCAGATCAATGTGGGATTTTTTTTTTTTTTTTTTACAGTAAAAAACAAACTTAAATGCAGTGCATTGAAAGTTTCTGCAGATATGATGTGCAATTTTCAAGTAATTCCAAGTTATAGTTACCGTTTAGGCTTGTGTGGCAGTGTGAGACTAACCTGCAAGTGCTGTTTGTCTACGAAGAGGAACACTGACTGGTTAGGATTGTTCAGAACAATTCCAGTCTTGTCTTTCCGGCTTAGTACATGCAGAAGATGTTTTTCATAATCACCATGATGAAATTCAAACTTTGCCTATAGAAGAAGAAGGAAAAAAAAAAAAAAAAAAAGTTTATGATCAAGACACCATCAGTACAAACTGGTAATCAGATCTTACCAAGGGTGTTTACATATGGCATTTTTGTAAAAATCTCATGCACATTTTTTGCTTGCATGTTAATTTCTTCAGATTTTCACCTATTCAATTGAATGCTGAACAAAAACCCAGCAAAACTGTGCGAGTTTTACACAGCAGTTTAGCTGCAGAAAAAAAAAAACCTGCCAAGATGCCACGTGTGAACATACCCTAAGGGTATGTGCGCACACTGTAGATTTCATGCGGATCTGCAGCTCTTTTTGCCCCACACAGAAATGCTGCAGATACGCAAGCGATTTACAGTACAATGCAAATCAATGGCAAAAAATAAAAATGCTGTGCTAATGGGGCGGAAAAATCCACATGGAAATCGCAGATTAAAAAAAAGGACCATGTCCATTCTTTTTGCAGATCTGCTGCGTTTCTGCACCAATTTCATAATAGAAATCCAGAGGTAAAAAAAAAAAAAAAAAAATCTGCAACATGTGCACATAACAAAAAAGGCGCAGATTCTAACAGTCAAATCGGCAATGTGTGCATATAGCCTATAGCTTCATATTTTCAAAGACAAGAATGTACAAACAGGATGCCAAGAAGTTTTTACCGTAAGGCTTAACTCCTATTCTGTAGTCACATGGCTGTATGAAATGGTGTTATACATACACACAAAATATACTTGCCAATACAGGCCTGTAGGGCTCCTCCGATCCCTTCCATCTTGAAAACAGAAGACAAACAATCTTCTCTATATCATTCCGAGGCCAAAGAATAAAGTCCATCTCTTGAGTACACCCAATTACATCCTATAAAATGCAGACAAGTGATTATATATATATATATATATGTGAATACAAAGAACATTTGGGGTTCTTACTGTAAAATCTCTATCGGCGCCTTCACTAGGGGACACAGGAAACCATAGGTATATACTGCTGCCACTAGGAGGTTAACATAATGCAATAAAAAGTTGGCTCCTTCTCAGGAGTATACACCCCCCGACTGGAGCCAAGCTGGTCAGTTAATGTTAAAGTAGGAGAAGCAACCTGACAAAGAACACAGACCAGTCCAATAAAATAGAAAACTAAGGTACCTAGCTGGGAAACTAGCGGACGCCAAGGGTCCCGAACCTTCCTCTGTCTGAATGAAGTAAAACGAAGCATGAAGAACTAACCTGCCAGTAGGCAGAAATTGAGAGAAACTTCAGATGGAAGAAGGCACAGGAGGAAAAAGTAAAGAGTCCTTCAGGAATGAAAGCTGCAAATTTGGCTTGAGACACCTAGTTCCAAATCCCAGAGATTGGGTTGACTAAAGTGCAAACTGGATTTAATGAAGGCCAAGCTCGAAGTCAATGTCAAACTCCCAAAGGGATGCTGGAAAAAAAAAAAAAAACAGCTTCCGCAACAGGAGGAAGAGGGGGCGTGCCTGCGACAGGAGGGAGAAAAAGCCAGGAAGGTGGCGCAGCTAACCACAGCAACTAGGCCACACAGAAGCCGGGGCCTAAAGTAAAAGGGGAGGCCAGTGAGACAGAAGGGGGAAGCATGGAGGCTAAAGAGAAAACACCTGTACCCATCTATAATCCTTATGTAAATCCCACACAGGGACATATGGACCAAAAGGTCTGATCTAAGCTCAGGATTAGTGATGAGCGAGTATACTCATTAATCGAGATTTCCCGAGCATGCTCGCGTGGTCTCCAAGTATTTCAGCGTGCTCGGAGATTTAGTTTGTTGACTCCCCAACAAACAGGCATTCCCCACATGTATTCAAGCTGTCTAGCAGCCACAAATCACGCAGCTGCATCAACAAACTAAATCTCCGAGCACGCCGAAGTATTTGGAGACCACCCGAGCATGCTTGTAACGAGTATAGTTGCTCATCACTACTCAGGATTACACAAAAAGACCCTCCTGAAGGGGCATACAGACTAAAAAAGGTCCACTTTAAATCAGAGGACAATCCTTATGAGAAAACAGAGGGCGGAGGGGGGCAAAACAAAACCTCATGATGGAATTTCATCTTCAGCTGAACTTCTTAACAGAGGTGCTGAGAGAAGAGAAAAGGATGTACCTCTCCATCCTGGTGATGTTAGGATCATCCGGAAACATCCAAGCCTCTTGGGGTTGAGGGACATCTATGCCTCCTGAAACAGACAGGCTCTGGTGGGCAAGTTGACATGAAACGGGGGCCAATATTTGGATCATCTAAACACTCATGTTAGGGGTTGAGGTCCTGCTGGCTAGACATACACGAGGATACGGGGTGGCAGTACACGACGTACTCTGTCTCTATGTGGGAGTACAGTGTGACTTCACACTGTATCCATCCGAAAAAGAAAACGACAAAAACTGAGGTAAATTTAGAATCTGATACTAAATATAGGTCTAGTAAAAGACCCAAGTCCACCTCCTACTGGTACGAAGCTAAAACTGACCAGCTTAGCTCCTGTCGGTGGGGTGTATACTTCTGAGGAACCAATTTTTTTTTTACTGCATAGTGTCAACCTCCTAGTGGCAGCAGCATACACCCATTGTTGCCTGTGTCCCCAATGAAGTGAGAGAAATGTAATTTAAATGTGCCTCACCTAGTAGACTGTAGCTTGGACAGTGAACAGATTGTTTAACATTGACCTTAGAAAATTAGTATATCCGAATTCAAGCATTTACATTTTACTCATGTGAATAATCAATAAGACGACAAAGGGAAATCCAGAAGCCAAGTGTGAAACTAGAAGACTAATTGCAGACAGGTTCAAATGGCAGTATGGCGCGCACACACACCAAAAAAAAAAAAATCAAGCCAGCCACACCCACTAACTGCAGGTATTATTTGTGTGCTTATCCACCTTCTACTGAACACAATATTCTGGGCCATAAAACAGGCATGTTGTGATTTTGCCACATGTGGACCTTCAGTTTGTGTAGGAAATTGCCTATGTGCACTAGTTTATAAGTGTGTGCAGTCCATAAATATGCTCGTCTGACTGAGCCCTTACCCTGCGCATTGACTGGTAGCGAGGTGCATGAAGCTGTACTACATCCTTCTGTAGAAGCTCAAGGGAACTCTCCAAGGAATAGCTGGAATCCCGCACGCCTTTCAGAATATTTTCTTCGTAGTTATTAGTCATAACTGGTATAACATCAGCAACTTCAAAGAGAGCCGACTTCTTTTTCTATTATAAAAAAGAAAAAAACAGCATGAGATGTAATAAGCGCATTCTTGTGAACTGGGTTCACAGCACAGGAGAAGCTACAGAAGAATTACAAAGCCACATTTTAGGTTTTCATAAAAACCATTTTGTTAAACCCAAGATATTAAGTTGCAAACTTCTTTTTTTTTTCTTTTCCAAGTAATCCCTAGAGTCAGGCGGACAACTTAGGCCATGATCATATCGCATATGAAAGCCATGTTTGAGAATGTGCTAAATGCATCAGATTCTAATCTTCTATTGGGGCTTAAAAAAAATTGTCATTTTGGCATATTCCGTGATGCATTGAAGGCAAAAACCTAAATTTGATATGCATGCACACCTTCACCTGCTGCAGTGAGATTAGAGATTATCTACATATAGGCGAGTGTTCTTTATAAACACACCAAGTACTACTATAGACTCAGATCACAGATCTTGTGCCAATTAAGGATACCCCACAACTTCACAGTCACCCTGGCAGTGATGTGCACGATGGGAGGAACTTATTGCAAGTTGTGTCAATGAGATTGCACAAGTCCTCTCGCCATTCTTTAACTGCATGATATTGATATTTTTGGCTAATGAATTCTCGATTATCACGAGATCACAAATTCCTGGAGACAAGATTGGATAGTCAATTCACAGGACTCCGTTTAGCATCCAGGTCGGTGGTACATGGTGGTTAGCAGGGAGGCCCACGAATCTCTTACCTGTGTCACATCGCACAAATGACGTGCCAGACCCGGCTAATCAAATGCAGAGCCAGGAACGTCAGAAGGCAAGAGATCTCAATGACTTCTATCTTCTAGCTCCTGAGTACCACTGACCTAAACCAGAGTCCACAAAATGATCCACTCATCTAGAGAGAAGATATTTTCTCTTTCATATACCTTGCTATAAAATGATATTGATTTATAAAGCACATTTACAAAGTAAAAACTTAAACATCTTTAAAGAAGTTGTCCACTACTTGGACAACTTCTCATACCCCTCGCTTAGCCCCGACAAAAAAAAAAAAAACTATACTCCCCTCCTGTGCCGTTCCCAGTGTTGGCACTAGTTCTCCTGGGGCTCCCGTGCTGTTGTGACTCCAGCTGGCGTCACTGTCCCAGTCTTCAGACAAATTGAACTTGAAGCATCTGGGCTGCAGATCTCAGACTTCTTCATGTTCGATTTATCCAGAGGCGGAGACTGTGACGTTGATTAGACACCAGCGTTACAACAGGAGCACTGGAGCCCCGAAGAGACCGAAGGCAGACACCGTGGGAACTGCACAGGAGGCGAGTATTGGCTTTATTATTTTACTGGGGCCAAACATCGATCAAGGTGTTATCCTGGTAGTGCACAACCCCTTTATGGGGAATTTCTGCCACTTTGAGATCGCTGACAAATCCTTAGCATAGGTCAGTATCAGATTAGAAGGGGATCCTCCACCTTCAACTGTAGTCACCTCCTGCAGATCAGCTCATAATTAGAATAGGTGCCGCTCAGCATTACACAGGAGCGTCCAAGCAGTTTTTCGGCACCGTGGTGTTCCAACACTGTACACCAGTTAGATCAGGCTTCTGCTGAGGTTTCAAACAGCTGATCAATTGGGATTCCTGGTTTGTGGTATTGAACTTTTTATTTGGTGCCAATTTTTAAGGCAGATTTTACCAAGGACTTGCAGGGCAATAAACAAAGCATCCTAGACATGGCTCCAGAGGAGCCTGTGAAAACACCATACAAATTAGCACTAATCCAACAAGGTTTTTCCTCAAACGCTAGAAAGCATTTCAAGAAAGTATTTTTTGCCTGCCCCACAGATCTCTGATAAGTGTGGAGAGATGTCAGTCCTGGACTAAGGACGGGGTCACACATGCGAGTCTCTCGCATCAATACCGGCACCATAGTGTGCGGCTGCATGTATTTCTATGCAGGTGAACGCTCCGATCCCGAGTATTGATATGAGAGTTTCTCGCGTCACACTCACAAGTGTGACTCCAGCCTAAGCAGGAGATTTAGAGTAAGACATACCTGAGCAATCGCTCAGCCAGGCTTTGATACATGTTCCTTGTTTGTTATGCCGCTTGAATCTTGAAGCCAGGTTCCTGTAAATATTTGGACTGTAATAAATGAAATACCAATAAGAAGTTAATTCAGTCTGTTCCTAGGCTGACAACCAATATGGCAGCCGTTATGGCACTGACAGCAGTTGTAGCTCATCTCTGCATGTGACAGATGTACCACTTATGCTACGCTCACATTTGCGTTGTCGGGCGCAACGTCGTCGACTGATACCGACACACGCGTCATGCACCCCCATCTTTAACATGGGGGGCCCATGGACATGCGCCGGTATGCGTTGTACGACGCATGCGTCATTTGGGTGCACTAGACAGGGCGCGTCCGACGCTACATGTAGCGTTTTCCCTGAACTTTCCCATTTTTGGACAACGCAGGCATCATAAAACGCAGCGTTGTGTATATGCGTTTTGGGTTGCGTCGACAACGCTGCGCCCAAACACGCAGATGTGAACGTAGCATTAGGAGTCCACCCCAGCACCGAGCTGTCATCTCCAGCTTTCCCAGGAACAGATGAACTGCTCAGTAACTGTAGCCCGGAGGACAATTTACCTTATCTTTGAACACAAAAGCGATGTACATCTTGAAGTCAAACTGGTCAGCTAGAGACTCTTTCTTCTTTCTTAGCTGAGAGCGCAGTCTGTTCAGAGCCTGCTTCTTCCGTGAGTTGGGGTCCCCCATTTTTTTTTTTGTAATGCCGCCACAAAGGCCTACAAAACTTGTAAAAATAATCGCTAAATTTCGGGTACTTTCTTTTTGTGCATGTGAGACACCCAAGTCAACAGAAACAAGCCATGCTACCTCCTTTCAATGACTCAGTCAGGTCAGCACTACTAGTGACAGGCCTGTCATACTACCGGGGTCAGGAAACGGAGCGGCCAGACAACCATGACAGGAAGGAGGTTAACATCTGATGAAACTAAGAGAGGCATCATATACATGGAGAAAACCAGAAACACAACTGTTAAAAAAATGCTAGGGCGGGGGGGGCCAACAATGGAAAAAAACAAAGATGTCACCGGCTACTAGCCTATACCATAAAATCAAAAGCCATCCTGCTTGGTAGGCCTCCCTGCTCACAGATCGGAAAACTGCTCAGCCGGCCCCGAGATTGCATCATATGAGAAGAGATGACGTCACTGACTTCTACAGATCCCCTTGTCCTCCTATTACAGTGCAAGAGACAGCTAGAGATTATTTCTCCGTCTGACAGGTGGGGGTGGGGTGTTCACAGCAGAGTCGCCCCAAAATACCGGGCTTGGGGGCAGAGAGGAAGCCCATGTGGAAGATCAGCCGGCACCCCATAGGGAAGAACACCATGATGGCGGGCGTACACTAGGAGAGGAACCCTGTCACCAGCCGGATGAGGGGGCACACGAGGGCATATCGTGATCAGAGGCGACAGAGAGGAAACAACGCGACTTGTATGTGTGGGATTGTGCGGGGCTTACAGGGGGCTGCTGTCCTAGCCACGCCGGCGACCTGTCATGTCTGCTGGAGGCGGAGTGCTGCTGTCAGGGTGGCGGCTGTTCGGGGGCAGGCTGGCGGCGAGGAGAGTGATCACTCCGGGGGGATCCATGTCAAGAAAACACCAGGGACCCCAACGGACCCCTCTGCTTGTGAGCCGCACTGCTCAGCGGGCTGTACAGCCTACTCCACCCCGACCCACCCATACTCCGGACCGGGGGTCTCGCTGTGAGAGGGGAGGAGGCAGGCCAAGGCCTCGACACCACGCAGTCCAAGAACTGACGAAAACCCCGACCCGTCTTCCTTTATGTTCTCGAAGAAGGCAGCGCTAACACGCAGAGGCGTCCTCACAGCTCGGGAGCGGCCACAAACAGCCAGCAGCACCACACACAGAAGGAGAAGATGGCCGCCGCTGCGTCACCTCCTGCCTTCTCCCGCCAGGGATCCTCCTGGGTTATACCATTACCAGACAGAGGGCGCGCTCATTTACAACATTACTGGGCTGGCCCAACTCCATTCTTAAAGGCATAAAAAGGACACACTGCAATGTCTAATACTAAACCGCGCCACAATTAGCACCTGAATAGCATAGCAACAGCTCTACGCGGCATTACGACACCCCCCCTCCACAAATGGTAGCGCCCACATTGGAGCTCCCTATGTTTAGCCGAGAGCCGCTGATGACGTCTCCTCACATGACGAGGGGGAAAGCTCGTTAGTGTGGGCTTCACTAAACTTTATTAACAACATAGACGTGAACAACGGTCAGCCGTGAGTCCTGACACCTCAGACTGTGTGCGGAGTCTTCTGAGGGAAGATTGATTTTGTTCCTTTTTTTGCCAAGTTGTTGGTGTTTTTGCCTTTTTTTTAGCCTATTTTATGTATTCACCTTTCTTCTGTTTGCCTCCCCCTCCACTTTTTAAAAAGCTGCTCATTTTTTTCTCAACTGTTCTTTTAGCATAATTTTTCTGCTATTCTGGGAACCTTCCGACCCTTTTTGCTGTAAAAAGTGGCCCAAATAGGTTAAACACAAAAATATTGTTGTTACCGCGCAGAATTCACAAACTGCCTGAGTCGTCGTGAAAAATTTGATTCAGAGGTGAAAAGTGACATAACCCCCGCCCCCAGAAATGATAAATCAGGGCCTCCCTTTTTGTCCTGTGGAATTCGTTGCAGTTTTTGGGCCACATTCGTCAAAATGGCTCATGCGCTTCATAAATTTGGTGCAAAGTCAAAAACTGCTTTTTATTTTTCTCTTTTAACCTTTTTACAACTTTTTAATGCAAAAAAGACCCATGTTCACAAAAATTGCGTCAAAATACCTAAAAGCACATACAGTACAGACCAAAAGTTTGGACACACCTCATTTAAAGATTTTTCTGTATTTCCATGACTGAAAATGGTAAATTCACACTGAAGGCATCAAAACTATGAATTAACACATGTGGAATTATATACTTAACAAAAAAGTGTGAAACAACTGAAAATATGTCTTATATTCTAGGTTCTTCAAAGTAGCCACCTTTTGCTTTGATGACTGCTTTGCACACTCTTGGCATTCTCTTGATGAGCTTCAGGAGGTAGTCACTGGAAATGGTCTTCCAACAATCTTGAAGGAGTTCCCAGAGATGCTTAGCACTTGTTGGCCCTTTTGCCTTTACTCTGCGGTCCAGCTCACCCCAAACCATCTCGGTTGGGTTCAGGTCTAGCGTAGCACCCCATCTCTCCTTCTTGGTCAAATAGCCCTTACACAGCCTGGAGGTGTGTTTGGGGTCATTGTCCTGTCGAAAAATAAATGATGGTTCAACTAAACGTGGATGGAATAGCACGCCGCTGCAAGATGCTGTGGTAGCCATGCTGGTTCAGTATACCTTCAATTTTGAATAAATCCCCAACAGTGTCACCAGCAAAGCACCCCCACACCATAACACCTCCTCCTCCATGCTTCACGGTGGGAACCAGGCATGTAGAGTCCATCCGGTCACCTTTTCTGCGTCGCACAAAGACACGGTGGTTGGAACCAAAGATCTCACATTTGGACTCATCAGACCAAAGCACAGATTTCCACTGGTCTAATGTCCATTCCTTGTATTCTTTAGCCCAAACAAGTCTCTTCTGCTTGTTGCCTGTCCTTAGCAGTGGTTTCCTAGCAGCTATTTTACCATGAAGGCCTGCTGCACAAAGTCTCCTTTTAAAGGGACACTGTCACCTGAATTTGGAGGGAACAATCTTCAGCCATGGAGGCGGGGTTTTTGGGTGTTTGATTCACCCTTTTCTTACCCGCTGGCTGCATGCTGGCTGCAATATTGGATTGAAGTTCATTCTCTGTCCTCCATAGTACACGCCTGCGCAAGGCAAGATTGTCTTGTGCAGGCATGTACTACGGAGGACAGAGAATGAACTTCAATCCAATATTGCAGCCAGCAGGTAAGGAAAGGGTGAATCAAACACCCAGAAACCCCGCCTCCATGGCTGAAGATTGTTCCCTCCAAATTCAGGCGACAGTGTCCCTTTAACAGTTGTTGTAGAGATGTGTCTGCTGCTAGAACTCTGTGTGGCATTGACCTGGTCTCTAATCTGAGCTGCTGCTAACCTGCGATTTCTGAAGCTGGTGACTCGGATAAACTTATCCTCAGAAGCAGAGGTGACTCTTGGTCTTCCTTTCCTGGAGCACTCCTCATGTGAGCCAGTTTCTTTGTAGCGCTTGATGGTTTTTGCAACTGCACTTGGGTACACTTTCAAAGTTTTCCCAATTTTTCGGACTGACTAACCTTAATTTCTTAAAGTAATGATGACCACTAGTTTTTCTTTACTTAGCTGCTTTTTTCTTGCCATAATACAAATTCTAACAGTCTATTCAGTAGGACTATCAGCTGTTTATCCACCAGACTTCTGCACAACACAACTGATGGTCCCAACCCCATTTATAAGGCAAGAAATCCCACTCATTAAACCTGACAGGGCACACCTGTCAATAAACACATAAGATTGTGATCCCCGCAAATGCAAAATTACGTCCATAAGTGCCAACCGGATGTCCATTTCCTTTTTTTCTAAAACTGGGCCCAGGGTACTCAAAATAGTAATAAAAAAATCTTTACTCAACTAATGATTCCTTTCTGCTTTCCTAAATTGCTACCCGGGTCCACTCTCCTTGCTTTACCATCTAGTGGGGATGTGTATGTAAACACTGCAGTCAATCAGTGGTCACAGAAGTGATCAGTCAGTGATTGGAAGCAGCAGTTACTTGTCCATGCAACCAGAACAGGATATACAAAGCTGTTCTGTGTACTCTATTTTCTGGTCTTTTGGGCACGTGACTGCTGCAGCCAGTCAGTGTTCATAACAGTGACCAGTGCTGCAGCCAGCAATTGGCTGCAGCGATCACATAGTAGAAACTGTGAGCAAGGAGACTAGCGGACAGAAATACAGAAGAATCGCAGATGCGCAGGTTTTTGAAATTAATTTTAGACCTTGCTCGGTCTTATTTTACGAAAAAGAAATACTAATCTGAAAACCCTTTGACCTGTAATTTTTATGTATATTAAGATTTTTTTATTTATTTAACAGTTTACATTTTTTGCTATGTGCCATATTTAGTGCTCCAGATGCCTATAACAGCAGAGAAATACATTCTATCATTGATTTAGTTGAAGAACTTGGCTTTTGTGTCATTTTGAAAAATGAAATTTTGGTTGGAGAGGGAGGAACATTTCAGTTTGCTATCATGAAAACAAAAACAGGTTTCTAAACAAAACCAGTCTGAACATCTGAAAAATAAAATTTTACCCAAATATACACTTTTCTCTCAACTTGCATTAAGACCTCCAATGGCGGAAGCAGTTCTCGTGGATAGCCCATATGTGGCAGTGTTGCCTTTTGGTTTGTAATGTATAGCGTAGTGTTGTCTTTCTATCAGAGTCTTCTAGCTCCTTCTTGGAAGCAAATAGTGCCTTTCATGGAGGTAGTCACAATGGATGTCGGTGTACTACTTATTAATCAGCCTTCAACATTAATAGAGATATTAGTCAAGGAAAATATGCAAGACAAGATATATATTAAATTACGATGAGCAATGTGCCAGAAGACAAAATCAAGTATGCCACTCATACATAGCCATCGTACACATGAAAAAAAAAGTATGAACAAATATTGCAACTCTGAAGACATTGTTTATGTAGTAGTTATACTTGTAGAATATAAGGCGGCAAGGGCAGGGTCCTCTCCCCTCTGTACCTATCTGTCACTATTAGTTTCTTCATTGTAATTTCTATTTGTGTTTTGCATGTAACCTCTCCTCATGTACAGCACCAAGGAATCAATGGTACTCTAAAAATAAATATAAATAACAACACATAAAGATGATATTAAATACTAATTAGCATTAAAGCAGGATGGTATTACTTGTGGGATAAATAGCCAGTAAGTAGCCACTCCTGACTCGCGTTTCATCTAGGGGTAATAAGGTGCTGGCGAGGTAACCATTTAAAGTATCCATGTCCAATTAAATAGACAAATTGCCTCTATGTATCCGGTAATGGTGTGTAGTTATTGCACAGCGTAGCCGCCCACTTCCTGGTTATGCATATGACGTATAGTCACAGAGCAGTGAAGTCTGATCATATCACAAGTTAGCCCAAGTGCTTCACAGAAGTTTGACGCAGAGCCGTGAAAATAAAAAATATTTTTTTTCCACAAAAATGATTTTTTTAGCCCCCATTTTTTTTTATTTTCGCAAGAGTAATAGGAGAAACTGGACCCCAAAAGTTGTTGTCCAACTAGTACTTACTACGCTGATGCCCCATATGTGGGGGTAAACCACTGTTTGGGTGCATGGCAGAGCTCAGGAGGGAGCACCATTTGACAGTTGAAACCCCCCAATTCTAACTCCAACCCTAACCCCAACACACCCCTAACCCTATTCCCAACCGATCCATAATCCTAATCACAACCCTAACCATAACCCTAATCACAACCCTAATCCCAAAACACCCCTAACCCTAATCCCAACCCTAACCATAACCCTAATCAAAACCCTAAGCCCAACACACCCCTAATCCTAATCTCAACCCTAACCTCAAACCTAACCCTAATCCCAATACATCCCTAACCCTAATCCCAAACGTAACCCTAATGCCAACCCTAACCCTAATGCCAACCTTAACCCTAATCCCAACCCTAACCCAAACTCTAACCCTAACTTTAGCCCCAACCCTAGCTGTTGTGAATTCTGTGGCAGAGCTCCCTCCTGTGGTCACAAGTGGTACTTCGGCTGATTCTCTCTGTGAGCTTCTGTTGGTGGAGGGAAGTGGTACTGCGGCTACTGACTTTCCTCCCTCAGGTGATCTGGTGAGGTCGTTAGGTGCTTCTCTACTTAACTCCACCTAATGCTTTGATCCTGGCTTCCTGTCAATGTTCCAGTGTTGGACTTGCTTTTCCCTGGATCATTCCTGTGGCCTGCTGCTCTGCATAGCTAAGTTCTTCTTTGCTATTTGTTTGCTATTTTTTCTGTCCAGCTTGTCTAATTTGTTGCTGGAAGCTCTGGGACGCAAAGGGTGTACCTCCGTGCCGTTAGTTCGGTACGGAGGGTCTTTTTGCCCCCTTTGCGTGGTTTTCTTTAGGGTTTTGTGTAGACCGCAAAGTTACCTTTTCTATCCTCGATCTGTTAAGAAAGTCGGGCCTCACTTTGCTGAATCTATTTCATCTCTACGTTTGTCTTTTCATCTTAACTCACAGTCATTATATGTGGGGGGCTGCCTTTTCCTTTGGGGTATTTCTCTGAGGCAAGGTAGGCTTATTTTCTATCTTCAGGCTAGTTAGTTTCTCAGGCTGTGCCGAGTTGCATAGGCAGAGTTAGGCGCAATCCACGGCTGCCTCTAGTGTTGTTTGGAGAGGATTAGGGATTGCGGTCTGCAGAGTTCCCACGTCTCAGAGCTCGTTCTATGATTTTGGGTTATTGTCAGATCACTGTATGTGCTCTGACCGCTATGTCCATTGTAGTACTGAATTGCCTTTCATAACAGTACAGGAAGCCAAAAGTACTAATGATTCTCAATAGAGGGAAAAAAGAAGTTCTGAGACCATTTTTTTTTCTTTGCACCGTGTTTTGCCTTTTTTTTTTCCCCTAGACGTTTGGGTGGTTCAGTACACTTGTGTAGCGATGGACATTAGAAGTCTGTCTTCATTTGTGGATCAGCTCTCGGCAAGAGTACAAAAGATTCAAGACACTATTGATCAGAAAGCTATGTTGGGACCAAGAATTCCTATTCCTGATTTGTTTTTTGGAGATAGAACTAAGTTTCTGAGTTTCAAAAATAATTGTAAATTATTTCTGGCCTTGAAACCTCGCTCCTCTGGTGATCCAGTTCAACAGGTTTTGATTGTTATTTCTTTTTTGCGCGGCGACCCTCAGGACTGGGCATTTTCTCTTGCGCCAGGAGATCCTGCATTGAGTAATATCGATGCGTTTTTTCTGGCGCTCGGATTGCTGTACGATGAACCTAATTCAGTGGATCAGGCAGAGAAAAATTTGCTGGCTCTTTGTCAGGGTCAGGATGAGATAGAGGTATATTGTCAGAAATTTAGAAAGTGGTCCGTGCTCACTCAATGGAATGAATCTGCGCTGGCAGCTATGTTCAGAAAGGGTCTCTCTGAAGCCCTTAAGGATGTCATGGTGGGATTTCCTATGCCTGCTGGTTTGAATGAGTCTATGTCTTTGGCCATTCAGATCAGTCGACGCTTGAATGAGCGTAAATCTGTGCACCATTTGGCGGTATTACCTGAGCTTAAACCTGAGCCTATGCAGTGCGATAGGACTTTGACCAGAGTTAAACGGCAAGAACACAGACGTCTGAATGGGCTGTGTTTCTACTGTGGTGATTCCACTCATGCTATCTCTGATTGTCCTAAGCGCACTAAGCGGTTCGCTAGGTCTGCCACCATTGGTACGGTACAGTCAAAATTCCTTCTGTCCGTTACCTTGATCTGTTCTTTGTCATCGTATTCTGTTATGGCGTTTGTGGATTCGGGCGCTGCCCTGAATTTGATGGACTTGGAGTATGCTAAGCGTTGTGGGTTTCTCTTAGAGCCCTTGCAGTGTCCTATTCCATTGAGAGGAATTGATGCCACGCCTTTGGCCAAGAATAAGCCTCAATACTGGACCCAGCTGACCATGTGCATGGCTCCTGCACATCAGGAGGTTATTCGCTTTCTGGTGTTGCATAATCTGCATGATGTGGTCGTGTTGGGGTTGCCATGGCTACAAGCCCATAATCCAGTATTAGATTGGAAATCCATGTCGGTGTCCAGCTGGGGTTGTCAGGGGGTACATGGTGATGTTCCATTTCTGTCAATTTCGTCATCTACCCCTTCTGAGGTTCCAGAGTTCTTGTCTGATTACCGGGATGTATTTGATGAGCCCAAGTCCGATGCCCTACCTCCGCATAGGGATTGTGATTGTGCTATCAATTTGATTCCTGGTAGTAAATTCCCAAAAGGTCGACTGTTTAATTTATCCGTGCCTGAGCACGCCGCTATGCGCAGTTATGTGAAGGAATCCCTGGAGAAGGGGCATATTCGCCCGTCATCGTCACCATTAGGAGCAGGGTTCTTTTTTGTAGCCAAGAAGGAAGGTTCGCTGAGACCTTGTATAGATTACCGCCTTCTAAATAAGATCACGGTTAAATTTCAGTACCCCTTGCCATTGTTATCTGATTTGTTTGCTCGGATTAAGGGGGCTAGTTGGTTCACCAAGATAGATCTTCGTGGTGCGTATAATCTGGTGCGAATCAGGCGAGGCGATGAATGGAAAACTGCATTTAATACGCCCGAGGGTCATTTTGAGTATCTAGTGATGCCATTCGGACTTGCCAATGCTCCATCAGTGTTTCAGTCCTTTATGCATGACATCTTCCGAGAGTACCTGGATAAATTCCTGATTGTGTACTTGGATGACATTTTGATCTTCTCGGATGATTGGGAGTCTCATGTGAAGCAGGTCAGAACAGTTTTTCAGGTCCTGCGTGCTAATTCTTTGTTTGTGAAGGGATCAAAGTGTCTCTTTGGTGTGCAGAAGGTTTCATTTTTGGGGTTCATCTTTTCCCCTTCTACTATCGAGATGGATCCTGTTAAGGTCCAAGCCATCCATGATTGGACTCAGCCGACATCTCTGAAAAGTCTGCAAAAGTTCCTGGGCTTTGCTAATTTTTATCGTCGCTTCATCTGCAATTTTTCTAGTATTGCCAAACCATTGACCGATTTGACCAAGAAGGGTGCTGATTTGGTCAATTGGTCTTCTGCTGCTGTGGAAGCTTTTCAAGACTTGAAGCGTCGTTTTTCTTCTGCCCCTGTGTTGTGTCAACCAGATGTTTCTCTTCCGTTCCAGGTCGAGGTTGATGCTTCTGAGATTGGAGCAGGGGCTGTTTTGTCGCAGAGAGGTTCTGATTGCTCAGTGATGAAACCATGCGCTTTTTTTTCCAGGAAGTTTTCGCCTGCTGAGCGAAATTATGATGTAGGCAACCGAGAATTGCTGGCCATGAAGTGGGCATTCGAGGAGTGGCGTCATTGGCTTGAAGGAGCTAAGCATCGCGTGGTGGTCTTGACTGATCACAAGAACTTGACTTATCTCGAGTCTGCCAAACGGTTGAATCCTAGACAGGCTCGTTGGTCGCTGTTTTTTGCCCGTTTTGACTTTGTGATTTCGTACCTTCCGGGCTCTAAAAATGTGAAGGCGGATGCTCTGTCTAGGAGTTTTGTGCCCGACTCTCCGGGTTTGTCTGAGCCGGCGGGTATCCTCAAGGAAGGAGTAATTGTGTCTGCCATCTCCCCTGATTTGCGGCGGGTGCTGCAAAAATTTCAGGCTAATAAACCTGATCGTTGTCCAGCGGAGAGACTGTTTGTCCCTGATAGGTGGACCAATAAAGTTATCTCTGAGGTTCATTGTTCGGTGTTGGCTGGTCATCCTGGAATCTTTGGTACCAGAGAGTTAGTGGCTAGATCCTTTTGGTGGCCGTCTCTGTCGCGGGATGTGCGTGTTTTTGTGCAGTCCTGTGGGATTTGTGCTCGGGCTAAGCCCTGCTGTTCTCGTGCCAGTGGGTTGCTTTTGCCCTTGCCGGTCCCGAAGAGGCCTTGGACACATATCTCTATGGATTTTATTTCTGATCTTCCCGTTTCTCAAAAGATGTCAGTCATTTGGGTGGTCTGTGATCGCTTTTCTAAGATGGTCCATCTGGTACCCTTGTCTAAATTGCCTTCCTCCTCTGATTTGGTGCCATTGTTCTTCCAGCATGTGGTTCGTTTACATGGCATTCCGGAGAATATCGTTTCTGACAGAGGTTCCCAGTTTGTTTCGAGGTTTTGGCGAGCCTTTTGTGGTAGGATGGGCATTGACTTGTCTTTTTCCTCGGCTTTCCATCCTCAGACTAATGGCCAGACCGAACGAACCAATCAGACCTTGGAAACATATCTGAGATGCTTTGTTTCTGCCTGTATCTGTCCTTTTTGCCTTTGGCTGAGTTCGCCCTTAATAATCGGGCCAGCTCGGCTACCTTGGTTTCGCCATTTTTCTGCAATTCTGGGTTCCATCCTCGTTTCTCTTCAGGACAGGTTGAGTCTTCGGACTGTCCTGGTGTGGATACTGTGGTGGACAGGTTGCAGCAGATTTGGACTCATGTAGTGGACAATTTGACCTTGTCCCAGGAGAAGGCTCAACTTTTCGCTAATCGCAGACGCCGTGTGGGTCCCCGACTTCGTGTTGGGAATCTGGTTTGGTTATCTTCTCGTCATATTCCTATGAAGGTTTCCTCTCCTAAGTTTAAACCTCGTTTCATTGGTCCGTATAGGATTTCTGAGGTTCTTAATCCTGTGTCTTTTCGTCTGACCCTTCCTGATTCTTTTTCCATACATAACATATTCCATAGGTCATTGTTGCGGAGATACGTGGCACCTATGGTTCCATCTGTTGATCCTCCTGCTCCGGTTTTGGTGGAGGGGGAATTGGAGTATATTGTGGAGAAGATTTTGGATTCTCGTGTTTCTAGACGGAAACTCCAGTATCTGGTTAAATGGAAGGATTATGCTCAGGAAGATAATTCCTGGGTTTTTGCCTCTGATGTCCATGCTCCCGATCTTGTTCGTGCCTTTCATGTGGCTCATCCTGGTCGGCCTGGGGGCTCTGGTGAGGGTTCGGTGACCCCTCCTCAAGGGGGGAGTACTGTTGTGAATTCTGTGGCAGAGCTCCCTCCTGTGGTCACAAGTGGTACTTCGGCTGATTCTCTCTGTGAGCTTCTGTTGGTGGAGGGAAGTGGTACTGCGGCTTCAGACTTTCCTCCCTCAGGTGATCTGGTGAGGTCGTTAGGTGCTTCTCTACTTAACTCCACCTAATGCTTTGATCCTGGCTTCCTGTCAATGTTCCAGTGTTGGACTTGCTTTTCCCTGGATCATTCCTGTGGCCTGCTGCTCTGCATAGCTAAGTTCTTCTTTGCTATTTGTTTGCTATTTTTTCTGTCCAGCTTGTCTAATTTGTTGCTGGAAGCTCTGGGACGCAAAGGGTGTACCTCCGTGCCGTTAGTTCGGTACGGAGGGTCTTTTTGCCCCCTTTGCGTGGTTTTCTTTAGGGTTTTGTGTAGACCGCAAAGTTACCTTTTCTATCCTCGATCTGTTAAGAAAGTCGGGCCTCACTTTGCTGAATCTATTTCATCTCTACGTTTGTCTTTTCATCTTAACTCACAGTCATTATATGTGGGGGGCTGCCTTTTCCTTTGGGGTATTTCTCTGAGGCAAGGTAGGCTTATTTTCTATCTTCAGGCTAGTTAGTTTCTCAGGCTGTGCCGAGTTGCATAGGCAGAGTTAGGCGCAATCCACGGCTGCCTCTAGTGTTGTTTGGAGAGGATTAGGGATTGCGGTCTGCAGAGTTCCCACGTCTCAGAGCTCGTTCTATGATTTTGGGTTATTGTCAGATCACTGTATGTGCTCTGACCGCTATGTCCATTGTAGTACTGAATTGCCTTTCATAACACCTAGCCGTTAATTAACGGCGCTGTGGTTTAAGTACCCTTAACTGCCGCCGTTAAAAGGCGTATCGTCGGTCGTTAAGGGGTTAAAGTAAAACCTCTCTATTTGCCATCTGGCCTCAATATATGCATGCAGAGCAGGAGCCTATACTGACTGTTTAAACATCTGAAACAAAACCTAAAGAGATGAACTGGAATATCAGTCGGTGTGTAAGCGCATGTTCACACTGGTCACTAAACAGACAAAACCCAAGATAAAAAAAATAAGCAAAGACCCTGCAGTAAATAAACATCAATAGTGCAGGAAAATAACATTGTGAACTTAGTTAACATAATTTTTATTAAAAAAGGTAAAAGCCATCTCCACCACGTCAAGGTGACCCTATTCGGAACTGTCTTAACCTCTAGTATTAATATCTTACCATTTGTCAAGTGACACAAAATGGTAATATACATCACATATGAGACACTGGGGCTGGAGAATATACATCACATAGGACACATTGGGGCTGATGTACACATAGGAGGCACTGACTATTTTATATAAATCACAAAGGAGACACTGAGCTGCGATGGCTGCCTTCATTATCTGGACAGGAGCGCAGAGCCTTCTAACTCTGCCCGCAAAGAAAATCCTGACGCTGGCCAGTAATCTTTCATTGCATGTTCTGCTGTGTTCAGTAGTGAACGTTGCATGCGCGTGCTCACAGTGTAATAAGGAATTAAAGGGCCATTGTCCGGCAAAACGGGGCCGCTGGCCCAAGTCCCCGTCCCTGTTTTCCTGTTTTATAGCAACTAATGAGATTTTTTATTTATTTCTTTACCTTGATCTACTATGATCTGTAGACTGATGCTACAGGCTACAATTTTCACCAAAACTGAATAGTAATCAGAGAAAATAGGGGTAAGTCATTATTACTACAAATAATAATAATTTAATAATAATAATTTTATTCCTGTAGCACCAAAATATTCCACAGCACTTTACATTTTAGAGGGGACTTGTACAGACAATAGACATTAAGCATGAGAATAAACACACAGATTAACAGATGCTAAGAGGAATGAGGGCCCTGGTTCCAAGCTTAGAATCTATAAGGAAATAGGGGAGACACGAAAGGTGGAAGGTAACAATTGCTTTAATTGTTTGGACCAGCTTTAATGTAAGAAATTGGGTGTTCATGTAATGCTGCATGAACTGGTTATCAGCCCGAATACATAAAGGTACAGACACAGAGGGCTATTAAATGCATAAGGCGTACTAGAGCATGATGCAAGGAACCTGGTTATGGTAAAAATTTTGAATGGACAACACAGGGATAGTTAGATGTTAATGTGTTGAGGCGGTAGGTGTTTTTAGTGAATTAACCTGGGTAGTGCATTCCAAAAAATTGGCGCAGCAGGTGAAAAGCCTTGGAGACGGGAGTGGGAGGTTCTGATTATTGAAGATGTTAACCTCAGGCCATTAGCAGAACGTAGGACATGGGTAGGGTGGTAGACTGAGACCAGGGAGGAGATTTAGGGTGGAGCTGAACCATGGAATGCTTTGTGGGTGAGTGTGATAAGTTTAATTTGAATTCTGGAGTGGCTGGGTAACCAGTGCAATGAATGGCACAAGGTAGAGGCATCGGTGTAATGATTGGTGAGGAATATAATCCTGGTTGCAGCATTCAAGACAGATTGGAGAGGGGAGAGTTTGATAAGAGGGAGACCAATTAGTAGAGAGTTACAATAGTCCAGACGAGAAACAATAAGAGAAACAGTAAGAGTTTTTGCAGAGTCGAAAGTAAGAAAGGGTCGAATTCTAGAAAGGTTTTTGAGGTGCAGATGACAAGAGCGAGTCAGTGAGCGGATGTGGGGGGTGAATGAAAGCTCTGAATAAAGTATGACCCCAAGACAGTGGGCGTATTGCTGAGGAGTAAAGGTAGAACCACACACAGATATGGCAATGTCGGGCATAGGTAGGTTAGTAGAGGGAGGAAACACAAGGAGTTCAGTTTTTGACAGGTTCAGTTTCAGATAGAAGGGAGGACATGATGTTGGAGACAGCGGTAAGACAATCACTGGTGTTTTCTAAAAAGGCAGGCATGATGTCAGGAGAGGAGTTGTATAGTTGGGTGTCATTAGCATAGCGATGGGACTGGAAGCCAAATCTACTGATTGTCCAATAGGGTAGTATACAAAGAGAAGAGGAGGGGGCCAAGACTGATCCTTAAGGAACCCCAACAGTAAGGGGAAGATGAGAGGAGGAGCCAGCAAAAGATACAGTGAAGGAGCCGATCAGAGAGGTAGGAGGCCAATGGTACGGAGCATAGTGAGGAGGAGCTGGTGATCCACAGTGTTGAATGCTGCAGAGAGATCTAGTAGAATTAGCATGGAATAGTGACCATTAGATTTAGCTGTTAGTAGATCATTAGAAACTTTAGTGAGGGCGGTTTCAGTAGAGTGTAAAGAGATGGATTGTAGAGGAATATTTGTAGTAATGTTTCACTATTTGCATCTGAAACTGTAAAACTAAATGCAAACGTATTGTATTCTGCGTGAGGATTCATTCTCTGAATTCAGTTTGTTTATTTAAATGTCCATTATGCCATGCCTCTGTTTGTTTTTTCTTTGTGCAAGTGCAGCACCCCAGGGTCCTGGTCGTTGCAGCAATGTCATTTCCCTCTAGGGGGGAGTGATGTTACGTTTGGAGGTAAAGAAGGACAACTGAAATCCAGGTATCACAAACATACAGCACATTTCATACTCCAGGCCACCAGGGAGAGCTATGCTCCCATTCATTAGGGCACTCTTCACACTTAGGTAGAACTGGTTGCCTGGGGAGGAAGTTAGGCAGTTGCTGGCTGAGCTTTGCTCAGGTAGTTGGTCCCTGGCAGGGGTGGGAACCTGTCAGAGGCTGAGACAGAGGGACACGGAGCTGCGCTTGCCCTGAGTGCAGCAGTTAAGGAGTGGATACCAAGAGGAGTACTGCCCTACACAGGCTGCCTCCTTCTGAGGCGCAGGATCCCGGTAGCCGGAACACCGAGGGAGCATTGATCCTTTATGCCTTGCTCCAGAGACCAGCAGGACAGCTAATTCCAAGTTACTGATCCGCTCCTACACCCAGGAGGCAAGGTGGCACCCACGAGAGGCCAGGCATGATAGAGGCCCTGTAAAAAGCCTCAAGCCACCAGTCATACGGGTTTGTCCTATCCATCTGGGGGACAGAGAGAGATAATATCAATAACATCTACAACATCTGTGAGGACCTTATGAGAGGCTTAGCAGTAATGGACTACAACACCGCAGCGCTAGAGGAAGGCTACTGATTTCTACCTGGATAAGGGGACTCTGGATTTGCCTCCAAACCGGCTGGACTCTGCCTACCCTGTGATCTAGCGCCCTGGACTGTGGATACTGAAGTCTTCAGTAAAGGTAAAGAGACTGCAACCTTGTGTCCTCGTTCTTCACTGCGCCTCACACCATCCACCATCTACACACTTGGAAGTCCTGGGGACATACTTCACCTGTGGGAAGGTATACCATCTAGCTGCCATAACATCACCCCAGCGGACCCCTCAAAGCAGCGTCGGTCACCCTAACCGAATACCACAGGTGGAGTCACGAACATTTCCCCTTTAAAGACCTTTCCCTTTTACACGGACGTTCCCTCGAGCTACGGACTGGGTCAGCCATCGTGATATCCCCCTGTGAACCGAAGGACCCAGTACCGAGTACCCCACAGCCCGCGGGGGAGCTCCAAAATCTTTTGGCGTCACGAATAGGATCTACTTAAGCCTGAAAAATCGGGTCATGTGTGCCTAGAGACTGTGCCAGAATTGTGCTTGAACTGTGATTTATTGAAGAACTGTGTATTGCAAAAGACCGCCAAAATTCCCGCCAAAACCGCCGCCATTATAGCACCATGCGGCGTGCAGGAGGAGTGGGGCATGTCATCATTGGCGTAGCCTTGAAGAACGGCGTGAAAATGGAACCAGCCCCTCACAGATTCTACTACGTCAGAAAAATATGCCCATCAACCAAAGGAATCCGCCTCCTAGTCTGGGATGATGGAGGAAGAAGGAACCGCCCTCCAGAAGAGGAGGAGCAGAAACCGGAGGAGGAAGCAGACACTACCCTGGTTGGCAAGATGGCAAGCGGAGGTCACCAGGAGGAAGGGGAGAATACCCGCAGTGCTGTCCACCAATCGGAAACTGAGGAGGCCCCGCTGCCATGTATGAACCCGGAGGTTCTCGGCACGGAAGTGGAGAAGCTGTGCCGCCAGCTCCGGAAGTCTTGGTACCGTGCAGCTGCCAGCGCCCAGGAGCAGCAGCACAGCCAGCCGACGGAGCCGCAGCCTGCAGTGGAAGAGACCAGCACCAGCGATGCCGTGGGTAAGCCTGCAGACCCTGCCCCGGTAGCTGAGGACACCGACGAGACCCTCCTAGTACCCATCGACTCCCCGCCATAACCACCTAGAGGCTCGGAGCCATTGTCACCGGAGGCTCCATATGGCCCAACACTGCCCTCATCTGGCCAGGTGAGAGACACAGCAGCCGCCCCTGAAAGAGCACCTGTCGTCCTGTGCTCCAGATGTGCTGGTGCCTTAGTGGAGCAGAGAACTGTGAGCACGCAGACTCCAATCCAGAGTGCAGATGCACTATATGTAATGCCGGGCAGCTGTTCGTATCCAAGAGGACTGCCACCGCCAATGCTACCGCCTGAACTGTTCCAGTAATTTGCGAATCTGCAACTGACTGTACATAGTTGACTGTTTACACTTTTTGCTGCTTTAAAACCCGTCTAGGGTTATGTCTTAAAGGGGTCCTCAGTTCAAGGAGGATTCCAAGTTCTTAACCCGACCTGGGTTATTTCTAAAAGGGGTCCCCTGTTAAAGGGATCCTGTGTTTTGTTTTTGCACAAGTTCATCGTTACTTGTTGCCTTAAAAGAACACTTGAATCATGGACGGTGAATGATTTCTGAACTGCTTGTAAATAGTTTGCGCCTTCTTAAAGGTGCTCCCTACTGGTTTTACAAGGAGAGCTTTTTGAAGAGACTGTTCCTGATGACATCGTGAAAGTCCCTGTTGTTTTAGAGTTGATAACTAATTTGAATGTTTTGCACTACCTCAGTGAAGTAATTGAATCCTTAAAGGGGATGTGAATTGTTTCACTTTGCCAGATTAGAATTAATATGATAGATAGAATTATGGTTTACATAGTCAATAGTCTGTAGCTAGAAATATAGAGAGCAATAATAATAATAATAAAATTGAGATAGAGTTAGATGGAAGGAAAATGTTTAATATGATGCACTTGTGAATAAAATTGAAGACGGAAAATGCAGTGAGCATGCATGTGAAGAAGAATAAAGAAAAATGATGATTTGCACTTTCAAGGTTTTAGGAGATAGTATACCTGTAAGGGTAATGGTATTTCATAGTTAGTTAGAATATTGTTTTTGCTAAATTGTTTCATTCCAAAATGTAAATATGTTTTATTATGCAACGTTCAAGTATTTTCACCTCCCACAAAGGAAAGTACAGTTACATTAACTTGTTTGTTCAGTATTTCAAAAATTTGTATGTCTTTTGCTAATATATTGTTGTTTTCTTTTCCCAGTCCGGGAGTACTGGATTTAACGGGCTGGGGGGGGGGGGGAGTGCCCCAGGGTCCTGGTCGTTGCAGTAATGTCATTTCCCTCTAGGGGGGAGTGATGTTACGTTTGGAGGCAAGGAAGGACAACTGAAATCCAGGTGTCACAAACATACAACAAATTTCATACTCCAGGCCACCAGGGGGAGCTGTGCTCCTATTCATTAGGGCACTCTTCACACTTAGGTAAAACTGGTTGCCTGGGGAGGAAGTTAGGCAGTTGCTGGCTGAGCTTTGCTCAAGTAGTTGGTCCCTGGCAGGGGTGGGAACCTGTCAGAGGCTGAGACAGAGGGACACGGAGCTGCGCCTGCCCTGAGTGCGGCAGTTCCTAAGAAAGGACACAACAAGAGAACTGTATTGTAGAGAGGGTGAAGAAGTCATAGCAAAGGAGTGGATACCAGGAGGAGTACTGTCCTACACAGGCTGCCTCCTTCTGAGGTGCAAGATCCCGGTAGCCGGAACACGAAGGGAGCAACAGTCCTTTATGCCTTGCTCCAGAGACCAGCAGGACAGCTAATTGCAAGTTACTGATCTGCCCCTACACCCAGGAGGCAAGGTGGCACCCACGAGAGGCCAGGCATGATAGAGTCCCTGTAAAAAGCCTCAAGCCACCGGTCATACGGGTTTGTCCTACCTATCTGGGGGACAAAGAGAGATAATATCAATAACATCTACAACATCTGTAAGGACCTTATGAGAGGCTTAGCAGTAAGGGACTACAACACCGCAGCGCTAGAGGAAGGCTACTGATTTCTACCTGAATAAGGGGACTCTGGACTTGCCTCCAAACCGGCCGGACTCTGCCTGCCCTGTGATCTGGTGCTCTGGACTGTGGATGCTGAAGTCTTCAGTAGAAAGGTAAAGAGACTGCAACCTTGTGTCCTCGTTCTTCACTGCGCCTCACACCATCCACCATCTACACACTGGGAAGCCCTGGGGATACACTTCACCTGTGGGAAGGTATACCATCTAGCTGCCATAACATCACCCCAGCAGACCCCTCAAAGCAGCGTCTGTCACCCTGACCGAATACCACAGGTGGCGTCACGAACATTTCCCCTTTAAAGACCTTTCCCTTTTACACGGACATTCCCTCGGGCCACGGACTGGGTCAGCCACCGTGATATCCCCCTGTGAACCGAAGGACCCGGTACCGAGTACCCCACAGCCCGCGGGGGCGCTCCTCATATATTTGTGCTTCTTCATATACTTTATTATACCATGCCTGAGGAAGGAACCCAAGAAGTCCCGAAAACTTGCTTTGTAGCATCATTTATTTTATTTTATTAGCCATTAAAAGGTATAATAACTACAAGACTATCTTGTATTTTACACTGAGTCAGAGATCAGCTGCAGTCCAGACTTCCTCTTCATGTTCAGTTCGACAGGAGGTGGGGATAGTGACGCCAGCGCTGATTGGACGCTGGGGTTATGTGTCACAACAATAGCATGGGGAGAGTGGATGCCGACACCGCAGGAACGGCACTAGCACTGTTTTTGACTATAAGTTTTTTTTATTTTATTGGGGCAAACATTTAGATCAAGAAGAGGCTGTCCTAGGTAGTGGACAACCCCTTTAAGTACCCCAAAAAATAAAAGAGCAGCCATTTTGTACTATGTGTAGAAAACAGAAATAATCACAGCGGCGGGCATACAGTTGCTCTTTCAGTCAAGAAAAAGGAAATGCTGCCACCATACAAGAATCAGTAAAACCAATAACAGTATTATACAGTGACCACATTGATAAGATACTGGGTCTGCCCAGATGGGTCACAGAGTACCATCACTCTGCAGACTCTATGTATAAAATACATTACTGATTACACACAGTCCTAGGTGGAATACAAGACGACGTGTGCAATTACTATGTTATACTTTATGGAAATGTATTTATATATTTTACTATTTTTATCAGTCTCTTTGTCAGTTATGTGTCTCCTGTAGTAATAAGGGTCATCTCCACTTTAAAGTGCCTGGGATTTATGTAACAGTTGCATTAGATCAGAAGAAATATATGGTACGGGTGTGTGATTTCTAGCAGTCTCCGAAGACCCATCTCCCAGAGTGTTTGTTTTCTTATACCCAAAAAGCATCTTCAGGCGTTTACATTAATATTTTCAATCATGGTATTTTAACATAACGCAAGAAGAAATTATCTTGAAATCACACAGTAAATGATTAAAATAAGTAACATACTAACAATGTATGAATTATCGATTTTAAAGGGAACCTGTCACCCCGTTTTTTGAGATTGAGCTATAAGTACTGTTAAATAGGGCCTGCGCTGTGTGTTCCTATAGTGTATGTAGTGTACCCCGATTCCCCACCTATGCTGAGAAATAACTTACCAAAGTCGCCGTTTTCGCCTGTCAATCAGGCTGGTCAGGTCGGGAGGGCGTGGTGACATCGCTGGTTCTTCCTCAGCTTTACGTTGGTGGCGTAGTGGCGTAGTGGTGAACAAGCAGCGCGCGATCTGCGCTGTCATCCCTTTCGTCGGTGGGGGCGGCCATCTTCCTGGGGCCGCGCGTGCGCAGATCGAGTGCTCTGCGGCACGGGGCTTCAGGAAAATGGCCGCGGGATGCCGCGCGTGCGCATTAGAGATCGCGGCGGCCATTTTCCCAAAGCCGAGTTTGCATCTAATTTTCCTGTGACCCCAAAGCAATATCAATATCCGTATAGGGGAACTAGTCCCATGTTATATTCTTACCCCTTACTCCATCCATAGATGCCAGCACGCGCCCCTATGCGCGTTTCGCCCACGGCTTCCTCGGGCTCGAGCCCTATACGGATATTGATATTGCTTTGGGGTCACTGGACCATGGGGTATTTCCGCTTTACCTAGTAATATGATGTTTAGCCTTATGGGCACTTGGAGATGTAGGAAGTACTAGTAGATCACACTTACTCCGTTTGGTATCCATTTGATCTAATGTATACCATCTATTCCCCTTCTCTATATCCATGATGTAACATTGGTTTTAGGGCACCTTTTCTCAATACTCAAATTGACTCTGTATATTATAATTCTGTTTATATGTCTGGAGTTATGTTGTGTAATTTATAGTTTATTTGATTGTATTAATAAATATATAATTTTTATAAAACAAGTTATGAGTTAAATACTTCATTTTTCTTGGTTTCTATATATCTAGAAGTATCTCGGGGTATTGTCCCATTTAGTCCTGGGCAATCCAGACAGGACTGTCTTGTATGGCAATGGTATCTGTATCTGAGGTTCTGTTCTTGTCTTATAATACTCACCTGCTCCTGGCGCGGTCCCTGCACGTCCCTGGTTCTCCGGGCACTGACAGCTTCTTCCTGTATTGAGCGGTCACATGGTACCACTTATTACAGTAATGAATATGGACCGGACTCCACTCCCATAGGGGTGGAGCCGCATATTCATTACTGTAATGAGCGGTACCAAGTGACCGCTCAATACAGGAAGAAGCTGCCGGCGCCCAGAGAACCAGGAACGTGCAAGGACCGCGCCAGGAGCAGGTGAGTATGACAGGAGGCAGTGCATGATATTCACCTGTCCCCCGTTCCACCGTCGGCGTCACTGTGTCTTCCGTGTCCTCTGCAGTGACGCTCAGGTCAGAGGGTGCGATGACGCGATTAGTGTGAGCACTGCCCTCTGCCTGAGCATCATTGCAGAGGACGCGGAAGACACAGCGATGCCGACAGTGGAACGCGGACAGGTGAATATAGCAAGTGTCGGGGCCTGAGCAACGAGAGGCGAGTATGTCATTTTTTTTTTTTAATAGCAGCAACAGCATATGGGGCATAATAGTCTATGGAGCATCTTATGGGGCCATAATCAGCATTTGTGCAGCATTGTATGGGGCAAATGTGTCTATGGAGCATCTTATGGGGTCCTAATCAATATTTGTGCAGCATTATACGGGGCAAATATTTCTATGGAGCATCTTATGGGGCCATAATGAGCATTTGTGCAGCATTATATGGGGCAAATGTCTGTATGGAGCATCTTATGAGGCCCATCATAAACTGTATGGAGCATTACATGGGGGGTATTTTGTATGGAGCTCTTATGGGGCCCATCATGAACTGTATGGAGCATTATATGGGGCTCCTGATTCAATATGGATATTCAAAAACACTTAACCTACTGATGTCTCAATTAATTTTACTTTTATTGGTATCTATTTTTATTTTTGACATTTACCGATAGCTGCTGCATTTTCCACCCTAGGTTTATACATCGAGTCAATAAAATTAACATTTTATTTAAAATTATTGAATCTGTCCAATTACTTTTGGCCCCTTTAAAAACAGGGTGGCACATGCTAAGGAGCTGAAACTCCTAAACCCTTCATCCAATTTTAATATGGACACCCTCAAATGAAAGGTGAAAGTCTGAACTTCAACTGCATCTGAATTGCTTTGTTTAAAATTCATTGTGGTAATGTCTATAACCAAAATTAGAAAAATGTTGTCTCTGTCCAAATATATATGGACCTAACTGTTTTAGCTAAATTGAGTTACTTGAGTTTTTTCATCGCCTTTTTTAGTAATTCTTTTACATGCATTTTGTTCCTGTTTTTACCCTGCAGTTTTTGCCTCTTTTTGGTGTGTCATGTTTTAAATTAAGCTGCTTTGTTTTGGATACTCTATGGTATTTGGCTTTGACAAAACTGTATTGATATAGCTTTGTCTATAATACATGCAATTTTAGTGCGTTTCTGCAATGGAAAATGAAAAAGCATGTGCATTTTTTTATCTGTGTTTTTTTACATCTAATGCAATTCTAAAGGGAATATAGGCATATAAAACTCAGCGTACTCACAAGAGAAATTGACATGTTGTAGATTTAAAAAATGCACCGCAGGTCAGTTTTTGCAAAATAAAAAACTTTTTTATAAATCCCATCCACTTTCCTGGAACTGTACGATATTGCATTTTTTGTGCAGCAGAAATATACAGCATAAACATCAAAAACTCCTTTATGCGCTAATTGAAGCACAAGGATCAAAGAGTATATTTTGAAAAAATATATTTACAATGCTCTGCTGGAATTTTAGACCATTCTTCTTTGGCTAACTGCTCCAGGTCCCTGCTATTTGAAGGGTGCCTTCTCCAAACTGCCATTATTAGATCTCTCCACAGGTGTTCTATGGGATTCAGGTCTGGACTTATTGCTGGCCACCTTAGAAGTCTCCAGTGCTTTCTCTCAAACCATGTTCTAGTGCTTTTTGAAGTGTGTTTTGGGTCATTGTCCTGCTGGAAGACCCATGACCTCTGAGGGAGACCCAGCTTTCTCACACTGGGCCCTACATTATGCTGCAAAATTGTTGGTAGTCTTCAGACTTCATAATGCCATGCACACGGTCAAGCAGTCCAGTGCCAGAGGCAGCAAAGCAACCCCAAAACATCAGGGAACCTCCGCCATGTTTGACTGTAGGGACCGTGTTCTTTTCTTTGAATGCCTCTTTTTTTCTCCTGTAAACTCTATATTGATGCCTTTGCCCAAAAAGCTCTACTTTTGTCTCATCTGACCAGAGAACATTCTTCCAAAAGGTTTTAGGCTTTTTCAGGTAAGTTTTGGCAAACTCGAGCCTGGCTTTTTTATGTCTCGAGGTAAGAAGTGGGGTCTTCCTGGGTCTCCTACCATACAGTCCCTTTTCATTCAGACGCCGACGGATAGTACGGGTTGACACTGTTGTACCCTCGGACTGCAGGGCAGCTTGAACTTGTTAGGATGTTAGTCGAGGTTCTTTATTCAACATCCGCACAATCTTACGTTGAAATCTCTTGTCAATTTTTCTTTTCCATCCACATCTAGGGAGGTTAGCCACAGTGCCATGGGTTTTAAACTTCTTGATGACTCTGTGCACGGTAGACACAGGAACATTCAGGTCTTTGGAGATGGACTTGTAGCCTTGAGATTGCTCATGCTTCCTCACAATATGGTTTCTCAAGTCCTCAGACAGTTCTTTGGTCTTCTTTCTTTTCTCCATGCTCAATGTGGTACACACAAGGATACAGGACAGAGGTTGAGTCAACTTTAATCCATGTCAACTGGCTGCAAGTGCAGTTATTGCCAACACCTGTTAGGTGCCACAGGTAAGTTACAGGTGCTGATAATTACACAAATTAGAGAAGCATCACATGATTTTTCGAACGGTGCCAATACTTTTGTCCACCCCGTTTTTTTATATTTGGTGTGGAATTATATCCAATTTGGCTTTAGGACAATTCTTTTTGTGTTTTTTTATTTAAGACAAATTAAATGAAGATAATAATACCAAAGAATTTGTGATTGCAATCATTTTCAGGAAGAAACTGAGTATTATCTGACAGAATTGCAGTGGTGTTAATACTTTTGCCCATGACTGTAGTATATTTTGCCCATAGAGGGAATGTGATGTAGTTAGCATATTATACCCCATGCGTGCAATTAATTTATTTGTTTAACTCAACATACAGCGACTAGTGTTGAGCATTCCGATACCGCAAGTATCGGGTATCGGCCGATACTTGCGGTATCGGAATTCCGATACCGAATTCCGATACTTCCCGCGTATCGGATACCAGAATCGGAAGTTCCCAGAACTCAAACTGTACGCAGCCAATGAGGAATGAATGGAAGTGTGGGCACATCCTGTTTAGCATGGTGGGCATGTAAGTACTGGCAAGGATGTGATTGGCTGCTGAAATGATGTCACTCCACTATAAAAAACGCTGCCGCCATTTTGCGCTCACTCTGCTGTGATTTCAGTTAGGGACAGGACGCTGTGTTCTAACTGAGGGCCAGTTGAGATAGCTAATTGCTTTATTTTGCCTTTCCAAGGCTAATTTAGCAAACGCTGTGTGTTCACCTTGCTCTTGCCTTGCAGCGCTGTTTTAACAGCGTTCTGCAAGGTCTGTGTGTGTGTGTGTGTGTGTGCAGCTCACTCTGTAGTCTGTGTGCAGCCATATACCCGGTTGTATTCAGCTCAGGGGGGGTTCACACTGCCTCATACAGTTCTATCCATTGTCCTTTTTTGCTCATAGTGCAGCCTGCTGCACATTTTTTCTAAAATTTCCTTTTAGTGTTTTTCCACCCGTCTCCAGCTAAATTGTGGAAAAACACTACATAGGATAACCTAGAGGGGGGGTTTTGGGCCTTGCAGCGCCGTTTACGGCTGTCTGCACGGTCTCCGTGTGAGCGCAGCTCGCCCTGTAGTCTGTGTGCAGCCACAGCCGGTTGTATTCAGCTCAGGGTAAGTCACTGCCTCATGCCGTGAAAAAACTTTTCCTTTTTTTCAAATAGTGCAGCCTGCTGAAAATTTTTCCAAAAATTTCCTATTAGTGTCTTTCCACCCGTCTCCAGCTAAATAGTGGAAAAACACTACATAGGATACCCTAGAGGAGGGTTTTTGGGCCTTGCAGCGCCGTTTACGGCTGTCTGCACGGTCTCCGTGTGAGCGCAGCTCGCCCTGTATTCTGTGTGCAGCCACAGCCGGTTGGATTCAGCTCAGGGTGCGTTACTGCCTCATACCGTTAAATAACTTGTCCTTTTTTTGAAATAGTGCAGCCTGTTGAAAATTTTTTTTTAAATTTCCTATTAGTGTCTTTCCACCCGTCTCCAGCTAAATAGTGGAAAAACACTACATAGGATAACCTAGAGGAGGGTTTTTAGGCCTTGCAGCGCCATTTACGGCTGTCTGCACGGTCTCCATGTGAGCGCAGCTCGCCCTGTAGTCTGTGTGCAGCCACAGCCGGTTGGATTCAGCTCAGGGTGCGTTACTGCCTCATACCGTTAAATAACTTGTCCTTTTTTTGAAATAGTGCAGCCTGTTGAAAAATTTTTTAAAAATTTCCTATTAGTGTCTTTCCACCCGTCTCCAGCTAAATAGTGGAAAAACACTACATAGGATAACCTAGAGGAGGGTTTTTGGGCCTTGCAGCGCCGTTTACGACTGTCTGCACGGTCCCCGTGTGAGTTAAACTCGCTCTGTAGCCCGATCTGCACAAAAAAAAAAAGTAAAGTTCACCAAACACCACTTAACACTGGTGTAGGCCACATTTTATCAATAATAAAGTCTAGTCCACACTTTACAACATTAGTGTTTCTTACACCTGTTAGGAGGAGCATTTCAGGAATAAACACACTAAGGCCTTAGTACTTTTCTGCTTATCTTTATCTGTCAACCAAGATGAAGAGGGCAGGGAGTAAGGCACGTGGGCGTGGAGCAGGGAGAGGAGCAGGGAGAGGACGTGGTGATTCTGTGCCTGCTGCGGGCACCGGTGACTCATCATCACTCAGTTTCAGCAGGGAACAGTCCTTCATGCGCAGCTTTGTCAGAGAGCGCCGTGCACCGCTGCTGCGTGAAGATCAAATTGAAGCCGTTGTCGGATGGATGGTAGCTAACGCATCGGCATCGACTTCAATTAGTGCCACATCCTCTCAGGCACAGACCACTGGAGAGCAGCCATCTGTCTCTTCACCACCTGCCAAATTGGCCAGGCAGTCAGAGAGCCCAGGACAGGAGCCGTCTCTACTTCTGTTCTCTGAATCTCTTGGCTTGGAAACAGGGGGCCAGCCAAGCAGCATTGGAGAAATGGAAGAAGAGGCAGTGTGCAGTGATGCCCAACAGCTTTGTCTCTCTGACTCTGAAGAGGCGGGTGGGCCAGTGCCTGCGGTGACCACAGCGCAGTACGCATCTGATGATGAAACTCAGGTGCCGCTTTCTGGTGCATACTGTGCTGCCGAGACTACCCAGGAGGAGCAGTTGGTGGCAGAGGGTAGTGGAGATGATGAGGTCCTTGACCCATCGTGGCGTGAGGAACAGGAAGGTGGTGTGAGCAGCTCTGAGGAAGAGATTCTCCTTATGGGCCAAAGAGGGAGGGGGAAGAATGCGGAGCCTGTAGCCTCCACTTTGGCACCCGTTAGGAGCCTGTCTCTTTCAAAAGCCAAAAAGGGCGCTCCCAAGACTTGCAGTGCTTGGTCCTTTTTTGACACAGTTGCAGATGACATTTGTTTTGTCAAATGCAAGCTGTGTCATCAGAAAGTCAAAAGAGGTAAAAGTGTCAGCAACCTCAATACCACAAATATGTGGAAACACGTGCGGACCAGGCACGCGGTGGAGTTACAAAAACACACTGAAGACGTAGGCCAACCAACAGCGGCAGCTACCACCTCTTCAGCTTGTGTTGCCTCTTCCTCCAGCTCACGCACAGCTGGTTTGGCTTCCTCCCAGGATCGCCATGGAAGAACCTCTGGCACTGTTGTCCAGAGACCTAGTGTAATTCCACCCACAGCACCACATTCCCAGTCATCCTCACACTCCCAGTCTACTCTACAGCCATCGGTAATACAGGCATGGGAGAAAAGGCGGGCATTCTCGGCCAACCAACCCCGAGCACAGGCTCTGAATGCAGGCATTGCCAAACTTCTGTCCCTGGAAATGCTCTCATTCAGGCTGGTGGAGACTGACAGCTTCCGTGACTTGATGGCATTGGCAGTCCCACAGAACAAGGGGCCCAGCCGCTTTTACTTCAGCAGGCAAGCTGTCCCTGCCCTGCACAAGCATATGGAGGGACACATAAAACACGCGCTACTGAATGCCGTCAGTAGCAAGGTCCACCTCACCACCGATGCGTGGACCAGTCAACATGGACAGGGGCGATACATTTCCCTCACTGCCCATTGGGTTAATGTTGTTGAGCCAGGAACAGATCGTGCGAGTGGCGCAGGACGTGTCCCGCCCACTCCAAGGATTGCAGGAATCCAGTCTGTACGCATTGACTCCTCCTCATACACAAGTTCCTCAGAATCATCGCTGCAGAAGCCGTCACAGTCCACCTCCACATGGACCCGTGAACGTTTACCTATGACCGACATGAGCACAGCCGTGGCCAAACGTCAGCAGGCCGTCTTAAAACTAGTTTCATTGGGGAATCGAAGCCACACAGCGCAGGAGCTCTGGAATGCCATCAAGCAGGAGAGCGATGTGTGGTTACTGCCAGCGAATCTCCAGCCAGGCATGGTAGTGTGTGACAATGGCCGAAATCTGGTGGCAGCTTTGGCCCTTGGCAACCTCACTCACATCCCATGTCTGGCACATGTGCTTAATTTGGTTGTGCAGAGTTTTCTGAGGGACTATCCGGATCTTGATGCACTGCTGCACAAGGTCCGCCTAGAGTGTGCTCACTTGCGGCGTTCCAGCTTGGCAAGATCCCGCATTGCTGCTCTGCAGCGCCGATTCCGCCTTCCGGAACACCGCATCATATGTGACCTACTTACCAGGTGGAATTCCACGTTACATATGTTGGAGCGGTTGTGTGAGCAGCAGCAAGCAGTAATGGAGTACCAGCTGCATCAGGCGCAAAAAAGTCGCAGTCAGCGCTGATCAGACTTCACAACCACAGAGTGGGCCACTATGAAGGACGTCTGCCAGGTTTTGCGTCCTTTCGATTATTCCACGCGGATGGCAAGTGCAGATGATGCACTAGTCAGCATGACTGTCCCCCTTATCTGCCTGCTTCAACAAACTTTGCAAGCGTTAAGGGATGATGTTGTGGAAGAGGTGGAGGATGAGGAGTCACCTTTTCCATCAGCTTCTGGAGAGTCAGCGCCACGTGGTTCCTCACAAAGGGGTACGCAGGGGCCACTTTGTGAGGAGGAGTCAATGGAGGAGGAAGAGCTCCGTCCAGAGGAGGGAGTGAGACAATTGTCCAGTGGTCAGTGTGTACAGCGAGGGTGGGGTGATGACGAGCGGGCAGAGATCATGTCTCAAGCAGGGGACAGCGTTTCTGGGGCAGTTGGCAGTCTGCAGCACATGGTTGATTTCATGCTGCAGTGCCTGAGAAACGACCGCCGCATCGACCACATTCTCAACATGCCTGATTATTGGGTGTTCACCCTCCTCGATCCTCGCTACCGGGACAACGTCCAAAACCTCATCCCAGCGTTGACCCGGGAGCGTAAAATGCGGGAGTATCACGACACACTGGTGAATTCCATCATCTTCTCCAGTCCAACTGAGAGGAGTGCTGCTAGTGCTTTACAAAGCAGCTCAGTGCGTCGAGGCAGTGGGCGAGGCTCTGCACAAAGAGGGAGCAGAAACAGTGCCCAATTTGCGCTGCCTGTCTTCTGACATAATTTGATGTCAGGCTGGCTGCGCCTGTGCGCCCGCTCTGCCCGAGAACCCGCCTCGCAGTGTCTTCTGATTGAATCACACTGCGAGCCTGGGATCCATGGGCATGCGCAGAGCATATCTTCCCCTCGGGCTCTCGCTCATCTCCCTCCGCCTTCTTTAGACTGTGCGCCGTCAGCTGATCCCTAATAGCATGCCACGGCCGTGACGCCGCACAGTCTGAAGAAGAGGGAAGGAGGGGAGTGAGAGGCGAGGATATGCACTGTGCATGCCCATGGATCCAAGGCCCGCAGTGGGATTACATTAGACGCTCCTCTGTTATTGGGGTTCAGTAACGTTAGCTGATCCCCAGCTGTGTGTGCGGCAATACCTCCAATCTGCTCCTCCTGCTGTCCCTGGGCTCTAACACCGCCAGTTGGTGCCTGGAAGTGCTGTGTGCACAGTCAACAGTCGTTCCTCTGTTATCGGGGTTCAGTAACGTCAGCTGATCCCCAGCTGTGTATCCGGCAACGTGTCATGCGACCGCCACGCTGGCACAACAAAAATGTAAGGGAACCTGTCCCCCCCCCCCTAGGCGTTTGTTACTGAAAGAGCCACCTTGTGCAGCACTAATACTGCACAAGGAAAAGGTCGCTCTTGAAATTATGCTCCTTGGAAACGCTGAACTACACACTCATGTAATATGTCCCCTCACACCGTCAAACCGGCCCGGAGGTGGGACTTTCCTTTGTAATGTAAACAAGGCAGCACACTGCAGCGCTAGAACATACAAACTTGAAAAACGAAATTTGAACTGCATTACTGCACTAGAAATATGAAAAATGAGAGCTTTTAGCGCATAAAAATGGCCAATTTTATGTGTACCTGGTAGCCCCGTTACGGCATCTCTCTTATACCAGGTCCTAAACTTGCCTTACCTCGCTGAGAATAAACGTCTCCATCTGAATGGGTACATGTGAAAACCTCTTACTAGACTAAAATTCTCTCTCTCTGTGGAGGGGTATTGGACCTGCTGTAATTAAAACACCTGAAGCTAGGAGGCGGAGTGCACGATCAGAAGGCTAGAGAACACATTTCAAAAACCTGACCTGCACATCCAAACATAGACTCAGTGTGAACAGGTGCTGAACCCAGAGTCGCCAACTCGCACATAGCCAAGCAAACAAGGCAGCACACTGCAGCGCTAGAACATACAAACTTGAAAAACGAAATTTGAACTGCATTACTGCACTAGAAATATGAAAAATGAGAGCTTTTAGCGCATAAAAATGGCCAATTTTATGTGTACCTGGTAGCCCCGTTACGGTATCTCTCTCATACCAGGTCCTAAACTTTCCTTACCTCGCTGAGAATAAACGTCTCCATCTGAATGGGTACATGTGAAAACCTCTTACTAGACTAAAATTCTCTCTCTCTGTGGAGGGGTATTGGACCTGCTGTAATTAAAACACCTGAAGCTAGGAGGCGGAGTGCACGATCAGAAGGCTAGAGAACACATTTCAAAAACCTGACCTGCACATCCAAACATAGACTCAGTGTGAACAGGTGCTGAACCCAGAGTCGCCAACTCACACATAGCCAAGCAAACAAGGCAGCACACTGCAGCGCTAGAACATACAAACTTGAAAAACGAAATTTGAACTGCATTACTGCACTAGAAATATGAAAAATGAGAGCTTTTAGCGCATAAAAATGGCCAATTTTATGTGTACCTGGTAGCCCCGTTACGGTATCTCTCTCATACCAGGTCCTAAACTTTCCTTACCTCGCTGAGAATAAACGTCTCCATCTGAATGGGTACATGTGAAAACCTCTTACTAGACTAAAATTCTCTCTCTCTGTGGAGGGGTATTGGACCTGCTGTAATTAAAACACCTGAAGCTAGGAGGCGGAGTGCACGATCAGAAGGCTAGAGAACACATTTCAAAAACCTGACCTGCACATCCAAACATAGACTCAGTGTGAACAGGTGCTGAACCCAGAGTCGCCAACTCGCACATAGCCAAGCAAACAAGGCAGCACACTGCAGCGCTAGAACATACAAACTTGAAAAACGAAATTTGAACTGCATTACTGCACTAGAAATATGAAAAATGAGAGCTTTTAGCGCATAAAAATGGCCAATTTTATGTGTACCTGGTAGCCCCGTTACGGCATCTCTATAAGAGATGTGTCTCTATAAGAGAGATGCCGTAACGGGGCTACCAGGTACACATAAAATTGGCCATTTTTATGCGCTAAAAGCTCTCATTTTTCATATTTCTAGTGCAGTAATGCAGTTCAAATTTCGTTTTTCAAGTTTGTATGTTCTAGCGCTGCAGTGTGCTGCCTTGTTTGCTTGGCTATGTGCGAGTTGGCGACTCTGGGTTCAGCACCTGTTCACACTGAGTTTATGTTTGGATGTGCAGGTCAGGTTTTTGAAATGTGTTCTCTAGCCTTCTGATCGTGCACTCCGCCTCCTAGCTTCAGGTGTTTTAATTACAGCAGGTCCAATACCCCTCCACAGAGAGAGAGAATTTTAGTCTAGTAAGAGGTTTTCACATGTACCCATTCAGATGGAGACGTTTATTCTCAGCGAGGTAAGGCAAGTTTAGGACCTGGTATAAGAGAGATGCCGTAACGGGGCTACCAGGTACACATAAAATTGGCCATTTTTATGCGCTAAAAGCTCTCATTTTTCATATTTCTAGTGCAGTAATGCAGTTCAAATTTTGTTTTTCAAGTTTGTATGTTCTAGCGCTGCAGTGTGCTGCCTTGTTTGCTTGGCTATGTGTGAGTTGGCGACTCTGGGTTCAGCACCTGTTCACACTGAGTCTATGTTTGGATGTGCAGGTCAGGTTTTTGAAATGTGTTCTCTAGCCTTTTGATCGTGCACTCCGCCTCCTAGCTTCAGGTGTTTTAATTACAGCAGGTCCAATACCCCTCCACAGAGAGAGAGAATTTTAGTCTAGTAAGAGGTTTTCACATGTACCCATTCAGATGGAGACGTTTATTCTCAGCGAGGTAAGGCAAGTTTAGGACCTGGTATAAGAGAGATGCCGTAACGGGGCTACCAGGTACACATAAAATTGGCCAATTTTATGCGCTAAAAGCTCTCATTTTTCATATTTCTAGTGCAGTAATGCATTTCATATTTCGTTTTTCAAGTTTGTATGTTCTAGCGCTGCAGTGTGCTGCCTTGTTTGCTTGGCTATGTGCGAGTTGGCGACTCTGGGTTCAGCACCTGTTCACACTGAGTCTATGTTTGGATGTGCAGGTCAGGTTTTTGAAATGTGTTCTCTAGCCTTCTGATCGTGCACTCCGCCTCCTAGCTTCAGGTGTTTTAATTACAGCAGGTCCAATACCCCTCCACAGAGGGAGAGAATTTTAGTCTAGTAAGAGGTTTTCACATGTACCCATTCAGATGGAGACGTTTATTCTCAGCGAGGTAAGGCAAGTTTAGGACCTGGTATAAGAGAGATGCCGTAACGGGGCTACCAGGTACACATAAAATTGGCCATTTTTATGCGCTAAAAGCTCTCATTTTTCATATTTCTAGTGCAGTAATGCAGTTCAAATTTCGTTTTTCAAGTTTGTATGTTCTAGCGCTGCAGTGTGCTGCCTTGTTTGCTTGGCTATGTGCGAGTTGGCGACTCTGGGTTCAGCACCTGTTCACACTGAGTCTATGTTTGGATGTGCAGGTCAGGTTTTTGAAATGTGTTCTCTAGCCTTCTGATCGTGCACTCCGCCTCCTAGCTTCAGGTGTTTTAATTACAGCAGGTCCAATACCCCTCCACAGAGAGAGAGAATTTTAGTCTAGTAAGAGGTTTTCACATGTACCCATTCAGATGGAGACGTTTATTCTCAGCGAGGTAAGGCAAGTTTAGGACCTGGTATAAGAGAGATGTCGTAACGGGGCTACCAGGTACACATAAAATTGGCCATTTTTATGCGCTAAAAGCTCTCATTTTTCATATTTCTAGTGCAGTAATGCAGTTCAAATTTCGTTTTTCAAGTTTGTATGTTCTAGCGCTGCAGTGTGCTGCCTTGTTTGCTTGGCTATGTGCGAGTTGGCGACTCTGGGTTCAGCACCTGTTCACACTGAGTCTATGTTTGGATGTGCAGGTCAGGTTTTTGAAATGTGTTCTCTAGCCTTCTGATCGTGCACTCCGCCTCCTAGCTTCAGGTGTTTTAATTACAGCAGGTCCAATACCCCTCCACAGAGAGAGAGAATTTTAGTCTAGTAAGAGGTTTTCACATGTACCCATTCAGATGGAGATGTTTATTCTCAGCGAGGTAAGGCAAGTTTAGGACCTGGTATAAGAGAGATGCCGTAACGGGGCTACCAGGTACACATAAAATTGGCCATTTTTATGCGCTAAAAGCTCTCATTTTTCATATTTCTAGTGCAGTAATGCAGTTCAAATTTCGTTTTTCAAGTTTGTATGTTCTAGCGCTGCAGTGTGCTGCCTTGTTTGCTTGGCTATGTGCGAGTTGGCGACTCTGGGATCAGCACCTGTTCACACTGAGTCTATGTTTGGATGTGCAGGTCAGGTTTTTGAAATATTTCCTTTGTAATGTGACGCAGCACAGCCGTCATTCCTACCCCCTTGTGTTGTGAATTCTGTGATCAAGCTCCCTCCTGTGGTCACGAGTGGTACTGCGGCTTCTGAGTTTCCTTCCTCAGGTGATGAGGTTAAGTCGTTAGGTGCTGCTCTATTTAACTCCACCTAGTGCTTTGATCCTGGCCTCCAGTCAATGTTTTAGTATTGGTCTTGCTTCCTCCTGGATCGTTCCTGTGGCCTGTCTGCTCAGCATAAGCTAAGTTCTGCTTGTGTTACTTTTTGCTATATTTTCTGTCCAGCTTGCTTTTTTGGTTTTGCTTGCTTGCTGGAAGCTCTGAGACGCAGAGGGAGCACCTCCGTACCGTTAGTCGGTGCGGAGGGTCTTTTTGCCCCTCTGCATGGTTGTTTGTAGGTTTTTGTGTTGACCGCAAAGCTATCTTTCCTATCCTCGGTCTATTCAGTAAGTCGGGCCTCACTTTGCTAAATCTATTTCATCTCTGTGTTTGTATTTTCATCTTACTCACAGTCATTATATGTGGGGGGCTGCCTTTTCCTTTGGGGAATTTCTGAGGCAAGGTAGGCTTATTTTTCTATCTTCAGGCTAGCTAGTTTCTCAGGCTGTGCCGAGTTGCATAGGGAGCGTTAGGCGCAATCCACGGCTACCTCTAGTGTGGTTTGATAGGTTTAGGGATTGCGGTCAGCAGAGTTTCCACGTCTCAGAGCTCATCCTATGGTGTGTGGTTTTTGTCAGGTTACTTGTGTGCTCTGAACTTCAAGGTCCATTGTGGTTCTGAATTACCTATTCATAACAGTACTGGAGGCCCAAAGTACTATGCTTCTCAATAGAGGGAAAAAAGAAGTTCTGAGACCATTTTTTTTTCTTTGCACTGTGTTTTGCCTTTTTTTTCCCCTAGACATTTGGGTGGTTCAGGACACAGGTGTGGTGATGGACATTAAAGGTCTGTCTTCATGTGTGGATCTTCTCACTGCAAGAGTACAAAATATTCAAGACTTTGTGGCTCAGAATTCTATGTTAGAACCAAGAATTCCTATTCCTGATTTGTTTTCTGGAGATAGAGCTAAATTTCTGAGTTTCAAAAATAATTGCAAACTGTTTCTGGCGTTGAAACCTCGCTCCTCTGGTGACCCAGTTCAACAAGTTAAGATCATTATTTCTTTATTACGTGGCGACCCTCAAGACTGGGCATTTTCCCTTGCGCCAGGAGATCCTGCATTATGTAATATTGATGCGTTTTTTCTGGCGCTCGGATTACTGTACGATGAACCTAATTCAGTGGATCAGGCAGAGAAAAATTTGCTGGCTCTCTGTCAGGGTCAGGATGAGATAGAGATTTATTGTCAGAAGTTTAGAAAGAGGTCTGTGCTCACTCAATGGAATGAATGTGCTTTGGCAGCAATCTTCAGAAAGGGTCTCTCTGAAGCCCTTAAGGATGTCATGGTGGGATTTCCTATGCCTGCTGGTCTGAATGAGTCTATGTCTTTGGCCATTCAGATCGGTCGACGCTTGCGTGAGCGTAAATCTGTGCACCATTTGGCAGTATTATCTGAGCATAAACCTGAGCCTATGCAGTGCGATAGGACTTTGACCAGAGCTGAAAGGCAAGAACACAGACGTCAGAATGGGCTGTGTTTCTACTGTGGTGATTCCACTCATGCTATCTCCGATTGTCCTAAGCGCACTAAGCGGTTCGCTAAGTCTGCCACCATTGGTACGGTACAGTCGAAATTTCTTTTGTCCGTTACTTTGATCTGCTCTTTGTCTTCCTATTCTGTCATAGCATTTGTGGATTCAGGCGCTGCCCTGAATTTGATGGACTTGGAGTTTGCTAGGCGCTATGGGTTTGTCTTGGAGCCCTTGCAGTGTCTTATTCCATTGAGAGGAATTGATGCTACGCCTATGGCCAAGAATTAGCCTCAGTATTGGACCCAGCTGACCATGTGCATGGCTCCTGCGCACCAGGAGGATATTCGCTTTCTGGTGTTGTAAAATCTGCATGATGTGGTCGTGTTGGGGTTGCCATGGCTACAAGCCCATAACCCAGTATTAGATTGGAAATCAATGTCTGTGTCCAGCTGGGGTTGTCAGGGGGTACATGGTGATGTTCCATTTCTGTCTATCTCATCATCCACCCCTTCTGAGGTCCCAGAGTTCTTGTCTGATTACCGGGATGTATTCGATGAGCCCAAGTCCAATGCCCTACCTCCGCATAGGGATTGTGATTGTGCTATCGAGTTGATTCCTGGTAGTAAGTTTCCTAAGGGTCGACTGTTTAATTTATCTGTACTTGAGCATGCCGCTATGCGGAGTTACGTAAAGGAATCCTTGAATAAGGGTCATATTCGGCCGTCGTCGTCGCCATTGGGAGCAGGGTTCTTTTTTGTGGCCAAGAAGGATGGTTCGCTGAGACCTTGTATTGATTACCGCCTTCTAAATAAAATCACGGTCAAATTTCAGTACCCCTTGCCGCTGCTATCTGATTTGTTTGCTCGGATTAAGGGGGCTAGTTGGTTCACCAAGATAGATCTTCGTGGTGCATATAATCTTGTGCGTATTAAACGGGGCGATGAATGGAAAACTGCATTTAATACGCCCGAGGGCCATTTTGAGTACCTAGTTATGCCATTCGGACTTGCCAATGCTCCATCAGTATTTCAGTCCTTTATGCATGACATCTTCCGAGAGTACCTGGATAAATTCCTGATTGTATACTTGGATGATATTTTGGTCTTCTCGGATGATTGGGAGTCTCATGTGAAGCAGGTCAGAATGGTGTTCCAGGTCCTGCGTGCTAATTCTTTGTTTGTGAAGGGATCAAAGTGTCTCTTTGGTGTTCAGAAGGTTTCATTTTTGCGGTTCATTTTTTCCCCTTCTACCATCGAGATGGACCCTGTTAAGGTCCAGGCCATTTATGATTGGACTCAGCCGACATCTCTGAAGAGTCTGCAAAAGTTCCTTGGCTTTGCTAATTTTTATCGTCGCTTCATTTATAATTTTTCTAGTATTGCTAAACCATTGACCGATTTGACCAAGAAGGGTGCTGATGTGGTCAATTGGTCTTCTGCTGCTGTGGAAGCTTTTCAAGAGTTAAAGCGTCGTTTTTCTTCTGCCCCTGTGTTGTGTCAACCAGATGTTTCGCTTCCGTTCCAGGTTGAGGTTGATGCTTCAGAAATTGGAGCGGGGGCTGTTTTGTCGCAAAGAGGTGCTGATTGCTTGGTGATGAAGCCATGCGCCTTCTTTTCCAGGAAGTTTTCGCCTGCTGAGCGAAATTATGATGTTGGCAATCGAGAGTTGCTGGCCATGAAGTGGGCATTTGAGGAGTGGCGTCATTGGCTTGAAGGAGCTAAGCATCGCGTGGTGGTCTTGACTGATCACAAGAACTTGACTTATCTCGAGTCTGCCAAACGGTTGAATCCTATACAGGCTCGTTGGTTGCTGTTTTTCTCCCGTTTTGACTTTGTGGTTTCGTACCTTCCGGGCTCTAAAAATGTGAAGGCGGATGCCCTGTCTAGGAGTTTTGTGCCCGACTCTCCGGATTTGCATGAGCCGGCGGGTATTCTCAAAGAGAGAGTAATTGTGTCTGCCATCTCCCCTGATTTGCGGCGGGTGCTGCAAAAATTTCAGGCTAATAAACCTGATCGTTGCCCAGCAGAGAAACTGTTTGTCCCTGATAGGTGGACGAATAAAGTTATCTCTGAGGTTCATTGTTCGGTGTTGGCTGGTCATCCTGGAATCTTTGGTACCAGAGATTTGGTGGCTAGATCCTTTTGGTGGCCGTCTCTGTCGCGGGATGTGCGTTCTTTTGTGCAGTCCTGTGGGATTTGTGCTCGGGCTAAGCCCTGCTGTTCTCGTGCCAGTGGGTTGCTTTTGCCCTTGCCGATCCCGAAGAGGCCTTGGACACATATCTCTATGGATTTTATTTCGGATCTCCCCGTCTCTCAAAAAATGCCGGTCATTTGGGTAGTTTGTGATCGCTTCTCTAAGATGATCCATTTGGTACCCTTGTCTAAATTGCCTTCCTCCTCTGATTTGGTGCCATTGTTCTTTCAGCATGTGGTTCGTTTACATGGCATTCCAGAGAACATCATTTCTGACAGAGGTTCCCAGTTTGTTTCGAGGTTTTGGCGAGCCTTTTGTGCTAGGATGGGCATTGATTTGTCTTTTTCCTCGGCTTTCCATCCTCAGACAAATGGCCAGACCGAACGAACCAATCAGACCTTGGAAACATATCTGAGATGTTTTGTTTCTGCTGATCAGGATGATTGGGTGTCCTTTTTGCCGTTGGCTGAGTTCGCTCTTAATAATCGGGCCAGCTCGGCTACCTTGGTTTCACCGTTTTTCTGCAATTCTGGGTTCCATCCTCGTTTCTCTTCAGGGCAGGTTGAGTCTTCGGACTGTCCTGGTGTGGATACTGTGGTGGACAGGTTGCAGCGGATTTGGACTCATGTAGTGGACAATTTGACCTTGTCCCAGGAGAAGGCTCAACGTTTCGCTAATCGCATACGCTGTGTGGGTCCCCGACTTCGTGTTGGGGATTTGGTTTGGTTGTCATCTCGTTATATTCCTATGAAGGTTTCCTCTCCTAAGTTTAAGCCTCGTTTCATTGGTCCGTATAGGATTTCTGAGGTTCTTAATCCTGTGTCTTTTCGTTTGACCCTTTCAGATTCTTTTTCCATCCATAACGTATTCCATAGGTCATTGTTGCGGAGATACGTGGCGCCTGTGGTTCCATCTGTTGATCCTCCTGCCCCGGTTTTGGTGGAGGGGGAGTTGGAGTATATAGTGGAGAAGATTTTGGATTCTCACGTTTCGAGACGGAAACTCCAGTATCTGGTTAAGTGGAAGGGTTATGGTCAGGAAGATAATTCCTGGGTCTTTGCCTCTGATGTCCATGCTGCCGATCTTGTTCGTGCCTTTCATATGGCTCATCCTGGTCGGCCTGGGGGCTCTGGTGAGGGTTCGGTGACCCCTCCTCAAGGGGGGGGGGGTACTGTTGTGAATTCTGTGATCAAGCTCCCTCCTGTGGTCACGAGTGGTACTGCGGCTTCTGAGGTTCCTTCCTCAGGTGGTGAGGTTAAGTCGTTAGGTGCTGCTCTATTTAACTCCACCTAGTGCTTTGATCCTGGCCTCCAGTCAATGTTCTAGTATTGGTCTTGCTTCCTCCTGGATCGTTCCTGTGGCCTGTCTGCTCAGCATAAGCTAAGTTCTGCTTGTGTCCTTTTGTTTCTATATTTTCTGTCCAGCTTGCTTTTTTGGTTCTGCTTGCTTGCTGGAAGCTCTGAGACGCAGAGGGAGCACCTCCGTACCGTTAGTCGGTGCGGAGGGTCTTTTTGCCCCTCTGTGTGGTTGTTTGTAGGTTTTTGTGTTGACCGCAAAGCTATCTTTCCTATCCTCGGTCTATTCAGTAAGTCGGGCCTCACTTTGCTAAATCTATTTCATCTCTGTGTTTGTATTTTCATCTTAACTCACAGTCATTATATGTGGGGGGCTGCTTTTTCCTTTGGGGAATTTCTCTGAGGCAAGGTAGGCTTATTTTTCTATCTTCAGGACTAGCTAGTTTCTCAGGCTGTGCCGAGTTGCATAGGGAGCGTTAGGCGCAATCCACGGCTACCTCTAGTGTGGTTTGATATGTTTAGGGATTGCGGTCAGCAGAGTTTCCACGTCTCAGAGCTCGTCCTATGTTTTGTGGTTTTTGTCAGGTTACTTGTGTGCTCTGAACTTCAAGGTCCATTGTGGTTCTGAATTACCTATTCATAACACCCTTGGCTCAGTGCTCTGCCTCCTTAGCGTTGTTTGATTCTGTCATGGACCCTGCGCTGTTATGTTATCCCTTGGCCATGCACAGTTTGCGCTGCCCGTCCTTTGACATAATTTGTTGCCGTCCTGGCTGCGCCTGTGCGTCCACGCTGCCCGAAATCCCACCTCGCAGTGTCGTCTAATGTGATCCCACAGTGGGCCTGGTATCCATGGCCATGCGCAGTGCATATACTAGCCTCTCACTTCCCTTCTTCACACTTCTTCAGACTAGGTGGCGTCAGCTGATCCCTAATAGCATGCCACGGCCGTGACGTCGCACAGTCTGAAGAAGCAGGAAGGAGGTGAGTGAGAGGCGATGATATGCACTGCGCATGCCCATGGATCCCAGGCCCGCAGTGGGATTACATTAGATGACACTGCGAGGTTGGATCTCGGGCAGCTTTGACGCACAGGCACTGCCAGCCTGACACCTAAATGATGTCAGAAGACGGGCACCGCTAACTGTGCATGGCCAAGGGATAACATTACAGCGCGGGCTCCGTGACAGAACCAAACAACGTTGAGGAGGTGGCGCACGGCACCAAGGGGGTTGAAATGACGGCTGTGCTGTGTCACATTACAAAGGAAAGTCCCACTTCCGGGACGGTTTAACGGTGTGAGGGGACACATTATATGGGTGTGTACTTCAGCGTTTGCAAGGAGCATAATTTTAGGAGCCACCATTTTCCATGTGTAGTATTACTGCTGTACAAGATGGCTCTTTCAGCAACAAATGCCTGGGGGGGGGTTAAAGGTTCCCTTTCAACTTGCTCCACTGCAGGTTTTGGCCTACACTCTGCTCCTCTTTGATTCCTTGGGTTTCAACACTGTCAGTTGCCACCTGGAAGTGTTGTCTACACAGAAAAAAACACTAGCTGATGTGTCAGTGGGGTTCAGCACCGCCAGCTGTTCCCCTGCTGTGTAGTCGGCAACGTGTCCAGCACAAGCCACGCTGGCACAACAGAACAAAAGCTGCCACCAGTGCAGGCTTCGGCCTACACTCTGATCCTCTCCTCCTCCTGCTGACCCTGGGCTCTAACACCGCCAGTTTTTGCCCGGACGTGCTAGCTGCACAGAGAAAAACACCAGCCAATGTGTTAGTGGGTTCAGCACCGCCAGCTGTTCCCCTGCTGTGTAGCCGGCAACGTGACCTGCAAACACCACGCAGGCACCTGAACTAAAATTAAAGGGACCCTGACCCCCACCCCCAGGTGTTTCTATGTATAACAGCCACCTTGTACAGCAGTAATACTGCATTTGTACAAGGTGGCTGACTTTTTCTCCTTGCCCACGTGGAACTCAACACCTACAAAATGTGTCTCATTGGAGACCATTACACTGTCCCAGAGGTGTGACTTTCCTTGTTAAGGATACGCAGCACCACCCTTGTTAGCGCTGCCCGTCTTCTGACATCATTGGTTGGCTGCTTGTGCTTGTGCGTCCGCCCTGCCCGACACAACGCCCCTCGTTGTCTCATATATTTTGACTGCGAGGGTGTGATTGATGGGCATATGCAGTGCATATGTTCGCCTGTCTTCACTCATCTCCTTCCGCCTTCTTCAGACTAAGCGGCCTCATGGCCGTGGCAGGCGATAAGGGATCAGCTGAGGCCGCCCAGTCTGAAGCAGGTGTAAGGACATGTGTGAGCGGTGAACATATTTACTGCGCAAGGCCACGAATCCCAGCCCCGCAGTGTGACTTTATGAAAAGACACTGTGGGTCTGGGATTCATGGCCATCGCTAACCGCACCGGCCAACGTGAAATGAGGTCAGAAGACAGGAAGCGCTCACAGCGCATGGCCAAGGGTTAACAAGAGCGCAGACTCCTGTACAGCAAATAACAACGCTCAGGAGGCTGCGCCCAGCACCAAGGCGTTATTTTTGGACACCTGTGCTGCGTCTCCTTACAAAGACAAGTCACGCCTCCAATACAGTTCTACTGTACAATGGGCAAAATTGTGTACGTCTTTCATTCTGCGTGTGCAATGAGCAAAATTCATAGAGCAACCTTTCACTTGTGGAGCATTACTGCTGCACAAGGTGTGGCTCTTCTACATTGTAACACCTGAGGGTGGGTTAAAGGTTACCTTTGAAATTGGTTCAATTAGGCTTCGGCCTACACTCTGCTCCTCTCCTCCTCCTGCTGACCCTGGACTCTAACACCGCCAGTTTTTGCCCGGAAGTGCTAGCTGCACAGAGAAAAACACCAGCCAATGTGTCAGTGGGGTTCAGCACCGCCAGCTGTTCCCCCGCTGTGTAGCTGGCATCGTGTCCTGCAAACACAACGCAGACACAAAGCTGCCTCCAGTGCAGGCTTCGTCCTACACTATGCTCCCCCTGCTTACCCTTTGCTCCAACACCGCTAGTTGGGGCTCTAGGAAGACAATCTTGAATAGGCAACGCATCCGTGTTACAGCACCGCCAGCTGGTTCTCGGCAGTGTTTTTGTCACGGGTACTCCCTCGTGCCCAGCCTGGTTACAGCACCGTCAGCTGTTTCCGGGTAGTGTCAAGCTCACTGAGACGCCTATGCTTGCCCCGTCGTGTTGCGGTCGGGTTAGCCAACTCCAGGGTGCCTCCAGTTTAGGAGCTTCCTATGTGGGCTGCGTGAATTGGCAGTCAAGGCTGGATCTGTAGTGCCAGTAGGCCAGGCTCACCCTGTAGGACTGTTGGTGTTCGGTAACTGCGGCTGCCTCGCGGCCTAGCTGTTCTCTCCTCTCCTGTGGACCTTCTGGTCCACCACCTGGTTCCAGCACCGTCAGCTGGTTCCGGGCAGAGCCTTTGGCTTAGGTGCCTCCTTCTGGGTATCTGAGTTCCGCCAACGCCAGGCGGTCCTTGGTAGTGCTTTTAAGCGCGGGCACCTACAGCTTAGTAACCGGGTTCCAGCACCGTCAGCTGGTCCTCGGTGCCATTGGCTCTTGCACACTGGGGCAACGCATCCGGGTTCCAGCACCGCCAGCTGGTTCTCGGCAGTGTTTTTGTCACGGGTACTCCCTCGTGACCAGCCTGGTTACAGCACCGTCAGCTGTTTCCGGGTAGTGTCAAGCTCACTGAGACACCTATGCTTGCCCCGTCGTGTTGCGGTCGGGTTAGCCAACTCCAGAGTGCCTCCAGTTTAGGAGCTTCCTATGTGGGCTGCGTGAATTGGCAGTCAAGGCTGGTTCTGTAGTGCCAGTAGGCCAAGCTCCCCCTGTAGGACTGTTGGTGTTCGGTAACTGCGGCTGCCTCGCGGCCTAGCTGTTCTCTCCTCTCCTGTGGACCTTCTGGTCCACATCCTGGTTCCAGCACCGTCAGCTGGTTCTCGGCAGTGTCTTTTGCTCTTGTACCTTCTGCTCCCCATCCTGGTTCCAGTACCATCAGCTGGTTCCAGGCAGAGCCTTTGGCTTAGGTGCCTCCTTCTGGGTGTCCGAGTTCCACCAACGTCAGGTGTTCCTTGGTAGTGCTTTTTAGCACGGGTACCTCCTGCTTAGTAACCGGGTTCCAGTAACGTCAGCTGGTCCTCGGTAGTTCCATTGGCTCTTGGACCTTCGGCTACCTATCCGGGTTCCAGTACCGTCAGCTGGTTCTCGGCAGTGTCTTTTGCTCTTGTACCTTCTGCTCCCCATCCTGGTTCCAGTAACGTCAGCTGGTTCCGGGCAGAGCCTTTGGCTTAGGTGCCTCCTTCTGGGTATCTGAGTTCCGCCAACGTCAGGCGGTCCTTGGTAGTGCTTTTTAGCACGGGTACCTCCTGCTTAGTAACCGGGTTCCAGTAACGTCAGCTGGTCCTCGGTAGTTCCATTGGCTCTTGAACCTTCGGGTAGCCATCCGAGTTCCAGTTCCATCAGCTGGTTCTTGGCATTTTCTCAGCCTTCTTGTACCTTCTGCTACATTTCCAAGTTGAAGACCCTAAAGACGACGACCAGGAAGACCACCCCTAAGATGACGACGACACCAGAGACGACAACCACTGAGATGAGGACGACCCTGGAGATGACGACCCTGAAGACCATCCCGATGACGACGACGACGGCGGAGACGACGACGGCGGCGGAGACGACGACCCTGGAGACGACGACATGGAAGACCGAGAAGCAGAAGAACAAGAGGCTGCAGAACAAAGAGCAGAAGAACATTAAGCATAACACTTAATATCAGAGCAAAAGATATTATCTAAATTATATGCAGAAGAAGACTAAGCAGTGTATGGGGGTGAGTCCGTTCCTCCTCGTGGTGCCCCTGGATAAAGCCTGATGCTGCAGGCCAAACTGAACGCGGACAAATGTAACTTTTGTGACAGGCAGAACGGAAGGTGTAATCTTCAAACTTTTATAGATAACAACTACGGGAATGCCTGTCACAAATGAGAATATGATGAAGAAGTAGAATAGGAAGAATAATAATAGTTGAATAAAATGAATATGTAGAATAGGAAGAATAATAATAGTTGAATAAAATGAATATGAAGAATGTAATAAAAAAAAAAATAGGTAGAAGATGAAGAAGAAGATGAATAAGGTGAAGAAGAAGATGATGTCAAAGATGCTGATGATGATGAAGATGAAAGTGTGGGAAAAGGAAAAAAAAAGAAGGGGAAGGGCGTGGAATAGTGAAACATCAATATCTGACAAAAAAATAAAAAAAAAAAAATTTACATAGTCAATATCTTTGTCACTCCAAACGTCTTTAAGAAAAAAAAAAAATCATGCTATTCTATTTGATTGGGCTAAACCTCTATGCCTTTAATGTCTCCGCCACCTCCCCAAATACATCCTGCATTATTCTTAGTTGTTTTCCTTCATGTAGAATGAACCTACAAGGAAAGAAAGGGTTTATTTTAATTCCGATATTTTGGTCCCATTGACTTGCATTGGGATCGGGTATCGGTATCGGCGATATCCGATATTTTTTGAATATCGGCCGATCCAATCCGATATCGATACTTTCCGATATTGGAAGGTATCACTCAACACTAACAGCGACCCTTGTGATTACAATTCAGATTAGATTTTCCCCTTAAGCGTTTTTGGCCTGCTTAGTGAGTATCGCTCGGTATTTTACTGTATATTGTATTGAATTTTGTAATAAAATATATTTTCTCCAAATATACTCTTTGATCCTTGTGCTTCAATTAGCTCATAAAGGAGTTTTTGATGTTTATACTCTATGATTGAGTTATTGGAAGTGTTATTTAACCCCATAAATTGAAGCAATTTTTTTGTGTGAGAAATACACAGCAGCATAAACAAAAAAAAAAATGCATTGTGGGAACTTATGCTTACATTCTGCAGAAACAAGAATAATTCATCATGGCATTCTAGGCCAGATTCAGAAGAATAGGACAATTGAATGAGAACAATCACAGAGTACATCACTGGTAAGTCACTGGAATTATCTGTACAGTGCACACAGAGGGTATAGAGAGCATTGTTGTAAAACTGGCATCTACCAACCTAGGTTCACTGTATAGTTTTAATATTGGTCTTGGTACAGTGTTTTTTTTAAATGAATGATCAATGTGGTGGTATTATTCGGTAATTATGAGGTTATAATATGTGGTCATGGTGTTATGATATAATATTTTTAAATAGTTTTAGTATTAATTATAGTACACTGGGTTTTGTATGGTGGTATTAGTTACTTGCATAGTAATGTTATTGGATAACTATAAGACTGTGTTTTCTATATATATATATTTTTTTTTAAAGAGAGGAGCAAATATAGCTTTATAGATGCAAACAGAGCCACAAGGGCGCACAATTCAGCACTATAAACTGATAGTTGTAGGGGGACTGAGGTCCAAAAGTTTCCTTGGAGCTCACAGAATCTTAGTTACGCCCAGGGGTGGGATTCAAATTTTTAATAGCAGGTTAAGAAACGACACCCATTTTAAAGCCACACCCATTTTGTTAACCACACCCATTTTCACACACAATTTTCTCAACTACAAAATAAAGAAGCTAAAAGTAAAAGCACTTTCCCTTTTTAACCCAATGCTACCTTCAAAGTTAATCTCTTTTTATGCAGCATCAATAGTAAAAACGTGGTCACACAGGGTTAATAGCAGTGGATACGGAGTGCGTTACCCGCGACATAACGCGGTCCATTACCGCTGGCATTAACCCTGTGTGAGCGGTTACTGGAGGGGATTATGGAGCGGGCATTGACTGCGGGGAGTATGGAGCGGAGCGCCGGGGACACTGACCGCGGGGAGCGGGGAGTATGGAGCGGAGCGCCAGGGACACTGACTGCGGGGAGTATGGAGCGGGCGGCGGTCACTGTGACAGTAGGGAAGGGACTAATCGGACTGTGCCCGTCACTGATTGGTCGCGGCAGCCATGACAGGCAGCTGCCGAGACCAATCAGCGACGCGGGATTTCCGTTACGGAAGTTGAGGACAGAAAGACGGAAGTACCCCTTAGACAATTATATATATAGATGTACCCCATCCTCGTCTTCTTATGTGCCTCATCCTGGTCCCCATTGTCTCTAATCAGGGGCCCCATATGTCATCCATCCATCCTGGTCCCTATATGCCTCTCATCCTGGTCACCATGTGTCTCCAAGGATGCACATTCAGTTGAAACCTGCAGGCCCCCAGAACCCAATCAGGGCATTGCTTCCCCCACACAATCCCTCTCCTCCCCCCTGTGAAAGAAACATGCATTTAAAATGGTAATGACCATGAGCTTTGTTTGTTAACCACCTTAGGGTGAAGATTAGACATTCAATTACTGTAATTACAATAGCTCTACAGGAGGGATCAGGGGAATGCAAGTTCTAAATAATAAAGTCCTTTTTACCACCAGCCAATCTGGAAAGACAGTATTATGTACCTTCCTTGTTTACAACAACTGTCCAATTTCCAGCCAACAGTAACAGGGAAATGTTTCTAATGCTCTTTTCCTAGTCCTGAAGCTACTCTGCTATTGTGTGTAGAATAATAACTCTACATAAGAGGCAATCAGAAGAGGCAATTTGCATATAACTCTACATCATGGTATCTTACTAATTGTGTCTCAATTTACAATGCCTTTTGAAATAAAAAAGATAATAAGATGAATTCAGAAATGATTATATAGGTTGTACTAACTTTAAATGGAATGTGTCAGTAGCATCAAACCTCGTAAGCCATCTATATAGACACTCAGGTCACAGAAAGCTGAATATAATGACACCCTGATATCTGTGATTCCGGAGATATCCATGTTTTTCTTATATGTAGATGTGCTTTTCCAGGCTATGGGCCAGACACTGACCTGCGTGAGAATCTGCCTCCAGAGATTATTATAAATGAATGGGGTCGATACTATTGTGATATGTATTGGCCACTCTCCTGATCTCCCTGCAGAGCTGTGTGTGATTATACCTGACACATCTGCAGGATCCTCTTAACTGTATCGGCATGCATGGTGGGGTGGCTCAATGGTTAGCACTGCAGCGCTCAAATCCCACCAAAGACATCTGCAAGGAGTTTATATGTTCCCCCCGTGTATCGTGGGTTTCCTCTAGGTTCTCCGGTTTCCTTTCACAGTTCAAAGACATACTGAAAGGGAATTTAGATTGTGAGCCCTGTTGGGGACAGCGATGATAATGTGAGCAAAAGCACTGTGTAATGTTAGCGCTATAGAAAAATAAAGATTAGGCCGGGGTCATACTATGCTAATGAGTCTTGGCTCCTGCTCTGCTGCGAGCAGGAGCAGAGTGTCATGCTTCTGTGCTCCGAGCCTCTCAGAGAGAATCGGAGCACAGCTGCGGAGGAGGAGAAACTAATTTCTCCATTTTCTTCATTGCCGGCGTCGGCGTATATCGCACAGTACTCGGATGATATTGTGTCACTCGCACCCATAGAATGTATATGGGTGCGATTGAGCCGACACTTGGCCGAGTCTCGGTGCCAATCGCAGCATGCTGGGACTGTTCTCGCATGCCGATTCGGCATGAGAATATAATCGCAGATGTGATCTGCCACATAGATTAACACTGGTCCGAGTGCTATGCGATGTTTTTTCGCATAGCACTCTTCCATGTTATACGCTAGTGTGACCCCGGTCTTATTATTATTATAGTGTAACAATACAGTTAATGGCAATTAATACAGTCTGTGGCAGAGCAGGGAGATATGATGTCCCCGAACTATCGCTTAAATATTTTTCTTCTGCGCCGATCCTTATAGTCTGACGTTTTTCAGCCTTTTATCGTTGAGGTCAATGCGTCTGAGGTGGGAGTGGGGTCTGTATTGTCGCAGGGTGCATCTCCTGGTAAATGGCAACCATGTGCTTATTTTTCTAAGAAACTGTCACCCGCTGAGAAAAATTATGACATTCTTAACAGGGAACTCTTAGCAATCAAATGAGCTTTTGAAGAGTGGCGTTGTTTTTTGGAGGGAGCGGTTCACCCAGTTATGGTAATCACAGCTCATAAGAATCTGGTATATTTGGAATCAGCGAAACATCTAACCCCTCAACAGGGAAGATGAGTATTTTTCTTTACCAGGTATAACTTTTTTTGTCACATATAGGCCAGGGAACTAAAATATTAAAGCAGATGCCTCATCCCGTTGCTTTCCTTGGGGAGGAGATAAGTGTGAACCTGTACCTATTCTTTAAAAATGGGTGGTTATGGCGTTTATATGCTCCGATGTGGCAAGAGTGGTTGTTGACGCTCAAGGTGACGCCCCTGCTGCCTGTCCACTTGGTAAACTGTTTGTTCCCTGTTAATCTCAGTCTTAAGGTACCTTCACACATAACGATATTGTTAACGATATCGTTGCTTTTTGTGACGTAGCAACGATATCGTTAATAAAATCGTTATGCGTGACAGCGACCAACGATCAGGCCCCTGCTGGGAGATCGTTGGTCGCTGAAGAAAGTCCAGAACTTTATTTCGTCGCTGGATCTCCCGTGGACATCGCTGGATCGGCGTGTGTGACACCGATCCAGCGATGTCTTCACTGGTAACCAGGGTAAACATCGGGTAACTAAGCGCAGGGCCGCGCTTAGTAACCCGATGTTTACCCTGGTTACCATCCTAAAAGTAAAAAAAACAAACACTACATACTTACCTAACGCTGTCTGTCCTCCAGCGCTGTGCTCTGCTCTCCTCCTGTACTGGCTGTGAGCGTCGGTCAGCCGGAAAACAGAGCGGTGACGTCACCGCTCTGCTTTCCGGCCGCTGTGCTCACACAGACAGTACAGGAGGAGTGCAGAGCACAGCGCTGGAGGACAGACAGCGTTAGGTAAGTATGTAGTGTTTGTTTTTTTTACTTTTAGGATGGTAACCAGGGTAAACATCGGGTTACTAAGCGCGGCCCTGCGCTTAGTTACCCGATGTTTTCCCTGGTTACCGGCATCGTTGGTCGCTGGAGAGCTGTTTGTGTGACAGCTCTCCAGCGACCAAACAGCGACGCTGCAGCGATCCGGATCGTTGTCGGTATCGCTGCAGCGTCGCTTAATGTGAAGGGGCCTTTAGAGTCTTTCGCGAACATCACAATTCAGTGCAGGCTGGACACCCTGGCAATAAAGCCACCGTTGATCTGCTTACTCAGCCTTTTTGGTGGCCAGGTGCTCATCAGGATGCCTGTGAGTATGTAGCCATCTGCAGTGTCTATGCGCATTGTAAGACACCTCATGTTCACCCATCGGGTGCTCTCCAACCGTTGGAGATTCCCAGTAGACCTTGGATTCAGTTGTTGGTCGATTTTATCATGGATCTTCCTGTGTCGTAAGGGAATACTGTAATATTGGTGGTGGTAGATAGATTTAGTAGAATGTCTTTTTATCGCTTTACCGAATTTTTGGCGCAAGTTTTTGTCAGGGAAATAATTAGATTGCATGAGATCCTGACCGATATTATTTCTGATGAGGGGGTGCAGTTTGTCTCCAAGCTTTGGAGGGCATTTTGCACCCGTCTGGGGTTTATTTGTCTTTTTCTTTCGTTTTTCACCCGCTGTCTAATGGCAGACTGAACGGGTTAACCAGAATCTAGAGACAAACCTCAGGTGTATCTGAAGATCAGGAGGCCTGGATTACTTACGGTAATTACCATTAGCCAAATTCACTGTAAATAATCATTGTCAGGAATTGACCAGTAAGTCCTTGTTTGTCGGGGCATATGGGTTCCATCCTCAGTTTAGTTCTTTTAATTGTAATTGCCCTTCTGACTTACCGGAAGAACGGTTTTCATCTTCTATTACTACCATATGGCAGGGGATTATGAATAATTTGAGGAAGATGGGATCCAAATATAAGAGTGTAGCTGATCAGAGACGTTTGGTGGGTCCCGACCTGTATGTGGTTGGCTTGGTGTGGCTGTCCCCTAGGAGCATTAATCTGAAGGTTTCGTCTTGAAAACTGGGTCCCAGGTTTATCGGTCCTTATAAGATCATAGCCATTGTTAATCCCGTAGCATTTCGCCTTGCTTTACCACCTACCATTAGGATCCATAATGTATTCCATCAACAGCTCAAAAATACATTGCATCTTCAGTATCATCACCTCTACCACCATCTCTTGTCATTGTCGATGGTAATTTATTTAGAGTTCAGATTGCGAAGATATTGAATTCTCGTCTTGTTCATCGGCCGCTTCAGTATCTGGTACATTGGAGGGGGTATGGTCCTGATGAGAGGATGTGGGTACCAGCATCTGATGTTCATGCGGCCAGACTGGTCCGGGCTTCTCACGTGGCACACTCCTGATCCTGGGGTTCAAGGTCCCTCATAGAAGGGGTACTGTTACAGGGTTACCGCCACAGTATGAAGCCAGAAGACCACAGCGGCTGATTGCTCCTACTTCGGCACTGAGAAAAAGCAATTCTCCTTAATTTTAAATGTGTTTATTTTTTCTGACATAACAGGGGTTAATTGGCCATGTTGAAAATCCCTGTGTTCACAGCTGAGCTTGGTTAGCCACTCCCTTTCCCTTTATAATCTGAGCTCTGTTACAAATCCTTGTCAGAGCAAGTATTTACTGCAAGGCTAACGGTGGGAGAGCAGTTCATAGGAGGAAAGTTGTAGGATTTATTAGTGACTGCTGTTTGGTTTGAATGGGTGGTAGTTCCTTATCCTTCTCTGTTTTTGTTTATTCTCCTACCTTCACACCCCTGTGCATTCCTTTGAGACCTCGACTCTGGTTCAGCAGGAAATTTCTTGTAGCAAGCCATGGTGGATCGGTATCAGATTCCCATCTGATGCCTCCAGAGACCCTTTATGATGTCTTTAGTGAATGGGAAAGGCTCTGTCTGAAGTCGTTCCAGTTATTACAAAGCAGGTGAAGCTTTGGGTAGGAATGCTGCATATGGAAAAGATCGTTTTTTTATGTCTTGCCTGGTCCAGGGCCGGACTGGCCATCGGGCAGTTCTGGCAAATGCCAGAAGGACCGGTGCCAGTAGCGGGCCGCTGCGCACTGACTCACCCCCCTCCCAACCAGCGCCGCCGCATTCAACTATACCAGCGTCTATGATGCCGGTACAGTTGAATGCAATGATGGAGAGAGCGTCCGCTGTCGCTCCCTCTCCCATCATTCCCCGCTCTGCCTCTGACACTGCGGGTGCGTGCGCACTCACTTTGTCCCAGGCAGTGCAGCGACAGCCGCCGAGACAGGAGCAGGGAGCAACGCGGGCACGAGGAGAGGTGAGGAATGTGTTTTTTTTTTTTTTTTTTACTGGACTGTGGGGCCATTCTCAGGGGGGAGTGTTATGATCTGGTGGCCAAGGAGCAGCATGAGACGTACTCTGGAGAAGGTGGTCCCTGTACTGACCGCAAACCCTGAACTTAGCAGCGCAACTAGAAGTAGCCGTGGGGGGTACCTAACACTCCCTAGACCCCTCGACACTGCCTAAGAACTAACTACCCCTAAAGACAGAAACAGGAAACCTATCTTGCCTCAGAGAAAATCCCCAAAGGATAGACAGCCCCCCACAAATATTGACTGTGAGAGGAGAGGGAAATAACATACGCAGACATGAAATCAGGATTTAGCATAGGAGGCTATACTAGCTAAAAAGAAAGAATAGGACAGAGTACTATGCGGTCAGTATTAAAACACTAGAAAATATCCACCACAGAAAATACAAAACACCACATCTGACTAAAGACATGGAGGGTATATCTGCATCTCCAGAGACACAGCTAGGCTGCAAAAAATCCTTCACTGACAAAGCTGGACTAGACCAAACATGAAAATGCACAGAACTATAAGGTCCACAGCAGGTGGACAGCAAAAACAAAGCCAGAACTTATCTTTGTAGAAATGAACAGCAGAACAGAAGAGACCATGTATGGATGTGAATCCTCCAAAAACAATGGACAACTGGCACGGACTAATGGATAAAGCAGGACTAAATAGCCCAGCCCAAATTGCAAAAAATAGAAACACCTGATAAATGCTGCAATCCAACTACCGCAGCACTACCACTCATAACCACCGGAGGGAGCCCAAGAGCAGAATTCACAACAGGGGAGTAGAGATGTGGACTGTGCTGTATACTACTATGTGGCTGTGCTATATACTACTCTGTGGGCTGTGCTATATACTGCTATGTGGGCTGTGCTGTATACTACTATGTGGGTTGAGCTATATACTACTATGTGGGCTGTGCTGTATACTACTGTGTGGGCTGTGCTGTATACTACTATGTGGTCTGTGCTATATACTACTGTGTGAGCTGTGCTGTATACTACTGTGTGGGCTGTGCAATATACTATGTGGGCTGTGCTGTATACTACTGTGTGGGCTGTGCTGTATACTACTGTGTGGGCTGTGCTGTATACTACTGTGTGGGCTGTGTTATCTGCTATGCGAGTTGTGCTATATGCTATGCGGGCTTTGCTATATACTATGGGGGGTATATTATATTCTATGGAGGAGGCCGTGTGATATACTATGTGGCTGTGTTATATACTATTGTGGGGGTATATTCTATTCTATGGGGGAGGCTGTGTTATATACTATGGGGGCTGCATTATATTCTATGAGGTTTACGTTATATATTATGGGGAGGTGGGCTGTATTATATTCTATGGGCGCTGTATTAGATTTTTTGAGGGATGATTGCATCATACTCTTTGATGGGGCTGCATTATATTCTGTGGGGAGGTGGGCTGTATTCTATTCTATTCGGGACTACATTATATTCTATGGGGAGCTGTATATTTATATTCTTTGAGGGGTGATTGCATCATACTCTATGAGGGTGCTGCATTAAACTATGAGAGGGGCTGCATTATATTCTATGGGGTGGCTGCATTATACTCTGGAGTGGCTGCATTATATTCTGTAGGGTGGTGGCTGCATTATACTATATGTGGGCTGCATTATACTGTATTGAGAACTATGGGGAATACGTTATACTATATGAAGAACTATGGGGTGCATTATACAATGGGAAGTGAATTGTACTACATGGATGCCTTTGTGTGATGTGCAATATGTTCGCATTTGGGGCCCCATTTTAAACTGTGCCTAGGGCCCTACTTTTCCTAAAACCGTTCCTGCCTACAAGTGTACAAAGATATTATACAGTCACAATGTGACAAGTGGGCCTGTGTAACTTCAAATGCCAGGGCTGAATTTTAGTCCCAGTCCGGCCCTGGCCTGGTCTGTTGCACCCACTACTTCTAGGTCTTCAGTGGTTGCGTACTCATAATCCTGTCATAGACCAGAGGTCCGGTAATGTTCTTTGTTAGAGACAGTCTTGTCACGAGAGATGTCTGGTTCCTGTACGTCCAGTACAGCTGCTGGCGATACCATCTTCACCGCCAGTTCTGCCATCTGCTTGTGGGTCGTGAGCTGACGTCTTCAACGGGAAGGAAGTGAAGATGTTGTCCTTTGTACAAATGATGTTTCCATTCACCTGTCTCCAGGATCCTCACCCCCTTGAGGACGTATTATCCCAGACTCCGAATTGAAGATGTCCAGACCAGTTGAATGTATCTTCAATCCTTTTCTTTAAATAGGTCTACAATGAGAAGGAGATGCTGTCTCCACACAAATGGTAAGTTGTTCCCATTGATCTGCTCCCGAACCCCGAAATGAAGATGGATCTGGAGACGGACTAGAGAGAATTTGGCCATGAAGAGACAGGTCTATTGGCCTGTTTTCAGGATTCTTACCCCCTCAAGGATGTATTGAGCTGAACCCCAAATTTAAGATGGACCAGAAGAAGGTATATTCAATTATTTTCATGGAACAGGTTTTCACCTCTACTTCTGTGATCTTGAGGCCCAAAGGTCTAGTGGTCAGGAGGGGATTTGACTTTGAAGAGAGATCATGGGAATCAAAGAAGAATATTTATGCCACACTTTTTCTGCAGAGAATTCTTGCAGGGTGAAAGAAAAGGGGCGTAAGGGGGGTACTGTAACGCTAATGCCAGCGCACCCTGCATGTTACCACTCCTGGACGTCAACATACTCACTGTCCTGGCTGCTCAGCGATGTCTCCGTGCCCTGCACATTTGCGTGGTTCCCTGGTTCCGCTGCCCAGTTTTCGCACCTAATGCACATGTGCTCCATGATTCTTAAAAGGGACAGCGCACACACTTTGGAAATACCCCCAGCCAATAGCTGGGAGGAATCTAGAACTTAAGGCACATCCCCTGTAGGGAGGTGTCTGTACAACGTCCTTTTTAGTGTTCATTTGTTTGTCCATGCTAAGTTAGTTCTCAGGTCCCTGAACCGTTCACTGAACTTATTCTGTTAGTACCTAAACCAGTTGTAGAACCCTCTTAGTCTGAACCTGTGCCGTGTTGTCTAACCCAGAACCTGTTCTTGCTGCCTGTGTTACCTGAACCTGAAACCGCTCTGGCGGTATGTGAGGCTGAAACAGCTTCGGCGGTATGTGAGCCTGAAGATGCAACAGCAGTACCTGAACCCTGAAGCCGCACTGGCGGTACCTGTACCCCGAAGAAGCTTTGGTGGTAACTGAGGCCAACACCGCTCCAGCAGTACCTGAATCTGAAGCAGTATGAACACCATTGTCTGTACTGGTTAGGGTTGGAGCGTGTTCCAGTATCTGAATTCAGTCCTGCCTGTGACTCCAAATGTGTATCTGTTCTGCCCGGTGACCCAGAACCCGTATTGTTTGAACGGTGTCCGAGACCTGTCCTGTCAAAGATTCTGAGTTTGTGCCCATTCTGTTGTCTGAACAGTGTCCAAAAGAAATTTATTATAGCCAACAAGGTGCTAATAATGACAACTAGTAAGGTACACAAAAGTGCACAAAATTTGTTTTCTTTTGCTGCTCTTACATGTTAGCACTTTAATACTTTTTGATTGGTACACTGTTAGTTGTTTACATTTCGTTCATTACTTATTTTCCTGCTTTGGGATTAATTTTACCATTAAAGTGCTTTGCTAAGATATGCATTTACTTTGAGCCATATTCCTTATATATACAGTATATGTATCATTGATATATTGGACTTTTTTGGGGCATTGTTGCAATATTCTCTCTTTATTAAGTATTTAATATTATACACTTTATAAAAATGTGCACCATTATTTGATTTAGCTGACATTTTTTAATTATTTTTTTTTTATTCTAAGAAAAACCTTTATTAATTATTACATCCTTATATGTCTTAATTGCACAATTTTTTTTATATGATCCGAATTTGGCGCTTACTTTTTATGCAATTTGTTCCACTTTTAATAATCATCAGGAACTCTAGCGAAAACCAGGTAGCCGCTTAGCTATGCCCCTCCTAGCTAAGCCTGGCCCCATGGCAAATGTGGGTCCATGATCCACATGTGATAATGGTTCTAGGGTATAATAGCTCCTGTTAATCAAATTTCATTTCTCTAGGACTGGGCCCTGTTCCCATGGCTTCTGCCACTTCCTTTCATTCATGCTGGGTTTTACAAGTTGCCAGGTGAACTCCAGTGAAATCACTACACAAGGCCTTTTAAGGCCGACTCGGAGATCCATGTGTGTCTGAGTATTAGGTAAGCTTTATGTTCGGTTACCTTGTACCTTGAAGTTTGTCTCACCAGTTCTCTCAGCTGCCAATCATCTCACCAAGCTGCTGTTTGTTTCTGCAATCTACATTTGCTTTCTGGATCAGATCCAAAACTAAATCCTTAACTGCTGTAAGCATAACAAATTCTTTTCTGGACCTATACACTCTAGTAATGCTTTAAAATGGAAAATTAGAACAAAAATCGGTATTATACCAAAAAATTTAAAGGCAACATGGCCCTTAAGGAAATCAAAGGCAACAGGTATACTCCAAAACATGAATGCAGCGAGAAAAAGCAGTACAGATAACCCGTTTAAAATTATCACAAAAATCTTTAATTAAATTATATCATAACATCATAATAAATAGTTAAGGGAAAATTACATGGACAAAGGAATTCCAAGAATGAAGGACAGGAACAATACAAGGTCATAGGCAAACACAAATTATATGGACCGGAAAGTTAACCTCCTATGGACACTATGTCATAACACTGTATATTATGGTGATCCCACTGCAATATGGCCAATAATAAGAACACTTCAATTGTAAACACTCCACATGAATCAGGTAAGTGAAAATAGGTCAATTACCATGCCTGATAAACAATGATACACTATGAGATAAGTGTATGTGAGATAAGTGTACCCCTCTGATCTGTACCTACGCTGAACCCTGCCTGTACAGCGGAAGTTGGCACCCTACTTGTCAGCGGATATGGCGCTACATGTAACGTTTTTTGCTGCCGACGGACTGCTTTTTCTGACCGCGCATGCACGGCCGGAACTCCTCCCCCACCTCACAATGGGGCAGCGGATGCGATGAAAATCTGCATCCGCTGCACCCGTTGTGCGGCGCAAACAACGCTAGCGTCGGTAACCTCGGCCCGACGCTAGTGTGAAAGTAGCCTTATTAACCTTACAGTATATCATATGTATTTTTCTAATTCAAGATAAAATTTGAATATCTAAAGATTGGATTAACTATGTTTTGTCATTGGTTTTCCAAGCACCCTTTATCTCCGCTTACTGATTATTGGGGTTAATGGATTATAGGGTCTCCCAGGGTCAGCCGTTGTTGAGCGAGCGCGCCATATCCGCTGACAAGTAGGGTGCCAACTTCCGCTGTACAGGCAGGGTTCAGCGTAGGTACAGATCAGAGGGGTACACTTATCTCACATACACTTATCTCATAGTGTATCATTGTTTATCAGGCATGGTAATTGACCTTTTTTCACTTACCTGATTCATGTGGAGTGTTTACAATTGAAGTGTTCTTATTATTGGCCATATTGACTACCTCTTGAAACTCATCAAGAGAATGCCAAGAGTGTGCAAAGCAGTCATCAAAGCAAAAGGTGGCTACTTTGAAGAACCTAGAATATAAGACATTTTCAGCTGTTTCAAACTTTTTTGTTAAGTATATAATTCCACATGTGTTAATTCATAGTTTTGATGCCTTCAGTGTGAATTTACAATTTTCATACTCATGAAAATACAGAAAAATCTTTAACCCCTTACCGGCATCGGACGTACTATACCGTCCGATGCCGGCTCCCCTGCTTTGATGCAGGGCTCCGCGGTGAGCCCGCACCAAAGCCGGGACATGTCAGCTGTTTTGAACAGCTGACATGTGCCCGTAATAGGCGCGGGCAGAATCGCGATCTGCCCGCACCTATTAACTAGTTAAATGCCGCTGTCAAACGCAGACAGCGGCATTTAACTACCGCTTCCGGCCGGGCGGCCGGAAATGACGTCATCGCCGACCCCCGTCACATGATCAGGGGTCGGCGATGCTTGTATATTGTAACCATAGAGGTCCTTGAGACCTCTATGGTTACTGATTGCCCGTCGCTGTGAGCGCCACCCTGTGGTCGGCGCTCACAGCACACGTGCAATTCTGCTACATAGCAGCGATCAGCAGATCGCTGCTATGTAGCAGAGCCGATCGGGTTGTGCCTGCTTCTAGCCTCTCATGGAGGCTATTGAAGCATGGCAAAAGTTAAAAAAAAAAGTTTAAAAAAATGTGAAAAAAATAAAAAAAACATAAAAGTTTAAATCACCCCCCTTTCGCCCCAATCAAAATAAATCAATAAAAAAAATATCAAATCTACGCATATTTGGTATCGCCGCGCTCAGAATCGCCCGATCTATCAAATAAAAAAAGGTATTAACCTGATCGCTAAACAGCGTAGCGGGAAAAAAAACTCGAAACGCCAGAATTACGTTTTTTTGGTCGCCGCGACATTGCATTAAAATGCAATAACGGGCGATCAAAAGAACGTATCTGCACCGAAATGCTATCATTAAAAACGTCATCTCGGCACGCAAAAAATAAGCCCTCAACCGACCCCAGATGATGAAAAATGGAGACGCTACGAGTATCGGAAAATGGCGCAATTTTTTTTTTTTTAGCAAAGTTTGGAATTTTTTTTCACCACTTAGATAAAAAATAACGTAGTCATGTTTGGTGTCTATGAACTCGTAATGACCTGGAGAATCATAATGCCAGGTCATTTTTAGCATTTAGTGAACCTAGCAAAAAAGCCAAACAAAAAACCAATGTGGGATTGCACTTTTTTTGCAATTTCACCGCACTTGGAATTTTTTTCCCGTTTTCTAGTACACGACATGCTAAAACCAATGATGTCGTTCAAAAGTACAACTCGTCCCGCAAAAAATAAGCCCTCACATGGCCAAATTGACGGAAAAATAAAAAAGTTATGGCTCTGGGAAGGAGGGGAGCGAAAAACGAACACGGAAAAACGAAAAATCCCCCGGTCATGAAGGGGTTAAATGAGGTGTGTCCAAACTTTTGGTCTGTACTGTATAAGTAAAAATGCCCATAGACTATTACTAGCCAAGCAAATGCCAAGACTGAGTCTTTGCATACATTTGGCTAGAATACGGTTATACACCTTTTTATCAATTGTACGGAAAAGCATAAGCTGCTGTCCTTTTCATTTAAACCGTCTGACACTTTCTCAATGTGTTGCATACAACTGAAGCACAGGTTCAAACATGCTTCCCAAATGTAGTACATAATGTGAAACAGTCAAATACATACCTGCCAACTGACTTTCAGATTCCGGGAATGTAACAGGTTTGAAAGTTTTATCTAAGGGATCAATGTTATTTTAGCTTATTCTACCTGGCTTTGTGTTCCTACATGTTCTATGAAGTAGGACTATGAAAGGAAATGTACTTTTACTGATACTACATTGTTAAGTCTCAGAAACATTGGAGCACAAGCGTCATAAAAAAGTGAAAGCCTTTTTTTATGTTTTGATTTATGTCAAGAAAAATGGTAAATGAATAGTAAATTTACCCCAGTATGTTGTGATCTCAGCCTTCTGCTTCAACTCATGTAGAAGTTGAGTAGACATGCTACATTGACTCTGAACAACAAAAGTTAAAGAAAATGTTAAGCTTTGCCTAGGGGTGCATCTAGATCCTAAAGAACTAATTAAGGAGCTTTCTAATACCTTTGAGTGTCTTTAAACATAGGACCATGCAGGTGGAATTTCAGTCCAGTGTACTCCAAATTTGCCTGCCACACATTATTTACCAATCATATTAGTCAGAAGACAGACATGTAAGGCTACATTCACATCTCTATTGGGGCTTTGCTTTAAACGGAACCTGTCACTCCCAAAATCAAAGGTGAGCTAAGCCCACCAGCATCAGGGGCTTATCTACATCATTCTGTAATGCTGTAGATAAGCCCCGGATGTATCCTGAAATATGAGAAAAAAAGGTTAGATTATACTCACCCAGGGGCGGTCCCGGTCCGGTTCTGGTCCGATGGGCATCGCGGTCCGGTCCGGGGCCTCCAAACTTCTAAAAATGACGTCCTTTTCTTGTATTCACGCTGCAGCTCCGGCGCAGGTGTACTTTGTCTGCCCTGTTGAGGGCAGAGCAAAGTACTGCAGTGCGCAGGTGCCGAGAAAGGTTAGATGCCGGAGGGCTTAGCTCAACTTCGATTTTGGGGGTGCCAGGTTCCCTTTAAAAGGCTTGTTCACTACTAGATAACCCTTTCTCAACTGATAAAGTGCTACGGATAAAATAATAAAGCACTAATTCACTGTTCGTACCAGTGTTGTTCCAGCGATGTAGGCCACTGATTGGCTACAGTGGTCATATTTTATGTCACATGACCACCAGGAGACACAAGGCCAACATGTTATGAAAGGCAATTCAGTACTACAATGGACATAGCGGTCAGAGCACATACAGTGATCTGACAATAACCCAAAATCATAGAACGAGCTCTGAGACGTGGGAACTCTGCAGACCGCAATCCCTAATCCTCTCCAAACAACACTAGAGGCAGCCGTGGATTGCGCCTAACTCGCCTATGCAACTCGGCACAGCCTGAGAAACTAACTAGCCTGAAGATAGAAAATAAGCCTACCTTGCCTCAGAGAAATACCCCAAAGGAAAAGGCAGCCCCCCACATATAATGACTGTGAGTTAAGATGAAAAGACAAACGTAGAGATGAAATAGATTCAGCAAAGTGAGGCCCGACTTTCTTAACAGATCGAGGATAGAAAAGGTAACTTTGCGGTCTACACAAAACCCTAAAGAAAACCACGCAAAGGGGGCAAAAAGACCCTCCGTACCGAACTAACGGCACGGAGGTACACCCTTTGCGTCCCAGAGCTTCCAGCAACAAATTAGACAAGCTGGACAGAAAAAATAGCAAACAAATAGCAAAGAAGAACTTAGCTATGCAGAGCAGCAGGCCACAGGAATGATCCAGGGAAAAGCAAGTCCAACACTGGAACATTGACAGGAAGCCAGGATCAAAGCATTAGGTGGAGTTAAGTAGAGAAGCACCTAACGACCTCACCAGATCACCTGAGGGAGGAAAGTCAGAAGCCGCAGTACCACTTCCCTCCACCAACAGAAGCTCACAGAGAGAATCAGCCGAAGTACCACTTGTGACCACAGGAGGGAGCTCTGCCACAGAATTCACAACACAACATCATTGGAACATCTCCAGTCCAGAAGGTGTTTTTTGTATTTTATCTGGGGTACTCTAGCAGTTAAAACCGATTCTGACACTTTTGTCAGTAATTATAGCTCACTTTGCAGCGTTATTCTTGCCATCAAAATGATATAAACCACAATATAATGCATACTGACCTCATAAATTCAAGATGTCCATTTGGTGGCATTTGGGTGTTTCTTTGAAAATGTGCTCTGCTGGTCACCTGACCACTGCAGCTAATCACAGGGTACAGCATTCCTCTCCCAAACACACCAGGCAACTCTTGAGGAGCAATCACTGACCTCTGAATTAGTCTGCGCTGATTCTGTTGGGAGTGCTGGAATGTGATTATACCACCGTTTTATAATTTAAGGCCATCCATGCCCTAATTTTATTTTCTATATCAGACAACGGATGCCCCCGGAAGAACCTGCTGGTGAAACGCGCGTCGAGGCGATGGGCCTGGAGCCAACTCCTCGTGACTGATTTATTTCTTACAGGTAACACACATTTTATTGTAGTATTCTTACCTTTGGTACCAGGCTTACACACTTGATATGTGGTGGCTACTATCGGCACTCTTTTTCTAACTTGGCCAGCCCTCATTTATTCCATTAAGAGGCATTATATACATAAATACTTTGTGTTTGGCGTCCACTAAAGGCATTTCTGCTTTTTTATATATATGTTTTTAATATTACTTAATAAAAAATATTTTTTATCTTTAATATCTTTAGATCTCTTCTTGTCGTACAGTATTTATCTACATTTGGGATCTTTTTGTCCTATTGTATATGAAGTGCCTTTTCCTATTTAAGCATTATTTCTTTGCTGTGTTGTGTGTAAATATGTTTCTTCAGATTTTGTATTAGTCTATGCCTGATGAAGAGACCTGAGTAGTTTCGAAAACTTGCAATTTGTTACCATCTTTTCAGTTAGCCATTAAAAGGTATCAACCACTGAGGACTCTCAATTCTAAATATTTTTTCCTATTTAAGACATTTTTGCTGATCTAACCACTATAAATATAAACCATAATGTGGATGTGAAAAGAGCTCTAACTGACTAACAGACATCTCTTTTTTTCCCAACATTTTTAACCATCTGGGGTCTTTTTAGGCGAGTCGACCACAGCCATTTAAAACAACCACTGATCAGCTATACAAGCAAATCAGCGGTCATTTAATGACTTACTTCAAGACAGGCTAATATAATTATTATTATCACATCTCCTGTTTGCTAAAAAGGATAATTTTAATGGCATGAAGGATCCATTCAACTGAAGAAGGAGCTTTTTTCTGGTACATAATGTTAGGTCTCGAGTTCCCGCTTCTGCACAGGGGGAATCTCGAGCCATCTCCGCTGCGGTCTCCCATTCTTACCCAGCCGCAGTGGAGTCTGCTCAGCAGGGACGTCGGTCCCAGCGTCTTGCTCAGTCTCACTCTGTACAGAGAGTTACTGCTGCTTTTCAGCTTCTGCCTTTAAAGCCAGTGCTGGTCAGCAGCGAGCGGACTTCTCTGGGACTAAGTCCTTGTCTGCACACACTGAGCATGCCCAGGGCAAGATCTCCCGTTGGAGATCGAGGGTCATGTGCTCAGGCTCTGCAGCACATTCCATTGGTCCTCTTGGCAGGTCTTGGAAGGGCAAAGTTTCTGTGGCCACTTCCTGTGCTGCAACTATATAAACTGCGCATGACCGCACGGCCATGCGCTAGTGTACATTTGCTTACGTGTGTTTGTTGTGAGTGCAAGTCGTCCTTGGATACCCCTTCCCTATTGAATGTCTGTTCGCGGAAGGTGTATGGTTGCTATCTAGCGCCCGACTTATCCTACAGCACTAATCACACGTTACAGCGTCCAGTTGCTGTGACCGCCAGTACGGCGCCGTGCACTTCCTCTGTGCTTTCCTTACCCAAGCCTGGGTGGTTAGTGGCGTTCGTCGGGGGGCACCGCATGCACTCTTGTGCCCTTATATTGTTATTCAGCTTCCTTACACACCCAGTTGCGGTGTTGTGCCAGCAAGGGTCTAATCGGACTTCAATCCTAGTTGGGGTTGAGTTCGCTGACTACTTGCTCGCCTTCTATGTGCGGTACCGCGATCCTGTGACGCAACAGGATCACTTCCTTCACGCTGGGTGAAGTTTAACCCACGTGTGTATACTTATGAGTACCGCCATATAGTCCGTCATTACTTAGCAGCAGGTTCCATCTCTGCACGGTGGACCCCGGGCTGCGAACGCACCATACACTATCTGTCTTATTATTTGGTGCGTTCCGCTATCCCTAACACGTAATTTGATTACCAGCATCTTTACTCAAGGTCATCTCTAGGGCTTTCCCCGTTTTCTCCAGCATTGAACAAAGAAACAATGACGTGGGAAGTGACCTCCAAATTTTCTGTGGGGTCATACTCATTCTTTTGCCACATCAGTTGTTGTGCTGGATTATATTTGGGTCCAGTTCAGAAACTGCTACATTCAGGACTTTGTGATATGAAGAAGGACTCCAGACCAATGCACAACTTTGTACTAGTTGAGCTTGGCTTAAAAACTAAGGAACGCAACTGCTAAATGGAAACTCAGCCAAAGGTTGCTGTCATTAGAACGGTACTTCTGAGAGATAAATAATAACTCTTTGTCCCTTATGTGTAACATCAATAAGGTATATACCTTATTTGTAAAGATGCATGGATAATAGAGTAATGTGCAAATGAACTTGTGCAATTTCTTCTGTCTCTTCAGAAAATCCCATTTAGACTCGATGATGTTGAGATCAAGGCTCTGTGAGGGCAAAATCATCACTTCCAGGACTTCTTGTTCTTCTTTACGCTGAACATAGTTCTTGATGACAGTGGCTGTATATCTGGAGTCATTGTCTTGCTGCAGTATAAATTTGGAGTCAGTCACCTCCCTAGTAGTATTGTATGATTGATAAGCATCTGCCTATATTGCTAGGCTTTAAGAACACCATTAATCTTGACAAAATTCTTAACCTCATTTGATGAAATGCAGCCGCAAACATGAAAGTAACCTCTACCATGCTTCTCTGTTATCTGCAGACACATATTATTGTACCATTCTTAAGTCCTTTGGTGAACAAACCGACTTCTGTTAAAGTCAAATGTTTCAAATTTTGACTCGTCAGTGCAGAGTGCCTGCTGCCATTTTTTGTTTTGCAACCCAATTTCTATGTTTTGTGCAAAGTTGAATCATTTGACCTTCTGTCCATGTTGAAAGTATACCATTTGACTGCAATTATTTCATAAAGACCACTTCTGGCTAGACTTCTCCAAACAGTACAAGTCTAGCTAAGTCCCACTATTTTCACCCAGATCTGAGCTGATGGCATGGCACTGCTAGACATCTTCTGATTTTGAAGGAAAGTATGACGTGTCTTTCACCTGCTTCACCAACTTTCCTCAGTGGACCACTGCATTTACAATCCTCGGCACTGCATTTACAATCCTCGGCGTTTCCCATTTCTCGGTCTCTAATAAATGCTGAGAATTACAGTCAGATACTTATCAATCATGCAATACCATCAGGGAGGCATCTAATTGGCTCCAAATTAATTATTCAGTAGGAAAACGACCTCAAACATATAGCCTACATCATTTGGAACTATATGCAGTGTAAAGGAGAATAAGGAGTCCTGGAACTAATAATATTGCCCCCACCGAGCCCTAATGTCACCATTGTCAAATCTGCGTAGGTTTACATGACGAGACAGAAGGATTTCCACAAGTCTACATCCACAGAAGATCTGTGGTTCTCCCAGATGTTTGGAACAATCTTCCTGCCGAGTTGATTCAAAATGTGCAAGTGTACCTAGAATAATTGATGTTTTATGGCGCTTTGAAGGCAAAGGGTGGTCATACTAAATATTGATTTGATTTATTTTTTGTTCATTCACTTTGCATTTTCCTAATTGCTGAACATAATCTAACATTTGTATTTTTTTTTAAAGAATTCCTACTTTGAAGCATTTTTTCCACACCCGCTTAAAACTTTTGCTCTGTACTGTGTGTTATATAATCTTTAGTTTTTTTTTAATGTACTATTTCTGTGGAATGACCTCCTAAATACCCCACAAGATCTTGTTTTTGTTATATGCTTTCTACTTGACATATTCTTCGGTTGTTTTCTTTTTTACTTTACAGTATAGACATGTACACTGGTTATCTGCGGTTTCTGTTTGGTAACAAGTCAACAAATGTATAAAATTAGGGAAAACGTGGTCCAGCAGCGCAGAACAGGACCTTTTTGGACCCGTGGATCTGCTGCAGCGAATCTTTCCAATGCTTGATCTCAGCTATGTTTGGTGAGTGCAGTCCTTTTTATTAACCATTTATCTCTCAGATAAGACCCCATTTTTTGCGCTATTTCCTTCACCAGCTCTCATAAAGTCAACACATGTGGCGTTTTCCCCGGAATTCCACAGGGAGAACAGGTACAGTGAACACTTAACTTGCGTTACTGCAGCTAATCACTTAGAAGACTACCCACCAAAGGCTATCAGATTTACTGTATTTTGGAGGCTTGTAAATAATATCTAAATGATTTTCTGATTGTGATGAAACTTTAGTCATAATAAAAGGCCTGTAATTTATATTCTGTTATTGAAATAACCGATATACAGTAAATGGATTTTTTAAGCCACTTCTCTGTGGTCTGTTGCTCCTTTTAGCAGTAAATTTTCACAAGATTATTTAGAGGAGGACGGTGTTTTTGTAAACATTAAATTGTGAGTTAACACCGCAAATGTAGATCACAGCCAGCGGGGACATTCATCTGCAGCCTGACACTTCTAAGATCCTCTAGGAACACGTTCTGTAGCAGGTTGGGACCAGGTCACCAACTTTTCTCATGATTACATATCCTCTGGTTAATGAATTACAAAGGTTGTGGGGCAGGTTGAACAAGGTGACATGGACAGTAGACCAAATGTCAATTAGCCACAGTATTTTATAGGGCCTAAGGTACTTGTACACTGGCAGATATATTTCTCACAAGAGCTGATCAATGTAGCAGGTCAACCGGCGCTCATTTAATAACATTTACATGTTAGTGTCACACCCGCAGGTGGCGCACTTGGTTCGTGGACTCACTATGTCACAGGGCTGGGCCTGCCTAGGAAGTGGCCTAGATAAGAGGCTACCTGGTGTTCACTGGACCTCCTGATGGTAGATGGTACAGGTAGCAGCCCACTCCTAGGCAGTCATCGATGTGCAGCTGCTGTCCCCAGGTTCGCTGACACGGACTCGGGCTACATTCAGACTCGGTTGATTCGGAGACTGGTTTTAGCAGTCCGGGTACACGGAATATTCGGAGGCACACGGGTCTTGGACACTGGCACTGCAAGTACATGGACCGGGGGTACGAGGTTCAGGCACTGGCCACGCTAAGACCAGGGACTTCGGATTCAGGACTGGTCAACATGGACCGTGGTTCGAGGTTCAGGCTCTGGCCACACTATACACTATTTCAAGTGTATTGTACAGCACCCAGCGTAATAAGTGACACATCACTGGAATCAGTGCCCTACCTCAAGCTGCCCTCAGTGACATTGAAAAAACCACTGACAGATTCTCTTTGAGAAGCCAAAACAGCAGAAATCCCCAACAAGTGACCCCATTTTGGAAACTACACATTTAAAGGAATATATCTGCATGTGTATTGGGCATTTTAATCCAACAGGAAAATTCACTGAATTTTATAGCATTGAGCTGTGAAAATGAAAAATTACCGTAAATTTTTTTTCCACTAAAATGTTGCTTTTATTTTTAAATTTAAAAAGGGCTTATAGATGAAAATAGACCACATAATTTGTTACACAATTTCTCCTGAGTACGTCAATACCCCATATGAGGATGGAAACATAATTTGCATGGCTCAGAAGGGAAGGAACGCCATATTGGATTGCAGATTTGGTTGGAATGGTTTGTGGGTGCCATGTCACATTTGGCAGAGCCCCTGAGGCAGGTGGACATATGTAAAAAAACAAAACACAATCATTTGTCACACAACTTCTCCTGAATGTGGCAATACCCAATATGTGGCTGCTCAGTACTGACTGGCCACAAATCAGGGCTCGGGAAGGAAGGAGCGCAATTTCACTTTGGTGCACAAATTTTTCTAGAATACTTTGCAGACTCCATTTACAGAGCTCCTAAGTGTCAGAAAAACAGAAACCTCCTTCAATTGACCCCATTTTGAAAATTACACTTCTCTGAAAATTAATTTATGGGTTTAGTGACAATACTGACTACATGGATGTTTCCAAGAAACAAGCATATAATTGTTGTTGCAGAGTGAAAATTGCAAATATGCCATTGTAGTGCCTCATACATTGTGACCAGCTTGTGCTTCAGGAGACATGCACCCCACAAATAAGTGGGTTCTTCCTGCTACAGTATAGTCAAACTGCAGTTTAGGCACAGCGCGGAGCTCAGGAGGGGCATTTGGATTTGGGAGAGCTGATATTGCTGCAATTCTTTAAGGGTGGGTGTAGCTATGTTGCTTATTCCAGAGCTGTTATGCTAGGAGCATTATGGAAACTCTCTATATTTCCAGAGAATTTTACTGAATTTTTGCTGAAGACGATGGAAAACCTAAGTGCTCCTCTGATGTGGATTGCACATACGTCATGACATTGGTGGACTTGTTGATATCTGACTTAAAGCACCACTCCATCCAGTGGTTAGGTTTTTTTCAGCGCTGGAGTGGTGCTTCTAACCTAAGGTTCCTGACTCTAGTCTTACACTTACCTGCTGGTGTCCTCACCTTTTATAGTCCTTGCTTTTATGACGATTTCTGACTAGCCGGAATTCAGAAGTAACGGTCGCAAGCTCTCAATGCAAGTCTATGAGAGCCAGAAAGAGCGGCAGTGATAGATGAATACTGGGGCGGGTAAGGGAACTTAGATTAGAAGCACCACTCCAGTGGTAAAACAAAAAAAAATAGAGTAGTACTCTAAGGTGCATTTACATGATTCATCTGTGGAGCACTAAACAATCTATTGACAAATATTTACCAATGAGAGGTCATTTACTAGACTGTTTAGCCAGGCAGATCGTGGTACATGATGTACATTGATCGATCTGCTATAAATCAGTGCGCATAGACTGCCATTTTTCTTGGCAGCGCAGGTCTTGTTTACAAAGGACAATGCACTGCTAGGAACGATGATCTTTTGTGCAGCCTAAAACATTACTTCACCCAAGAAATTGGCATTTTGCTTGTTCAACAAGTGCTCAGTATCCTGTTCGGACGTCTGACGTCACCGCTCTGCTTTCCGGCTTGCGCTCACAGTCAGTGCAGAGAAGCACAGCGCCAGGGGACAGACACCGGAATGTAAGTATGTAGTGTTTGGGTTTTTTTACGTTTATGCTGGTAACTAGGGTAAACATCGGGTTACTAAGCGCGGCCCTGCGCTTAGTAACCCGATGTTTACCCTGGTTACCAGGGGACTTCGCATAGTTGGTCGCTGGAGAGCTGTCTGTGTGACAACTCTCCAGCGACCACACAGTGACGCTGCAGCGATCGGGATCGTTGTCTATATCGCTGCAGCGTCGCTAAATGTGACGGTACCTTAAGTGGCCCGAGATGTGGTGTGAACCAAGCATAGGGAGATCATCTTTTTCCTGAGTGCCTAGAGTGAAGATCATAGAAGAATGGACATCATGGAAGACTTGAGGACTTCTGAGGTCCACTCAGCTCGGAGCACAGATCACAGTAGAAACCCGGACCCCCCAGGCGGCAGGACTGTGATCTTAAGGCCCCTTCACACTAAGCGACGCTGCAGCGATACCGACAACGATTCGGATCGCTGCAGCGTCGCTGTTTGGTCGCTGGAGAGCTGTCACACAGACCGCTCTCCAGCGACCAACGATGTTGGTAACCAGGGTAAACATCGGGTAACTAAGCGCAGGGCCGCGCTTAGTAACCCGATGTTTACCCTGGATACCATGCTAAAAGTAAAAAAAAACAAACACTAGATACTTACCTACCGCTGTCTGTCCTCCAGTGCTGCGCTCTGCTTCTCTGCTCTCCTCCTGTACTGTCTGTGAGCCGGAAAGCAGAGCGGTGACGTCACCGCTCTGCTTTCCGGCTCACAGACAGTGCAGGAGGAGAGCAGAGCACAGCGCTGGAGGACAGACAGCGGTAGGTAAGTATCTAGTGTTTGTTTTTTTTTACTTTTAGCATGGTAACCAGGGTAAACATCGGGTTACTAAGCGCGGCCCTGCGCTTAGTTACCCGATGTTTACCCTGGTTACCAGTGAAGACATCGCTGGATCGGTGTCACACACGCCGATCCAGCGATGTCAGCGGGAGGTCCAGCGACGAAATAAAGTTCTGGACTTTGTTCAGCGACCAACGATCTCCCAGCAGGGGCCTGATCGTTGGTCGCTGTCACACAGAACGATTTCATTAACGATATCGTTGCTACGTCACAAATAGCAACGATATCGTTAACAATATCGTTATGTGTGAAGGTACCTTTATTCTTTCACCATCTTGCTGCAGCTGGCTGCCATTTTACTAAATTTATGCAAAACAAATTGCAAAAAGCATTCAGATTACAGGTTATATTGGATGTGACTCGTCCAGTAGTTTATGTGTGCAGAAAAACATTGCGTCCACAGGGGACATCTATGCGGCATCCAAGGCTAATGGACGCACTGCCATTATTAACCCCTTAGTGACCGCCAATACATCTTTTTACTGACCTGCGATATAAGAGAATAGCATCCCCATAATACAGGTGACAATCCTACAGCTGTCGGCTGTACACTGTAGCTGACAACTTGCAGTATCAGCCATGATCAGCGTTTGCACCGTCCATATCTGTTTAACCCCTTAAATGCTGCTAATAGTGACTACATCATATAAATGGTTAACAGTGTGGGGGCTTCCTCTTTATCCCCATCGACACCCTGAGATCATAATTGTGTGGCCCTGATGTTTGCCGTGGCAATTTACAGCCAAATAGCGGCCTTAAGGTACCGTCACACTAGCAGTATTTGGTCAGTATGTTACATCAGTATTTGTAAGCCAAAACCAGGAGTGGGTGATAAATGCAGAAGTGGTGCATATGTTTCTATTATACTTTTCCTCTAATTGTTCCACTCCTGGTTTTGGCTTACAAATATTGAGGTAAAATACTGACCAAATACTGATAGTGTGACGGCAGCCTTAGGCCGGCCTCACACTCAGCGTTGAAAAATACGGTCCGTATTTTACGGCCGTAATACGCTCCAAAATTAGAAATACGGTGGTCCGTAAGAACTCCGTAGGCAAGGTGTGGTCGCGTATTTTGCGCATGTAATGTTGCGTATGTAATCCGTATGCCCACCGTAATGCGTATTTTTCACGCAACCTGACAAAATGGACATATAACGGTTTTTGCGGATGAAATTGATTTAAATTACCCTCAGCAACCCTATTTAAGGCCTCTACAACATGTGTCTCACTCCCATATGGTCATTTTGTGGTTTTGCAACTGTTGGAGTGTTGTTGTAACATTTGGACCATGTCTGACCACCTGCAGTTCACCCCAACGCAGCGTGTTTTGTTTAACTGGCTATTGTCTCGTCGGTTTGGGCACCCATACCCTGTGATTGTGGATCCGCGAAGGAGGAGCAGAAGAATGTGGGTGCATCCTCTTCTGACTAAACGCCTCACTAAAGGCCATTTTCATCGGCTATATACAGCTCTGCGGGAACATCCAGACAAGTTTTATCTGTACTGTCGCATGTCTATACAAACCTTTGACAGATTGTTGGAGATATTACGCCCAGGAATAACATTTCAGGACACAAGGCTGCGCAAAGCCATCTCTGCTGAGGAGCGTCTTCTCCTCACGTTACGGTATGTATTCTCCATCCTCACATACTGTATGTTGATGATCTTTTTTATAAATGTTTCTTATTTTTTAAATTTTTACCCATAATATGTGTACATTAAGGCCAAAGCAGATGTGACAACGTGACGTAACTGTTATATTTCAGCCCCTTAAGGCCATTTTTCCCATTTCAGTGTTAATTTACTAGGCCACAAATGCAAATATGATTGTGCTTATTCATGTTTTGTGTGCACTCTTGAAACAAACCTAATTTATTGTGTTTGTTTCACTTACAGATTTCTGTCCACTGGATTGTCCTTTGCAGGTCTCCACCTTGAATTTTTGATTGGCCGCTCCACCATTTCTGGCATTGTGCGGTTAACCTGTCGCCAAATATGGGATAGACTTAAGGACCTTGTGATGCCTGAGCCCAAACAGGCTGATTGGCTCCAAATAGCCCGTGGGTTCAAGGTCAATTGTGACTTCCCAAACTGCATTGGAGCGGTGGATGGGAAACATATTAGGGTACGTAAGCCGCCGAACTCTGGCTCCCAATTCTACAACTATAAGCAGTTTTTCTCTGTAGTTCTGTTAGCTGTAGTTGACAGTAACTACAGGTTTATAATTGTAGATATTGGGGCCTATGGACGAACTGGAGACTCTAGGGTCTTCAATTCGTCTATAATGGGTCGGCGGCTAGGTGAAAACCAGTTAGACCTCCCACCACCACAACAACTCCCAGGCTCCACTGCAGAAGCACTGCCTTTTTTTTTTGTTGGAGATGAGGCCTTCCAACTCACCAGACACGTCATGAGGCCTTATCCCCGGCGCAACCTGGACCACCGTCGGAGGATATTTAATTTGCGCCTTTCTAGGGCGCGCAGACTGGTGGAGTGCACCTTTGGTATTCTGGTGGCCAAATGGCGTGTCCTACAGACTGCCATGCAGCTCAGTGAGGCTACAGTCAATGAAGTAATCAAAGCATCTGTAATTTTGCACAACTATACCCGCATACATGATTGCTTCTCAGATGGTAATGATGAACACATGTTGCGTAGTGTCAGTAGTCCAACACCACATGGCCCACCTCCGCGCCGTCCCCTTTCTGGTATCAAAGTTAGGGATGTTTTGACCAATTATTTTGTTTCTCCTCAGGGTTCTACTCCCTGGCAAGATTATGCTGTTTCTCAGTTGTGATTTTTGTTATTTTAAAGATATGTTTTTGTAATATATTATTATCAACCACTGAAAACGTACTGTGTGTGTTTTTTTCCTTAATTACCATATGTTTCTGTTTTCTGAATATGTGTGTGATGCAAAAATGATTAGTCTACAAACATCAATTGTCTTTTTTGTAAACTTTTTACTAACTTTGCAACCCTTTTTTTTTGGTTGTTAACCCCATATTTTTGCCATATGGTTTTGAGAAGCCTTTTTTATGGGTTGCTTTATACCAAGGATCCACAACAAAGTGGAAATGTTTTGAAAACACAACATTAACATGGTAGCCAGCTACCAAAACAAAACACAAAAAACAAAACTAAATTACAGATCCCTGTAAGTTGGTGGGGGAGATGTTGGCAGCTCTGGGTCCTGGTCTGGTGGCCTTTGTTGGGCCGATGGCAGTTCATCCTGTGAGGATGCAGTGGCTTGCGGCAGAATACTGGCCTTGTCCATATTGGCCAGATGTGTGTTGACCAAAAGCCATTTGGCTCTGGGCATCATGCTGAGGTACAGATTGCCTTGCATCATACCCCAACCCAAAATGGCCATGTTGTCCAAACCCAGGTTGGGACCAGCCAACATCACTGTGTCTGGAGAAGTGGCCATATTGGGATTGGGGGTTGAAGCCTGCCATTTGGTACTCTAATGGCCTTTGTAGATTTTGGGATGGGAGGGGTTGAAGGGGAGGCATACGTGGAGTAGGTGCAGCAAATCCTGATTGATTTGGCTCCTGTTGAGGGAATTGAAGGCGCAAGAGGTTTGTTTGGCCAAGCTGCCTTCGCGCCAGGTATTCAAAAACCTCATAGGGGTTATTTGGAGGGGTGCTTAAATCAATCAGGATTTGCATACACCCTCTGACACGTAGCCTCACCTCACGGGGAAGGGGTCTAAGGTATCGGGCAAGGCTGCGGGCAAAGGCCTCCTCGCCATCATCTGTGGCTGCCCTGGCCAAATAGTTGAGGACCCCAGCATCAACTTCACTTCTTCTGCCTTCAAGCTCTCTCCTTCGCCGGGATCTCCGTAAAGGCCCAGCTGCCTGTGGGGATGACACCAGTGGGCCTGTAGGGCTGCTGCTGTGCCCATGTTCCACAGGCCTTGGTACATGTGCTGCTGAGGGTGATGGTGCAGCATCTTCATCACTTGCTGCTGCCTGCAGTGATGATGCTGCTGATGGGTCCTCAATGATGGATCCTGATGCAGCCACAGATGGTCCTGCAACCTCTTCCTCCACACTTACAGGATCAATGATAGGGTCTGATTCTGATCCGGTTTCCCTCTCTGTGAGGTTTGACTGTGTTCTGTAAAGAAAACAATAAAATAAAATTTTTATTTTGACATTGTTTAATTAGACATCGGTGTGCAATATTAAAATAAAACAAAAAAAAAACAAAAAACACAACATCTCCTTCTCTACTCCCCTATTATCTCATATTCACACAAGAATATCCAAGATTTGTCTTGTAGAGCCCCACAAATGTAACAAACACTATCACGACACATCATAATGTGGCATACCATTTCAAGCTACACAAAAACCAGGCACAACCACCTCTTCAAACAATAAGATACCATGCAGTAACAACCCATACCACAAAACACTGCCTGAACATCTCTAAACTCGCATACTACATTCTCACCCATCCCTTGTTGAATCTTGGGATGCTTGGCGGCCAGGGTCCTCTCTCCTCCAGGACACTTTTGGAATTTATGCTTGTTTACATTATTGTTGGCACTATATTGACACATCCTTACATGGAACTTGCAATGTCATAACCCTAATCCACAAAAAAATAAAAATTTAGTTACATTACAAATGTCTAGAGTGGTTTGTACTTACTGCCTAAGATCCATACTGGCATCCAAAAAGGAAAGACGGTCGTAATATATATACTTCCTCTTCTTCAGTGGGGCTGCTGACCCACTCCTAGCCCGCTGCTGTCTTTCCCGCCGGTATTGGTCCCGGATGCTGCGCCATCTTGTCATAACATCATCCACTGCAATTACAAGGGCACAAATAATGTTCTATATCATTCTGAACATAGCTTAGTCCAGTTGTCAGACATATTTGTATTGTTAAAGCAAAAAGTGGCTATAGCACAATAATTTCCATGGTGAGTCAGATGATAAAGGGGTTACATGCAGAGGTCTATATATCGCCCACAGTTAAGAACTTGACAGTATCAGACTGGTAGAGAGGGGAGAGAACCCTGTTCTTGCAAACATACATTAGGTAAGATATGCTAGGATAGGAAAGGAAAATGACTTGTGCTATAATGAGAATAATGCTCAAAAATATCTAAAAATAAGACAAGGGACAACAACCCTCTGGACGGGGTATGAGGCCAAGAAAATATTTAGCAGGGCAAGATCAACATGAACTATGTCCAGAAACACTTTGGCATGTTCCTCAGCTTTAGAAAATGACAAATAAGGCCATAAATGACATATAAAGATAAAAATGATTGCTCAAGTAATCATGTAGGGAAAGCATCTTTTAAAGTTAAATCTTGTGAATACATGAGTGTACTTACATAGACTTGTCTGCTCCGCACGTGGCCGTTGGGCATAATCAGGGAATAGTAGCCCACAGATGGCCCTCCAAGCTGCCTCTTTCCTGGCCCGGTTGGAGTAGTTGGGATCCCTCTGGTCCCATATTTCAGGCCTTTCTTGGACCAGGATGAGGAGCATATCAACATTGATGATGTTTGCCATGCTGCTTGGAACTCTGTGGAGGCGAGCACCAGACTTCCGGGATGTCTGTGTGGCTTTTTGAGCTAATTAGCATGTCTGAGTTTCATGATTGAGGGCTTGGCTCAATTCCTTGCACCTGGCGATGTCTGGCGTATTTTACGCAAGTCACACTGTTGGTCCGTGTGTAATCCGTATATTTCTCGCCCCCATAGACTTTCATTGGCGATTTTTTTTGCGCAATACGGTGACAAACGCAGCATGCTGCGATTTTCTACGGCCGTAGAAGACCGTATAATACGGAACCGTAAAATACGGCAGATAGAAGCTTGGCCATAGAGATGCATTGTACCGTGTGCAATCCGTATTTTCTGCACCTCTCTTACGTCCGTAAAACTCGCGAGTGTGAAGCCGGCCTTAGAGTCTGCCGGCAACAGTGGCCTCTTCAGAAATCAGAGACATTTAGGTGGTAAAAATACACTTTTTCATTCCTGTCATGACGCTTTGCATTAATTCCTGGAAATTACCTGAAGGGTAAATAAACTACCTGACAGCAGTTTTCAATATGTTGAGGGGTGCTGTTTTTAAAATGTTAGCACTTTTGGGAGGTTTCCCATATCTAGGATCCCTAAAGTCACTTCAAACCTGGATAGGTCTCTAAAAAAATAAATTTTGCAAATTTCCTGGAAAAAATGAAAAATTGCTGCTACATTTTTAACCCCTTCATGACCTTCGGGATTTTCCGTTTTTCCGTGTTAGTTTTTCGCTCCCCTCCTTCCCAGAGCCATAACTTTTTTATTTTTCCAACAATATGGCCATGTGAGGGCTAATTTTTTGCGAAACAAGTTGCACTTTTGAGCGACATCATTGGTTTTATCAAGTGCGGTGAAATTGCAAAAAAAGTCCAATCCCGCACCTGTTTTTTGTTTGGCTTTTTTGCTAGGTTCACTAAATGCTAAAACTGACCTGCCATTATGATTCTCCAGGTCATTACGAGTTCATAGATACCAAACATGTCTAGGTTATTTTTTATCTAAGTGGTGAAAAAAATCCCAAACTTCGCTAAAAAAAAAAAAAAAATTGCGCCATTTTCCGATACCCGTAGCGTCTCCATTTTTCTCGATGTGGGGTCAGTTGAGGGCTTATTTTTTGCGTGCTGAGCTGGCGTTTTTAATGATACCATTTTGGTGCAGATACGTTCTTTTGATCGCCCGTTATTGCATTTTAATGCAATGTCGCGGCAACCAAAAAAACGTAATTCTGGCGTTTCTAATTTTTTTCTCACTACGGTGTTTAGCGATCAGGTTAATGCTTTTTGTATTGATAGATCGGGCGATTCTGAACGCAGCGATACCAAATATGTGTAGGTTTGATTTTTTTTTATTGATTTATTTTAAATGGGGCGAAAGGGGGGTGATATAAACTTTTATATTTTTTTTATTTTTTTCACATTTTTTTTACTTTTTTTTTTTCTACTTTTGCCATGCTTCAATATCCTCCATAGGAGGCTAGAAGCTGGCACAAATCGATCGCCTCTGCTACATAGTAGCGATCATCAGAAATGCAGCAGAAATGCAGGTGTGCTATGAGCGCCGACCACAGGGTGGCGCTCACAGCTAGCCGGGATCAGTAACCATAGAGGTCAGTAACCATAGAGGTCTCAAGGACCTCTATGGTTACTATGCAGAAGCATCGCTGACCCCGATCATGTGACGGGGGTCGGCGATGCGCTCATTTCAGGCCGGATGTGGTAGTTAAATGCCGCTGTCTGCGTTTCACAGCGGCATTTAACTAGTTAATAGCGGCGGGTGGATCGCGATTTCACCCACCGCTATTGCGGGAACATGTCAGCTGTTCAAAACAGCTGACATGTCCCGGCTTTGATGCGGGCTCACCGCTGGAGCCCGCATCAAAGCGGGGGTTCTGACCTCGGATCTACTATCCCGTCCGAGGTCAGAAAGGGGTTAACCCCTTCAAAACCTCGCTCTTTTTCATTTTTGCATTTCTGTTTTTCGCTCCCCTCCTTCCCAGAGCCATAACTTTTTTATTTTTCCGTCAATATGGCCACGTGAGGGCTTGTTTTTTGTGGGACGAGTTGCACTTTTGAACAACACCATTGGTTTTACCATATTGTGTACTCAAAAACAGGAAAAACATTCCAAGTGCGGTGAAATTGCAAAAAAAGTGCAATTACAGTGTTTTTGGGGATTTTTTTTTACCAAGTTCAACTGCTAAATGATTTTTTTAGTGTTTTATTTTCAATGGGGCGGAAGGGGGTGAACTTTTATATTTTTTTTTTTACTTTTGGCATGCTTCAATAGTCTCCATGGGAAACTAGAAGCTGCCATAACTCGATCGGCTCTGCTACATAGAGGCGATGATCAGATCGCCTCTATGTAGCTCAATTACTCACTTGCTATGAGCGCCAACCACTTGGGTGGCGCTCACAGCAAGCCGGCAGTGACAACCATAGAGGTCTCCAGGAGACCTCCGGTTGTCATGCCAATCCACCGGTGACCAGCTTTCACGTGACGGGGGTCACTGACAGGCGGATTTCCAGAAGTGCATGTTAAATGCCACTGTCAGCATTTCATAGCGGCATTTAACGGGTTAATAGCTGCGTGTAGATCACGATTCCACCCGTGGCTGTTCCGGGCACATGTCAGCTGTTCAAAACAGCTGACATGTTTCGGGAAAGATGTGGGCTCACCGCCGAAGCCAACATCAAAAGGAGGGAAGCGACCTCCGCCGTCCTAGTATGGTGGAGGTCGTGAAGGGGTTAATCCTCCTAAAAGGCTAACAAAATAAAATAAAATTTTACAAGTGGTGCTGATGTAAAGCAGACATGTGGGAAATGTTATTATTGTTTTACTGTGGTATGACTATCTGGATTAGGCCGGAGTCACACATGTGAGAAACACGTCCGTGTCTCGCATGTGAAAACCAAGCTGTGGTGCCGGCACTTGGGAGCGGAGCGTGCAGCTCCATGTGTTGCTATGCGGCCGCACGCTCTGCTCTGGAGTGCCGTCGCCAGAGCTTGCTTTTCACATGCGAGACACGGACGTGTTTCTCGCATGTGTGACTCCGGCCTTAAAGGAATAATCAAAGTTTGAATATTGAACATTTTTGTCAAATTTGATTTTTTTAAATTTTTTATAAATAAACACAAGATATATGAACCTAAATTTACCATTATCATAAAGTATAATGTGCCATGAAAAAACAATCTCAAAATTACTGGGATATGTTGAAGTGTTCCAGAGTTATTACCACATAAAGTAACACTGGTCAGATTTTTTTAAAAATGTGCCCGGTCACTTAGGGGTTAACCTAGGAGACTGGGCGCCAAAACAAGGGACACATGGGACAAGAGGGGCGAGACTAGGCCCAGCTTTTTTCTGCTCCTCTGATCCCGACCTGGGAGAACTCAACCTGTTTGTAAGATCTGGGTAATTGTGATGACGTCAGACAGCGCCGCTCATCTCTAAGGCTACTTTCACACTAGCGTCGGGCCGACGTACCGACGCATCCTGTGACAATGCAGCACAACGGGGGCAGCGGATGCAGTTTTACAATGCATCTGCTGCCCCATTGTGAGTTGCGGGGAGGAGGGGCCGGAGTTACAGCTGCACATGCGCGGTCGGAAATGGCAGACACGATGCACAAAAAAAACGTTGCAAGCAACGTTTTTTTTTGTTCTGACCAGGGCCGGCGTCAGCAACCGGCGTACCCGGGCAAGTGCCGGAGCCCTGGCGAGATAGGGGGGCCCATTCAGGGCCGGCGTTAGGGGCAGGCTGCCCGCATGCGGCCCCTGAGGCAGGCATCTGCGGTCCGTGGTGCACGATAGAAGAGAGGAGGCAGCACGGAGCTCTGGGACTTTTGCAGCTGCTGGAGAGCCACCCACAATCCGTCGCCATGGATACGCAGAGCAGAGTGACTTCCGACCGTCCAGTGCCCGGAGAATGAGCCGAGCAGGAAGTGTGCAGCACCTGCCACCTGGAACAAAGGATTGCGGGGGATGCAGAGCCTGGCTGGGACGACACGGTATGGGCTCTTATATACTGGATGGGCTGTGTTATATACTACATGGGCTGCTATATACTACTACGTTGGCTGCTATATACTACATGGCTGTGTTTATATGCGATCATGAATCGTGGTATTTGTTAAAGGGGGGGCCCACTGAGACTCTTTCGCTCGGGGCCCTCAAAAACCTGGAGCCAGCCCTGGTTCTGACGGTCCGCCACAACACGACGCAACCGTCGCACGATGGTTGCGACGTGTGGCAATGTGTCGCTAATGTTAGTCTATGGGGAAAAAACGCATCCTGCAGCCAACTTTGCAGGATGCGTTTTTTCACCAAAACGACGCATTGCGACGTGCGTCGTACGACGCAAGTGTGAAAGTAGCCTAACAGATCGATGTTGTCAGGTTTTACGTTACTACCAGGCGTTGCCCACCAATTCCTCGCGGACTGACCCTTCAGCATGGCGTGCTGCCCGCGCCCCACTCAGTGTGTGGTGAATGATCCTCATTTTTACCACAGGCTCCAGTGAGTCCACACAGACTGCAGCTTCTCCAATCTCCACGAGCGGGAGCTCACACGTGACACCTGAGCGCTCAGCACTGAAAGGGCGGGGAAGTCACGTGACGTCTGGGCGCTAAGTATAAAGGAGGCGGAGCGCGGGAGAGTCGCACACTACAGAGAAGGCGCTGGAAGCGGTCGGTGGCCTGTGCTGCAGCGGTAAGTCCCAGGACTATTGGCGCGCTCTGTAAATGGTGTAATGTCCCGCCATTTTTCATGCTCACCCGAATTCTCCAGGTTACCGTGGGCTTGGATATGGCCTCCTCACAGAGGTGCTCGTGTTTATCATAGAGCTCCTGCAGTTAGGTGGTCCGGGCTGACCCCGGCCGCCCTGTCCGGTGGTGTGTGGCGGCTGTTCTCTCCGGGGGAGGTGCGGTGCGGCCGGTGTCCGCTGTCGGGCAGGACTCGTTCTGGCTGGTTCTCCTGATGCTTGGAAGGACTTGTGGCAGCGCCATGCCCTCTGTACAGGACTGTGGGGGGTTTTCGGCTTTGCTGCGGCCCATCTGCGTTCGGATGGACGAGGCTGACGTTGGTTTGTCAGTTTCTTATTTGGCAATTTTTTTTTTCTCCCCTTTTGGTTTATAGGTTTTAAAAATAAGCATCACAACAAGATACAATGCAGTGAGGCGCCCTGGTGTTCATACACTTAAACAGCTACAAATATGTGTAAAACTGGCACAAAAATGGGCATCAAAGTTGTCACCGAACACAGAAGGGTGTTAATGAAAGGGTGAAATGCCTTTGGGCCACTGATATCTCACTGCAGACCTGTAAAACAGGGAGCCTCACATCAAAACTAGGTCTGTCAGAACTGGCATCAAAGTGGGCAAATGGCTGATTTTCACAGATTTGAATGATGATTTTAAGTGGTTAATGAATTTGGGCCACTGATCTCACACTAAAAATACATAGTGATGCCCTGTATCAAACTGAGGTCCTTATAGCCTGGCCCAAATGGGTTCTGGGCATCAGAATTGGAATCAAAGCTGGCAAACAGCCCATTTTCACAGATTTAAATAAGTGATGTTTTTAAGAGGTTAAATGACTTTGGGCCACAGATCTCACTAAGGGCTCATACTCATTGGTGAGAAACGGATGAGTGCAATCCGATTAAAAAATCGGATTGCACTCTGACCGATGTTGTTCAATGGGTGACATCTCATCTGTGAATTTTTTTTTTTGCACCCAAACTTTTAATGTGAATTAAACAAGAACCATGATGTGGGTTTCTTCCCTACAGGTAACTAGTAAATCAGTATAAAGGCCCCATTATGGCCATACCTTTTAACATACTAAATTGTGATAACTGGTTCCATTTAAGGGCTCTCACATCTGAACCATTAATGCTGCTGTCCCGGTTAGGCTGCTTACTGCAGATCTATAGTAGTCACTACATGGGCTCGAGAGCCCTGCCTGTAAGAGTTTAAAGTTGTTCACTACTTGGACAACTTCTTGTCATGCCTCCAGAAAACAGGCTGTTTCCACAGTCCGGAATGGCAGTGCTTTGGATGCAGCAGATACCTGCTCTGTCCAAAGCGTTGCCAGAATTTGTAAATGGTGATTCTGCATTTGTCCATTGAACTGTGCATAATCTCTGCATCCTTTACATAGACTGTAATTTATTTTGCAGAGACTGAGTGTCTCCACAAGAGACATGCTGCAGTCTATAAAGACGTGCCACATGTGCGTATATGCAGGTCTGCCACCTGCATCTTTGAACGCATAGTGGAGATGGGATTTCATAAAATCCCCTCCACTATGCTGTAACATCTGGATGCTGTACATAGCGTTTCCTGACCATGGAAACATAGCCTGTCCTTGCCTCCTACTGAATTGAGCATGAAGAGGAAGTCTGAGACCAGCTGTAGCCAGGACTCCCCTTTGTGTTCGACTTGTCTGAAGGTGGGGACAGTGACACTAGTGCTGATTAGGTGCCTGTCACAACTGCACAGGAGCTCAGGGAGATTTGAGTGCTGACATTGTGGCATGGGTGTGAAGTATAAGCTTTATTGGCTTATTGAAGCCACACTTGAATCAAGGGGTTGTCCTAGTAATAGCCAATCCCTTTAATTTGTCAACATTTCTTGTGCAGATGTGGACGTAACCCAAATCAGAGGGGTCTGGTTGTGTGAATATATAATGTGGCCGAAGAGCTTTGACTTTCTGTCTGCTAATTTTTTTTCCAAGCTGCCAACTGAGTAACTTTACATTTTCACGCACGCGCGGCTTTGGCTCCCCAAGCATTTGTCTTTAGCACCTCCCACTGCATGTGTTAAATTTGCTTTCAATGGAGAAGACAAAACTTGCTATCATGCGGAGAGGCTTATTTCCATTTCATGTCTGATCGTTTTCCCCAGCATTTGTCAATGTCTGTGTGTAATGAACATTGGTGTTGGCGTGTATATGCACACAGCATAATTTGCCTATAGTAAAAAAAAAAAAACTTTTTTCTCTGCGTGCAGTACAGATTATCATGCATTCCAACAAGAAAACCAGAATTGATGTGGACAGACCTGCTACTTCCATCAAGGTAAATATTTAAACCCTTATCTTGCCAGTGCTGTCTTTTATTTAACAAATGTGTGAATCTTTGTTGATAAATATGAATGCTAAACTTTTTATTGAGGTGAAGGAAATTGATCTTATAGTAAGTGTGCAAGTAAATTTCAGTGAGCCCAAGAAAGTCAGTCTTCTACACTGTATTGGTCATCTGAAAGCTTCACTTAAAACACAGTAGCAGATTTATTAGTCGCACTATGTAGGCAGAGCAGAATTTCTTTAGCTGTCAAAAAAACTAAACTCATTCCCCCCCCCAAATTCTGAGATTTTTGTATAGAATTTAACTTGCACTGCACTTTCATGGACCAACTGGTGGAACTAAATCAGTAAAATGTCACTGTAATGTTATGCCCACGTCAGAATCTCTCACTTTGATGTTGGCTCTGGTGCTGATCCCACATCTTTCCTGACACCTGTCAGATGTTTTGAACAGCTACAGGTCCTTCTCATATAGTGTTAAATTTCCATTACGTCCCTCAGGCCAGCACCCTGGAGGACATCCTTCCTTGACCTATAGCGGGACAGGATCATAGAGGGGTTAAAAGGACCCTCCCACCTCCACCCTCCAGTGTTTTTCCTGTCCCTACAGGGACGGTTGTATGAGAGGTTGCTCCTAGAGCGAAGATAGCCTGTGGATTCTCTTCCCCCTGTCAAGTGGTCCGTGGCTGACACCTCACTGGGTAGAGGTCCCTCAGCTATCAGTGCTGTACCAGATGGACTCAGAGTTCGGGGGTCTCAGCCTTCCCTTTTCCTGGTCAGACGGACCATGGCTGACTCCTCTTTGAGAGGTTCCTCAGCCAACAGCCTGTGTAATGGGCTTAGGGGGATCGTGCGGCAGGTCCAATCCTTCCCCCTGTCGAGTAGCCCAGGGTGGAAACTCCCCGGTGGGGAGTCCCTCAGCCCCAGAGACCAGTCGAGCGGACGGGCTCCTGGGTAGAGCCGCCTCCTCCCAGTGGTGAGGCCATACGTCCAGGCTACATCTCATGACTGGACTTCAGTTTGTTGCAGGTTTTGTCTGCACAGAGCCTTATGATTGGGCTTCAGAGTGAGTTTTTGGAAGCATGCTTTCCATTTTCTGGTTCAATAAGCTGGCGTTTCACTTTTCTTTGCAACTTAACTACTCCATCCATAGGAGGACACAGGGTTTTAAATTGGCACATTGTCTCCATGAAGACTGCCCTCCAGCTGCTGCTCATTAATTAGCTCCTTCAGGTGGAGTCGGTCTGACAAATGAGATGTACTGTTCAGAGTGGAGATTTATCTGGAACTCTGATAGATTGCTCTTTTGCTTAAAAGTGTAAGTCTGGTCTCTTGTTTGGCACCTTCAGGCATGACCTAGTCATACTGCTTCTATGCATCGTATTGAGTGCCTCCGTGCATAATACTGCATCATAGTGCCCTCTATGCATCATATTGAGTGCCTCCGTGCATAATACTGCATAATAGTGCCTCTGTGCATAATACTGCATCATAGTGCCTCTATGCATCATATTGAGTGCCTCCGTGCATAATACTGCATCATAGTGCCTCTATGCATTATATTGAGTGCCTCCGTGCATAGTACTGCATCATAGTGCCTCTATGCATCATATTGACTGCCTCTGTGCATGATTCTGCATCATAGCACATCTATGCATCATATTGAGTGCCTCTGTGACATCATACGGCATCATACTGTTTCATAGTCACTTCATGTATCATATTACATCGTATTTCTTCATTGTTCCTATATGCATCATAGCGCTTCATAGTTACTTCATGCATCATATTGCATTATATTGCTTCATGGTTCCTATATCCATCATGGTGCTTCATTGTTCCTATATGCATCATAGCGCTTCATAGTTACTTACATAGTAACATAGTAACATAGTTAGTAAGGCCGAAAAAAGACATTTGTCCATCCAGTTCAGCCTATATTCCATCATAATAAATACCCAGATCTACGTCCTTCTACAGAACCTAATAATTGTATGATACAATATTGTTCTGCTCCAGGAAGACATCCAGGCCTCTCTTGAACCCCTCGACTGAGTTCGCCATCACCACCTCCTCAGGCAAGCAATTCCAGATTCTCACTGCCCTAACAGTAAAGAATCCTCTTCTATGTTGGTGGAAAAACCTTCTCTCCTCCAGACGCAAAGAATGCCCCCTTGTGCCCGTCACCTTCCTTGGTGTAAACAGATCCTCAGCGAGATATTTGTATTGTCCCCTTATATACTTATACATGGTTATTAGATCGCCCCTCAGTCGTCTTTTTTCTAGACTAAATAATCCTAATTTCGCTAATCTATCTGGGTATTGTAGTTCTCCCATCCCCTTTATTAATTTTGTTGCCCTCCTTTGTACTCTCTCTAGTTCCATTATATCCTTCCTGAGCACCGGTGCCCAAAACTGGACACAGTACTCCATGTGCGGTCTAACTAGGGATTTGTACAGAGGCAGTATAATGCTCTCATCATGTGTATCCAGACCTTTTAATGCACCCCATGATCCTGTTTGCCTTGGCAGCTGCTGCCTGGCACTGGCTGCTCCAGGTAAGTTTATCATTAACTAGGATCCCCAAGTCCTTCTCCCTGTCAGATTTACCCAGTGGTTTCCCGTTCAGTGTGTAATGGTGATATTGATTCCCTCTTCCCATGTGTATAACCTTACATTTATCATTGTTAAACCTCATCTGCCACCTTTCAGCCCAAGTTTCCAACTTATCCAGATCCATCTGTAGCAGAATACTATCTTCTCTTGTATTAACTGCTTTACATAGTTTTGTATCATCTGCAAATATCGATATTTTACTGTGTAAACCTTCTACCAGATCATTAATGAATATGTTGAAGAGAACAGGTCCCAATACTGACCCCTGCGGTACCCCACTGGTCACTTCGACCCAGTTAGAGACTATACCATTTATAACCACCCTCTGCTTTCTATCACTAAGCCAGTTACTAACCCATTTACACACATTTTCCCCCAGACCAAGCATTCTCATTTTGTGTACCAACCTCTTGTGCAGCACGGTATCAAACGCTTTGGAAAAATCGAGATATACCACGTCCAATGACTCACCGTGGTCCAGTCTATAGCTTACCTCTTCATAAAAACTGATTAGATTGGTTTGACAGGAGCGATTTCTCATAAACCCATGCTGATATGGAGTTAAACAGTTATTCTCATTGAGATAATCCAGAATAACATCCCTCAGAAACCCTTCAAATATTTTACCAACAATAGAGGTTAGACTTACTGGCCTATAATTTCCAGGTTCACTTTTAGAGCCCTTTTTGAATATTGGCACCACATTTGCTATGCGCCAGTCCTGCGGAACAGACCCTGTTGCTATAGAGTCACTAAAAATAAGAAATAATGGTTTATCTATTACATTACTTAGTTCTCTTAGTACTCGTGGGTGTATGCCATCCGGACCCGGAGATTTATCTATTTTAATCTTATTTAGCCGGTTTCGCACCTCTTCTTGGGTTAGATTGGTGACCCTTAATATAGGGTTTTCATTGTTTCTTGGGATTTCACCTAGCATTTCATTTTCCACCGTGAATACCGTGGAGAAGAAGGTGTTTAATATGTTAGCTTTTTCCTCGTCATCTACAGCCATTCTTTCCTCACTATTTTTTAAGGGGCCTACATTTTCAGTTTTTATTCTTTTACTATTGATATAGTTGAAGAACAGTTTGGGATTAGTTTTACTCTCCTTAGCAATGTGCTTCTCTGTTTCCTTTTTGGCAGCTTTAATTAGTTTTTTAGATAAAGTATTTTTCTCCCTATAGTTTTTTAGAGCTTCAATGGTGCCATACTGCTTTAGTAGTGCAAATGCTTTCTTTTTACTGTTAATTGCCTGTCTTACTTCTTTGTTTAGCCACATTGGGTTTTTCCTATTTCTAGTCCTTTTATTCCCACAAGGTATAAACCGCTTACACTGCCTATTTAGGATGTTCTTAAACATTTCCCATTTATTATCTGTATTCTCATTTCTGAGGATATTGTCCCAGTCTACCAGATTAAGGGCATCTCTAAGCTGTTCAAACTTTGCCTTCCTAAAGTTCAATGTTTTTGTGACTCCCTGACAAGTCCCCTTAGTGAAAGACAGGTGAAACTGCACAATATTGTGGTCGCTATTTCCTAAATGCCCAACCACCTGCAGATTTGTTATTCTGTCAGGTCTATTAGATAGTATTAGGTCTAAAAGTGCTGCTCCTCTGGTTGGATTCTGCACCAATTGTGAAAGATAATTTTTCTTGGTTATTAGCAGAAACCTGTTGCCTTTATGGGTTTCACAGGTTTCTGTTTCCCAGTTAATATCCGGGTAGTTAAAGTCCCCCATAACCAGGACCTCATTATGGGTTGCAGCTTCATCTATCTGCTTTAGAAGTAGACTTTCCATGGTTTCTGTTATATTTGGGGGTTTGTAACAGACCCCAATGAGAATTTTGTTACCATTTTTCCCTCCATGAATTTCGACCCATATGGACTCGACATTCTCATTTCCTTCACTAATATCCTCCCTTAAAGTGGACTTTAGACAAGACTTTACATAGAGACAAACCCCTCCTCCTCTCCGATTTTTACGATCCTTTCTAAACAGACTGTAACCCTGTAAGTTAACTGCCCAGTCATAGCTTTCATCTAACCATGTCTCGGTTATTCCCACTATGTCAAAGTTACCTGTAGATATTTCTGCTTCTAGTTCTTCCATCTTGTTTGTCAGGCTTCTGGCGTTTGCGAGCATGCAGTTTAGAGGATTTTGTTTTGTTCCAATCTCCTCACTGTGGATTGTTTTAGAAATGTTCTTACCTCCCTTCTGAGTATGTTTTCCTGGGTCGTCTTTGTTCGAGTCTAATGTTTTTCTTCCCGTCCCCTCTTCTTCTAGTTTAACGCCCTCCTGATGAGTGTAGCGAGTCTTCTGGCGAATGTGTGTTTCCCAGGTTTGTTGAGGTGTAGTCCGTCTCTGGCGAGGAGTCCATCATACCAGTAATTCACACCGTGGTCCAGGAATCCAAATCCTTGTTGTCTGCACCATCGTCTTAGCCAGTTGTTTGCATCAAGGATCCTGTTCCATCTCCTGGTGCCATGCCCGTCTACTGGAAGGATAGAAGAAAAAACTACCTGTGCATCCAGTTCCTTTACTTTCTTCCCCAACTCTTCAAAGTCCTTGCAGATTGTCGGTAGGTCCTTCCTTGCCGTGTCATTGGTGCCAACATGTATCAGAAGAAATGGGTGGACGTCCTTGGAGCTGAAGAGCTTTGGTATCCTATCGGTCACATCCTTGATCATCGCACCTGGAAGGCAGCATACTTCTCTTGCAGTTATGTCCGGTCTGCAGATGGCTGCTTCGGTGCCTCTCAGTAGTGAGTCTCCCACCACCACCACTCTTCGTTGCTTCTTGGCTGTACTTTTTGCTGTCACTTGTTGCTGTGTGCCCTTTTCTTTTTTGCTTGCTGGTATTGCTTCATTCTTAGGTGTGCCATCTTCATCCTCTACAAAGATTTGATATCGGTTCTTCAGTTGTGTGGTTGGTGATTTCTCCATGGTCTTCTTGCTTCTTTTGGTCACATGCTTCCACTCATCTGCTTTTGGAGGTTCTCTGACACTTTTTGCACCTTCTGTGACCAGTAGAGATGCTTCTGTTCTGTCTAGAAAGTCTTCATTCTCTTTGATGAGTTTCAAAGTTGCTATTCTTTCTTCCAGACCCCGCACCTTTTCTTCTAAAAGGGCCACTAGTCTACACTTCTGACAGGTGAAATTGGATTCTTCTTCTGGTCGATCTGTGAACATGTAGCACATGCTGCAGCTCACCATGTAGGTTGTCACATCTGCCATGTTGCTCCTAGATCCTGCTGACTTGCTGTGTGTTTTCCTTCTTGTGTAATCTACTCAGCCAAGCTCTCTTGCAATAATGTCCTACAGGCAATTACGGCGCGCGGTTTGGTGATGCTTTCGAAGCAGCTGGTCCCGGCTGTACCCAACGATCTTCTAGCTTAGGGAGACTTCATGCATCATATTGCATCATGGTTCCTATATGCATCATGGTGCTTCATTGCTCCTATATGCATCATAGCGCTTCATAGTTACTTCATGTATCATATTGCATCATTTTGCTTCATGGTTCCTATATGCATCATGGTGCTTCATTGCTCCTATATGCATCATAGCGCTTCATAGTTACTTCATGTATCATATTGCATCATATTGCTTCAGGGTTCCTATATGCATCATGGTGCTTCATTGTTCCTATATGCATCATAGTGCTTTATATTGCCTTTCTGCATCATATTGCTTCATGGTTCCTATGTGCATCATAGCGCTTCATAGTGACTCTGTGCATCATTTTGCATCACTGTTCCTATATGCATCATAGTGCTTCCGACTGCCTTTGTGCACTAAATTACAGCATATTGCTTCATGGTTCCTATATGCATCATAGCGCTTCATATTGCCTTTGTGCATTATATTACAGCATATTGCTTCATGGTTCCTATATGCATCATAGCGCTTCATATTACCTTTGTGCATTATTTTTCAGCAGATTGCTTCATGGTTCCTATATGCATCATATTGCTTCTTTGTTCCTATATGCATCATAGTGCTTCAAGTTGCCTTTGTGCATCATATTTCTCCATAGTTGCTATATGCATCATAGCACTTCTTAGTAACTTTGTGCATCATATTGCTTCATTGCCTCATAGTTCCTATGCATCATTTTGCATCATAGGGTTTCGGTGCCCTTTGCAGAGCAGGGGGTATCATTAGTGTGCCGGACTTGGTGCCTTTTTCGCCTCTGGCTGTGAGCCAATGGGTCAGACCTTCTGTCTGGTGCCTTGTTGTGTGGCCGCACATTGTATCTTCGGCCTACAACTTCACATTAGTGTCTTGGGCCTCAACTCTGGATATGGAGTCCTTGTGTTTTCGGACCCAGATCCAGCTTCTGTTACTTCTTTCTTTACAACATGGCTTAGTCAAGCAAACAGATATGCTTGAATTGGCTTAGTAAAATTTGCATTTCTTCGGTTTGGAACAGATCTCTCAGGTAGGTTCTACCTTGAGTGCTAAAGGCAAGTCTATTACATAATTGGCTTTATAAGATGTCATATGTCATTTTGGTACATCCTATAATCCTATAAAAGGACATACTTCTGTCCTGGGAGTGGAAGATCCCACGAGTTGGAAGTAAGGATTCCTTCCGCCTCGGAATGCTTTGCCCTAAGATATTAGGACCATCTACAATTTGCATAGTTTTAGGCGCTCCCTTAAGACACATTTGTTCAGAGCGGCCTATCACGTTCCCTAATAAGTCATTTTATGTTTGTGTGTGTGTAGCCCATTCACTATCTCCATCTATCCCCCACCCCCTGAAGATGGCTGGCCATCATTGTAAATAAAATATTGTAAATACACATCTGTACTTTGTATCTTCCCCACCTCATTGTAGATTGTCAGCTTTTTTTTTATTTTGCTTTAATATGTGGTTGTTACTTATGACTGTTTGAAACTGTCAAACTGTAAAGCACTGCGATATATATTGACACTATATAAATAAAGTTTATTATTGTTGTTGTTAATCCTTCCCAAACTCCACATTTGGCAATCGGACAGATTCTTGTCCCATAAGTCTGTTGCGTTATGTTTACCAGGGACATCAGCACTGCCTTCTGTACCTTGTGGTGAAGCGGCAGCACTGTGTTGTGCGGCAGAGGATCCCATACTCGCGGCTCCTAAGATAAATGAATCTGTATCCAGGGCTCTTACAGTTAAGACCCCATAGTCTCACTGCCTCACAGTAGAGAATCTCCCTCTGTGATGAGGAAGAAACCTACTTTTCTCTAGCCATGGATTATGGTTACTCCCACAATGGCAGTCTGAGTGTATAAAGATCCCTGAGAAGATTGCCTCTTGGGATATGTATGTGCGTATATGCAGATATGGACAAATAAGTTGACATGCTTATAATGTCTGGACCAATGACTCGTATAAATGCAGTTTCGAATAATTTCAAGTGTCGGAAGATTTTACTAGCACCACCTTCACCACCACCTTCATCGATTCAGAGTCCAGACTCCCTGTGTCTAACATCAGTAAAACAGGCGTGGTGATCCACGTTTCTTTCAGCGCTTCTAAAGAGAAGCCCGACGTTGGTAATGGCAGGAGAGATTACCTGCCGGATGGTGTATTCCTTAGTTTCAACAATATATAACCCTTACTTGGGGTTAGACATCTACGGATTTGGAATAGACATGATCTCCTGGATGAGTAATGTGCGTACATCCCAATGCTCTGCCATTATCCATGTACTAACGGTTATTGGTTTGATCTTCCCGCAGTCCAGGGCCTCTGTCCTGCAGGTCTCCTTGTAGTACGGTAAGCTGGTCTGTAACCAAGGTTTAACCTGAGCCCAGAAGGACCGATGAAGGAACAGTCCTGTTATAAGCACATGGAGCTTATTATTGGTCGGTACAGTCCTCATGGTGTGGTGGCTGGGACTTTCACCATATCTTGCTGGGCAATAAGGTTTTCTAACCCTATTCTGGGGCTGTGATGTCTACAAGTATCTATCACAATAAATAACTTGCCGTGGTTCATTATTGGTATTGGAGTACAATGGGTGTATTTCACTCTACTTCTGATGCTTATTTTGTTTACCACATTTCATACTGAAATTGGCCATTATAGATGTATATCAGCCACTACAGTGATTCTCTTTGCGGATCTCTATAGATATCTATGGTTTTTCTGATCTTTCAGATCATTTATTTATCATCTAGTCCGGTTTTTGCCTTGGACTTTGATTCCTGGCTTCTGTACCCACCCTGGGAGAGTTGCTTTGGTATTCTCCAGGGTGCTGGCCTGAGGGACGTAATGGAAAAAGGGAATTACACTTACCGGTAATTCGGTTTCCAGGTAGTCCCTCAGGACAGCACCCATAGTTCCCTCCCTTATGTTCCCTTTTTAGGCTTGCACGGGATTAAGCTACCGGCAGATCGTTCATCCTTTGGGTCACCATGGCTCGAAATTAAGATGGAGGCGTTAAAGGGTTTGCTACACACGTGTCTGTAAGGGCATGTATAGACCATTTATTTCCATTCCTCGGTGGTACTTTGAAACAACACTGGAGGTGGGAGGGTCCTTTTAACCTCTCTATGATCTTGTCCCGCTATAGGTCAAGGAAGGACGTCCTCCAGGGTGCTGTCCTGAGGGACTACCTGGAAACCGAATTACCAGTAAGTGTAATTCCCTTTCATTATTTACCATAATGTAATGATTACAATTAAACTTTCATATTATAGATTCATTATCCACCAACTGAAATTTGTCAGGTCTTTTATTGTTTTAATACTGATGATTTTGGCATACAACTCCTGATAACCCAAAAAACCTGTCTCAATAAATTAGCATTTTCCCGTCTCCCATGACAGCACACATGAGAGGGGATCCGCCCAGTCAGGACAGGAAACCTACTGAAATAAAAAAAAGGGCGGTACCTCTCCCTCGCTTCAGTTGGGTTTCCTGTCCTGAGGGGAACCCTTGTACTGAATGTACGGCGGTACGTTGATTGAAGATTCCACTCACCCACTCCTGTCCCGGCTCTGGAAGAACAGGCAGAATGCCTGTAGGCCGGCCTTCAGGGTGTGGAAGCGCCGTTCGCGGGTCCTGGGGCCTTAGCGCGCGTGCGGGCGTTTGGCAGCGCAGTCCGGGGTCCTGTGGCTCTTCTGCGGCTGCCACGCCGCTCTCTTCCCCCTCTGCTGCTGCCGGCTCTGGTTTCCGGGTGCGCGGCGGTGATGCGCGCGGGGCATGCTGGGAGTAGGCGTGGCCTCGTGACGCCGCTGCGCGCCAGATCCAAGATGGCGGCGCCCATGAACAAGTGCTGTGGCGTCTCAGGAGTCCCCTGGCGGTCTCCAGTTGGCGCAGAGGCGGGGGGAGGGGCAGTAATGGTACCGGAGGAGGCGGTGAGCAGAATGGATCACCCTTTAAAAGGGTGTGAATCCACAAGAAGAGTGCTCGCATATACAGAGCTCCACTATGGAAGACTGTACAGAGCAACACTCGAACTCATCACCGCAGCAGCAGGAGAATTTATCAGGAGTTATGTCTGCTCACCAGCATGTTAGAAGGAGAAGCGGCAGTCGCCCGGATCGGAAATCACAGGACTCCTCAGCTTCTAGGAGGGACGTTATCCGTACTCCCGATCAGCCTCAAAAGCCGGTACCCTTGAGTGTCAGCGGGTGGTGAGTGATCTTCGTGAATGTCACATGGTGTTAATGGGCTACATATCTCTGCTTGCTTATCAGGCGCCGAGGAAGGCTAGTGCTAAGTCCAAGAATAAAGAATGTGCCCTCTGCAAAGCCCCGCTAGCAGTCCAATGGCAGAAAAGCCTCTGTGCGGACTGCATTCAAAAAACTATTCAAGATGAAACTCCTGACTTTGCCGCTAGCCTCAGGGCCATGATTAGAGCAGAGGTTAAAGGGTCTTTAAAATCAGCCCTTAAAAAGAGAAGTAGCAAGACCTTAGAGACTGTTCCAGATTCTGATACCCCTCAATCTGATGAGGAATATCAAGAAAGACCTCTGTCTCCTTGTTCATCCTCTTCTGTACTCTCGGGCTCCTCTTCGGACAGTGACGTTGGGGGCCGACCATGCTTCCTAACTGAAAATACAGATAAACTAGTTAAATCTGTTAGGGCTACAATGGGCCTTAAGGACGAGAAGGAGTCCAGATCTGTAGAGGACGTTATGTTTGGTGGCTTGGAGGAGAAGAGGAAGCGTACCTTCCCTGTAAATAATAGAATTAAAACCCTTATAGAAAAGGAGTGGAAGAAGCCTGAAAAGTCGGGTAGTCTTCCCTCAGCTTCCAAGAGACGTTATCCTTTTGACGATAAGGATTCAGAAATATGGGACAAACCCCCCAAAATTGATGGTGCAGTGGCCAGATCTTCTAAAAGGTCTTCCCTACCCTTGGATGATTCAGGCGTCCTTAGAGACCCTCTGGATAAAAAGGCCGACGCTTTTTTAAAACATACCTGGGAGGCAGCCGCAGGAGGTTTAAAGCCGGCAATAGCTGGTACATGTGTTGCCCACTCCCTTATAGTCTGGCTGCAACAATTAGAGGATCAATTAAAATCTAGAGTGCCGAGAGATGAAATCCTAGCCAATATGGCAATGGCACAAGGAGCTGCGGCCTTTGTAGCGGATTCCTCAGCCGACTCTGTTAGACTTGCAGCCAGGGCAGCGGGATTGTCTAACGCGGCAAGACATGCCTTGTGGTTGAAAGGGTGCCCAGGGGACTTGCCCTCAAAAAATAAACTCTGTTCCATTCCATGTGACGGCAAATTCCTCTTCGGTCAGAAACTGGAGGACATTTTAGAAAAAGCTGGCGACAAGAAAAAAGGTTTTCCCCGTTCCAGTGGATATCAGACGGCCTTATTTTCGGAGAGGAAAATTTTAATAGAGGTCGCCCTCCAGGGGATAGAAGAAACTGGGATTATAGAGATAGAAAAGGATCAGGGTATATGTTTAAGGGTCTCTCCACATCCACAAAAAAGCCCCCCACCCCCCCAATGACGCCATGCTAGAAGTAGGGGGAAGGCTTTCTTTCTATCATCACGCCTGGTTGAATATTTCCCCCAGTCGTTGGCCGTTGAATGTTGTCAACGACTGACTAAAAATAAAGTTTATTCATCTTCCTCAACAGACTTTTGTGTTAACACCTTGCAGGAAGCTTCCAGAAGAACAACTAGCTCTGGAAACAGAGGTATTGGGGCTACTTCTAAAAAAGGTCCTAGTAGAAGTTCCAAAAGTAGAGGAAGGAGAAGGGTTTTATTCCCCTCTCTTCTTGATACGAAAACCAGATGGCTCACTAAGGACTATTATCAACCTAAAAAAACTAAATCGGTCAATACAAAATTACTCCTTCAAGATGGAGTCGGTAAGCTCAGCGATAAAGATGCTGTTTCCAGACTGCTTCATGGCAGCTATAGACTTAAAGGACGCGTACTACCATGTCCCAATACATCAAGACTATCAAAAATTTCTGAGGGTAGCTCTGTTCGTCCAAGGTCAGCTCAAACACTACCAGTATGCTGCCCTTCCATCTGGTCTATCAGTAGCGCCAAGGATATTTACAAAATTAATGTCAGAGGTCATGTCCTTCCTCCGTTCCCAGGACATAGTCATCGTCCCGTACCTAGACTACTTCCTAATAGGCAGATCAGTGGATCACTGTCTTGCGCAGATAGAAGTGACTACGACCCTAGCAGTATTAGGTTGGGAGGTAAATGTCGCCAAGTCAAGATTAACACCGGTAAAGATTCAATCCTTCCTGGGGTTGATTCTGGATTCCACGCGCCAACTGTCTCCTGCCGGAGAACAAAATTTCCAAAATACAAAGTCTCGTGGAACTGGCGATTCATCAACCTGTAATGACATTAAGAAAGGCGATGTCCCTGCTAGGGTCACTAACATCCTGTATTCCCGCTGTAAAATGGGCACAACTTCATCTGAGGCAATTACAGTGGGAGGTCCTGTCAACACAGAGGTTGTTAGAAGGGCATTTAGAGGGAAAAATTCACCTCTCAATAAGCGTCAGAGATTCCCTAGTCTGGTGGTCAGTAAGGGATCACTTGAGCTCAGGGGTTCAGTGGCTGACTCCAATAGAGGATGTGATCACAACAGACGCGAGTGGTACAGGATGGGGGGCACATCTAAGGTCTCTTTCCGTTCAGGGGTCCTGGTCCCATACAGAAAAGCTTCAAACATCCAATTTGAGAGTTATGGGCTGTAGAAAGGGCAGTAAAACATTTCCTCCCAATTCTTCAGGGTCGTCATACCAGAATAATGTCCGACAATTACGCGGTAGTAGCATATATCAACCATCAGGGGGGAACGAGGTCCTTTTCACTCATGAAAGCAACATCGGCGCTCCTTCAGTTAGCAGAATCTCACCTACTGTCCATTACAGCTCTACACATAAAGGGGGTCGAAAACACGAAGGCGGACTACTTAAGTCGAAAAAAACTAAAACAGGGAGAATGGTCACTGAATCCCAGGGTATTCCGACAAATAGTACAGGCCTGGGGAGAGCCAGTAATAACTTGTTTGCCACGCTTCAAAACAGGAAGGTGAAGAGGTTCTGTTCACTAGACCCGAGGGGGAACCCGGTTGCAGTAGATGCCCTTCAAATACCGTGGAAGTTCAGTCTCGCTTACGTGTTTCCTCCAATAGCGTTAATACCGGTTGTAGTGAGGAAGATCAGGTCGGAGCAAGCAAGAGTGATTCTGATTGCTCCATTCTGGCCGAAAAGGCCATGGGTTTTCTCTTAAGACAAATGTCGGTAACCGATCCATGGATCCTACCAGAGGTCCCGGACCTGCTTACCCAGGGTCCAGTATGCCACTCTCAAGTGAAGGGCTTCCATCTGGCAGCCTGGAATTTGAGAGGGCATTACTGAGCCGACAGGGATTCTCGCCAGGGTTAGTCTCTACCCTGTTGAAAAGCAGGAAGCCAGTTACATCAAGAATTTATGGTAGGACATGGAAGAGATTTCTAGAGTTTTTAGGACAACCTTTGACAGACGAGGCTCCTGTGGGTGCTATCTTAGAGTTTCTGCAAGCAGGCTTACAGCTAGGACTGGCTACCAGTACACTTAAGGTTCAAGTGTCAGCATTAGGAGCTTTATATCATTGCAATTTAGCCTCCAATAAATGGGTTGCTCGGTTCATTAGATCATGTAGTAGGTCTAGACCTGTAGTAATTCAAAAAATTCCTCCCTGGGATTTAAATCTCGTTTTAGATGCTCTAACTAAGAAACCTTTTGAGCCCCTGCAAGAATTATCAATAAAATTTCTTACTTTAAAAACAGTGCTATTGGTAGCCTTGACGTCCGCACGTAGAGTGAGTGACTTACAAGCCCTGTCCATTTGTCCTCCATACACTCAGATATATGACAGGGTGGTTCTTAGACCAGACCCGGCTTATCTACCTAAAGTAGTCCTTAAATTTCATAGGAGTCAGGAAATTGTATTACCCTCTTTTTGTGCTAATCCAAAAAATCCAGGTGAGGAGGTTTCACACTCTTGATGTAAGAAGGTCTGTTACAGTACATATCCTTGACTAGTCAGTGGAGGAAGGATCAGTCTCTATTTGTAGCTTTCCAGGGTAGCAGGAAAGGTCATGGGGTGTCCAAAGGTACTATTGCCAGGTGGATTAGGGAGGCCATTAGCTTATCCTATACTGCATGTGGCGTTCCGATCCCTGAAGGCATCAAGGCTCACTCCACCAGGGCCGTGGCTACTTCCTGGGCTGAAAAAGCAGAGGTATCGCTTGATCAGATATGTAAGGCTGCTACCTGGTCCTCACCATCTACCTTCTTTAAACACTACCGACTAGATCTATCCTCCTCTACTGACCTTACCTTTGGTAGAAGGGTGCTGCAAGCGGTGGTCCCTCCCTAAGGTGTTCCTTTCTCCAAAAATCTCTCATGTGTGCTGTCATGGGAGACGGGAAAACACCAAGGTTACTTACTGGTAGCCGTTTTTTCCGGAGACCATGACAGCACCTGTATATTCCCTCCCTTTTTTTTCACCCTTTGGTGTGCACTTTTAGTTGGGTGTTTTTGTTATTATAATGTGGTGGTGGATTACCATGTGTACTAACCAAGGAGGCCTCTCATGCTCTGAAAACCAACTGAAGCGAGGGAGAGGTACCGCCCTTTTATTTCAGTAGGTTTCCTGTCCTGACTGGGCGGATCCCCTCTCTCATGTGTGCTGTCATGGTCTCCGGAAAAACCGGCTACCAGTAAGTAACCTTGGTGTATTTCACCCATCCAATCAAATAAAAGTGTTTTTTAATAACAAACAAAAAAACCAACAAATAATAATGTTCAGTTATGCACTCAATACTTGGTCGGGAATCCTTTGGCAGAAATGACTGCTTCAATGCGGCGTGGCATGGAGGCAATCAGCCTGTGACACTGCTGAGATGTTATGGAGGCCCAGGATGCTTCAATAGCGGCCTTAAGCTCATCCAGAGTGTTGGGTCTTGCGTCTCAACTTTCTCTTCACAATATCCCACAGATTCTCTATGGGGTTCAGGTCAGGAGAGTTGGCAGGCCAATTGAGCACAGTAATACCATGGTCAGTAAACCATTTACCAGTGGTTTTGGCACTGTGAGCAGGTGCCAGGTCGTGCTGAAAAATGAAATCTTCATCTCCATAAAGCATTTCAGCCGATGGAAGCATGAAGTGCTCCAAAATCTCCTGATGGCTAGCTGCATTGACCCTGCCCTTGATGAAACACAGTGGACCAACACCAGCAGCTGATATGGCACCCCACACCATCACTGACTGTGGGTACTTGACACTGGACTTCAGGCATTTCCTTCTCCCCAGTCTTCCTCCAGACTCTGGCACCTTGATTTCCAAATGACATGCAAAATTTGCTTTCATCAGAAAAAAGTACTTGGGACCACTTAGCAACAGTCCAGTGCTGCTTCTCTGTAGCCCAGGTCAGGCCTCTGCCGCTGTTTATGGTTCAAAAGTGGCTTTACCTGGGGAATGCGGCACCTGTAGCCCATTTCCTGCACACGCCTGTGCACGGTGGCTCTGGATGTTTCCACACCAGACTCAGTCCACTGCTTCCTCGGGTTCCCCAAGGTCTGGAATCGGTCCTTCTCCACAATCTTCTTCAGGGTCCGGTCTCCTCTTCTCGTTGTACAGCGTTTTCTGCCACATTGTTTCCTTCCAACAAGCGATGTTCTCAATCTGCGCAAGCAATGCCCAAGTGATGGATGCTAATGTACATGTGCTGCTGTGTGGGGTGAAGCGGTCAGCAGCTTTTAAAGCATCTTTCTGAAATTTCTCAGATGTTTGTCAAACATGCCATACAAATCACGCAGGCAGTGTCTGATACATGCTGCTCAAGCCACAAGCAGCATGTATCAGCTGTTTAGTTCCTGAAGTCTAGCATGTGAGATCTGTTGCTGCAGCCTTTACACTGCATGGCAGATCTGCATGTAATACTTATTTTGCTAGAGATTCCTCAGCAGACTCAGTTGGATGGATGTGTCCATAAAGGAGTACTAATTATGTACAACTGTGGTATAACTTTAGGATATACCATAAATGTTTTAGTAGTTTCCACCAATGGGACCTGCGTTTTATCTTGCACAAGCCCTGTTAATGCGGCTTGTAGAGGTGGCTACTGGGTATGCCAACCTCCACTCCTCTGGTGGCTGTACTTATTTGGGCCGTGTTCTATTGAATACATCTACTATGACATGATCAAAGTTTTGCAAAGTGTTCACCTGGCTTTAATTCTTCACTTGGGCTACGTTCACACTAGCGTTCTGCTAGTGTGCGTCGCCTTAGCGTCGGGCGACGCATGCGTCCCTATGTTTAACATGGGGGACGCATGCGTTTTTGTGTTGCATTTTGCAACACTTGCGTCTTTTTTGCCGCTAGCGTCGGACCAAGAAAACGCAGCAAGTTGCATTTTTCTTGCGTCCGATTTTCGGCAAAAAACGACGCACGCGTCGCAAAATGCAGCGTTTTTGTGTGCGTCGTGCATTGCGTCGCCGACGCAGCAGCGCGCAACGCTAGTCTGAACGTAGCCTTATTCCTTGCGGTTATAGCTGTTTTTTAAAAGTCCCAAATTATAGTGCTAGCCATAACTTACATCTTACCACAACTACATGCTGATGGCAAACTGGGCAGAGATTGTATGACTTGTAAAATTTACACTAGTAAAGCTGGTGTAAATGCGCATTTTCCCATGCCTGGCAAAAACCTTTCAGCTGTTCAGCAGGTTATTCTGTTTTCATGTGGTAGAAAATAATCCCCTTCTGACTTGGGTTGATATTGCAGAGATGTTGCCTTAGTCAGTTTGTCAGTCAAGAGGATGATTATTATGCCCCAACTTTGTACATTTATATATTCAGTATTTACCTTGTTGGCTTGAGTAATGCGTCTGGATAGTTTGAATGGACAGTTTACTGCAGGCTAAAATCAGATTTTCCCATGAGATAACATGTGCTGTACAGTTACCTGTCACAGGAGCCACTGGTGTCAAATGTTGTAACTTGAGAATGTGATAATCCATAACTTTAAAGGGCTTGACATAATGGTTGAAATGTTTAACAATGCAGGTTCCCACAGTCTTCAACACTTGTTCTTTTGATTGACAGTAAGATAATAATCAGCAGTAGAACCTGACCGTGGGAAAGCTGAGGCTCCTGTCAGAGTTTAGTGGGAATCAGTGACTTTCTCACAGTATGGCAGTGATACAGTTCTAACCTGTTATCTAGCTGCTTGTTTGCTGTAGTGTGGTGGCGGTACAGATTATAAATCATTCTCAATGTAATCCTTGTTTACACTACTTTAAGTATATTGATTAAAGCTTTTATCCAAATTGCTTGTCTGGCCTAAGAATAGGCCTCTGTTCTGTGTAAGGGTACCGTCACACTATACGATTTACCTACGATCACGACCAGCGATATGACCTGGCCGTGATCGTAGGTAAATCGTAGTGTGGTCGCTGGGGAGCTGTCACACAGACAGCTCTCCAGCGACCAACGATGCCGAGGTCCCTGGGTAACCAGGGTAAACATCGGGTAACTAAGCGCAGGACCGCGCTTAGTTACCCGATGTTTACCCTGGTTACAAGCGTTAAACTAAAAAAAACAAACAGCACATACTTACATTCTGGTGTCCGTCAGGTCCCTTGCAGTCTGCTTCCCGCACTCAGTGACTGCCGGCCGTAAAGTGAAAGCACAGCCGCTGTGCTCTGCTTTCACTTTACGGCCGGCAGTCACAGTGCGGGAAGCGGAGACGGCAAGGGACCTGATGGACACCAGAATGTAAGTATGTGCTTTTTTTTTTTTTTTTAGTTTAACGCTTGTAACCAGGGTAAACATCGGGTAACTAAGCGCGGTCCTGCGCTTAGTTACCCGATGTTTACCCTGGTTACAAGCGAACGCATCGCTAGATCGGTGTCACACACACCGATCTAGCGATGACAGCGGGAGATCCAGCGATGAAAGAAAGTTCCATACGATCTGCTACGACGTACGATTCTCAGCAGGATCCCTGATCGCTGCTGCGTGTCAGACACAGCGATATCGTAACGATATCGCTGGAACGTCACGAATCGTACCGTCGTAGCGATCGAAATGTTATAGTGTGATGGTACCCTAAGAATTGGGGGCACTGTTGTAATTGTGTAAATCTATTTAGTGTTGACACAAAATTTTTTTTTTTCCCCTTCTTAGGACTATTTTAATGACAAAGCACATGACAATGTACAGCGGAGGACTCTTAAGGTGATTCAGCAGTCTGCCACTGGTCAGCTTGTTGGCCGTATTACTGAGGTATGTGTAGTTCCCTTCACATCTACGGTCTAAGGAATAGCAGCATTTTGGATTCAGCTCACCTGTGCTGCATCCAAACCTCTGTGTACTATGATATAAGATCAAGTTGATGGGATCTCTATAAATCCCTTGTCCCCTGTGCTTCTATTTGCTGCAGGCAAGCTATTGCAATGTCATTCATTTACGAGCTGCAGCATGTCTATCTGCAGTGGAGATGTTGGTCTTGCCCATAGGCATTCGTTAGATGCAGTAAATCCACATTGTTCCATGAACACACTACAACACAGTAATATAGTACAAACTTGCATTTGCTGTGCAGTGGATCTTCACACAACTTGGAGTCTTTTAATGCTTCGTCTTTTCTGTAGACCAAAAACTCAACAAAAAGGAAACTGTGGAATGATCAGATCATCTCAAAGAAGGCAAAGGTGGAAGTTGCTATTGACCCAGAGCAAAGGGAGAATAAAGACTGTTCAAATGAAGCTTATGAACTTATGGTAAAAGGTAAATCCTCATTGCCTGCTGTATTTAATCTACAAACTACCCATCTTTGTTTTTTGTGTTTTAATCCTGAACTTTGTCTACAGAAAATCCCACATACCAGTATTGGAAGGAGCTTGCAGAGGAAAGGAGAAAGGCACTCTATGAAGTACTGCAGGAGAATGAAAAGGTAACCACACATTACTTCAAAAGGTATCTGGGAATCTTAAAACAAAGGTTAGCCTCACGATAGGCTTTCGGTATTTGATCATTTGGGGGTTCAATGCTTGGCTCATGATCAGCTATTTAACCCCTTCAAGTCGCAGCCCTTTTTCATTTTTGCGTTTTCATTTTTCACTCCCCTCCTTCCCAGAGCCATAACTTTTTTATTTTTCCGTCAATATGGTCATGTGAGGGCTTATTTTTTGCGGGACAAGTTGTACTTTTGAACGACACCATTGGTTTTACCATGTCTTTTACTAGAAAACGGGAAAAAAATTCCAAGTGCGGTGAAATTGCAAAAAAAGTGCAATCCCACACTTGTTTTGTTTGGCTTTTTTGCTAGGTTCACTAAATGCTAAAACTGACCTGCCATTATGATTCTCTAGGTCATTACGAGTTCATAGACGCCTAACATGACTAGGTTATTTTTTATCTAAGTGGTGAAATTTTTTTCCAAACTTTGCTAAAAAAAAGTGCCATTTTCCGATACCCGTAGCGTCTCCATTTTTCGTGATCTGGGGTCGGGTGAGGGCTTATTTTTTGCGTGCCGAGATGACGTTTTTAATACCATTTTTTTGCGCAGATACGTTCTTTTGATCGCCCGTTATTGCATTTTAATGCAATGTCGCGGCGACCAAAAAAAGTAATTCTGGCGTTTCGATTTTTTTTTTTTTTCTCGCTACACCGTTTAGCGATCAGGTTAATGCTTTTTTTTAATTGATCGGGCGATTCTGAACACGGCGATACCAAATACGTGTAGGTTTGGTTTTTTTTTTATTTAGGATGGGGCGAAAGGGGGGTGATTTAAACTTTCATATTTTTTTTCATATTTTTAAACATTTTTTTTTTTTTTTTAACTTGTGCCATGCTTCAATAGCCATGGGAGGCTAGAAGCTGGCATAGCCTGATCAGCTCTGCTACATAGCAGCGATCATCAGATCGCTGCTATGTAGCAGAAATGCAGGTGTGCTGTGAGCACCAACCACAGGGGGGCGCTCACAGCAGACCTGCATCAGTAACCATAGAGGTCTCAAGGACCTCTATGGTTACCTTCCTGATGCATCGCCGACCCCCGATCATGTGACGGGGGTCGGCGATGACATCATATCCAGCCGGATGCGGTAGTTAAATGCCGCTGTCTGTTTGACAGTGGCATTTAACAGGTTAATAGCGGCGGGTGAATAGCGATTTCACCCGCCACTATTGCGTGCACATGTCAGCTGTACAAAACAGCTGACATGTTGCGACTTTGATGTGGGCTCACCGCCGGAGCCCACATCAAAGGGGATTCACGGCATGCGCAGTACTAGTACAGCGCATGTCGTGAAGGGGTTAAAGTTGCTTCTGCAAGAGCTGCCCTCCATTTGTAAGGGTATGTGCACACTGCAGATTTCCTGCAGATCTGCAGCTTTTGTTGTTTTCATGCAGAAACGCTGCATATCTGCAAGTGATTTACAGTACAATGTAAATGGCAAAAAAATTATGCTGTGCTAATGGTTCGGAAAAATCTGCACGTAAAACGCAGCAGATTAAAAAAGGACCATGTCAATTCTTTGCAGATCTGCTGCATTTCTGCACCCATTCCATAATCGAAATCTGCCGGGGTAAAAAAAGAAAGATCTGCAACTTGTGCACATACCAAAAAAAGGCAGATTTTGACCTGCGTCTTCTGCCAAGAAATGCAGAATCTGCACTGAAAATTCCAGTAAAATCTGCAACGTGTACATAGCCTTACAGTTCTTTTGGGGGGGGGGGGGGATTTGCATACATTTGCTTTGCAGCTGTAAAAATGCATGCATAAGGCACATTTTTTTTAATAATTTTTTTTCTTGTATGGGCAAAAAAAAAATTTACATGCTGCAAACCACTACTAAGTATGTTGCTGTGAGATAAATGGGAGACTTCTCATTCCAATGAAAGGTGGAGTATTCTGGAGTTGCATTTCTGGCCTTACAGAAATCACTTTTTACTTGCTGAAACATGAACATAAAATGATTTCACACTGTCAATGCAAATCTCTAAAGCTGTAGTCCCCTTGTGAAGTCACTTGTTTTCTGTCTGATTAGTTCAGCTAGGGGTTGAGACATGTCTCACCGCTGTGAACATACTATGCAACTTGTCATAGACTTCAGGTTAAAGGTCTCTACTCAAATGCTAATCTTGCCATCTGTTTGACAGCTGCACAAAGAAATTGAGCTCAAAGATGAAGAGATTGTACGACTGAAGCAGGAAAATGATGAACTCATGGAACTAGCAGGACATGTGCAGTACATGGCAAATTTAGTTGAGGCGAGTACAACCCTGGATTTAAAGTTCTGCTGCTTAATTTATATATGCATCATTAACACTAGGTTCCTAATGTTGTACCATATTTAGCTCGATCGTGTGGAGGATTTTTTTTTCTTCTCTATCTTTCTGGCATAACTGTTCAGGTTTCTTATTTTAGAGGCTTACTGGAAGTGCACCTTCAAGTCTTGAAGACTTGAAAAACTTAGACTTGCAAGAAGCCAGATGTGAAGATGAAGCAGACTTGGAGGATCAACAGTCATGTTTATCTTCCAGCATGGAACATGATGAACCATGAACTATAAAACTGCATAAGTGGACTGTTATAGAAGTGTAAACTGACTGGAACTGCCACTACAAATTCAGCCTGTTTACTGGAACTTGTGGAGGATTTCAAGAGTTAGATGGAAATCTATCTTGGTGATGCAAAGTAACTGCCAGTACAGACACAAATGTCCTTATAGTTGCTCTCCCAGGGGCCACTTGTCATAACTGCAAATACTATGTATTTTCACACCTGTAAATAGTTTTTAATCCACTAGCCTTGATAAAAGGTGGTTGTAAACTAGTGTTTTTTTTAAATAAACATTTGCATACAAATGTCTCTTCACTTAAGGTACCCTTACACTTAAAGATTTACCAACGACCAGCGATACGACCTGGCCGTGATTGTTGGTAAGTCGTTGTGTGGTCGCTGGAGAGCTGTCAGACGGCTCTCCAGCAACCAACGATACCGAAGTCCCCAGGTAACCATCGGGTTACTAAGCGCAGGGCCACGCTTAGTAACCGATGTTTACCCTGGTTAAAATTGTAAAATTAAAAAAAACTGCATACTTTTTCCTGTCGCATCCCCCAGCGTCAGCTTCCCTGCACTGTGTAAGGGCTGGCCAGAAAGCAGAGCAGTGACTGCACCGCTGTGCTCTGCTTTATGGCCAGCCTGCGCTGACACTGGGGGACGCAGGTAAGCTGACGCTGAGGGACGCGACAGGAATGTAAGTATGTAGTTTTTTTTTTTATTTTTACAATGGTAACCAGGGTAAACATCAGGTTACTAAGCGCAGCCCTGCACTTAGTAACCCAATGTTTACCCTGGTTACCAGTGAAGACATCACTGAATCTGCATCACACATGCCGATTCAGCAATGTCAGCGGGTTATCCAGCAACAAAATAAAGTCCTGATCATGATATCGTTGCTACGTCACAAAAAGCAAAAATATAATGTGACTGTACCTTTAAATGGGCATTTTGCAAAAAAATGCAAAGACTTGTAGCTTCATGGGATAGCTCTATTTATGGCGGTCAGGAAGAACCACAAACCCATTCATCTTTCTAATTGGAATCTCCAGTTCTTGCTGGATAATTAAAATGCAAAGAACTTGGCTTGACTAGACTGACTTGAATCCAGTTAAGACATGTAGCTGCAGTTATGGTTTACAACATGTAGAATGGGGTCCCTAAGCGGTATAGTGAATCTTTGTCCACTTAAAGGGAACTTGTCACCCCCAAAATCAAAGATGAGCTAAGTCCCTGATGCTGGTGGGCTTATCTACAGAATTCTGGAATGCTGTAGATAAGCCCCCAATGTAACCTGAAAGATGAGAGGTTAGATTATACTCACCCAGGGGTGGTTCCAGTCCGATGGGCATCGCGGCCCGGGGCCTCCATCTTCATACGATGACATCCTTCTTGTAGTAACGCTTCGGTGCAGGTGTACTTTGTCTGCCCTGTTGAGGGCAGAACAAAGTACTGTAGTGTGCAGGTGCTGGGAAAGGTCAGGCCTTGTGCACTGTAGTACTTTACTCTGACAAAGTGTGCCACAGCATGAATACAAGAGGACATCATTGTAAAGATGGGAGGCCCGGGACCGCTAAGCCCATCGTACCGGGACTGCCCCCAGGGTGTGTAGTCTTATCTTTTTTTTTTTTTTCTTCTTTTAGGATACATCAGGGGCTTATCTACAGCATTCCAGAATGCTGTAGCTTAGCTCGCCTTCGATTTTTGGGGGTGACAGGTTCCCTTTAAATCTTTTTGAGAATGGGAGTTTAAAAAAATCTAGCATGACTCTGGATGCAAATGTTTTGACAGCAGTTAAGAACTGGAATTGTCCCAGCAAGTGAATCACCTGCTATTGTAACTTTTCTTTTAGTCCAAATTCTATACATTATACGCAGACTTCTGTTCTGCTGAACTTGTAGTAACAGATTCTCATGTGCTGATTACAGTAATTAGCAGTCAGATTGTTCTCTTGTATAAAATTGGGAGATAGGTGAAATGGGAATGGTGTAATGCAATAAATATAACTAGTACAAATGTGACTAAGCCTGTAAGCAGTGCTTGGCTCCACTTTCACACCAAGCCTGTTTTTCTCTAGTCACACTCCATGACAGCACCATAAGAGGATACTCCCCACCCTAAAAGAAACAGGTGAAATAGCCCCGCCCCACTTCTTCTCCAGTGTGTAGTATTCCCCCCTGTCCCTATGGGGCACAAGGAGGTGCTCTGCAGCCAGTGACAGATGCATAGATTACCTGTGCAAGCCGGGCAGGTGAAGTGGTCACTCAAGTCTCCCCAGACCTGGGACCTTTTCTGCCCTTTCTGCACCTCCAGGTGGCAGGAGCAGTGGCCCTCTGAGTTCCCCCAGCTCTCATCCTTCTCTTCTGTCAGGTGGTGACCAAAAGTGATGTCAGACATGGAGTCACGGTCTGATGGCATCACTTCTGGTTTCGTTCTACAGTGGAACACACCCCTAGAAGATGTGCTTGCAAGTACATGTGTGCTTGCCAGAGGCATAATGCTGATACACCAGGGGATTGGCCGTAATTGTCCACCTGGGAGCACTTAAAAGGGAGAGTCATCCTATCGGATGATGTGCTAAGAACTTGGTCCCTATGTAAGGAGTTCAGATGGAAGACACAACAAGGTAGGAACTTTTGCTATTATGGAGGGTGGTCATTCTTGCTCTGCTTCTACAGAACCCAGTTTTGTCCCCAACCCAGTAAGTACCTGGCTTGGTGTCTATTTTTGGAGCAGGAATGTCATTAGGAGTTATAATTATGGTCCCTTCCCTCTTATCAGAGAGACAAGGGTCCTGCTTCAAAAAAAGCTCCAAAAATGTGCCATCTGCCATTAAAGTTACCATCTTCATGCAAAAAATTCCTGACAGGATTGCACAGATAAAATTTGTTAAAGAACAGCCCTCATTCATAGAATTAAGGGGTATGGTTCACCAGGCGTTCCAATCATCCCTAACCACCTCTTCCCAGTAGTACAATAAACCTCATTTCAAGGCAGAAACATTATTGTGTCCAACAGTTATTAGATATATGAAACTGAAATGGCTGTTTCAAAAACAATTTTTATAAAACATTAAAGCTTAAGATTAATAGGGGTGCCCAAACTTTTTCATTCTGGGGGGGTTGGTGGAGTATAGGAGGTCCCCAAAAAATATAAGGCGAAAGCTACAAGGAATGTTTTTGTGTAAAAAGCCTTTAAAGACATCTTGGAGTAAAAGACTGTCAGGAGTGTATCAACAAGACAGTGGCAGAGGAAACACCCTCCTTTACAGAGAGCCTAAGATCTCTGATCCAGTCAGAGGTCTCTAGGTCTGTAAAAGCGTTCCTGACAGCCAACACAGATACCAAATCCAGCCCCTCAATAGCATCCCAAATGGATTCCTCAGTCAGAGGAGGACTCAGATACATCTCCCTGCTCAGAGGAGGAAGATACATTTCCAGCGGAGGCTACGGATAAGCTTATAAAATCTGTACTCTCTACCATGGGGCTGGTAACGAGAAGGAAAAAAAGACAGCCCAAGAACTAATGTTCAGTGGTCTGCAAAAGAAAAAACGGAGGTCATTCCCTATTAATGAACAGCTACAAGAACTGATCAAAAGGGAATGGCAAAAACCAGAGAAAAAGTCCCAAATAGTCAACTCCCCAAAGAGAAGATATCCTTTTGAGGAGGAGGCATCCTCATCTTGGGATAGAGCACCAAAAATTGATGTGGCAATTTCAAAAGTTGCCAGAAAATCATCCCTGCTATTCGAGGATCTAGGTTCTCTAAAAGAACCTCTGGATGGAAAGGTGGACAGTTCCCTGAAAACAGCATGGGAAGCCTCGGCAGGAGCACTAAGGCCAGCTATCGCGGCCACTTGTGTAGCCAGATCCCTTAAAATATCAGATAGTAGCTCAGAGGAGGCAGATACATTTCCAGCAGAGGCTACGGATAAGCTTATAAAAGCTGTACACTCTACCATGGGGCTGGTAGACGAGAAGGCAAATAAGACAGCCCAAGAACTAATGTTCAGTGGTCTGCAAAAGAAAAAACGGAGGTCATACCCTATTAACCCCTTAATCTCATACGATGTACTATCCCGTCAAGGTGACCTGGGACTTAATTCCCAGTGACGGGATAGTATGTCATATGCGATCGGCTGCACTCACGAGGGGAGCGCGGCCGGGTGTCAGCTGACAATCGCAGCTGACATCCGGCACTATGTGCCAGGAGCGGTCACGGACCGCCCCCGGCACATTAAGCCCCAACACACCGCGATCAAACATGATCGCGGTATAGGGAAGCATCGCGCAGGGAGGGGGCTCCCTGCGTGCTTCCCTGAGACGATCGGTACAAGGCGAAGTGCTCACCTTGTACCAAGCGTCTCCTCCCTGCAGGCCTCGGATCCAAAATGCCCGTGGGGCTACTTTCGGGTCCTGCAGGGAGTACTTCCGGGTCCAGAGCAGGCTCTGTTACCAAGCAGCAGGGCACGCCAGATTGCTGATCCGACACAGTGCTCTGCAGTCAGATCAGCGATCTGTCACTATACAGTGATGTCCCCCCTGGGACAAAGTAAAAACGTAAAAACATTTTTTTAGATGTGTAAAAAAAAAAAAAAATCCTAAATAAAGAAAAAAATATATATATTGTTCCCATAAATACATTTCTTTATCTAAATAAAAAAAAAACAATAAAAGTACACATATTTAGTAACGCAGTGTCTGTAACGACCCGACCTATAAAACTGTCCCACTAGTTAACCCCTTCAGTGAACACCGCAAAAAACAACGCTTTATTATCATACCGCCGAACAAAAAGTGGAATAACACGCGATCAAAAAGACAGATATAAATAACCATGGTACCGCTGAAAACGTCATCTTGTCCCGCAAAAAACGAGCCGCCATACAGCATCATCAGCGAAAAAATAAAAAAGTTACAGTCCTCAGAATAAAGCGATGCAAAAATAATTTTTTCTATAAAATAGTTTTTATCGTATAAAAAGCGCCAAAACATAAAAAATGATATAAATGAGGTATAGTAAACGCACCGAACCGAAGAATAAAACTGCTTTATCCATTTTACCAAACACGGAACGATATAAATTCCCCCCCCCCAAAAAAAATTCTGCCTCACAAAAGTCGGAATAAAAAGCGATCAAAAATTGTCACGTGCCCGAAAATGTTACCAATAAAAACGTCAACTCGTCCCGCAAAAAACAAGACCTCACATGACTCTGTGGACCAAAATATGGAAAAATTATAGGTCTCAAAATGTGGTAACGAAAAAAATATTTTTTGCAATAAAAAGCGTCTTTTAGTGTGTGACGGCTGCCAATCATAAAAATCCACTAGAAAACCCACTATAAAAGTAAATCAAGCCCCCCTTCATCACCCCCTTAGTTAGGGAAACAAAAAAATAAAAAAAAATGTATTTATTTCCATTTTCCCATTAGGGTTGGGGTTAGGGCTGGGGTTGGCGCTAGGGTTGGGGTTAGGGTTGGGGCTAAAGTTAGGGTTAGGCCGGCTTCACACTTGCGAGTTTTACGGACGTAAGAGCGCAGAAACTATGTCCGTAAAACTCGCAAAAAAAAACGGCACAATTATTCTCTATGCCCCTGCTCCTATCTGCCGTATTTTACTGATCAGTATTATACGGCTTTCTACGGCCGTACAAAATCGCAGCATGCTGCGTTTGTCACCGTACTGCGCAAGAAATACGCCAATGAAAGTCTATGGAAGCGTGAAAAATACGGATTACACACGGACAAGCAGTGTGACTTGCGAGAAATACGCAGCGCTGTTAGAAAAGCCGGCAATTCAGTGCGGTGTACAGTAAAATCACACTGACAGCTTACAGTAGAATAGGTGGAATAAATGTGTACACATAGAATAGGTATATATATATGTCAGTAGACACATAAATATATATATATATATATATATATATATATATATATATTAATATTTTATCCAGCGCTATACAGCTTGAAAGCCGGTAATTCAATTACCGGCTTTTTCTTTCTCCTTCCTAAACCCGACATGATTTGAGACATGGTTTACATACAGTAAACCATGTCTTCTCTCCATTTTTTTTCCAGATTCCACACTACTAATGTCAGTAGTGTGTATCTGCAAAATTTGGCCGTTCTAGCTAGTAAATTAAAGGGTTAAATGGCGGAAAAAATTGGCGTGGGCTCCCGCACAATTTTCTCCGCCAGAGTAGTAAAGCCAGTGACTGAGGGCAGATATTAATAGCCTGGAGAGGGTCCACGGTTATTGGACCCCCCCCCCCCCCCCCCCCAGCTAAAAACACCTGCCCACCGCCACCCCAGAAAAGGCACATCTGGAAGATGCGCCTATTCTGGCACTTGGCCACTCTCTTCCCATTCCCGTGTAGCGGTGGGATATGGGGTAATGAAGGGTTAATGCCACCTTGCTATTGTAAGGTGACATTAAGCCAAATTAATAATGGAGAGGCGTCAATTATGACACCTATCCATTATTAATCCAATTGTAGTAAAGGGTTAAATAAAACACAAACACATTATTTAAAATTATTTTAATGAAATAAAAACAATGGTTGTTGGAGTATTTTATTCTACGCCCAATCCAGTCACTGAAGACCCTCGTTCTGTAAGTAAAAAAACATAATAAACCAACAATATCCTTACCCTCCGCAGATCTGTAACGTCCAACGATGTAAATCCATCTGAAGGGGTTAAAATATTTTGCAGCCACGAGCTTTGCTAATGCAATGATGCTCATGGCTGCAAAAACCCCGGAAAATGAAGGTAAAGTAGGTCAATGACCTATATTTACCTGCATTTGCGGTGAGGCGCCCTCTGCTGGCTGTTTCTAGATCGTGGGAACTTTCCTAGAAAGCTACCAGGCTCGAGTTCATATGAGGACAACCAGCAGAGGGCGCCTCTTATGAACTCGAGCCTGGGAGCTCGCTTTTTTTTCAGCAGCCCCCTTTGCCCAATTCCGTACACCCATCCCGCAGCCGCCAAACTTTGATAAGTGACGCAGTTCACTTATCAGAGCTTGTGCCTGCTGTTTTCCTTTTTTTTTTTTCTCCCACATCTCCGTGCGTTCACCCCGCGCGCATCTAACCCGTGCTTTCCTTTTTTTTTTTTTTCCCACATCTCCGTGCGCTCACCCCGCGCGCATCTAACCCGTGCTTTCCTTTTTTTTTCCCCCACATCTCCGTGCGCTCACCCCACCGCGTCTAACCCGTGCTTTCCTTTTTTTTTTTTTTTTTCCCACATCTCCGTGCGCTCACCCCGTGCGCATCTAACCCGTGCTTTCCTTTTTCTTCCCCCCACATCTCTGTGCGCTCAGCCCACCGCATCTAACCCGTGCTTTCCTTTTTTTTTTTTTTTTTTCTCACATCCCTGTGCACGCACCCAGCAGCCGCTGAACTTTGGTAAGTGACGCGGTTCATTTATCAGAGCTCTCGTGCCTGCGGGGTTTTTTTCACATCCCCGTTCACACACCCAGCAGCCGCCAAACTTTGGTAAGTGACGCGGTTCACTTATCAGAGCTAGGGCCTGCTGTTTTATACTTTTCTTTCACAGGTATTTTTTTTTTTCCTTTAGCTTTTTCTTTTCAGAGTAGTTTGCACCAAGAACTATCCCCCAACACTTACACATAGTTACCAATAAAGTAAACTCAAGCACCACACTTACAAAAAAAATGTCCCGCTCGTCCCGTTCGTCCCAACAGCGCTATTCAGTGGAGGAGGCATATGCTTTCCTTGCCTCCGACACTGATAGCGAGGGAGAGGATCCCACTTTTCTTTATTTTTCTGATTCTTCCTCATCCTCTTCCCACTCCTCATCTTCCTCCTCCGGCCCTGCGGAACCACCACGCAGACGCCGCAGGACAGAAGATGAGGCTAGGCCCACCATTGCTGAAGACGAACCAGCACACCCCACTGCGGATCCCATATGGACCAGGCCCCCCGAAAATTACGAGCCACTGATTCCTGATTTTGTGGCAGAATCAGGAATCAAGCTTGACACCACCGGCCTCACAGAACTAGACTTTTTCAAAGTCTTTTTCTCTGAGGCTTTCGTCAACCTCATGGTGGAGCAAACTAATCTGTATGCTCGGCAATTTTTGGACCAAAACTCGGGTTCATCATATTCTAACTGGTCTCCTGTAGATGCAGTTGAAATGATGCAGTTTTGGGGCCTGGTCCTCCATATGGGGAATTCTGAAAAAGCCTGAACTTCGGCAATATTGGAGTGTGGATATTTTATATAACACTCCAGTATTCAGAATGGTCATGACCCGGACGCGTTTTGAGGCCATCCATAAATTCCAGCATTATTCCGATAATGCACGGTGTCCCGCACGAGATGACCCCAACTTTGACCGTCTGTTCAAAGTTCGGCCGGTCATCGAACACTTCAACAAAAAGTTTGCAGAAGTGTACGTGCCTCAAAGGGACATCTGCGTGGATGAGTCCTTAATTCATTTTAAGGGGCGGCTCGGATTCCGTCAATACCTGCCCAGCAAGAGGGCCAGGTACGGAATCAAACTCTACAAGCTGTGTGAGAGTACCTCAGGGTACACCCACAGCTTTAGAGTCTACGTGGGGAAGGACAGCAGGATTGAACCGCCTGAGTGTCCCCCTGTCCTGGGAGTGAGTGGGAAAATAGTGTGGGATTTGGTGCACCCACTGCTGGATAAAGGTTATCACCTCTATACCGATAACTTTTATTCCAGCATCCCACTCTACAAATCTCTCTTTGCGCGAGGTACCGCAGCCTGCGGTACTGTCCGCAAAAATCAGAGAGGCCTCCCAAAGACGCTACTTGGGCAGATTCTCAGAAAAGGTGAGAGCAAAGCCCAATGTAGCGACCACCTGCTGGTTGTCAAGTACAAGGACAAAAGGGATGTCCTTCTGTTGACCACCATACACGGTGATGGCAGCGCCCTCAGCACTGTTCATGGTACCTCTGCACAGGTCTTCAAACCGGACTGTGTACTTGGGTACAACAAAAACATGGGGGGCGTTGATCTCTCCGATCAACTCCTCCAACCGTACAGTGCTTTGAGAAAGGCCAGGGTGTGGTACAAAAAGCTGTCCATGCACATCGTACAAATGGCAATGCTCAACGCTTTCCTGCTGTCACGATGTGCACGCAACACCGATACGTCGTACCTTCATTTCCAAGAGGTAGTGATTAAGGCCCTGATGTTTGGCACGAGGGAAGGAGCGGGCCCCAGTACTTCTGGAACTGAAGGTGCACGTATCGTACCAGGCCAGCATTTTCCTGGGGTTGTCCCGCCAACTGAAAAAAAAGGTAAGCCGCAAAAAAGGTGCCGAGTGTGCTACAAAAGAGGAATTCGAAGGGACACCACCTATCAATGCGACACCTGCCCCGACAAACCTGGCCTGTGTATGAAGGATTGCTTTAAATTGTACCACACCTCCATGCACTACTAATTTACTTTCCAGGAAATAGAATAATTCCAAAGTTGGCACATCTACGTAGGTTCTCTGGGGGTCTACTTTCCAAAATGTTGTCACTTGTGGGTTTTTTTCCTGTTTAGGCACATCAGGGGCTCTGCAAACGGAACATGACGCCCGCAGACGATTCCATCAAAGTCTGCATTCAAAAACGTCAGTACTTCCCTTTCGAGCCCCAACGTGTGCCCAAACAGTTTTTTCCCACATGTGGGGTACCAGCGTACTCAGGGCAAATTGGACAACAACTTTTGTGGTCCAATTTCTCCTGTTACCCTTGGGAAATTAAAAAATTGGGGACTAAAAGATCATTTTTGTGGGCAAAAAATAGGATTTTTTATTTTCACGCCCGGGCGGTATAAACTTTAGTGAAACACTTGGGGGTTCAAAGTTGTCACCACACATCTAGACAAGTTCCTTAGGGGGTCTAGTTTCCAAATTGGGGTCACTTGTGGGGGGTTTCCACTGTTTAGGCACATCAGGGGCTCCTCAAACGGAACGTGACGTCCGCAGACGATTCCATCAAAGCCTGCATTCCAAAACGTCACTACTTCCAATTTCTCCTGTTACCCTTGGGAAATTAAAAAATTGGGGACTAAAAGATCATTTTTGTGGGCAAAAAATAGGATTTTTTATTTTCACGCCCGGGCGGTATAAACTTCTGTGAAGCACTTGGGGGATAAAAGTGCTCACCACACATCTAGATAAGTTCCTTAGGGGGTCTAGTTTCCAAAATAGGGTCACTTGTGGGGGGTTTCCACTGTTTAGGCACATCAGGGGCTCACCAAACACGACATGGCGTCCGATCTCAATTCCAGCTAATTTTAGCTTGAAAAAGTCTTATGGCGCTCCTTCCCTTCTGAGCCCTGCTATGCGCCCAAACAGTGGTTCCCCCCCCCCCCACATATAGGGTATTGTCTTACTCAGGACAAATTGGACTACAACTTTTATGGTCTAATTTCTTCAGTTACCCTTGCGAAAATAAAAAATTGGGGACTAAACGATCATGTTTGTGGAAAAAATACGTTTTTTTATTTTTACGCACGGGCGGTATAAACTTCTGTGAAGCACTTGGGGGATAAAAGTGCTCACCACACATCTAGATAAGTTCCTTAGGGGGTCTAGTTTCCAAAATGGGGTCACTTGTGGGGGGTTTCCACTGTTTAGGCACATCAGGGGCTCACCAAACGCGACGTGGCGTCCGATCTCAATTCCAGCTAATTTTAGCTTGAAAAAGTCTTATGGCGCTCCTTCCCTTCTGAACCCTGCCATGCGCCCAAACAGTGGTTCCCCCCCACATATGGGGTATCGTCTTACTCAGGACAAATTGGACTACAACTTTTATGGTCCAATTTCTTCAGTTACCCTTGTGAAAATAAAAAATTGGGGACTAAACGATCATGTTTGTGGAAAAAATAAGTTTTTTTTATTTTTACGCACGGGCGGTATAAACTTCTGTGAAGCACTTGGGGGATAAAAGTGCTCACCACACATCTAGATAAGTTCCTTAGGGGGTCTAGTTTCCAAAATAGGGTCACTTGTGGGGGGTTTCCACTGTTTAGGCACATCAGGGGCTCACCAAACACGACATGGCGTCCGATCTCAATTCCAGCTAATTTTAGCTTGAAAAAGTCTTATGGCGCTCCTTCCCTTCTGAGCCCTGCTATGCGCCCAAACAGTGGTTCCCCCCCCCCCCCCACATATAGGGTATTGTCTTACTCAGGACAAATTGGACTACAACTTTTATGGTCTAATTTCTTCAGTTACCCTTGCGAAAATAAAAAATTGGGGACTAAACGATCATGTTTGTGGAAAAAATACGTTTTTTTATTTTTACGCACGGGCGGTATAAACTTCTGTGAAGCACTTGGGGGATAAAAGTGCTCACCACACATCTAGATAAGTTCCTTAGGGGGTCTAGTTTCCAAAATGGGGTCACTTGTGGGGGGTTTCCACTGTTTAGGCACATCAGGGGCTCACCAAACGCGACGTGGCGTCCGATCTCAATTCCAGCTAATTTTAGCTTGAAAAAGTCTTATGGCGCTCCTTCCCTTCTGAACCCTGCCATGCGCCCAAACAGTGGTTCCCCCCCACATATGGGGTATCGTCTTACTCAGGACAAATTGGACTACAACTTTTATGGTCCAATTTCTTCAGTTACCCTTGTGAAAATAAAAAATTGGGGACTAAACGATCATGTTTGTGGAAAAAATAAGTTTTTTTTATTTTTACGCACGGGCGGTATAAACTTCTGTGAAGCACTTGGGGGATAAAAGTGCTCACCACACATCTAGATAAGTTCCTTAGGGGGTCTAGTTTCCAAAATGGGGTCACTTGTGGGGGGTTTCCACTGTTTAGGCACATCAGGGGCTCACCAAACACGACGTGGCGTCCGATCTCAATTCCAGCTAATTTTAGCTTGAAAAAGTCTTAAGGCGCTCCTTCCCTTCTGAGCCCTGCCATGCGCCCAAACAGTGGTTCCCCCCCACATATGGGGTATTGTCTTACTCAGGACAAATTGGACTACAACTTTTATGGTCCAATTTCTCCAGTTACCCTTGTGAAAATAAAAAATTGGGGACTAAACGATCATGTTTGTGGAAAAAATACCTATTTTTATTTTTACGCACGGGCGGTATAAACTTCTGTGAAGCACTTGGGGGATAAAAGTGCTCACCACACATCTAGATAAGTTCCTTAGGGGGTCTAGTTTCCAAAATGAATGTGGTTTTGATCAGCTTGAGGGGTGCAGTTTTTAGAATGGTGTCACTTTTGGGTATTTTTTGCTATATAGACCCCTAAATGTGACTTCAAATGTGAGGTGGTCCCTAAAAAAAATGGTTTTGTAAATTTTGTTGTAAAAATGAGAAATTGCTGGTCAACTTTTAACCCTTATAACTCCCTAACAAAAAAAAAATTTGTTTCCAAAATTGTGCTGATGTAAAGTAGACATGTGGGAAATGTTAATTATTAAGTTTTTTGCGTGACATATCTCTGTGATTTAAGGGCATAAAAATTCAAAGTTGGAAAATTGTGACATTTTCTAAATTTTCGCCAAATTTCCATTTTTTTCACAAATAAACGCAGGTAATATCAAAGAAATTTTAGCACTATCATGAAGTACAATATGTCACGAGAAAACAATGTCAGAATCGCCAAGATCCGTTGAAGCGTTCCAGAGTTATAACCTCATAAAGGGACAGTGGTCAGAATTGTAAAAATTGGCCCGATCATTAACGTGCAAACCACCCCCGGGGCTTAAGGGGTTAATTTACTAGCTAGAACGGCCAAATTTTGCAGATACACACTACTGACATTAGTAGTGTGGAATCTGCAAAAAAAAAGGAGAGAAGACATGGTTTACTGTATGTAAACCATGTCTCAAATCATGTCGGGTTTTAGGAAGGAGAAAGAAAAAGCCGGTAATTGAATTACCGGCTTTCAAGCTGTATAGCGCTGGAAAAAATATTAATATATATACATATATGTGTCTACTGACATATATATATATATATATATATATATATATATATATATATATATATATATAGACAGTATATATATATTTTTTTTTCTTTTTGGGACACATGGATCACTTCTATAGCGGTATGTTGGTTTTGCAAGCCTGCGATAAAAACACGCAGTACGGATGACATACGGATTACATACGGAGGATGCCATGCGCAAAAAACGCTGAAACACCCTGCCTACGGAGGAGCTACGGACCTCTATTTTGGGGACTTTTCAGCGTATTACGGCCGTAATATACGGACCGTATTTTCATACGCTGAGTGTGAAGCCGGCCTTAGGGTTACATTTACGGTTGGGATTAGGGTTAGGGGTGTGTTGGGGTTAGGGTTTCAGTTAGAATTGGGGGTTTCCACTGTTTAGGCACATCAGGGCTCTGCAAACGCGACATGGCGTGCGATCTCAATTCCAGCCAATTCTGCATTGAAAAAGTAAAACAGTGGTCCTTCCCTTCCGAGCTCTCCCGTGCCCAAAACAGGGGTTTACCCCAGCATATGGGGTATCAGCATACTCAGGACAAATTGGACAACTATTGGGGTCCAATTTCTCTTGTTACCCTTGGGAAAATAAGAATTTGGGGGGCTAAAAAAACATTTTTGTGGGAAAAAAATTAATTTTTATTTTCACAACTCTGCGTTATAAACTAGTGAAACACTTGGGGGTTCAAAGCTGTTAAAACACATCTAGATAAGTTCCTTAGAGGGTCTGCTTTCCAAAATGGTGTCACTTCTGGGGGGTTTCTACTGTTTAGGTGCATCAGGGGCTCTGCAAATGCAACGTGACGCCTGCAGACCAATCCATCTAAGTCTGCATTCCAAATGGCGCTCCTTCCCTTCCGAGCTCTGCCATGCGCCCAAACCGTGGTTCTTCCCCACATATGGGGTATCAGCGTACTCAGGACAAATTGGACAACAACTATTGGGGTCCAATTTCTCTTGTTACCCTTGGGAAAATAAAAATTTGGGGGGCTAAAACATTTTTGTGGGAAAAAAATTTATTTTTATTTTCACGACTGCGTTATAAACTGCAGTAAAAAACTTGGGGGTTCAAAGCTGTCAAAACGCATGCAGAAAAGTTCCGCAGGGGGTCTAGTTTCCAAAATGGGGTCACTTGTGGGGGGTTTCTACTGTTTAGGTGCATCAGGGGCTCTGCAAATGCATCGTGATGCCTGCAGACCAATCCATCTAAGTGTGCATTCCAAATGGCGCTCCTTCCCTACCGAGCTCTGCCATGCGCCCAAACGGTGGTTCCCCCCCACATATGGGGTATCAGCGTACTCAGGACAAATTGGATAACAACTTTTGGGGTCGAATTTCTCCTGTTACCCTTGAGAAAATACAAAACTGGGGGCTAAAAAATAATTTTTGTGAAAAAAAGTTTTATTTCCACGGCTCTGCATTATAAACTGTAGTGAAACACTTGGTGGGTTAAAGTGCTCACCACACATCTAGATAAGTTCCTTAGGGGGTCTACTTTCCAAAATGGTGTCACTTGTGGGGGGTGTTAATGTTTAGGCACATCAGGGGCTCTCCAAACGCAACATGGCGTCCCATCTCAATTTCAGTCAATTTTGCATTGAAAAGTCAAACGGCGCTTCTTGTTATGGCTGGCAATCAGGCAACACAGCGTGCAGTAATCAGCGCACATACAGAGATCTGGCAATAACCAAAAACAATAGGACGAGCTCTGAGATGTGGAATCTCTGTAGACTGCAGTACCTGATCTATCCTCACACAACTATAAGCAGCAGTGGATTGCGCCTAACACTACCTATGCAACTCGACACTGCCTGAGGAGCTGACTAACCTGAAGATAGAAATACAAGCCTGACTTACCTCAGAGAAATACCCCAAAGGAATAGGCAGCCCCCACATATAATAACTGTTAACAAGATGAAAAGACAAACGTAGGAATGAAATAGATTCAGCAAAGTGAGGCCCGATATTCTAGACAGAGCGAGGATAGCAAAGAGAACTATGCAGTCTACAAAAAACCCTAAAACGAAAACCACGCAAAGGGGCAAAAAGACCCACCGTGCCGAACTAACAGCACGGCGGTGCACCCCTTTGCTTCTCAGAGCTTCCAGCAAAAGTTAATAGCAAGCTGGACAGAAAAAACAGAAAACAAACTAGAAGCACTTATCTAGCAGAGCAGCAGGCCCAAGGAAAGATGCAGTAGCTCAGATCCAACACTGGAACATTGACAAGGAGCAAGGAAGACAGACTCAGGTGGAGCTAAATAGCAAGGCAGCCAACGAGCTCACCAAAACACCTGAGGGAGGAAGCCCAGAGACTGCAATACCACTTGTGACCACAGAAGTGAACTCAGCCACAGAATTCACAACAGTACCCCCCCCTTGAGGAGGGGTCACCGAACCCTCACCAGAACCCCCAGGCCGACCAGGATGAGCCACATGAAAGGCACGAACAAGATCTGGGGCATGGACATCAGAGGCAAAAACCCAGGAATTATCTTCCTGAGCATAACCCTTCCATTTGACCAGATACTGGAGTTTCCGTCTAGAGACACGAGAATCCAAAATCTTCTCCACAATATACTCCAATTCCCCCTCCACCAAAACAGGGGCAGGAGGCTCCACAGATGGAACCATAGGTGCCACGTATCTCCTCAACAACGACCTATGGAATACATTATGTATGGAAAAGGAGTCTGGGAGGGTCAGACGAAAAGACACCGGATTGAGAATCTCAGAAATCCTATACGGACCAATAAAACGAGGTTTAAATTTAGGAGAGGAAACCTTCATAGGAATATGACGAGAAGATAACCAAACCAGATCCCCAACACGAAGTCGGGGTCCCACACGGCGTCTGCGATTAGCGAAAAGCTGAGCCTTCTCCTGGGACAAGGTCAAATTGTCCACTACCTGAGTCCAGATCTGCTGCAACCTGTCCACCACAGAATCCACACCAGGACAGTCCGAAGACTCAACCTGTCCTGAAGAGAAACGAGGATGGAACCCAGAATTGCAGAAAAATGGAGAGACCAAGGTAGCCGAGCTGGCCCGATTATTAAGGGCGAACTCAGCCAACGGCAAAAATGACACCCAATCATCCTGGTCAGCGGAAACAAAACATCTCAGATATGTTTCCAAGGTCTGATTGGTTCGTTCGGTCTGGCCATTAGTCTGAGGATGGAAGGCCGAGGAGATAGATAGGTCAATGCCCATCCTACCACAAAAGGCTCGCCAGAACCTCGAGACAAACTGGGAACCTCTGTCAGAAACAATATTCTCAGGAATGCCATGTAAACGAACCACATGCTGGAAGAACAAAGGCACCAAATCAGAGGAGGAAGGCAATTTAACCAAGGGCACCAGATGGACCATTTTAGAAAAGCGATCACAGACCACCCAAATGACCGACATTTTTTGAGAAACGGGAAGGTCAGAAATGAAATCCATCGAAATATGTGTCCAAGGCCTCTTCGGGACCGGCAAGGGCAAAAGCAACCCACTGGCACGTGAACAGCAGGGCTTAGCCCTAGCACAAATTCCACAGGACTGCACAAAAGCACGCACATCCCGTGACAGAGATGGCCACCAGAAGGATCTAGCAACCAACTCCCTGGTACCAAAGATTCCTGGATGACCGGCCAGCACCGAACAATGAAGTTCAGAGATAACTTTACTAGTCCACCTATCAGGGACGAACAGTTTCTCGGCCGGACAACGATCAGGTTTATTAGCCTGAAATTTCTGCAACACTCTCCGCAAATCAGGGGAGATGGCAGACACAATGACTCCTTCCTTGAGGATACTCGCCGGCTCAGATAACCCCGGAGAGTCGGGCACAAAACTCCTAGACAGAGCATCCGCCTTCACATTTTTAGAGCCCGGAAGGTATGAAATCACAAAATCAAAACGAGCAAAAAATAACGACCAACGGGCCTGTCTAGGATTCAAGCGCTTGGCAGACTCAAGATAAGTAAGGTTCTTATGATCAGTCAAAACCACCACGCGATGCTTAGCACCCTCAAGCCAATGACGCCACTCCTCGAATGCCCACTTCATGGCCAGCAACTCTCGGTTGCCCACATCATAATTACGCTCAGCAGCAGAAAATTTCCTGGAAAAGAAAGCACATGGTTTGAACACTGAGCAACCAGAACCTCTCTGTGACAAAACCGCCCCTGCACCAATCTCAGAAGCATCAACCTCGACCTGGAACGGAAGAGAAACATCAGGTTGACACAACACAGGGGCACAGCAAAAACGACGCTTCAACTCCTGAAAAGCTTCCACGGCAGCAGAAGACCAATTAACCAAATCAGCACCCTTCTTGGTCAAATCGGTCAATGGTCTGGCAATGCTAGAAAAATTACAGATGAAGCGACGATAAAAATTAGCAAAGCCCAGGAATTTCTGCAGACTTTTTAGAGATGTCGGCTGAGTCCAATCCTGGATGGCCTGAACCTTAACCGGATCCATCTCGATAGTAGAAGGGGAAAAGATGAACCCCAAAAATGAAACTTTCTGCACACCGAAGAGACACTTTGATCCCTTCACGAACAAGGAATTAGCACGCAGTACCTGGAAAACCATTCTGACTTGCTTCACATGAGACTCCCAATCATCTGAGAAGATCAAAATGTCATCCAAGTAAACAATCAAGAATTTATCCAGATACTCACGGAAAATGTCATGCATAAAAGACTGAAAAACAGATGGAGCATTGGCAAGTCCGAACGGCATCACCAGATACTCAAAATGACCCTCGGGCGTATTAAATGCCGTTTTCCATTCATCTCCCTGCCTGATTCTCACCAGATTATACGCACCACGAAGATCAATCTTAGTAAACCAACTAGCCCCCTTAATCCGAGCAAACAAGTCAGAAATCAATGGCAAGGGATACTGAAACTTAACAGTGATCTTATTAAGAAGGCGGTAATCAATACACGGTCTTAGCGAACCATCCTTCTTGGCTACAAAAAAGAACCCTGCTCCCAATGGTGACGACGATGGGCGAATATGTCCCTTCTCCAGGGACTCCTTCACATAACTGCGCATAGCGGTGTGTTCAGGTACGGACAAATTAAATAAACGACCCTTAGGGAATTTACTACCAGGAATCAAATCGATAGCACAATCACAATTCCTATGCGGAGGTAGGGCATCAGACTTGGACTCTTCAAATACATCCTGAAAGTCCGACAAGAACTCTGGGATGTCAGAAGGAATGGATGACGAAATTGACAAAAATGGAACATCACCATGTACTCCCTGACAACCCCAGCTGGTTACCGACATAGAGTTCCAATCCAATACTGGATTATGGGTTTGTAGCCATGGCAACCCCAACACGACCACATCATGCAAATTATGCAGTACCAGAAAGCGAATAACTTCCTGATGTGCAGGAGCCATGCACATGGTCAGCTGGGCCCAGTACTGAGGCTTATTCTTGGCCAAAGGTGTAGCATCAATTCCTCTCAACGGAATAGGACACCGCAAAGGCTCCAAGAAAAATCCACAACGTTTAGCATAATCCAAATCCATCAGATTCAGGGCAGCGCCTGAATCCACAAACGCCATGACAGAATACGATGACAAAGAGCACATTAAGGTAATGGACAAAAGGAATTTGGACTGTACAGTACCAATAACGGCAGAGCTATCGAACCGCCTAGTGCGTTTAGGACAATTAGAAATAGCATGAGTAGAATCACCACAATAGAAACACAGTCTGTTCAGACGTCTGTGTTCTTGCCGTTCTACTTTAGTCATAGTCCTGTCGCACTGCATAGGCTCAGGTTTACTCTCAGACAATACCGCCAGATGGTGCACAGATTTACGCTCGCGCAAGCGACGACCGATCTGAATGGCCAAGGACATAGACTCATTCAAACCAGCAGGCATAGGAAATCCCACCATTACATCCTTAAGAGCTTCAGAGAGACCCTTTCTGAACAAGGCCGCTAGTGCAGATTCATTCCACAGAGTGAGTACTGACCACCTCCTAAATTTCTGACAATATACTTCTACATCATCCTGACCCTGGCATAAAGCCAGCAGATTTTTTTCAGCCTGATCCACTGAATTAGGCTCATCGTAAAGCAATCCCAGCGCCTGGAAAAATGCATCAACATTACTCAATGCAGAATCTCCTGGTGCAAGAGAAAACGCCCAGTCCTGTGGGTCGCCGCGCAAAAAAGAAATAATAATCAAAACCTGTTGAATAGGATTACCAGAAGAATGAGGTTTCAAGGCCAAAAATAGCTTACAATTATTTCTGAAGCTCAGGAACTTAGTTCTGTCACCAAAAAACAAATCAGGAATCGGAATTCTTGGTTCTAGCATCGATTTCTGATCAATAGTATCTTGAATCTTTTGTACATTTACAACGAGATTATCCATTGAGGAGCACAGAGCCTGAATATCCATGTCCACAGCTGTGTCCTGAAGCACTCTAATGTCTAGGGGGAAAAAAAGACTGAAGACAGAGCTAAGAAAAAAAAATGATGTCAGGATTTCTTTTTTCCCTCTATTGGGAATCATTGGTGTGGCTCCTTGTACTGTTATGGCTGGCAATCAGGCAACACAGCGTGCAGTAATCAGCGCACATACAGAGATCTGGCAATAACCAAAAACAATAGGACGAGCTCTGAGATGTGGAATCTCTGTAGACTGCAGTACCTGATCTATCCTCACACAACTATAAGCAGCAGTGGATTGCGCCTAACACTACCTATGCAACTCGACACTGCCTGAGGAGCTGACTAACCTGAAGATAGAAATACAAGCCTGACTTACCTCAGAGAAATACCCCAAAGGAATAGGCAGCCCCCACATATAATAACTGTTAGCAAGATGAAAAGACAAACGTAGGAATGAAATAGATTCAGCAAAGTGAGGCCCGATATTCTAGACAGAGCGAGGATAGCAAAGAGAACTATGCAGTCTACAAAAAACCCTAAAACGAAAACCACGCAAAGGGGCAAAAAGACCCACCGTGCCGAACTAACAGCACGGCGGTGCACCCCTTTGCTTCTCAGAGCTTCCAGCAAAAGTTAATAGCAAGCTGGACAGAAAAAACAGAAAACAAACTAGAAGCACTTATCTAGCAGAGCAGCAGGCCCAAGGAAAGATGCAGTAGCTCAGATCCAACACTGGAACATTGACAAGGAGCAAGGAAGACAGACTCAGGTGGAGCTAAATAGCAAGGCAGCCAACGAGCTCACCAAAACACCTGAGGGAGGAAGCCCAGAGACTGCAATACCACTTGTGACCACAGAAGTGAACTCAGCCACAGAATTCACAACAGTACCCCCCCCTTGAGGAGGGGTCACCGAACCCTCACCAGAACCCCCAGGCCGACCAGGATGAGCCACATGAAAGGCACGAACAAGATCTGGGGCATGGACATCAGAGGCAAAAACCCAGGAATTATCTTCCTGAGCATAACCCTTCCATTTGACCAGATACTGGAGTTTCCGTCTAGAGACACGAGAATCCAAAATCTTCTCCACAATATACTCCAATTCCCCCTCCACCAAAACAGGGGCAGGAGGCTCCACAGATGGAACCATAGGTGCCACGTATCTCCTCAACAACGACCTATGGAATACATTATGTATGGAAAAGGAGTCTGGGAGGGTCAGACGAAAAGACACCGGATTGAGAATCTCAGAAATCCTATACGGACCAATAAAACGAGGTTTAAATTTAGGAGAGGAAACCTTCATAGGAATATGACGAGAAGATAACCAAACCAGATCCCCAACACGAAGTCGGGGTCCCACACGGCGTCTGCGATTAGCGAAAAGCTGAGCCTTCTCCTGGGACAAGGTCAAATTGTCCACTACCTGAGTCCAGATCTGCTGCAACCTGTCCACCACAGAATCCACACCAGGACAGTCCGAAGACTCAACCTGTCCTGAAGAGAAACGAGGATGGAACCCAGAATTGCAGAAAAATGGAGAGACCAAGGTAGCCGAGCTGGCCCGATTATTAAGGGCGAACTCAGCCAACGGCAAAAATGACACCCAATCATCCTGGTCAGCGGAAACAAAACATCTCAGATATGTTTCCAAGGTCTGATTGGTTCGTTCGGTCTGGCCATTAGTCTGAGGATGGAAGGCCGAGGAGATAGATAGGTCAATACCCATCCTACCACAAAAGGCTCGCCAGAACCTCGAGACAAACTGGGAACCTCTGTCAGAAACAATATTCTCAGGAATGCCATGTAAACGAACCACATGCTGGAAGAACAAAGGCACCAAATCAGAGGAGGAAGGCAATTTAACCAAGGGCACCAGATGAACCATTTTAGAAAAGCGATCACAGACCACCCAAATGACCGACATTTTTTGAGAAACGGGAAGGTCAGAAATGAAATCCATCGAAATATGTGTCCAAGGCCTCTTCGGGACCGGCAAGGGCAAAAGCAACCCACTGGCACGTGAACAGCAGGGCTTAGCCCTAGCACAAATTCCACAGGACTGCACAAAAGCACGCACATCCCGTGACAGAGATGGCCACCAGAAGGATCTAGCAACCAACTCCCTGGTACCAAAGATTCCTGGATGACCGGCCAGCACCGAACAATGAAGTTCAGAGATAACTTTACTAGTCCACCTATCAGGGACGAACAGTTTCTCGGCCGGACAACGATCAGGTTTATTAGCCTGAAATTTCTGCAACACTCTCCGCAAATCAGGGGAGATGGCAGACACAATGACTCCTTCCTTGAGGATACTCGCCGGCTCAGATAACCCCGGAGAGTCGGGCACAAAACTCCTAGACAGAGCATCCGCCTTCACATTTTTAGAGCCCGGAAGGTATGAAATCACAAAATCAAAACGAGCAAAAAATAACGACCAACGGGCCTGTCTAGGATTCAAGCGCTTGGCAGACTCAAGATAAGTAAGGTTCTTATGATCAGTCAAAACCACCACGCGATGCTTAGCACCCTCAAGCCAATGACGCCACTCCTCGAATGCCCACTTCATGGCCAGCAACTCTCGGTTGCCCACATCATAATTACGCTCAGCAGCAGAAAATTTCCTGGAAAAGAAAGCACATGGTTTGAACACTGAGCAACCAGAACCTCTCTGTGACAAAACCGCCCCTGCACCAATCTCAGAAGCATCAACCTCGACCTGGAACGGAAGAGAAACATCAGGTTGACACAACACAGGGGCACAGCAAAAACGACGCTTCAACTCCTGAAAAGCTTCCACGGCAGCAGAAGACCAATTAACCAAATCAGCACCCTTCTTGGTCAAATCGGTCAATGGTCTGGCAATGCTAGAAAAATTACAGATGAAGCGACGATAAAAATTAGCAAAGCCCAGGAATTTCTGCAGACTTTTTAGAGATGTCGGCTGAGTCCAATCCTGGATGGCCTGAACCTTAACCGGATCCATCTCGATAGTAGAAGGGGAAAAGATGAACCCCAAAAATGAAACTTTCTGCACACCGAAGAGACACTTTGATCCCTTCACGAACAAGGAATTAGCACGCAGTACCTGGAAAACCATTCTGACTTGCTTCACATGAGACTCCCAATCATCTGAGAAGATCAAAATGTCATCCAAGTAAACAATCAAGAATTTATCCAGATACTCACGGAAAATGTCATGCATAAAAGACTGAAAAACAGATGGAGCATTGGCAAGTCCGAACGGCATCACCAGATACTCAAAATGACCCTCGGGCGTATTAAATGCCGTTTTCCATTCATCTCCCTGCCTGATTCTCACCAGATTATACGCACCACGAAGATCAATCTTAGTAAACCAACTAGCCCCCTTAATCCGAGCAAACAAGTCAGAAATCAATGGCAAGGGATACTGAAACTTAACAGTGATCTTATTAAGAAGGCGGTAATCAATACACGGTCTTAGCGAACCATCCTTCTTGGCTACAAAAAAGAACCCTGCTCCCAATGGTGACGACGATGGGCGAATATGTCCCTTCTCCAGGGACTCCTTCACATAACTGCGCATAGCGGTGTGTTCAGGTACGGACAAATTAAATAAACGACCCTTAGGGAATTTACTACCAGGAATCAAATCGATAGCACAATCACAATTCCTATGCGGAGGTAGGGCATCAGACTTGGACTCTTCAAATACATCCTGAAAGTCCGACAAGAACTCTGGGATGTCAGAAGGAATGGATGACGAAATTGACAAAAATGGAACATCACCATGTACTCCCTGACAACCCCAGCTGGTTACCGACATAGAGTTCCAATCCAATACTGGATTATGGGTTTGTAGCCATGGCAACCCCAACACGACCACATCATGCAAATTATGCAGTACCAGAAAGCGAATAACTTCCTGATGTGCAGGAGCCATGCACATGGTCAGCTGGGCCCAGTACTGAGGCTTATTCTTGGCCAAAGGTGTAGCATCAATTCCTCTCAACGGAATAGGACACCGCAAAGGCTCCAAGAAAAATCCACAACGTTTAGCATAATCCAAATCCATCAGATTCAGGGCAGCGCCTGAATCCACAAACGCCATGACAGAATACGATGACAAAGAGCACATTAAGGTAATGGACAAAAGGAATTTGGACTGTACAGTACCAATAACGGCAGAGCTATCGAACCGCCTAGTGCGTTTAGGACAATTAGAAATAGCATGAGTAGAATCACCACAATAGAAACACAGTCTGTTCAGACGTCTGTGTTCTTGCCGTTCTACTTTAGTCATAGTCCTGTCGCACTGCATAGGCTCAGGTTTACTCTCAGACAATACCGCCAGATGGTGCACAGATTTACGCTCGCGCAAGCGACGACCGATCTGAATGGCCAAGGACATAGACTCATTCAAACCAGCAGGCATAGGAAATCCCACCATTACATCCTTAAGAGCTTCAGAGAGACCCTTTCTGAACAAGGCCGCTAGTGCAGATTCATTCCATAGAGTGAGTACTGACCACCTCCTAAATTTCTGACAATATACTTCTACATCATCCTGACCCTGGCATAAAGCCAGCAGATTTTTTTCAGCCTGATCCACTGAATTAGGCTCATCGTAAAGCAATCCCAGCGCCTGGAAAAATGCATCAACATTACTCAATGCAGAATCTCCTGGTGCAAGAGAAAACGCCCAGTCCTGTGGGTCGCCGCGCAAAAAAGAAATAATAATCAAAACCTGTTGAATAGGATTACCAGAAGAATGAGGTTTCAAGGCCAAAAATAGCTTACAATTATTTCTGAAGCTCAGGAACTTAGTTCTGTCACCAAAAAACAAATCAGGAATCGGAATTCTTGGTTCTAGCATCGATTTCTGATCAATAGTATCTTGAATCTTTTGTACATTTACAACGAGATTATCCATTGAGGAGCACAGAGCCTGAATATCCATGTCCACAGCTGTGTCCTGAAGCACTCTAATGTCTAGGGGAAAAAAAAGACTGAAGACAGAGCTAAGAAAAAAAAATGATGTCAGGATTTCTTTTTTCCCTCTATTGGGAATCATTGGTGTGGCTCCTTGTACTGTTATGGCTGGCAATCAGGCAACACAGCGTGCAGTAATCAGCGCACATACAGAGATCTGGCAATAACCAAAAACAATAGGACGAGCTCTGAGATGTGGAATCTCTGTAGACTGCAGTACCTGATCTATCCTCACACAACTATAAGCAGCAGTGGATTGCGCCTAACACTACCTATGCAACTCGACACTGCCTGAGGAGCTGACTAACCTGAAGATAGAAATACAAGCCTGACTTACCTCAGAGAAATACCCCAAAGGAATAGGCAGCCCCCACATATAATAACTGTTAGCAAGATGAAAAGACAAACGTAGGAATGAAATAGATTCAGCAAAGTGAGGCCCGATATTCTAGACAGAGCGAGGATAGCAAAGAGAACTATGCAGTCTACAAAAAACCCTAAAACGAAAACCACGCAAAGGGGCAAAAAGACCCACCGTGCCGAACTAACAGCACGGCGGTGCACCCCTTTGCTTCTCAGAGCTTCCAGCAAAAGTTAATAGCAAGCTGGACAGAAAAAACAGAAAACAAACTAGAAGCACTTATCTAGCAGAGCAGCAGGCCCAAGGAAAGATGCAGTAGCTCAGATCCAACACTGGAACATTGACAAGGAGCAAGGAAGACAGACTCAGGTGGAGCTAAATAGCAAGGCAGCCAACGAGCTCACCAAAACACCTGAGGGAGGAAGCCCAGAGACTGCAATACCACTTGTGACCACAGAAGTGAACTCAGCCACAGAATTCACAACAGCTTCTTCCCTTCCGAGCTCTGCCATGCGCCCAAACAGTGGTTTACCCCCACATGTGGGGTATCGGCATACTCAGAACAAATGGCACAACAACTTTTGGGGTCCAATTTCTTCTCTTACCCTTATGAAAATAAAACAAATTGGAGCTGAAGTAAATGTTTTGTGAAAAAAGTTAAATGTTAATTTTTTTTTAAACATTCCAAAAATTCCTGTAAAACACCTGAAGGGTTAATAAACTTCTTGAATGTGGTTTTGAGCACCTTGAGGGGTGCAGTTTTTACAATCTTGTCACACTATAGACCCCTCAAAATGACTTCAAATGTGATGTGGTCCCTAAAAAATATTGGTGTTTAACCCTTATAACTCCCTAACAAAAAAAAATTTTGATTCCAAAATTGTGCTGATGTAAAGTAGACATGTGGGAAATGTTACTTATTAATTATTTTACATGACATATCTCTGTGATTTAAGGGCCTAAAAATTAAAAGTTGGAAAATTGTAAAATTTTCGCAAAATTTCCGTTTTTTTCACAAATAAACGCAAGTTATATCGAAGAAATTTTACCACTGTCATGAAGTACAATATGTCATGAGAAAACAATGTCAGAATTGCCAAGATCCGTTGAAGCATTCCAGAGTTATAACCTCATAAAGGGACAGTGGTCAGAATTGTAAAAATTTCCCGGTCATTAACGTGCAAACCACCCTTGGGGCTTAAGAGGTTAATGAACAGCTACAAGAACTGATTAAGAGGGAATGGCAAAAACCGGAGAAAAAGTCCCAAATAGTCAACTCCCCAAAGAGAAGATATCCTTTTGAGGAGGAGGTGTCCTCATCTTGGGATAGAGCCCCAAAAATTGATGTGGCATTTTCAAAAGTTGCCAGAAAATCCTCCCTGCCATTCGAGGATCTAGGTTCTCTAAAAGAACCTCTGGATAGAAAGGTGGACAGTTCCCTGAAAACAGCACGGGAAGCCTCGGCAGGAGCACTAAGGCCAGCTATCGCGGCCACTTGTGTAGCCAGATCCCTTAAAATATGGATAGACAACCTGGAGGAACAGGTAGAACAAAAAGTTGACAGAGAGACTATCCTAGAGGCAATACCAACCATGAGAGCAGCGGCAGTATTTCTAGCTGAAGCATCAGCAGACTCAGCTAGACTGGCAGCAAAGTCAGCAGCTTTAGCCAACGCAGGACGCCGTGCTGTATGGCTTAAATGCTGGCCAGGAGATACACAGGCAAAGATGAAACTTTGCTCTTTGCCATGTGAACGGAACTTCCTGTTTGGACCGGCATTAGACAAGGTGTTGGAAGAAGCCGGTGACGAAAAGAAAAATTTTCCGAAACAGCCATTTCAGCCCTTTCGACGCTCCTTTCAAAGAGGCTGAAAATTCCGAAGGCAGCAGTATAGAGACCGAGACAGGAGCAACTTTGACAAGCGATCCAGGGGAGGAAAAGGCTTCTATTTTGGCAAGTCCCCCAGGGACACTAAGAAACCCAGTGACTGTCCTTCTCAGGTGGGAGGGAGGCTCTCTCACTTCCTTCCAGCCTAGGAGAGGATCTCATCCAGCGTATGGATCCGACAGATTATAGGATCAGGCCTAAAACTAAAATTCCACCACTGGCCTCCAAGAAGAAACATGCAGACCCCGGTACAGTCCTCCCAAGAGAAACAAGACAGTCTGGAAGGAGAAATAATATCACTCCTAGACAAACACGTCTTGGAAGAAGTTCCAATAGAGGAAAGGATGAAAGGGTTTTACTCCCCCCCTTTTCTCATTAAAAAACAGACAATTCTTGGAGAACATTAATAAATGTAAAAGGCCTCAACAAATATCTAATAATTCCATCGTTCACAATGGAAACAATAAAATCAGCAGTGAAACTTCTATATCCTCAGTGTTACATGTCAGTCCTAGACCTAAAGGACGCTTATTACCACGTCCCAATCAGACAGCAAGATCGTCAGTTTCTCAGAGTGGCAGTTCATATGGCGTCCCAGTTGCGTCACTTTCAGTACAGGGCTCTGCCCTTTGGGATAACAACAGCCCCACGGGTATTTACAAAACTGATTGCAGAGGTCACAGCACATCTCAGAGAAAAAGACACTAGGATAGCAACTGAACCTCAAGAAATCCAAACTAGAGCCAGCAATGGTCCAGAGTTTCCTAGGGATAACAGTAGACTCCGTGGCGCAAGAGCGTCGCCTCCCAGAGGAAAAAGAAGAAATCAAACAAATGAGGAGTTCCCTGGACATACACAGCCTCCAAAGTAATCACAACGGATGCCAGTCCATGGGGGTGGGGAGCTCACTCAGACACACTATGGGTCCAAAACCCCTGGGCTCAAGAGGAGAAAAATCTATCCTCAAACGAGTGGGAACTCCTAGCAATCGAAAAAGCGCTAAAGAGGTTACTTCCACACTTGACAGGGCATCATGTGAGAGTCCTATCGGACAACCGAACAGCAGTCGCATACGTGAACCACCAGGGGGGTACCCGTTCTCGGTCACTGATGCACATAACCAAAAGACTCATGACTCTAGCCGAAAGGCATTTCCTTTCATTATCGGCCCTGCATATTCGAGGTGTGGACAATATAAAGGCAGACTTTTTAAGCAGGAACCACTTAAGGCAAGGGGAATGGTCCCTAAAAAAGTCAATTTTTCAACGGATAGTGCATATGTGGGGAAGACCCAGTGTAGACCTCTTTGCCTCAAAAGCCAACAAAAAAGTTCAAAAGTTCTGCTCCCTGAACCCAGCAGACAGGCCTTTGGCAGTAGACGCCCTCAGCATAGAATGCATGTAGAATAGCCGCGGAGACACCATCACGTGTTTCTCAACGCAAGCAATGAATAGCCAGGTCTTTCACCGGGAAGGAACAACCACGGGAAGGGCAGCATCCAATAAAGGAAAACCACCTACGCCAAAACATGGTATCCATCCACAGACAGCTGTTTCGGGGTATTTGCCCCTCATCAGTGTGGCGTAGGAAACTGGCTATTAGGAGCAGTGCCTAGTGAAAAGACTATAAACATAAGGATGAATGACCTCGGGGAGATCAAAACATCCAACACCATCACGTGTTTCTCAACGCAGTGATCCCCCATCCCTTATGGGAAATATGCAAATGCATGTAGAAAAGACGCAGAGACACCATCATGTGTTTCTCAACGCAAGCAATGAATAGCTAGGTATTTCACCGGGAAGGAACAACCACGAGAAGGGCAGCATCCAATAAAGGAAAACCACCTATGCCAATACATGGTATCCATCCACAGACAGCTGTTTCGGGGTATTTGCCCCTCATCAGTGTGGAGTAGGAAACTGGCTAACCACCTATGCCAAAACATTGTATCCATCCACAGACAGCTGTTTCGGGGTTTTCCTTTATTGGATGCTGCCCTTCCCGTGGTTGTTCCTTCCCGGTGAAAGACCTGGCTATTCATTGCTTGCGTTGAGAAACACGTGATGGTGTCTCCGTGGCTTTTCTACATGGATTTGCATATTTCCCATAAGGGATGGGGGCAGTGTTCTGGATCACTGCGTTGAGAAACACGTGATGGTGTCTCCGCGGTGTTGGATGTTTTGATCTCCCCGAGGTCATTCATCCTTATGTTTATAGTCTCAGCATAGAATGGACGTCAGGACTCTTGCATGCCTTCCCACAGATATGTCTAATTCCAGCAGTTCTGAAAAAGATCGGGAAGGACAAGGCCAGAGTGATTGTAATAGCTCCCTTCTGGCCGAAAAGACCATGGTTTTACTGGCTAAGAGTGATGTCAGTGACGGACCCGTGGGTACTCCCGGAAGACCAGGACCTTCTAACACAGGGTCCCTTCAACCACCCGCAGAATTACATAGCAACATAGTTAGTAAGGCCGAAAAAAGACATTTGTCCATCCAGTTCAGCCTATATTCCATCATAATAAATCCCCAGATCTACGTCCTTCTACAGAACCTAATAATTGTATGTTACAATATTGTTCTGCTCCAGGAAGACATCCAGGCCTCTCTTGAACCCCTTGACTGAGTTCGCCATCACCACCTCCTCAGGCAAGCAATTCCAGATTCTCACTGCCCTAACAGTAAAGAATCCTCTTCTATGTTGGTGGAAAAACCTTCTCTCCTCCAGACGCAAAGAATGCCCCCTTGTACCCGTCACCTTCCTTGGTATAAACAGATCCTCAGCGAGATATTTGTACTGTCCCCTTATATACTTCCGGGCTATAATTCCGGGCTACATTTGAACGGTCGTTGTTAGAGAAAGAAGGTTCTCAGCTGGTTTAATATCCACCTTGCTCAGTAGCAGAAAACCAGTAACGACCAAGATCTATGGGAGAATATGGAAGAAATTCCTGTCTAGCTCAGGGCCAATACGGGAAGGGGAGGTCCCGATAGTGGCAATACTGGAATTCCTGCAAAAGGGCTTAAGGTACCATCACACTCAGCAACGCTGCAGCGATATAGACAACGATCCGACCTAAACTAGATCGCTGGAGCGTCGCTGTTTAGGTCGCTGTAGAGACGTCAAACACAGCAACTCCAGAACGATGCAGGAGCGATCCAGTGACGTAACGGCGACTCACTTATCGTTCTCGCTCCATGTAAAAACGTTGCTGGCGTCGTTGCTTTTGATGTCAAACATGACGATACACGCCGATCTAGCGACCAAATAAAGTTCTGGACTTCTAGCTCCGACCAGCGATATAACAGCGGGATCCAGGTCGCTGCTGCGTGTCAAACACAACGAGATCGCTATCCAGGACGCTGCAACGTCACAGATTGTTGTTGTTGTTGCAAAGTTGCTGAGTGTGACGGTACCTTTAGATCTGGGATTAGCTGTTAGTACCCTCAAAGTACACATTTCAGCTTTATCAGCCTTATTCAACTGTGACCTGGCAAACAATAGATGGGTGGTGAGGTTTATCCGAGCCTGTAGTAGAGCTGACTCTGTTCCATCCCCTACTCCTCCACCATGGGATCTAAATTTAGTATTGACAACTTTGACAGAAATTCCCCTTGAGCCGTTAAATACAACATCAGATAAAGTACTAACATTAAAAACAGCTTTGTTAGTGGCACTTACATCGGCCCGTAGGGTTGGGAATTTACACCCCTTGTCAGCTGACCCTCCTTACACGCAAATTATGGACGATAGAGTTGTATTAAAATTAGATCCAGCATATCTCCCCAAAGTGGTATCGAGATTTCATAGGGCTCAGGATATAACCCTACCCTCTTTCTGTCCCAATCCTAGCAACAAGAAAGAGGAGAGACTCCATTGCCTAGATGTCAGGAGATGTATCTTACAATATTTAGAGATGAAAAATCCTGGAGGAAACAGAGGGCTTTATTTGTTTCATTCCAGGGGTCAAGGAAGGGCCTTAAAGCTTCAAAACAAACTATCGCTAGATGGGTGAGAGAGGCCATTATTCTAGCGTATAGTAGTGCAGGCAGGGTTGTTCCACAGGGTCTAAAAGCCCACTCCACGAGGGCAATGGCGACGTCGTGAGCGGAGAGAGCAGATGCTACCATCGACCAAATCTGTAAGGCGGCCACTTGGTCTTCTCCGTCTACATTTTTTAAACAGACCTATCTGCTACCTCTAATCTCATATTTGGGAGAAGAGTGTTACAAGCAGTGATCCCTCCCTAAAAGAGAATACAAATCTCTGTAACTCTCTCGTGGTGCCGTCATGTACGATGGAAAAACACAGGTATTACATACCTGGTAATGTGTTTTTTCATGAGACATGACGGCACCCTTATATTCCCACCCTTTTGATCACGTCATTAGTTGGGTGCATTGTTAGAATTATTTGTATTATACACTCCCTCGGGTGTCGGTGAATAGAACTGTATAGGATGTATTATTTATGTGTACACTAACCGGCGGAGTTCCTCTCGTACTCTGTAAAACAACTGATGTGGAGAGAGGAGCCGCCCCTTTTATCTTGAAAGTTTCCTGTCCTTGAAGCTTGAAGGACGGATCCCCTGTCTCGTGGTGCCGTCATGTCTCATGAAAAAACACATTACCAGGTATGTAATACCCGTGTTTTCTGTTTATTCACACAAGAATGCAGTATTTTATACCATTTACATCAATGTAACTCATGTAGCCCCCGTTACCAGGTCATGATGACTTTACTATGTACCCAAAACATGTTTTTGCAGACTCTTGAAAACATTGGATATAAGTATAAAATCCTTGAATCGGAGACTATAAGGCTACAACAATATAAAAACAAATTCAAGCAAAAGCAGGAAAAACATTAACCCTTCTATATCAGATGCAAACGTACGAGCTACCTGTGTAGCCAGGTCAATGTTCTGGTGGCTAAATCAGCTGGAGGAACAACATGGGTACTTTAAGAGAAGAGCTATTGGGAACTATACCTCTCTTAAAGAAAGCCACGGGGTTATTGGCCGACGCTTCCACAGAGTTGGTAAAGATGGCAGCCAGAGCTTCGGTCTTGTCTAATTCAGCCGAAAGAGCAGTGTGGCTGAAATTATGGAGTGGAGACATCGCCTCAAAGTTTGCTTTATCCTCTTCAAAGGGGAATATACAGTATGTTCAGGCAAGCCCTGGACGAATTGTTGGAAAAGGCAAAAGACAGAAAGTACTGCCAGAAACCAAAGTGGGCCAAGAAGCGGTCCTTTCGTAACCCTCAAAATAAACCATCCTCATAGGTGAAAGGGGAAGACTGGATGGTGGGGCTATCCCAAGAGAAGTAGAGGCAGAAACTTCTTACCCTCCCAGGGACATGGTCAAGAAAAATAATGACGTTGAATCAGTAGGGCGTCAGATCTCCAGGTTTCTCCCCCAGTGGGAACTTCTTACCGCCAATCAATGGGTGAGACAATCAGTCCAAACCGGGGTAAAGATCGAGTTCTCCAGACCTCCACAGATATTGAGAGTAACTTCACTGCCATCTCGGGCATTACGAAGCACCTTAATGTCTGGTCTACAAAAATTACTCTCTGGTGAGGTAGTAACCCCAGTTCCAAAAACAGAATGCGGAACAGGACATTATTCGCTCGTGTTTCTAATAAAAAAAAAAGCAAAACAAATGGAACATAAAGGATGATAAATTTAACACCTCTAAATATGCACATAAAGTACAAGAGGATCATGACGGAATCATTAAAAAAACATTCCTTTGGTAGGCCAAGATTTTGTAATGGCAACTATAAACCTTCGGGATGCTGCTTATCACATCCCCATTCACCCAATGCATCCTTGAAGGTATCTGAGGTTTGTAGTAGCTCAGGGACAGCAGGTACATCACTATCAATTCAATATCCTCCCTTTCGGAATTTCTTCGACACCACGGGTCTTCACCAAAATAATGGCAGAGGTGATAGCAGCTATCCGAAACAATTATCGGTATTGTGCCTTAGCTGGATGACCTGTTACTCAGGTCAGTCAGAAGCTGTCCTTCAAGGATCAAATTTGGGAAATTCTGGATCTCCTAGAATCTTTAGGATGGTTAATAAATTTTAACCTGGTACCATGCACCAGGAGAATCTTCTTGGGAATAATTTTGGACTCGCAAGACCAGATGTCTCATCTTCCAAAGGAGAAACAAATACTGATATGGTCCAAGATAACAGCCTTCTGGGATCAAAGAAAAATATCCCTCAGGTCAGCAATTTCAGCGCTAGGGTCCATGACCTCCTGCATTCCAGTGGTAGCTTGGGCCCAAGCCCACACAAGATGTTTGCAGTTCCTTGCTGGGACGGGGTCTCTGAGCAAAACTTCGCCTGCCAGGACGAGTAAAAGCCTTCTTCAGCTGGTGGCTCAAACTGAAGAATTTGGGCAAGGGAGTAGCAACCGTCACAACAGACACCTGATTCTAGGGGATATGGTTCCAAGACGTCGGTCTTCGTTCTTCCAACTTCAGAGAGTTGAAGGTAGTAGAAGAAGCACTAAAAGCGGCAGTAGACTTGGTAAAAAGGACTCATATAAAAATACAGACAATATGACCACAGTAGCGCATCTGCTACACCAAGGGAGTACGAGACACGAAAGCCTGAAGGCTATTTCAATCAGGATCTTTGCTTGGGCGGAACGACTGTATTCCATCTAAAGGTGTCTGCCAACTTGCAAGCACATTTCCTCAGCAGGAAAATGATACACCCAGGAGAATGGAGCCTAGATGGCAGGGTCTTTCAGGGGCTAACAGAAAAATGGGGTCTCCCGGAGGTAGACCCGTTTGCTAACCGTCTGAATAGAAAAGTAAGCAAATACTTCTGTCTAGACCCACCGTTGGAACTTCAAGTTGGCTTATGCCTTTCCTCCGATTCCTCTCCTACCAAGGACATTGCAGAAAATCAGTAGGGACAAGATAAACACCATTCTAGTAGCAAGTTATTGCTCGAAAAGAAGCTGGTTGGGCGCTCTGGACAATTTAAAGGTAGATGGCCCGCTGGTTCTCCCACTAACCAGCAACCTTCTCCATTAGGGACCGATTTGTCACCCAGATCCTTAAGCCTTAGAACTTGCAGCCTGGATTCTGCATCCTGGAGGAAGGACCAGAAAGTCTTCATACAGCACTTTGGGAAAAATAAAGGAAAGAGAGCTTCCAAAAGCACAATTGCAAATTGGATTAAAAAGGCAATTTGTGGAGCTTACGGAAACCAAGGAATGGTATCTTCAGAGAAGTTTACAGCACACTCCACCAGAGCTATGTCAGTCTCATGGGCTGAGAGGGCAAGCGCCTCCATCTATCAGATCTGCAGAGCTGCCACCTGGTCCTCGGTCCATACCTTTTCAAGACATTATAGACTTGATTTAATGTCTAATACCGATTTGGCCTTTGGAAGAACGGTTCTCCAGGCCATTGTCCCTTCCCTAAAAAGTGATTCTTTGGCATTCCTCCTATGGTGCTGTCGTGGAGGGTGACTGGAGAAAATAGAATTAGACTCACCGGTAATTCCATTTCTAGGAACCCTCCGCGACAGTAGGGATAATTCCACCCTAATATTTGTTGTATCATTTGGGGATGTAAATAAATATTGAAGCATTCATACCTGTGTAGTCCTTTATAAAAGCACCGGAGAGAGAAAGTTGGGCGGGGCTATTTTACCTCTGTGTTTCCTGTCCCTATTAGGTCTGAAAGTATCCTCCTATGGTGCTGTCATGGAGGGTTACTAGAATTGGAAATACGGGTAATTCTATTTCCAGCATGTCCCTCCTGACAGCACCAACAAGAGGTTGTCCTTCTTATCCTTGATAGGGACAGGAACACAGAAGAGGTTAAATAGCCCCTCCCCACCATTACCCTTCAGTGCTTTTCCTTTCCCTATCAGGGACACATGCAGGAGAGGAGCTTTGTAAGAAGATCAAGGTTAACTGATGCTGGAAGGTATCAGGGTCCGATTGAGCATGAGGCTCCCGAGAGTGGCCATATCCCACCTTAGGGGGCACTGGGCTGATGGAGTCCCGGTGGATGGGAACTCCACAATATCGCTGAAACCGACGGAGGACCCTCAAGTGATTCAGGTTGAGCTATGGGCTCCCGTTAGCTGCCTCATCCCTAAGCGGTCTATTGCAACCACCAAAAAGAATACTAGCAAATGTCCGTTATGTACTGCCAGACTCCCAGAGGGTCATGATAAGAAGCTATGTGAAGCATGTATTGCTAAACTGCTTAAGGATGAACAGACTTCCTTACTAATATAAGGTCCATGATTAGGGATGAGGTTCAGGCTACTGTCTCAGCTTTAGTGCCACCCCAGTCCCCTTATCCTAAAAGGCCCAGATGGGATGTGGACCCAACTTCAGAGGAAGGAGAGATATCGGGGTATTCTGATCCAGACTGTGGTGAAGGCGAGAATTCTTCAGTATTGTTGCCGGAGGAACGGAAAAAATACCTATTCTCGTCTGAGAACACTGACATGCTCCTGCAGGCTGTTAGGAGTACCATGAAAGTAGAGGACTCTACGGAACATTTGTCAATTCAAGACGAGATGTTCGGTGGTCTGAGAGCTCGCAGGAACAGGGTGTTTCCAGGTAACAACCATATAACATCAATGATACTGGAATGGGAAGACATGGGAAAGAAGCTAGTAATCCCAAGGGATTTCATGTACCGTCTTCCCTTCGATCCAGAAGAATCTAAGGTATGGGAGTCCGTACCGAAGATCGACATTCCCGTGGCTAGAGTTTCAAGGAAAACAGCCATCCCTTTCGAGGACTCATCTGGTCTAAAAGATCCGATGGACAAGAGATTGGAGAATCTCATTAAGAAAGCCTGGGAGTCATCGGCAGCCATCATGAAGACAAACATAGCGGCTACCTCAGTAGCTAGATCTATGAGTCTTTGGGTAGATGAGTTAGAAGGTCACATTAAAGACAGGGTTCCCAGGGAAGAAATCTTGAATTCGCTACCATTACTGAGAATGGCAACTTACTTTATGGCAGATGCATCAGCAGAGTCAGTGTGTTTTGCAGCCAGAAATAATGCGCTATCAAATGCGGCAAGGTAGCTAAGATCTTGGACGGGAGATACACAGTCAAAGAACAAACTTTGTTCAATTCCATTCTCAGGCTCTCATGTATTTGGACCAGTTTTAGATGAGCTGCTTGAGAATGCATCGGATAAAATGAAGGGCTTTCCCGAAGAAAAGCCAAAGAGGATGCCATACTGTCGGAAGACTCGCTCCCACCCTTGACAGGACTATAAAGGTAAAGAGAAGTCCGACAGATGGAGCTACCCTAAGAGTGGCAGGCGGGTAGAAGCTCCTTTCGAGACCAGATGTCAAGACCCAACAGACAATGACGCCAAAGGTATAGGAGGGAGGCTGCAGTACTTCCTGGAAGGCTGGCAGAACATTACCCGAAATCAGTAGATCCTGCAGACGATTGCTCAAGGGTACAGGCTGATGGAGTCCCGGTGGATGGGAACTCCACAATATCGCTGAAACCGACGGAGGACCCTCAAGTGATTCAGGTTGAGCTATGGGCTCCCGTTAGCTGCCTCATCCCTAAGCGGTCTATTGCAACAACCAAAAAGAATACTAGCAAATGTCCGTTATGTACTGCCAGACTCCCAGAGGGTCATGATAAGAAGCTATGTGAAGCATGTATTGCTAAACTGCTTAAGGATGAACAGACTTCCTTACTAATATAAGGTCCATGATTAGGGATGAGGCTCAGGCTACTGTCTCAGCGTTAGTGCCACCCCAGTCCCCTTATCCTAAAAGGCCCAGATGGGATGTGGACCCAACTTCAGAGGAAGGAGAGATATCGGGGTATTCTGATCCAGACTGTGGTGAAGGCGAGAATTCTTCAGTATTGTTGCCGGAGGAACGGAAAAAATACCTATTCTCGTCTGAGAACACTGACATGCTCCTGCAGGCTGTTAGGAGTACCATGAAAGTAGAGGACTCTACGGAACATTTGTCAATTCAAGACGAGATGTTCGGTGGTCTGAGAGCTCGCAGGAACAGGGTGTTTCCAGGTAACAACCATATAACGTCAATGATACTGGAATGGGAAGACATGGGAAAGAAGCTAGTAATCCCAAGGGATTTCATGTACCGTCTTCCCTTCGATCCAGAAGAATCTAAGGTATGGGAGTCCGTACCGAAGATCGACATTCCCGTGGCTAGAGTTTCAAGGAAAACAGCCATCCCTTTCGAGGACTCATCTGGTCTAAAAGATCCGATGGACAAGAGATTGGAGAATCTCATTAAGAAAGCCTGGGAGTCATCGGCAGCCATCATGAAGACAAACATAGCGGCTACCTCAGTAGCTAGATCTATGAGTCTTTGGGTAGATGAGTTAGAAGGTCACATTAAAGACAGGGTTCCCAGGGAAGAAATCTTGAATTCGCTACCATTACTGAGAATGGCAACTTACTTTATGGCAGATGCATCAGCAGAGTCAGTGTGTTTTGCAGCCAGAAATAATGCGCTATCAAATGCGGCAAGGTAGCTAAGATCTTGGACGGGAGATACACAGTCAAAGAACAAACTTTGTTCAATTCCATTCTCAGGCTCTCATGTATTTGGACCAGTTTTAGATGAGCTGCTTGAGAATGCATCGGATAAAAAGAAGGGCTTTCCCGAAGAAAAGCCAAAGAAGATGCCATACTCTCGGAAGACTCGCTCCCACCCTTGACAGGACTATAAAGGTAAAGGGAAGTCCGACAGATGGAGCTACCCTAAGAGTGTCAGGCGGGTAGAAGCTCCTTTCGAGACCAGATGTCAAGACCCAACAGACAATGACGCCAAAGGTATAGGAGGGAGGCTGCAGTACTTCCTGGAAGGCTGGCAGAACATTACCCGAAATCAGTAGATCCTGCAGACGATTGCTCAAGGGTACAGGATAGAATTCACCTCTACAAAAAGATAATAAAATTATAATCATTTTTTATTTATATAGCGCCAGCATATTCCGCAGCATTTTACAATTAAGCGGGGACATGTACAAACAATAAATTCAGTACGAGTTAAGACAATTTAAACAGTGACATTAGGAGTGAGGTCCCTGCTTGCAAGCTTACAATCTACAAGGAAATGGGGACACAATAGGTGAAAAGTGCTTGTTATTTCAGGTCTGGCAATTATAATAAATAGGAATTTTCATACAAAGCTGCATGATCCGCTCATCAGCCCATGTGTTTAAGTGCAATAGTCAAGTATCAAGTGCAGTTATCATGTGTATGGAGGGTGTGAAGACAGATGAATACTAAGGTGCAGATTCAGAGTAATATTTGGAAGGAGGGAACAGGGCAAAGTTAATTTACTGAGTAGTTGATGTGGTAGGCTTGTTTGAAGAGATGGGTTTTCAAAGCGCGCTTGAATAGGTTGGGGCTAGGTATCAGTCTGATCGTCTGGGGAAGTGCATTCCAGAGAGCTGGCGCAGCATGAGAGAAGTCTTGGAGATGGAGGTGTGAGGTTCGGATTACATGGGATGTTAAGGTACCGTCACACTAGACGATATCGCTAGCGATCCGTGACGTTGCAGCGTCCTCGCTAGCGATATCGTCCAGTGTGACAGGCAGCAGCGATCAGGCCCCTGCTGTGCTGTCGCTGGTCGGGGAAGAAAGTCCAGAACTTTATTTGGTCGCTGGACTCCCCGCAGACATCGCTGAATCGGCGTGTGTGACACCGATTCAGCGATGTCTTCACTGGTAACTAGGGTAAACATCGGGTAACTAAGCGCAGGGCCGCGCTTAGTAACCCGATGTTTACCCTGGTTACCATCCTAAAAGTAAAAAAAACAAACAGTACATACTTACCTACAGCCGTCTGTCCTCCAGCGCTGTGCTCTGCACTCCTCCTGTACTGGCTGTGAGCGTCGGTCAGCCGGAAAGCAGAGCGGTGACGTCACCGCTCTGCTTTCCGGCCGCTGTGCTCACACAGACAGTACAGGAGGAGTGCAGAGCACAGCGCTTGAGGACAGACGGCTGTAGGTAAGTATGTAGTGTTTGTTTTTTTTACTTTTAGGATGGTAACCAGGGTAAACATCGGGTTACTAAGCGCGGCCCTGCGCTTAGTTACCCGATGTTTACCCTGGTTACCGGCATCGTTGGTCGCTGGAGAGCGGTCTGTGTGACAGCTCTCCAGCGACCAAACAGCGACGCTGCAGCGATCCGGATCGTTGTCGGTATCGCTGTAGCGTCGCTAAATGTGACAGTACCTTTAGTCTTAGGTCATTTGTAGAACGGAACGGAGGGCACATGTAGGACGATAGACAGAGAAGAGAGAGGAGATATAAGGCAGTGGAGAACTGTGGAGAGCTTTGTGGCTGAGAGAGATGAGTTTATACTGGACCCTGTAGCGAATGGGTAGCCAGTGTAATGACTGGCACAAGATGGAGGCATCGGTGAAGCGGTTGGACAGAAATATGACTCTGGCTGCAGCATTCAAGATAGATTGGATCGGAGAAAGTTTGGTAAGAGGGAGACCGATCAGAAGAGAGTTGCAGTAGTCCAGATGGGAATGAATAAGAGCAACAGTAAGAGTCTTAGCAGTTTCAACAGTGAGAAAAGGTCGGATTCTGGAGATGTTTTTAAGATGCAGGTGACAAGAGCAAGTGAGTGATCAGATATAGGGAGTAAAGGAAAGTTCGGTGTCGAATATGACCCCAAGACAGCGGGCATGCTGCTTGGGAGTTATGGTTGAACCCTCCAGGGTAATTTCGATGTTTGGTAGAGTGAGGTTATTAGAAGGGAGAAACACAAGAAGTTCCATTTTGGAGAGATTTAGTTACTGCCTAACACCTACTGAGTCTCCAGCAGTCCATCAAAGGCTTCTAAAAGATATACAACAGCTTACGGAACTACAGGTCATAGTTCCGGTGCCCCATCCCCAAAGTTTCCATGGACATTATTCCAGTCTGTTCTCTATAAAAAAAAAACACCAAGTGGGAATACCGTACGATAATAAACCTAAAATCATTAAATCAGTGTGTAGCTTACAAACGCTTCAAAATGGAGTCTCTCAGATCGATCATACCATTAATAGGAAAGGACTCAGTAATTAGCACGCTAGATCTCAAACATGCTTATTACCATGTTCCCATCCATGCCTCACATCAGAAATTACTCAGATTTGCAATAAAAGACCACGGGGAAATACATCATTTCCAATTCCTGTGCCTGCCATTTGGTCTCGCCTCTGCTCCACGTATATTCACAAAACTCATGACAGAGGCTATGGCCTCCTTGAGAGAAAAGAGCATTCTCATCGTCCCATACCTAGACAGCCTTTTGTTGGTAGCAGACTCTCCACAACAGATGGAGGAATCTCTAACAGTAACCACGTCACTCCTGCAGAGACTGGAGTGGGTAATACATTTTAAAAAGTCAAATCTCAGGCCAGAAAGGAAAAAAATGTTCCTGGGGGTGCTGCTAGACTCCGAACAGGAATACTCATTCCTTCCAGTGCAAAAACAACAAACAGGCGAGAGATTCAGGCACTAATGAAACGGAAATACATTTCCATCAGGAAAGCCATGAGGCTTCTAGATCTAATGATTTCATGTATTCCCAGCGTACAGTGGAGCCAGTTCCATGCAAAGGCCCTTCAATGGGAGGTCCTTTCAGTATGGGATGCCAAGAAAGATTAGTTGGACAACAAAATGTTATTCCCGGAGAGGTAAAACAGTCCCTGTCATGGTGGACCAGTATAGCAAACCTCAAGGAAGGGAGACTCTGCAGCGTGTTTCCATGCATAAACATCACCACGGATGCAAGCCTTAGAGGCTGGGGAGCTCACATAGAAGGACGTAACCTTCAAGAAACATGGCCCACATCTGTACGCAACAGTTCCTCAAACCACAGGGAACTTGGAGCAGTTTGGCAAGCAATGAAAAGATGATGAAAAGAGTTGCACGAACGCCATGTCAGGGTCTGCTTGGATAAGTAAATAAACGTCTCCACATACCTCTCCACAGAGAGAGAGAATTTTAGTCTAGGAAGAGGTTTCACATGTACCCATTCAGATGGAGACGTTTATTCTCAGCGAGGTAAGGCAAGTTTAGGACCTGGTATAAGAGAGATGCCGTAAAGGGGCTACCAGGTACACATAAAATTGGCTATTTTTATGCGCTAAACGCTCTCATTTTTCATATTTCTAGTGCAATAATGCAGTTCAATTTTCGTGTTTCATGGTTGCATGTTCTAGCGCTGCAGTGTGCTGCCCTATTTACTTAACTATATACGAGTTGGCGACTTTAGGTTCAGCACCTGTTCACACTTAGTCTATGTTTGGATGTGCCGGTCAGGTTTTTGAAAGGGTCTGCTTGGATAACTCGACCACGGTATCCTTCCTTCTACATTAGGGAGGTCTGAAGCACTGTCACTTGCAGGACCTAGCAGAGTCAATATTTTCCTGGGCAGAACTCACAGTAAAAAACAATCTCAGCAGTACATCTGAAACGTTCAAAAAATCAGATAGCGGACTTTCTCAGCAGGGAAAGGGTGCAACCCTCGGAATGGCCTCTAAACGAAGACGTCTTTGTTCAGCTAACCCAGCAATGGGGCACACCACAAATAGATTTATTTTCCTCAAGGTGAAATACAAAGACAAAAGACTTCTCGTTAAATCCAAGAGACAATCCAACAGGGGTAGACGCCTTGGCACAGAGCTGAGATATGGAGCTTGCTTACACTTTCCCACCACTCACTCTAATTCCGAGAGTTCTGAGGAAAATACAGGAAAGCTACACATCGGTACTCTTGATAGTCCCATACTGACCCAAGTGGAGCTGGTTCTCCCTACTGAAGTGGATGGCGTTGGAAGATGCAATTCTCCTACCATCAAGGCAGGACTTTCTGATGCAGGGGCCGCTGGTCCATCAGAATCTAGAGATGCTACTTTTAGCGTGGATCCTGAAAAAGAGATCCTGAGGTCAAAAGGTCTGTCAGAATCAGTCATTTCAACCATGCAAAAAAGCAGGAAGCCGGTGACCTCGGCCATATATCTGAAGGTCTGGAAGAAATTCTGCTCACAAAGCAAAAGTCCAGTATCCATCACTCAGGGTCCAAATATCCCTCAGATCCTAGATTTCCTTCAGGCAGGCTTCGATAGAGGTCTGAGACCTAGTACATTAAAAGTACAAATTTCAGCCCTAGGCTCGCTTTTTGACTATCCACTAGCCGATCATCCCTGGATTATAAGGTTCGTTAAAGCTACTCAACGTATTAGGCCCACAATCCCACAATACAAAGTTCAGTACCCCCCTAGAACCTCAGTTTAGTACTAAACGAATTACAAAAAGACCCATACGAACCTTTAGATCAACCAGACCTAAGATCTGTAACATTCAAAGCCGTCTTCCTAGTTGCAATAACGTCAGCAAGGCGAATAGGCGAGATCCAGTCCCTGTCCATAAGAGACCCATATTTAAAAATCCATGAAGACTGGATTATCTTAAAGTTGGATCTTGCATTTCTTTCCAAAGTAGTGACTGACTTTCACAGAAACCAAGAAATCGTGTTACCCACTTTCTGCCAGAACTACAAAAACGACAAAGAACGTTCTCTTCATTCTTTTGATGTAAAAAGGACAGAACTGAAATATCTAAAACTCACAGAGGGTTGAAGAATGGACTCAAACCTTTGTCAAGAAGGCCGGGAAGAAAGCTTCAAAAGCTACTCTAGCTAGATGGATAAAAGCTACCATTTGTGCCGCATATATCTCGGCTGGAGAGACTCCACCAGAAAACCTTAGGGCTCACTCACTGAGAGCAATCTTGGCTTTGTGGGCAGAGAGTGCGGGGGCATCCATGGACCAAATATGCCAGGCAGCAATTTGGTCTAACTTAAATACTTTTTGCAGACATTACAAACTAGACGTTCTGTCAAATCAACAGATGGTCTTTGGGAGGACCAAGCTGTAATCCCACCCTAATAGGAGTTATTTGGTATTTCTCCTGGTGGTGCTGTCAGGAGAGATGGAAAGTAGGAATTAGTCCTACCTGTAATGGTGTTTCCAGGAGTCCATCATGACAGCACCCCTTATTTACCCTCCCCTGAATTTCCTGTCTGATGTGTGATATGAACATGTGTAGAGGGGAAGTTAAAAGGACTCTGTCACCTGAATTTGGAGGGAACAATCTTCAGCCATAGAGCCATAGGGGCGGGGTTTTCGGGTGTTTGATTCACCCTTTCCTTACCCGCCGGCTGCATGCTGGCTGCAATATTGGACTGAAGTTCATTCTCTGTCCTCCGTAGTACATGCTTGTGGCATGCTTGTGGCAAAGCGTCGCAATGCGTCGCCAATGTTAATCTATGGGGTAAAAACGCATCCTGCAACAACTTTGCAGGATGCGTTTTTTGCCATAAGCGACGCATTGCGATGTCTGGCAAAAAACGCCAGTGTGAAAGTAGCCTAAGTCCGTCTGTAGCTCCTCCTCTGGCAAAAGATTCTATCAGCGGGATTTTTCCAACACAGCACAGCACAGGCCTTATATATGTGGGAACATATACATGTCCTATGAATTACATAGGCAAGACTGGTAGGGAGCTCAGGAGGAAGGTGGGCGAGCACATCGGGGATATCAGACGCAAGCGGGAAATCCCCCTAGCAAGACACATGAATGGGACGCATCAGGGTAACCTCAAAGAAGTATCTTTCTGCATCTTGGAGGCAGTAAAACCTAATCCAAGAGGGGGAAATCATGGCAGACACTTCAAAAGGAATGTGAGTGGATCTTCCTAATGGTGTCATTGCCCCCCTCAGGACTCTAAACAGCCTATGCTAATTCTGGAATTTTCAGCCATGTTTCTTTATATCCCTCGTTCAGGGGATTCACTTATTGTGGTGATTATCCTTTTGATCTAGATGTACTTTCATGTTTATACAATTGCTGTGGGATTATCAATTTAAAATCTATAATATAGATGCCTGCTCCTTACTTGCATACATTGTCCCTTTCCCTTTTGTATAGTCATCATGGCATTCATGTGTTTTCACACACTTATCCAGGGTCCTAGATGCCTCCATTCCTCTGGCAGTGCGTTTCTTATCTAGTGTGATTGCTGGTTAATGTATGGGGCAGAGCATAGCTGTGCGCTCCTGACTGTGGAACACAGGCAAATCTAGCGCATGCGCGTTCCTGCACCTATCACGGTGTGCCTGTGCATTCCAATATGTGGAACGCATATTAATTTGGAGCATGCGCAGTTGCGTGCTGCCATGACCGCGATATTACTTCTGGTTGAACATCAGGTAACCGCAGTACCCAGAAGTGCTCTGTCGTATACGGACTTAGCATTCAGCAGCTGGAGCTGTATCATATGTTTTTGTTGCGCTCAAGGGTGGAACACACATGGCTCCCACTAGCACCTTCCGGTCTACTATTAGGAGATCTGCCAAATACCTGGAAGTCATGTGGGACAGTCAGTGTCCAATAGAGGTCTGATCAGCGCCATTTTGAAGGAGTCCTGGGAAAACTATTAATCTATATTGGGTCCACGTTTTGAGAGACATTGGCCACTGTGCATTTACCCTAATCTGTATCCCTGTAATCTGCTGACATTCCCACCATCATCATGGGTGACTTTAACATCACCACTGACACCCACCAATCAGCAAACCCCAAACTCCTGTCGCTTACTTCATCTTTTGGACTTACTCATTGGTCCTCTTCAGCCACCCACATAGACGGACATACATTAGACCTTATCTTCACCCATCTCTGCTTCCTATCCTCACAACCTCCCCTCTCCCCCTATTTGACCACCATCTACTCATGTTCTCATCACTGACCTCCTCACCTCTCACCCAGTAACTAGCGTACCCCTGCAGAAACCTTGCACATCTAGACACACACAGTATCTGACTATTCTACCACTAGTTTCCATATCTTCACTGTCACTGCTTTCTACAATGCCACTCTCGCATCAGCTATTGACACGCTCGCCCCTCTTGTGCATGGCAGAGTGCGATAAATCAATAGACAATCAGCAGCACACCACAAACCAGACACAAAACATTGCTATTATTTTTATAAGTGGCAGCCAAGCTCCTAATTCCCCCAAAGTGGTGTACACAAAATTGTCCGAACACTTCGGAGTGGGTCCATAAGGTTGATCAGCTTTATTACATTGAAGAGGTGGCTGCCTATACTCACCACTCACATGATAAATTTAGTAGAATCCCGACCCCATGGATAATATACTGGAAATCAAAGGAATATTTAGATTTAGTAGGGAGACAGCCCTCCACTCTCACATAATTACATCTAAAGACCATTCTATAACCACAATTTTTTTTTTACTAGGCCTCTTCAGAGATTAGTAAAGATCTTGCTGCGACCCAACAATCTCCCACCCCCCTTCCACCTTCTCCTGGATGATTACCTAAATCACCTTCCTTTTCTTCTCTTTTTTTCTTATTTCATTTCCTTCTATGTATATGTTAAATATGTTTGAAGAATGACAATACATGCTTATTACTACGCCAATGTTTGCAGTGTATGTGGAATAGGTATGGGACACTTGAACTCAAAGATACCTACTTCATCGAAGCAGAATGGAACTGTTAGGCTATGTTGAAGCGGATGGAGGTACCGGATGTCTACTGTCTGAGGAACTGACTACCCATGCCTCTTAAGACTGAGATAATCAAATGACTACTGGCGTTTACTATGAAGCACATCAGTGCACTATACCCTCATATTTATGTGGGGACACTTATCAGACGAATGTTTCAACTAATGGCATGTTATGCCAACTCATATGTTGTCTTGACTGTTTTGTCTTACTTACCGTACTTTAAAACTAATAAAAAGATGATCAAAATAAATAAATCAATAGACAATCTTGGCATAATAACCTCACTAAAAAGCTTCGGAAAGTGTCTAGGGTTGCGGAGCAGCGTTGGAAGAAAACACATTCGCAAGATGACTTCACCACATTCAACCAAGCAATACTCGCATTCAAAATTAGATCTCACCACTGATAAACAGACCTAATTCACAACCCTCGTATCTTCCTTAGGCTGGGTTCACATTGCGCTAGGGCAGTCCGTCTAACGGACACGTTTTTAAGTACTAAAAACGCAATGTAACGGACATTGTAACGCACCCATAGACTTTCATTTGTATGACGCATCGTAACGCATGTCAAAATTGGCATGCGTTTGCAACATTCCGTTTTTTTATGACGTACCTTCGAACGCGGCCTGCAGCATTTTCGGGTCCGGTCAAGCTAACGCAAGATTAACGGAAGCGCTAATTCTGCCATTCAAGTCTATTGCTAACGCAGCCAGACGCAAATCAAGCAAAATTTCCAAATGAAACCATACATTGGATTGCGTTAATGTATTCCGTAAAAAATTCACTTCATGGATCCAATATCTCCTTTGGGAAACACGCCTTCTCCGCTGAAGTCGCAACTGCATCAAGCGAAATCTAACAAGCTCAGACACAAACATCTAGCTAGCAGAAGTTCACTCAATGCTTGCAAAATGGAGAATGTTTTCCATACACACCCAACGCTGACAAGGGAGCACAAAAAAAAAGAGAACAACTTTATTGACAGTGCCTGAACGCAGACAAACGGATGCTTTATGAATGGACATCAAAATGACAAACGCAGTCACGTGCATTAACGCAAGCGTTAACGTGAAACAAAATTTTCACCAAATTTGGCCCATTTCTGGATATGCGTTTAACGGATCCGTTAAACGGATTGTACTAAACGCAATGTGAACCTAGCCTTATCCTACAACCCCAAACACTTATTCAAAACTTTTAACTTCCTCCACTGCCCCCTCCAACCTCCCTAATCTCTGTTGAGGACTTTGCCACACACTTCAAAAATAAGATCAAACATACAAGGCAAGTCTATTTTGTTTAACCACCACAACCCCTTTGCATACCAGACAAATGCCCTAACCCCATAACTTCCCTCTCTAACATCACTGAAGGAGAGCTTACTTGTCTCCTCTCCAAATCACACCTCACCACTTGTGCACTTGACACCATCCCATTTCCTCTGTGGACAAATCTGAACTCATTATCTTTCCCCTCTCTCACATATCTTCCATACCTGATCTATCTAACACAATAAATGATATCACGCTTTCCTCTGTACCGGACATCCGCTGCCTCGGAGTAACCCTTGGCTCTGCGGTGTCATTCAAACAGCACATCCAAGCTCTCAACACCTCCTGTCGCCTCCAGCTCAAAAATATTTCCAGAATCCATCCTTTTCTCAACCCTAACTCTGCTAAAATGCTTGTGCATGCCCTCATAACCCCTCCTCATGTACAGAATCATGGAATCAATGGTGCTATATAAATAATAATAATTACGGTATTTCAACACCGAGGATACTGCGACAAGGAAGTCACAAAAAATATGGGGCAATTGGTATAGCGATTTTTTTTTCCCGCAGTCACAATGAGATCCCATTCACTTGTAATGAGCTGCGATGTAGCAGTGACATGGTGAACTTTGGTCGCGTGACAGTCCACGTGTAGCACCAGCCTTAATTCTTATGCACATATAAACTTTTAAATCACATAATACGTTCTCATTATCCTTTTTCCATATCCTTTGGATTAGTTAATTTCTTGAATTTGAGAAGGTTGCAGTGGAGCATTTACCTCCATCAGGACGGTGGCTGCACACTTGATTCATAAGTATGAGAAGATAAACTGTTAATGGATGCATCTATCTGCTATTTTCTTGGTGATGGACACTGACCTTTTAGTTTAGGTTTGTAGCTAAACATTTGCCATGTAGGTAAATATTGATTAGGATAAACCAAAGTCCTTTGTTTAGTGCAGGCGTCCTTAGGTTGATAAGTGATGTGTGAGATTTGTCATTGGTTTTATATTGTGAAGAGTTATATTCCTGGAAACAATGCTATCGGTGTAGTGTATATCACAAAGTATAGACTGATAGTTACTGAGGCATTAAACTGCTGTAAAGTCTACCTGGCCTTCATGTCATGAAATGGAGAAAAATCTTACACGAGTCATAAAGACATTGCTTCAGAGGAGCAGGGTACATCACAATATCTAAGAGCTTTGATATATATTTAACCTAAGCTAATAGGCCTGGGAAAATGTAAATAACTAGAGTTAAACAGGCATTTCATTTATCTAATAGAGGCATTTGAAGTTGGACTTTGAACATACATATAATGAGAAGTGGTGAGGGGATTCCTCAAGATTCATCACGTATGCATCCTAGGGTCCAGGAAGTGTCTCTTAACCAGGAGAAGATGGGATATTGCTAGCAAAGTATAGCTAAGGACTTTGGTAACTCCTGTTTCAAGGCCTGGATTTTATATGATGACAGGCAGGTTTTGATTACAAGCTTGGTCTGGTTTTCTCTGTAACCTTTAGTCAGACCAGATGTTAGCCTGATGAATTACTGGATTTAGAAAGATGTGAAATGGTTAGGGGGGAGGAAAAATGAAGTTATGGGAGGTGTTTTGACTGCTGATCTTCAGTTAGTGCTATATTGGTATGAAGTAACACTAGAGTCGGTGAAAATAGGATTGCAGGACCCAGTCCATTGGTGACGTCATTCATCTGTGGCCATTGGCAATCACTGAAATTTGTGTCTAAATTGATGGCATCCACAGCTCTGCTTTTGGTTAGCCGGTCTAGCTTTATGTCATTGTTGCAACGTGACGAAGCATACTTTTTTAAATTTCTTTTTGGGAATTTGGTAGGCCATTTGTTTACTCAGGGTAGTCAAACACCTCTGTTGCAGGATCTGGATGGAGGCGCTAATAGTTTTTACCGCCTGACTTCTTCTGAACAAATGAATACCTAATATAAAATTAGATGGTTAGTCTTAGGGTATGTGTTGGGCGTTTGGGGTGTCCAGATAGAGGTTGCACCTCAGGTGGCAGGCTTGCCGTGTCTTTTCAGGACAGCTCACCCATCTTTGGTCCACATCTGCTAAACAACTATCATCTGTACCACTAAGTAACAACTAGCATGCGGCAGTTAGTACACCCTAGAACAATGCCTCAGCAGACGGGCCATACTAGGTGAGCATTCTGAGTCCCAAGGTGACTTAAAGGTTTGCCTTCTTGTGCAAGTGAAAACTGGATTTGGTGAACAGTGCAGAAGAAACCATCTGATTGGACAGAAAAGTCATTCCCCGCAAAGGGTTATGCAGAGCTGAGAGGGAGCAGTGAGGCATATATCGGATGCGTCTGGCCATCCATTCCATCCTGACCAATCTCAAGTCTTCTCGACTAGCTTTTGCCAGTGAGACTTGATAGATACAGAAGAGAGAGTGAGGCTGATGACCTGCGCAACTCTTCTTCACTTTAATCCAAGTTAAGCACAAGTTATGACTTTAATCACCGCTCTCTAAAGTCCGATGGAAATGGGGGAGCAGTGAAGCTGCAGGTGTAGAATAATTGGAAACTAGATGTGAATCTGCACACATGCGGTGCAGGGAACATGGTTCCTCCCCATTGGACCAATGCAGCAGTGGAGTTGAGCAGCCCACTGTGTGTCTCAGCAGCCCTTTTTATGATCCCTGTGCTCACTTTCATTGGGAAAGGAGCAAGAAAAAGATGACAAACATTGCTTCATCTTGTCTTGGTCATCCTACTGCAGCTGGTGGGTATCGCTCATAGGGTTTGAAACACAAAGAAGAAAATGATGGTACCAGGTACGGACTGGGGCTGAAATTCAGTCCTGGCATTTGAAATCACACAGGCCCATGTTTTCCCGTCCCCATGAACCAGATGGGATATGGTATGTTACTAAGATTATCCTGGATGGAGGAAAGGAAGATATTCTACAAGACCAATATTTTGAATGATCCCCGTGGCCTGCTGGGGTAAGTGATGGAGTGAGCAACTTTGTTCTTCATCACAACTCTTAACGGTATGGATATCTTAAGGACACAGATTCTGTTAACAACGTAGCAGACAAGGCAGCCCATTACCAGACAAGCCCTTCTGGCATTTGCCAGAATTGCCAGTCTGGCCCTGGATGGTACTCATCTTTGGCACATGGAACTTGAGAACTCTACTAGATACTATCAAGGCAGACAGAGCAGAGGGAACATCACTGGTTGCTAGGTAGATAGCCCACTACATCGTGGACATAGCAGCTCTCAGCAAAATGCGCTTAGCAGTTGAGAGAGCCAACTGACAGAGCATAGTGGTGGATACACACGTTTCTGAAGTGTTCAAAGCAGTATTGAACGATGAGTAGCAGGTGTGGAATTTGCTGTCAAATATTACCTCGTCCGTATACTTACCAAACTTCCAAATGGCGTTAACAAACAACTTGAATACACTTCAGCTCCCACTTGCAAAAAACAATGCTGTTTAATGTCTGTGCTCCCACCATGACCAATCCAGATGACATTAAGAATAAGTTCTATGATGAACTTGACACACTTACCTCAGCAATCCTATAATCAAACAAGCTCATTATACTCGGAGATTTTAATGCCAGAGTAGGAAGGAAAAGACTACCAAAACTGGGAAGGAGTCATAGGGAGACACATCATTAGCAAGTGTAACAGTAATGGCCTTCTGCTCATCAAGACGTATGCCACACATGACCCAGTCACTAACACCCTCTTCTATCTACCCACTAGCAAGAAAAAATCTTGGATGCACACACGCTTGAGGCACTGGCATTTCATTAACTATTCCTGCCGAGGTATACAAAGCAGGCCGTCCTGTCCTGATGCAAATGATGAATGAACTATTCCAATTCATAAGATAAAAAAGAACAGGTTCTGCAAAAGCTGAAAGATGCCAGCAAAATCCACATCTATAAGAGAAAAAGCAACCACCATTCTCACGACAGTCATCAAGGCAGGGTTTTTTTTGGGCTCCGGAGGATCCTCTGGTGGGCCCGCCTCCAGGCCCAACTCATGTTTCCTTAATTCGTGCAGCTGTCCCTACCCTGTAAGCTAATAGCGTTGCACACTTTATTCTATAGCCGGCATCGATGGGCAGGCTGCATAAGTGATGTGAAGTGCAGCGGCAGTACCTTCACATCACCTGTTGTTACTGTTGGCTTCTATTGAAGAGCGGTGCGTGCCAACCCTCATCTCAGGCTGCACAGTCACAGGCACAGCTGACAGTGGGAGGCTAAATCTGAGAGTTGACATGTACACCACAGTCACCTACAAACCACAGTCACAGTCCCCAGCTCCTCTTCTACAACACCCTGGACAGCTGTAATCTAAAGCTGATTGGTTGCAATACAGCCAATAAGCATTAGTCTTCTGTGTGTGACCTCCCAGCCTAAAGCTGATTGGTTGCAATACAGCCAATAAGCATTAGTCTTCTGTGTGTGACCTCCCAGCACAGCTAAGGCAAGAAGCTGTGCTGTGATAGATTGGCTGTCCTGCCCAAGCAGCACAGCAGTATTGTATAGAGGAGCAGAGGGACCACGTTGATGGCTGCAATGTGAGTGTAAGTACATAAAATATATGATGCCTGCAGCCTGACTAGTTCTCCTGCCACTGAGGCAGTTAGGGAAGGGGGCCCCCATGCAATCTAAAGATGACACAGGGGAGGGGACCCACATTAAATTTCTAATTTCCTGTGGGCCCCCTCCTCCACTGTTTCACCTCTTATTTCCTGTGCACCCCTTTCTCCATTGAGTCAATCACCTCTATTTTACTGTGGCCTATTTACCCCCTCTGAGCAGGCACACAGGGAATTAAGTGACATGATGGGGGAGGGAGAACACAGGAAATTAGGTGACACCATGGGGGTCCACAGGAAATTAGAGATGAAACAGAAGGGGGAGGGGCCCACAGGAAATTAGGTGACACCATGGGAGAGGGGTCGAACAGGAAATTTGGTGACACCATGGGGAAGGGGCCCACAGAAAATTAGAGATGAAACAGTGGGGGGAGTGGGCCCACAGGAAATTAGGTGACACAGTGGGGGGTGGGGGCCCACATGACATTAGAAGTGAAACAGTGAGGAGGGGGCCCACAGCAAATTAGAGGTGAAAGTGGAGGGAGTGGGCCCACAGGAAATTAGGTGATACAGTGGGGGAGGTGCCCCTCAGGTATTTAACCCCTTTACGACATCCGCCTTACATGTATGGCAGCAGGTTAAATACCACTGTCCATCTCTGATGGCAGCATTTAACCCAACCCGACATGCATGCGAATCATTCTCTCACCTACCAGCGCCTCACAATCACATTACGGCCACGCCAATGGTCATGTTATCAAGACAGCCAGGGGGGTCTACTGATGATTCCTGTACCTGTCGTTACAGAGCTCTTTTGAAACCCTTCCTGCGGCCAGGCTTCAAAGGAGACCATGATTTTTGCTATATGCAGCGATGTGTCTCGTGTGATGTAGTATATAGAGGATGTTCCCTGTGTAGTGTAGGTATATAGAGGATGTCTCGTGTGGTGTAGTATACACTGTGTGCAGAATTATTAGGCAAGTTGTATTTTTATTACATTATACTTTTTATACATGTTGTCCTACTCCAAGCTGTTCAGGCTTGAGAGCCAACTACCAATTAAGTAAATCAAGTGATGTGCATCTCTGTAATGAGGAGGGGTCTTGTGTAATTACATCAAAACCCTATATAAGGTATGCTTAATTATTAGGCAACTTCCTTTCCTTTGGCAAAATGGGTCAGAAGAGAGATTTGACGGGCTCTGAAAAGTCCAAATTTATGAGATGTCTTGCAGAGGGATGCAGCAGTCTTGAAATTGCCAAACTTTTGAAGCGTGATCACCGAACAATCAAGCGTTTTATGGCAAATAGCCAACAGGGTCGCAAGAAGCGTGTTGGGCAAAAAAGGCGCAAAATAAATAACTGCCCATGAATTGAGGAAAATCAAGCGTGAAGCTGCCAAGAAACCATTTGCCACCAGTTTTGCCATATTTCAGAGCTGCAATGTTACTGGAGTAACAAAAAGCACAAGGTGTGCGATACTCAGGGACATGGCCAAGCTAAGGAAGGCTGAAAAACGACCACCTTTGAACAAGAAACATGAGATAAAACGTCAAGACTGGGCCAAGAAATATCTTAAGACTGACTTTTCAAAGGTTTTATGGACTGATGAAATGAGAGTGACTCTTGATGGGCCAAATGGATGGGCCAGAGGCTGGATCAGTAAAGGGCAGAGAGCTCCACTCTGACTCAGACGCCAGAAAGGTGGAGGTGGGGTACTGGTATGGGCTGGTATCATCAAAGATGAACTTGTGGGACCTTTTCAGGTTGAGGATGGAGTGAAGTTCAACTCCCAGACCTACTGCCAGTTTTTGGGAGACAACTTCTTCAAGCAGTGGTACGGGAAGAAGTCAGTATCGTTCAAGAAAAACATGATTTTCATGCAGGCCAATGCTCCATCACATGCCTCCAACTACTCCACAGAGGGGCCAGTAAAGGTCTCAAAGAAGAAAAAATAATGACATGGCCCCCTTGTTTACCTGATCCATAGAGAACCTGTGGTCCCTCATAAAACGTGATATCTACAGGGAGGGAAAACAGTACACCTCTCGGAACAGTGTCTGGGAGGCTGTGGTGGCTGCTGCACGCAATGTTGGTCGTAAACAGATCAAGCAACTGACAGAATCTATGGATGGAAGGCTGTGGAGTGTCATCATAAAGAAAGGTGGCTATATTGGTCACTAATTTTTTGGGGTTTTCTTTTTGCATGTCAGAAATATTTATTTCTTAATTTTGTGCAGTTATATTGGTTTACCTGGTGAAAATAAACAAGTGAGATGGGAATATATTTGTTTTTTATTAAGTTGCCTAATAATTCTGCAGAGTAATAGTTACCTGCACAAACAGATATCCTCCTAAGATAGCCAAATCTAAAAAAAAACACACTCCAACTTCCAAAAATATTAAGCTTTGATATTTATGAGTCTTTTGGGTTGATTGAGAACATAGTTGTTGATCAATAATAAAAATAATCCTCTAAAATACAACTTGCCTAATAATTCTGCACACAGTGTATAGAGGATCTGTCCTGCGCGGTGTAGTATGTAGTGGATCCGTAAGCTCTCCTGTGTGGTCTGGTATATAAAGGATCTGTCAGCTCTCCTGTGTGGTGTGGTATATAGAGAATCTGTCAATTCTCCTGTGTGGTGTAGTATATACACGATCTGTCAGCTCTCCTGTGTGGAGTAGTATATAGAGGATCTGTCAGCTCTCCTGTGTGGTGAAGTACATAGAAGATCTGTCAGCTCTCCTGTGTGGTGTAGTATTTAGAGGATCTGTCAGCTCTCCTGTGTGGTGCAGTATATAGAGGATCTGTCAGTTCTCCTGTATGGTGTAGTATATAGAGGATCTGTCAGCTCTCCTGTGTGGTGCAGTATATAGAGGATCTGTCAGTTCTCCTGTATGGTGTAGTATATAGAGGATCTGTCAGTTCTCCTGTGTGGTGTAGTATATAGAAGAGCTGTCAGCTCTCCTGTGTGGTGTAGTATATAGTGGATCCGTAAGCTCTCCTGTGTGGTGTAGTATATAGAGGATCTGTCAGCTCTCCTGTGTGATGTAGTATATAGATCTGTCCTGCGCGGTGTAGTATGTAGTGGATCCGTAAGCTCTCCTGTGTGGTCTGGTATATAAAGGATCTGTCAGCTCTCCTGTGTGGTGTGGTATATAGAGAATCTGTCAATTCTCCTGTGTGGTGTAGTATATACACGATCTGTCAGCTCTCCTGTCTGGTGTAGTATATAGAGGATCTGTCAGCTCTCCTGTGTGGTGTAGTATATAGAGGATCTGTCAGCTCTCCCGTGTGGTGTAGTATATAGAGAATCTGTCAGCTCTCCTGTGTGGTGAAGTATATAGAAGATCTGTCAGCTCTCCTGTGTGGTGTAGCATAGAGATGTGTCAGCTCTCCTGTGTGGTGAAGTATATAGAAGATCTGTCAGCTCTCCTGTGTGGTGTAGTATAGAGATGATTTGTCAGCTCTCCGGTGTGGTGTAGTATATAGTGGATCCATAAGCTCTCCTGTATGATGTAGTATATAGAGGATCTGTCAGCTGTCCTGTGTATTCAACACCAGCGCAGAGCAGAAGATGCAGCGGGAAATAGACTGTTTTTCACAAGCTTGCGACAACTTCGGTTTCATAATCAATTCTAAAACACCAAAGTTATGTACCAATCTGCTCCAGAAAAATGTTACCAGAAGCCATGCATTAAGATGGTGAGGGAGCACAACCTCAAAGCAGTCGACAACTTCACTTTCCCGGGCAGTACACTCTCCCACTTAGTGACCATAGACGTTGAGACCAACATCAGAATTGCCAAAGCCACCTTCGGGAGACTGTAAGAACGTCCGATAGTGGAGGAGACCCAGCCTTACCACCAAGCTGAAGGCCAACTGCTCTGTGGTCCTTACTATACTTCTCTATTCCAGTGAGACCTGGACTGTATACAGCCGGCATGCGTAAAAGCTCAATCAATTTCATTTGAGCTATCATCCCAAACTTCTTCACATTAGGTGACAAGACCATGGCCTGGACATGGCAATCCTGGAACAAGCAGGGTTCTGCAGCATCTACACTCTTCTGATGAAAGTCAATCAGGTTGGCTTGACATGAGGTCAGAATGCCAGACAGTTCATTGCCTAAACAGCTGCTGTTCGAAGAACTATGGCAGGAAAAGCAAACAGTTGTGTGTGTGTGTGTGTGTGTGTGTGTGGGGGGGGGTGGTAGGTGGAGGCAAAAGAATGTTACATAGACTTCCTTAAAGCGTCACTCAAAATCCGGGGAGTCAACGAATGGGAGAACGTAGCTCTGGACTGTCTAGTGTGGCAAGGCAGAATCACCTCAGGAGCTCGAAGACAGGAGAATCTTTGAGGCAAAATGAAAGCGAGCTGTGTGCAAGGCACAGGCGGTATCTGCTTTCCTGACTACATCTACTTTTGTCCCAGACGTGGTCCTTCAGGGCCTCAACTGGCCTCATCAGTCAGCTCTGTACTCAAAGTCCGTGATTCTCCTCTAAACCCTGAAGTCATGGTCATATTTGACTACTAAGGAGAACAACATGTGCACACAACATTTTAAGATTCTGATGTGGCACCCCAGGAGTTCGGGTACCACAGTGGTATTGCTTTCCTCGGGGAGGGTGATGCCATGCCTAGAAGTGAGGAGGATCCTTTTAACAGGTAGCACATACATGCAACATGTTCTGACTCCAGGCCACAAGGGGGGGGGCTCTAGACCCGGTTTCAGGGGAACTTCCTTATATATGTTCTGGCTTGGAGGAGGAATGAGTTTAGTTGAGTTTGCAGAAAGTGTGAAGGAGGAAGGAGAACAAAAGAAGTGAGGAGCTGGAGGGGAGCTGCGACTGGGCTCCCTCCACGCTGAAGTACAGGAACTGGACACCGGGAGTCCGAGGCTGTGTGGGACTGTATGCCCCACAGCAGAAACCGGAGGGCAGGAAATTAAGTCACCTGTCCAAAACCACACCTGAAGGCACCGCAGTAGACACACCTATAAAAAGGCTCGCGTTGCCTGCCATGCAGGTACTGTCATAGGACAGAGAGAGAGGACCTTGTGAGAAGCCTCAGGCAGCAAGGGACGCACATTACAGCCCAGTAAGGAAGGCTTCCAAGTCCAACCCCCACCTGGCCAAGGGGGCTCCAAATCGCTTCCAGGCTGCCTGGACCTCTCCATCACCTGTGAATCGTACCCTGGACTGTGGTTGTACACCACCAGTAAAAGGTAAAGAGACTGCAACCTTGTGTCCTCCAATTCTTTCTCGGCACTACACCGGGAGTTCTGGGAAACAAGCTTCACCTGTGGGAAGCCATACCATCCCTGCTGCAGTACCATCCCCCCCAGTGGACCCCTCTAAGCAGCGTTGGTCACCCCTGACCAAATACCACAGATGGCGTCACGAACATTCTTTATTCAAAACAACGCCTTTAAAGACTTTCCCTTTAACTTGGATGTCCAGGACCACAAACCGGTTCGCTGCCAACGTGACTACCCCTTTAATGACCACCTGACCCGGCCCGAGTACCCCAGGGTCCTAGCGGGCGCTCCACTGATACACCTGTCGAGGTTTTCCTAGATGAAAAACATCAGCAAAAAGGTAGCAGTCTTTTTCCTGAAGTAGCTTTGCTGGCAGTTTTGCCGTCCTTCTACCACCGCTATGTTTTCCTTGTACTTTCATTAATAAAAACTTTGAAAGTCGCCTGAAGGATGAACATGTTAACTCTCAACTGCTTCACATTTTTTGACCCATGAAGCGGTTAAAATAAGTATCCTAAGATATAATGTACACAGCAATGTCATTTTTACTATGCATTATGTTTATCATGCATTGAGCGGTTTTGCTGCATTTTTTTAGGTGGGTTCCAGGCACAATCCACCTGACATTATGTGCATATAGCTCAATCTGTATTGCCATATGGAATCTCTCAGTAGGTTTTTGCTATATAATCTGTGAGCAGCATGCTGTAGAGCAAGGGTCCCCAACCTGTAGCTCGGGAGCCACATGTGGCTCGCGGTCCCATTAATTGTGGTTCGTGGCTGTCTGCCAGCTTTGTTCATTAGCTCCAGATTTAGTAAACGTGTATGAAGAGTACATCTCAGAATGGGGAAATTTGTGAGTAGCCCTGCAGAAAAGAGCAGATTTGGGTACACTTCTGCTGGTTTTGGGGGTTTAGAGATCATTTAAGTATGGTATGCTGGAGACAGGATGATACTACTGGTCAGAGGAGGTGCTTAAAGCCGAATGTGATTGTGTTGGGAGTGATGAAAGAATGCGGAATGGGGGGTTGGTGGGAACCCCTGGATCTTGGTATACTGATTCAGGGTGATTTGTGTGGAAAAGCTTTGGTTATCATTATACCCGTAATGGGGGATTTGGTTGCCACTACTGTGAGGGGAGCAGGAGCTGGATGTGGCTCTCGACCCTCTTGCAGAGCTGAATGTAGTTCTCAAGGTCAGAAAGGTTGGGGACCACTGCTGTAGAGGCTGAAGCCATGATTCTAGCTATGTGTCACTTACTATGTTATGGGTTGTTTCAATAAAATCAGTGTTTTATCAGCAGGAGATTATCATTAGAGAATTAGGTTTCTGGTGCCTCCTTGTTAACTGCTCTGGGTAACCATGTGACACAACAGAATGGCACCTTTCTGTTCATTTACAGTGTATACAGAGATTTGCTAATAAGATTCTTCCTGGTGCTTTTTTGTTACATATGTGATGTGTTCCCGTGACAGCACCTCCTGGTTTTAGAGATGGTAGTTATGTTTTTAAGATAAATGTAGATTGTTCTTTGCAATATCCTTGTAATAACCCAAACACTCGAACAAAAGGTGTTGCCTGTAGCAATATGTTATATGTTCATGTGGCCTCTAGGGGTCTCACTACTTTTATGTATGTTCTATATTCTTTATTTGGAACTTGTTAGATGTTGTTGTACTCGGAATTCATGTAATGGAGGTTGAGACATGATGTGAATAAAGAGCCTGGAGATACTCACAGAGTGTGATTTATGACAGGATTCATCAAACAGAACATGGTGGCAGCCGGGCACAGAACCTGCAAATTCTTAGAGCTTATATGAGGCTGGAACTGCACAGATCACTGCAACTGTAAGTACAGATTCGCTGTCAGTACAGAAAAATGGAGACTGGTCTGAAGCCCCCTCAGAGACTGTATGTCACTTCATGTAATCTGTCCCAGACTTGGAGACATTGGAAGGAAGAGTTTACACTGTATGTGGATCTGACTGTGGGCCCCACTGATGACAAACGGAAAGTAAAGCTGTTTTATTACCTGATTGGGGAAATGGCAGAGAATTAGCCCACACCTTGCTCCCAGACACAGACAACCTCCTCCTAGCAGACATTGTGCAGGCATTTGATAAACACTGTGACCCAAAGAAGAATGAGACAGTGGAAAGATATAAGTTTTTCACAAGACATCAGGAGGATGGTGAAAATGTGGACAGATATCTGACAGAGCTGAGGAGACTTGCAGAAACATGTGGCTTTGGAGAGATCAGGGACAGTCTAATCAAGGACAGAATGGTGTGTGGCATAAAGGACAGTCATCTCAAAGAAAGATTACTGAGAGAGGAAGGCATGACTTTAGAGAAATGTATGCAAAACTGCAGGGCTGTTGAGCTCACAAAGCACAGCCTGAAGATGATGGCAGGCACCAGTGAGAATGATGATGACAAGGTACATGCAGTATCTATGAAAGGAAAGACAGGACCAGACTACCCTATAAACACTGTCCACTGCAAGTATTGTGGGAAAAGACATGAGAGAGACAAAACCAAGTGTCCAGCATAAGGGGAAACCTGCAGGTCATGTGGCAAGAAGAATCATTCCTCTGCTGTCTGCAGGCAAGGAAGAGGCAAACAGTACAGACAGCTCCACACTGTGACACCAGACACTGACAGTGCAGAGGACATTACATGGCTACAAATGCAGTCTACAACAGAGAAAGTCAATGTAGTCGGGCAGTCAGTAGTGAAGGATGCCAAGCAGCTTTATGCAACATTCTTGTTGGATGAGAAGCCCATTAGATTTCAGCTGGATTGTGGAGCAAGCTGCAATGTAATTTCATTTGATCTACTAAACAAACAGGTTTCTATTGAGCCAACTGACAAGGTACTGGTGATGTACAACAAACGTGTTCTGAAACCAATGGGGACATGTAAGCTAAAAATACGAAACCCATGTAACAGAAAGAGTTATAGAGTTGAATTTACCGTGTTACGGGGTGGTAACCATGTACCATTACTGGGAGTAAAAGCAGTTCAGGCAATGGACTTAATAAAAGTACAGTCTCAGAACATTATGTCTGTTGAAGTTGCCCAGGATATACAAAATCCAAAACTAAATGCAGAGCACAACTTGGACATGCAGAAAATAAAAGCAGAGTATGCTGATGTATTTGAAGGTGATGGATGCTTTGATGGCAAATATAGGCTAGAAATTGACAACACAGTGCAGCCCACCAGATTACCTACAAGAACAGTGCCTGTAGCGTTAATGCAACCGCTGAAAGTAGAACTGCAAGATCTACAGAGAAGAGGCATGATAGCACCAGTCCATAAGAGCACAGATTGGATCAGCAGTTTGGTCATAGTGCAGAAACCATCGGGCAAGTTAAGAATATGTATTGATCCTAAGCCACTCAACAAGGCGCTGAAACGAAATCATTACCCAATGCCAACATTAGATGATGTTCTACCAGATTTATCAAAGGCTAAAATATTTTCTGTATGTGATGTAAAAAATGGATTCTGGCATGTGGCCCTGACTGAAGATTCAAGTTTATTGACAACATTTTCTTCACCATTTGGACGCTTTAAATGGCTGAAAATGCCCATGGGACTAAAACCTGCTCCAGAGATATTCCAGCAGAAATTGATGCAGGCTTTGGAAGGACTTACTGGAGTGAAGACAATAGCGGATGATATCCTAGTAGTGGGAGAAGGTGAAAATATGGAATCTGCAATCAAGGATCACGATCAGAAGATGATACAATTTTTGGACAGATGCAGAGAAAAAAACATAAAGCTGAATTTGGACAAATTCAAATTGAAAATGACAGAAGTGGCCTATATTGGTCATCGACTGACTTCAACTGGGGTCAAAGTGGATCCTGAAAAGGTGAGAGCAATACAAGATTTGCCTACCCCTACTGATGTTTCTGGAGTACAACGATTCTTGGGCATGGTGAATTATCTCTCAAAATTTTGCAGACATCTGTCAGACATGTGTGAGCCACTGAGACAGCTAACCCACAAAGATGTGCGCTGGGAATGGACAGAAAGCCAGGAGACTGCTTTCCGAGCAGTAAAGAATGCCATTGCAGATACAGCAACCCTAAAGTATTTCGATCCAGATCGAGAACTGGTGGTACAATGTGATGCCTCGGAAAAAGGCCTTGGAGCCACATTAATGCAGAACAAACAGCCAATTACATTTGCAAGCAGAGCCCTTACAACAACAGAGCAGGGATATGCGCAGATTGAGAAGGAACTACTGGCTGTGGTATTTGGGATGGAGAAGTTTCACCAGTACACCTATGGTCGACGGGTAACAGTGCAGTCGGATCACAAACCATTGGAGAGCATTACAAAGAAACCATTACTAAATGCCCCAAAGAGACTACAGCGCATGCTGTTGCGACTTCAGAAATATTATGTTGACATCGGGTACTGTCCAGGAAGAGACTTACTGATTGCAGATACGCTAAGCAGAGCTTACCTTCCTATCACAAATGATGAGGAGGAAGACATTGAAACCATCAATATGTGTAACTACCTTGCAGTGTCAAAAGAAAAGGTCAAGCAAATCCAGACTTTTACAGAGAAGGATAAAAGTCTCCAGAGTTTAAAGACTGTCATCTTGCAGGGCTGCCAAAATACAAGCAGCATGCTCCGAAGGAAGTCTCACCATTCTTCCACATAAGAGATGAATTGTCAGTGCAGCAAGGAATCATCTTTAAAGGAGACAGGGCTGTTATACCTGAAGTTCTCAGAAGAGGCATATTGAAGACATTGCACTCTTCTCACTTAGGCATGGAAGGATGCCTACGTCGTGCACGAGAATCAGTTTATTGGCCAGGAATGAATGACCACATAAAAAATTACATAGCACAATGTGAAATATGTGCATCCTGCAATGATAAGCAACCAAAGGAGACATTGCAACCTCATGAAATTCCACATAGGCCTTGGTCAAAAATAGGAACAGACTTGTTCATATGGAATGACAAAGAATACCTGATTACAGTTGACTATTTCTCTAACTTCTGGGAGGTTGATTTGGTGCAGGACACAAGGGCGAGAACAGTGATTAAAAAACTCAAGGCCCATTTTGCCAGGTATGGCATTCCAGATATCGTTTTCTCTGACAATGCGGCACAGTTTACGTCGGAAGAATTCAAAACTTTCAGTAAGAAATGGGAATTTGAACACCAGACGTCTTCTCCAAGATATCCTCAGAGTAATGGGAAAGCAGAGTCAGCAGTAAAAATGGCCAAAAGACTCATGCAGAAAGCAAACCAGGCGGGTGCTGATGTATATCTGTCTATACTGGATCATAGAAACACACCCACCCAAGGCCTAGACAGCAGTCCGGCACAGAGGCTCATGAGTAGGCGTACAAAGACACTAGTACCAACTGCGTGTCATCTGTTAGAGCCAAAGCTGCTGGGAAACATCAAAGCTAAATTACAGAAGAATCAAGCTAGGCAAGCTTTCTATTACAATAAATCTGCAAAGGATCTGCCTGAGCTCCAGAGAAATGACAACATTCGGCTGCAGCCAAGCACCACATTTGACAAACACTGGCAAAAGGCAAAGGTTGTCCAGAAACTGGGACCTCGGTCTTACGAAATTCTAACAGACGACGGAAGAAGACTAAGGAGGAATCGAAGATATTTGAGGAAAACGCAAGAAAGAGATGATTCATGGCCTTTTGAACAGTATCCAGACACCCAAGACAACGAGGCAGCAAGTACAAGTCAGGCACCAACAGTGACAGCTGACCATCAGGGTGAGGACTCTGGCCAGAGACAGACAATATCAGAAGAACTACCAGATGTACCAGATGTAGAAAGTGACACATCTTATATTACCAGAGCTGGCAGAATTAGCAAAAAGCCGGCGCACCTCAAAGATTATATCTAACTGGACGTACTAGGTTAATTTCTAACTTTGTCATAGTATACATTAGTTTAGTATTTTTTATTGTTCCTCTAGTTAAAAGAGAAAGGATGTAGCAATATGTTATATGTTCATGTGGCCTCTAGGGGTCTCACTACTTTTATGTATGTTCTATATTCTTTGTTTGGAACTTGTTGGATGTTGTTGTACTCGGAATTCATGTAATGGAGGTTGAGACATGATGTGAATAAAGAGCCTGGAGATACTCACAGAGTGTGATTTATGACAGGATTCATCAAACAGAACATTGCCAGACACCTACTGTATTCTTTTGTTATGTCACCATTATATAAACCCTGTAGCACTGTTAACCTATCACAAGTGTAATTTCCTCTGTCTCTCAGGCAGATTCCCAGGGATCGCTCTACTTGGGCAGGAGGCCCTGTTTTGCCAGCCACTGGTCCTTTAGTTGCTACTCACACAGCGAGAATATGCACGCAGCATTCACTACTGAATGCTGCGGTGCATACAATGAGGGATTACTCTCTGACACTGGCAGTGTTCCTTGTGGGGTATAATTAGCATACCTTGTCTCCCGTTCCTATTGAGTAGGTGGCAGTCGCAGTGTCTCTTATGTGATATACTGTATTTTCGGGCTATAAGACGCACCGGACTATAATATGCACCTAGGTTTTAGAGGAGGAAGTTAGAAAAAAAATTGACGCAAAAAATGTGGTCAATTCTTTACTAACATACCCTATCCTGGTATATACACTGCTCAAAAAAATAAAGGGAACACTAAAATCCCACATCCTAGATATCACTGACTGATATATTCCAGTTGTAAATCTTTATTCATTACATATTGGAATGTGTTGAGAACATTAAAACCTAAAAATTATCAACATAAATCACAACTAATATCCCACGGAGGTCTGGAGTTGGAATGATGCTCAAAATCAAAGTGGAAAATGAAGATACAGGCTGATCCAACTTCAGTGGAAATGCCTCAAGATAAGGAAATGATGCTCAGTAGTGTGTGTGGCTTCCACGTGCCTGTATGACCTCCCTACAACACCTGGGCATGCTCCTGATGAGGCGGCATTGTCCGACAACTCCTGGACAGTCTGTGGTGCAACGTGACATTGGTGGATGGTGAGAGACATGATGTCCCAGATGTGTTAAATCAGATTCAGGTCTGTGGAACAGGCGGCCAGTCCATAGCTTCAATGCCTTCATCTTGCATGAACTGCTGACACGCTCCAGCCACATGAGGTCTGGCATTTTCCTGCATTAGGAGGAACCCAGGGCCAACTGCACCAGCATATGGTCTCACAAGGGGTCTGAGGATCTCATCTCCGTACCTAATGGCAGTCAGGCTACCTCTGGTGATCACATGGAGGGCTGTGTGGCCCTTCAAAGAAATGCCACCCCACACCATTACTGACCCACTGCCAACTAGTCATGCTGAAGGATGTTGCAGACAGCAGATGACTCTCCATGGCATCTCCAGACTCTGTCACGTCTGTTACATGTGCTCACTGTGAACCTGCTTTCATCTGTGAAGAGAAAAGGGCACCAGTGGCGAATTTGACAATCCTGTTATTCTGTGGCTGCATGGTGTTGGGCTGTGAGTACAAACCCCATCTGTAGATGTCGGGCACTCAGACCATCCTCATGGAGTCGGTTTCTAACCGTTTGTGCAGACACATGCACATTTGTGACCTGCATGAGGTCATTTTGCAGGGCTCTGGCAGTGCTCCTACTGTTCCTCCTTGCGCAAAGGCTGAGGTAGCAGTCCTGCTGCTGGGTTGTTGCCCTCCTACGGCCCCCTCCACGTCTCCTGGTGTACTGGCCTGTCTCCTGGTAGCGCCTCCAGCCTCTGGACACTACGCTGACAGACACAGCAAACCTTCTTGCCACAGATCGCATTGATGTGCTATCCTGGATGAGCTGCACTACCTGAGCCACTTGTGTGGGTTGTAGAGTCCATCTCATGCTACCACGAGTGTGAAAGCACAACCAACATTCAAAAGTGACCAAAACATCAGCCAGAAAGCATTGGTACATACATTGGTACTGAGATGTGGTATGTGGTCCCCACCTGCAAAACCACTCCTTTATTGAGTGTGTCTTGATACTTGGCAATAATTTCCATCTGTTGTCTATTCCATTTGCACAACAGCATGTGAAATTGATTGTAAATCAGTGTTGCTTCCTAAGTGGACAGTTTGATTTCACAGAAGTTTGATTTACCTGGAGTTATATTCTGTTGTTTAAGTGCTCCCTTTATTTTTTTGAGCAGTGTACATACATACAGTACATACATACTGTACACACACCAGATTCCCCACATCTGTGACATTTATCGGTCGCTCCTCTACCAAATTTATGTAGTCTACTTGGGGTCAGATAGGATTGGTGAAGGATATACAACTGTATTAATTTATAATTTGCAGCAGGTGATACCATTGTATGTGCCTCCAGGATATCGCTCCATTGATCATCAGCAATAGATGGAATCAGGTGTTTCCACCTACTCTCCACAGCGAGCTGAGTAGATGCGATTTTAGAGTTTAACAAAAAGGTGCAGAGGGAAGATATTACTCCTGTGGGTCCTTGGGTCGATAGTATTCCTATCAGTGGATATTTAGATATTCTCATTCTAGGATATGGGAACTGATACATTATGGCGTGTCTTAATTGCAAATATCTATAAAAATCTCTGTGGGGAATTCCGAACCTCACATGAATTTGTTCAAACGATAATAAAGTTTCATTTTCCAAAAATTGAGCATGTGATTTAATTCCATTTTGTTTCCAGAACACCGGATCCTGTAAATCCAGAAGGTGCGGAAATTCGGGATAATCCCATATCTGAAAATCCCCAATTTGATCAGTGAATTTCAAAATGCATTTACTTTCTCGCCAAACCTGTATTGCTAGGTTATGCGCAAACAACAAGCCCTGGGGTGGTCTATATGAACCCTCCAACATTGCCCACGGGGTACTCCCTCCCAAGAAATGTACGAGATGGGCTTCTGCATTGTTAAGTTCACCCTGAGTTACCCAATATTTTAAGTAGCGCAGCTAGCCAGCCAGTTAATACAAGAATAAGTCAGGGACCGCATATCCACCTTGGTTTTTAGGCCTCTGTAGGGATCCCATACTTAATTTAGGTCTTGACGATCCCCATATAAACGCTGCCATAATGCTATGTAGTTTCCTGAAGAAACTTTTAGGGATCTTTAATGATGTGTGTTCCAGCATATATAAGCTCTGATGATAGTTCTTAATGACATTGGCTGTAGGCTTAGAGTCATAGTTGTGCTGCTCAATAAACTTAGAGCCAATAAGACGCATCCCTGATAGTACTGCATGATGAATAAATATCTGTCGGTATTTCTAAGCATTGAAAACACCATTGATCTTGACCAAATTGATCAGCTGTAATGCCCCTTTCTCCATCTCTTTTTGGCAAGTAGCCTTCTTTTACAGTGAAACATTTCAAATGTTGCTGCCATTTTTCATAAGTTTTCATGCATAGTTGAGTTGCTTGGCTTTGTTTCCATGTCAAAGATATGTGTTTTTTGCTGCAAATTTTCCATAAAAACCACTTCTGGCCAAACTTCTCGAACAGTAGATGTGGTCGCTATATGTTCTCAGCTGATGGCACTGCTGGACATCGTCCAATTTCAAAATGAAGTAAGCATGATGTGTGTTTCACATTCTGCGCTAAGTCTCCTTGGCCAATTACTGTGTCTACGGCCAATAACATTGTCCATTTCTCGGTGCTTCAGTAAATGTTTGTTTTTTTTTTTGCCTGGCAAAGACCTTGTTGATGTAATATAACACCCTTGTTTCTTGTTGCGGTGATCAGTCTTGCCATGGTGTATGACATGAGACATGAAACGGTCTTCATCAAATAGTAGGAATTGGTCGGCAGTGACTCGGCACATCTGTGTGTATAAAAATTGCTTCTTTATTTCTACATTACAGTAAAAGACAAATCCATAGACTGACATGTTTCCAATGCTCTCAGTGTTCTTAATCGTAGCCATCAATGGGAGTGTCACGTAAAACTATTAAAAATCACATCAACCAATCATATATGAGTCAATAAGAACATGCAAATGTTAGAAAATTTTAGATTGCATAATTATGAAAAAAGAATAGACAACCTTCAACTTTTCAGTCTATACACAGGCCCCATAATAGGCATTTAACTAAGCCACAAAATGAAAACTGTGTTTTTCTTTTTTAGTGGTTTAATTTTCACTAGCTATGTGTGGCAAATGTTCAGCACACAGTGAATATTGTGGTTGTCTAGGATTTTTTCATGATTGAGATATAAAATCTTTAAACATCTACATGTCCTTATTGATGTTTTCATACATGATTGGTTGATATTATTCTAAATAGTTTTACGTGACACTCCCATTGACTAATTAAGAATGCCGAGAGTATTGAAAAAGTATCAGTCTATGGATATGTCTATTAATGTAACATTTTTGTTCACACGGATTATTTAATGAACTACATCTGGCAGTCACCAGAAGATTGCCGCCCATTAGATTTAGATCGTGGACATGGAAAATAGGAAACATGGTGAGCTAATAGTTTAAATAAACTGAAACATACGATTCACGGTCTTCCACAACCTCACCTTTGTAGCAGAGTTTGGCTGTTCCTCACTGTTTTATATCTCCAACAAGCTGTTTCTGTTATTGACTTTGTTTCACCCAATATATGAATATTGTGATCATTATCATCTATTTGGTACAATTGGTGACTCATAAATCTAATATATAAAGCTGAGTGTGTGTGCGTGTGTGTGCGTGTATCAGGGCCGGTGTCAGCACCCGGCGCACCGGGAAAATGCCGGGCCCTGGGGAGAGAGGGGGGCCCACTCACACTGTCATAGATACAGCTGGGAGAGCAGAGCAGGAGATAACATGCTCTCTCCGCCCACAAAGTCACTGCTGGCTGAGTTCTCTTAACCCCTATGTGCCAGCTCTGACACAAGCATCTTCTCACTCAGTCAGTGCAGCCAGGCAGGCACACATAGGGGTTAAGAGAAGGCAGCCAGTGTGACATTGTTTGTGGGCGGAGAGAGCACGTTTTCTGCTCTGATCTCCGCCCCTGGCTGGCTGCCATGCTGCTGAAGTTATGAGGCAGATTCAGGAGGAGCTCCTAGTCCTACCAGTGCCTGAGTGAGTGGCGCTGCTATATACTACGTGGGCTGCGCTGCTATATACTACGTGGGCTGCGCTGCTATATACTACGTGGGCTGCGCTGCTATATACTACATGGGCTGCGCTGCTATATACTACGTGGGCTGCGCTGCTATATACTACGTGGGCTGCGCTGCTATATACTATGTGGCTGCGCTGCTATATACTACGTGGGCTGCGCTGCTATATACTACGTGGGCTGCGCTGCTATATACTACGTGGGCTGCTATATATTACGTGGGCTGCGCTGCTATATACTACGTGGGCTGTGCTATATACTACATGGGCTGCTATATGCTACGTGGGCTGCTATATACTACATGGGCTGCTATATACTACGTGGGCAGTGTTATATACTACATGGCTGTGTTTATATGCGATCATGAATCGGGGTATGTGTTAAAGGGGGGGCCCACTGAGACTCTTTCGCCCGGGGCCCTCAAAAACCTGGAGCCGGCCCTGGTGTGTATGTGTGTATGTCTGGGATTGGCATCTGCACCGTCGCAGCTACAGATACAAAATTTTGCACAGTCACACGTCTGGACCCCGAGAGCGTCATAGGCTATGTTGTGAGGTGAAATTTTAACCCTGCGCGTTCCAATTCACCAAACTATTTTGCCCCTATCTACATAATGGGGAAAAGTGAAAGGGAAAGTTTTGAAGGCAAATTGACAGCTGCCAGATGTGAACAAGGGAGACTTAAAGAATGAGAGCAATGGGACCAAAGAGTATATACCGTACAGTTGCTAAGGTGGGGCCCCGACATGGGATACTCACCACACATGGGGATATGAACACACACACAAAATGCGCCACACACTACCACGTGCTTGAACACATATACCACCCTCAGCACACATTTCACCACACATACACCGACCTCGCCACATAAAAGTTGAAACACAAAAGTCACCACTCAAAACTCACCACGTGCAAAATACGCTGTTAGGGCTAGCGGAACGCACTGAGTAAATATAGATGTTTATTATTATTGATGCGTTCGCAGCCCGGGGTCCACCCTGCAGGAGAACCTGCTGCTAGTAAATGGTGGCACTATTTGGCGGTATAGACTAGCTCTGTTACTTCACAGAGTAGCCGTGAAAGGAAAGCACTGCGCCCTGTTAGACTTCACAGGAGCACAGGCTAACTGCCCAACAGAGAACAGTCAGTGGTCATGCATGCACACAATCTCCTCACCGGAGGTTCCGGTATTCTAGGGGCTTATTTCAGCTGGGTCCCCGAATACAATCTTACATGACCACACTGGCGCAAAGCACATAGCTCAGAAAGATGCTAGCGCATGGCCGTGCGGACATGCACACCTTATATAGCTGCAGCAACTACAGGACCTACCAAAAAAGGACCAATGGGAAACTGCCACAGAACTTGAGCTACTTCAGGACCTTCCTAGAGTACCAATGGGAATAGCTGCAGTACCTGAGCATGTAACTCTTGATCTCCAATGAGAGATCTTACCCTCGGCATGCTCAGAAGAGGAAAAGTAAGACTTAGTCCCAAAGACGTCTGCTCGCTGCTGACCAGTACTGGCTACAATGGCAGAAGCTGGAAGGACAGTAACCCTTCGCACAGTGTCAGACTGAGCATGACGCTGGGACCGACGCCTCCGCTGAGCAGGCTCCACTGCGGCAAGAGAAGAATGGGAGACCGCAGCGGAGATGGCTCGAGATTCCCCCTGTGCAGAGGCAGGAACTCAACCCCTAACATATGCCACATGCAAAACTAGCCACACGTGCAAAACTCACCTCATGGAAAACTCGCTACACACAAAACTTGCACACGCGGAAAAATTGCCACATGCACAAAAGTTGCAACACATGCAAAAGTTGCCTCACACAAAACTTGCACATACTGAAAACGCACCACACATAAAACTCGCCATGCGCAAAACTTGCTGCACACAACTTGCTACACTAACCTGTCACATGCAAATCGACACACAAAAAGTTTCTACACGCATGTCGCCACACAAAACTCATCTCACAAAAGTCGCTACATGCATGTCGCCACACGCAACTCAACACACACAACTTGACACATGAAACTCGCCCTAAAACACACAAATGTGGTGTTATCCTTCAAAAATAAAAATCTGATTAATAAGCAGACAAACTACAAGAGCAACAAATGTACCATATAGGAAATACGGCAGCTGTCAGTCACATGACCTGTCTTTTATATGTATGTGTGAGCTAATATATACTGCCAGGGGGGAGGGCTTCCTGTTGGCTGTGGATTTTGTCAGGCTGCCAATAGCAACCAATCACAGCTCAGCTTCTATTTTGCTACAGTTAATTAATCTGAGCTCTGATTGGTTAATATAGGCAACAAAGGACATTCTCAGTATAACAAAGCTTGTGTGAGGTAATAGCATGTCAGTTAGGGTGTATTGGTGGAAAGGCTGATGTCAGTCACATTACCTCTATGTGAGAGGATATAGAAACTACCAGTTACAGACTATTTTTACCACAATAATGCCTCATAAGAAAAGGAATTCAATGGCACGAATGTCAGCTGATGTGAAAAGAAAAGCTGCATGACGGGCCAATAAAAATGTGATGACCAAGAAACAAGGCTGACACACATAAGAACAGCAGCTACTTCCTCAAGAGCCAATGAACTTTCCGAACAGAGGAAAATGAGGCTTGCAGACAAGAGAACAAGAGCTGCTTCCTCAAGGGCCAATGAACTTTCTGAGGAGAGGGAAGTGAGGCTTGCAGTCATGAAAACAAGAGCTGATTCCTCAAGAGCCAATGAACTTTCTGAGGAGAGGGAAGTGAGACTTGCAGATAAGAGAAGAAGAGCTGCTTCCTCAAGGGCCAATGAGTCATCTCCGCAGAGAGGCCGACTTGCCACTAAGAGAATTGCTATTTCTTCCACCAGAGCACAGGAAATGGTTGGAGATTTAAAACATGCTGCCTTTTGTTACCAGTCAGTTAAACTATCAGGATAATCTTAAAGTTCAGATAGGAAAAATGGATGTGGTCTGCATGTACTGCAGTGCCCTGAAATGGAAAGATGAACCGCCAGGTTTATGCTGTGCAAATGGCAAGATAAAACTTCCACCTCTCCTGTCACCACCAGATCCCCTAAAGTCTCTGATGACAGGTACCAGTACAATTTCAAAGCATTTCTTGGACAACATCAGGAAGTACAACTCCTGCTTCCAAATGACATCATTTGCTGCAATAAAAGAAATGTTTACAACAGGATTTATGCTGACACTTAAAGTTCAAGGACAGGTTTACCACTCAATTGTCTCACGGCTTCCATTACAAGGAGAAGAACCTCAATTTCTTCATCTCTTCTTCATGGGAAATGCAGAAGCAGAGGCTCAGCGGAGATGCTCTTTAATTCCTAACACTCGTCTTGATATTGTCACTATTTTGCAGCAGTTCCTTCACTCCAACAATCCATATGGTCAACTTTTCAAGACTGCACTTGAATGCACGCCAAATGATGATTACAAGCTTGTCATTCGAGCTGACAAAACACCACAAGGTGAACATCAGCAACATTTCAATGCTCCCACATTTAATGAGGTAACCATCTTGATTGTAGGTAATGATTTTCAAAGCCGTGACATTGTGCTTCAGAAAAGGAACAATAGTTTGCAACGAGTAGTAGAAACTCACAGGTCCTATGATGCACTGCAACATCCAATCATCTTTTGTCAGGGACAGGATGGCTATCACTTTGGAATATGTCAGACAGATCCTACAACAGGCAACCCTTCAGGAAAAAAAGTGTCTGCCATGGACTTTTATGTATATAGGATCATGACAAGATTTGCAGAGGAAAATCACATCTTGAAATGCAAACACCTCTTCCACCAATTTATTGTTGACATGTATGCAAAGATTGAGAGTGAACGTCTTTTTATATATCCGACTAAATCAAAACAAGCTCAGGGCAGAGGAATATATTCACCTTAGAGATGCTGTTGCAAATGATGCTGATCCAAAAGAGTTGGGGAAAATGGTTATTCTTCCATCAACTGTCACTGGAAGCCCACAACACATACAGGGTTTTCAAACAGAAACTTTCAAAAATGACTAATCTCATCACAAAATCACATATTTATGGTGAGACGCAGTGCTGGATGTATTCAGTTGAATGGCAAAAAAGAGGCCTTCCTCACGCCCACATCTTGATCTGGCTGAAGCAAAAAATACAGCCTACCGAAATTGACAATATCATCAGTGCTAAATTGCCAGACCTTTAGATTGACCCATTGCTGTGTGACACCAACACAAAAACATGATCCATGGTCCATGTGGGAGTCTCAACAAAAATTCTCCCTGTATGATTGATGGCAGGTGTTCAAAGCATTACCCATGATCCCTGGTCCAAGAAACCCAAACAGGACAAGATGGATATCCAGTCTACCGAATAGAACAAAGCCAGAGGATGGTGGTTTCACAACAAAAGCTCAAAATGCGTGTTGGATCATCACTCCAAGAGATAGAAATTGACAACAGGTGGGTAGTGCTTTACAACCCTTTGCTCTCAAAAATCTTCCAGGCCCACATAAATGTCGAATCTTGCCACTCTGTGAAATCAATCAAGTACATATGCAAATATGTCCACAAAGAAAGTGATCGAGCAGTTTTTGAACTCCAGAAATATTGACCTATTATTGATGAAGTGGAGGCATTCAAGATGGGCAGGTACATAAGCAGCAATGAAGCTGTTTGGAGAATACTAGGATTCTCCATTCATGAGCGCTACCCACCAGTTGTGCATCTGAGTGAGCACTTGGAAAATGGACAGAGAATTTACTTTAACCCAGCAAACTTGCAGCAGCAGCTCCTAACACCACCTAAGACCACCCTCTTGGCATTTTTTGAGCTGTGTCAACAAGACCCTTTTGCAAAAACAATTCTCTACTGTGATTTACCAAAGTACTACACTTCTAATGCCTCCAGAAAAACTCTGGAATGGAGGAAACGGGGGCTTGATATTGAAGGCTATCCAGGGGTGAAAGCAACTAATACTCTTGATTGCTTCTACACTGTTCATCCATCAAATGCAGAGTGCTTCTACCTGCGCATGTTACTTCATGTTGTCAAAGGCCCTACATCATTTTCTGACCTGAAGACCGTCGGAGGCCATGTGTGTGAAACATTCAGGGAAGCTTGCCAAAGAAAAGGACTTCTGGAAACTGATGGACACTGGGACATGACCCTCAGTGAAGCAGCAGCCACACAAACCCCAAAGCGACTAAGACGCCTCTTTGCTATTATTCTAACAACCTGTAGCATCTCAAATCCTCTTGAGATTTGGACAAAGTACAAAACTGATCTCAGTGAGGACATCCTCATGCAGATTAGAAGGGAAAATTCTCAGCAACTCATCAACTTCACTGAGGAAATGTTCAATGAAACTTTAATGCTCCTTGAAGATCAGTGCATAGCAATGTCAGGAAAAGCCTTACAGTTGCTTGGTTTACCTGCTCCAATAAGAAATCCTGAAGGCATCCAAATGTGTAGGGAGATTTTCATAGAAACAAACTACAATATTGATGAACTGACAGCATTTGTGTCTCAGAACGAGCCAATATTGGTACCAGATCAAAGGGACGCCTATAACTACATTTTAAGTTTCAGTGAAACAAACAAAGGTGGGATTGTCTTCCTTGATGCTCCAGGTGGAAAAGAAAAGACATTTGTAATCAACTTGCTCCTGGCAAAATTTCGACAACAAAAAAAGATTGCACTTGCAGTGGCATCTTCTGGAATTGCAGCTACGCTTTTAAAAGGTGGCAGGACAGCACATTCGACATTCAAACTACCACTTAACCTGTCTCATAGTGACAGCCCCGTGTGTAATATTGCCAAGGGATCAGAACTGGCCAAATTGCTTCAAAAATGCAGTGCCATCATTTGGGATGAATGCACCATGTCACACAAAAGCGCTCTGGAAGCAGTGGACAGACTGCTGCAAGACCTGCGTAGCAACAAATATATCATGGGAGGAGTAGTTGTTGTTTTGGCAGGTGACTTCTGCCAAACACTACCTGTTATTCCAAGATCAACCCCTGCAGACGAGCTCAATGCCTGTCTCAAAGCATCATAACTTTGGAGAAAAGTAAAGAAAATGTCACTGAACATGAATATGAGGGTCTACATGACAGGCGATGTTTCTGCTGGACTGTTTTCGAACCAGCTGTTGACTATTGGAGATGGCAAGGCACCAGTAATCTCAACCACTGGACAGATCACCTTCCCAAGCAACTTTTGTTGCATTGTGACTTCCATTGAGGAGTTGAAAGCAAAAGTTTTTCCAAACATTCAACTCCACTTAAAAAATTCTGGCTGGCTGTGTGAAAGGGCTATTCTTGCTCCCAAAAATGACAGCGTCAACAAGATCAATCTTCAAATTTTAAATCTCCTTCCAGGTGTGTGCACAACCTACAAGTCAGTGGATACAGTAATAGACCCTGCTCAAGCATTATTGTATCCAACTGAGTTCCTCAATTCCTTGGAGCCACAAGGACTTCCTCCTCACAACCTCTTTCTAAAACCTGGAGCACCTATTCTGCTATTGAGAAATTTGGATCCACCAAAGCTGTGTAATGGAACAAGACTCTTAATTAAGAACCTGTTTCCACATGTAATTGAGGCAACCTGGGTATTTATTATGATGGAATATAGGCTGAACTGGATGGACAAATGTCTTTTTTCGGCCATACTAACTATGTTACTATGTTACTATGTAACCATTTTGACAGGATGTGCCACAGGAGATGTTTTCATTCCAACAATTCCTCCCATTCCATGTAATTTGCCTTTTAATTTTAAATGCCTCCAGTTTCCTTTTCGACTGGCATTTGCTATGTCCATCAACAAGGCTCAGGGACAGTCCTTGAAAGTAGTTGGAATCGATTTACAATCTCCATGCTTTTCTCATGGTCAACTTTATGTGGCCTGTTCAAGAGTTGGAACAGCCAAAAATCTGTTTGTCTTTGCACTTGAAGGAAAAACTAAGAATGTCGTTTATCAAAAGGCTCTCGAATAAGTAGTAGAAGATTACTTCACATTACTTGGCCAATTTAGTTAAATCTGTGTGGAATATATGTTGTGAAATGCTTCTATTAGCTTAGTTTTTGCCTTTTAATAATTACATTTCGATCGATTTGTTTTGTGGTTTTGTGTGCAGAATAAATTTTTGTTAACACATTCTATTTTGCTAACTGCAGGTATTAACTCGGGGTGAAGCCGGGTAGTACAACTAGTCTATCGATAAAACTAGAAAATCTCTGACTTTGTTTAAGTGTACCTAGGAGAATTGATGCTGTCTTTAAGGCAAAGGGTGATTACACCAAATATTGCTTTGATTCAGATTTCTGTTTTGTACATTCACATTGTAGTTTGCTAATTGGTAAAAATCTAAATATTAACAATTCTATTTTTGAAAGCATTATTACTTTGCAAACCCGCCTAAAACTTTTGTACATTACTATGCATATGTATAGTACAGACCAAAAGTTTGGATACACCTTCTCATTTAAAGATTTTTCTGTATTTTCATGACTATGAAAATTGTACATTCACACTGAAGGCATCAAAACTATGAATTAACACATGTGGAATTATATACTTAAGAAAAAAGTGTGAAACAACTGAAATTATGTCTTATATTCTAGGTTCTTCAAAGTAGCCACCTTTTGCTTTGATGACTGCTTTGCACACTCTTGGCATTTTCTTGATGAGCTTCAAGAGGTAGTCACCGGAAATGGTTTTCAGTTCACAGGTGTTCCCTGTCAGGTTTAATAAATGGGATTTCTTGCCTTATAAATGGGGTTGGGAGCATCAGTTGTGTTGTGCAGAAGTCTGGTGGATACACAGCTGATAGTCCTACTGAATAGACTGTTAGAATTTGTATTATGGCAAGAAAAAAGCAGCTAAGGAAAAAAAACAAGTGGCCATCATTACTGAAATGAAGGTCAGTCAGTCCGAAAAATTGGGAAAACTTTGAAAGTGTCCCCAAGTGCGTGGCAAAAACCATAAAGCGCTACAAAGAAACTGGCTCACATGAGGACTGCCCCAGGAAAGGAAGACCAACAGTCACCTCTGCTTCTGAGGATCAGTTTATCCGAGTCACCAGTCTCAGAAATCACAGGTTAACAGCAGCTCAGATTAGAAACCAGGTCAATGCCACGCAGAGTTCTAGCAGCAGACACATCTCTGCAACAACTGTTAAGAGGAGACTTTGTGCAGCAGGCCTTCATGGTAAAATAGCTGCTAGGAAACCACTGCTAAGGACAAGCAACAAGCAGAAGAGACTTGTTTGGGCTAAAGAACACAAGGAATGGACATTAGACCAGTGAAAATCTGTGCTTTGGTCTGATGAGTCCAAATTTGAGATCTTTGGTTCCAACCATCATGTCTTTGTGCGATGCATAAAAGGTGAACGGATGGACTCTACATGCCTGGTTCCCACCGTGAAGCATGGGGGAGGAGGTGTGATGGTGTGGGGGTGCTTTGCTGGTGACACTGTTGAGGATTTATTCAAAATTGAAGGCATACTGAACCAGCATGGCTACCACAGCATCTTGCAGCGGCATGCTATTCCATCCGTTTTGCGTTTAGTTGGACCATCATTTATTTTTCAACAGGACAATGACCCCAAACACACCTCCAGGGTGTGTAAGGGCTATTTGACCAAGAAGGAGAATGATGGGGTGCTACGACAGATGACTTTGCCTCCACAGACACCTGAACCCAATCGAGATGGTTTGGGATGAGCTGGACCGCAGAGTGAAGGCAAAAGGGCCAACAAGTGCTAAGCATCTCTGGGAACTCCTTCAAGATTGTTGGAAGACCATTCCCAGTGACTACCTCTTGAAGCTTATCAAGAGAATGCCAAGAGTGTGCAAAGCAGTCATCAAAACAAATGGTGGCTACCTTGAAGAACCTAGAATATAAGACATAATTTCAGTTGTTTCACACTTTTTTGTTAAGTATATAATTCCACATGTGTTAATTCATAGTTTTGATGCCTTCAGTGTGAATGTGCAATTTTCAGAGCCATGAAAATACAGAAACATCTTTAAATGAGAAGGTGTGTCCAAACTTTTGGTCTGTACTGTATATATATATATATATATATATTGTAGCATGGCTAAAGGGTGTGTAGTCGATGGGAGGTATGTGCCACATAAGTGCCTTGTTGCTGTAATGTAGCCCGGAATATTGCGTTGTTTTATATAACCATATGTTTGTGTTTCAGGACCTGTGGTGATGTCAGACCACATGGCTAATCATGTGATAGATTACTGGGTGTGGTTAGTCCTATATAAGACTGGCTAATCCTTTACACAGCAGATATGTGTGGAGGTGAAACCCTCCTGAGTGTGTTCGGCTTCAGGACTGAGCCGGATGAACTGGACACTTGTTTTCCTTTGCCTGAACCAAAGGCTATTTTGCTTTCTGTTGTTTTGCCACATGGTTTATGAAGCAATAAACCCAGTGAACTTTAAAGGAACACGTCTCCTGAGTGTCAGCCGTCGCAGCTGAGTGAGTGAAATCGCTACAATTGGTGGAGAATGCGGGCAGCGTTCCCAGCGGAGACGTGAGTTTATTTTTGAATGTCCTGGGTCAAGGCTGTTGCAAGCCAGCAAGCATTGCCGGAGAAAATGGAGGACCTGCTGAAACACTTGGTCCAGCAGGAGCAAAGGCAGCAAGAGACCAACAGGCTGTTGATGCAGCAGATACAACAGAGCCAGCAGCAGATACAACAGAGCCAGCAGGAGCAACGGCAGCAGATGCAGCAAAGCCAGCAGGAGCAACGGCAGCAGTTACAACAGAGCCAGCAGGAGCATCAGCAGCAGATGCAGCTTCTGGCAACCGCCATCCAGGGCAAGGCGAGCGCCCCAACCCCAGGTTTGGCTGATGACACCCACGTCCGGAAGACGGTAAGACGTGCATTGCAGAAAATGACTCCCGGGGATGATGTTGAGGCCTTCCTGACGGTGTTTGAGAGGGTCGCTGAGAGGGAAAAACTTCCGCCAGAGCAGTGGGCAGAGGTACTTGCGCCATACCTGACGGGAGAACCCCAGAAGGCGTACTATGATTTGACCTTGCAGGATGCCAAAGAGTATCACAAATTGAAAGCCGAGATTCTCGCACGTCTGGGGGTGACATTGACTGTCAGGGCACAGCGAGTTCACTCCTGGGGCTATCACCGGGACAAACCACCTCGTTCCCAAATGTTTGATCTGTTGCACCTGGTCCAGAAATGGCTGCAGCCAGAGACCTCTGCGCCTGCACAGATGGTAGAACGGGTGATGATGGATCGGTTTGTCCATTCCCTCCCGAGGCCTATACAGTCTTGGGTTGCCCAGGGTGATCCCCAGAATGCCGACGAGCTGATCGGACTGGTTGAGAGATACCAAGGGTTGGAAGGCTCCTTCGGGAGGCAGCCCATGCCGTACTGGGGGTCCCAGAGGGCAGCTGAGTCCCAAAAAGGGGTGGTGCGTCCAAGGTCACAAAGGGCGGGGGAGGTGGTGCCCAAGGTCCCCACGGGTGATGTTATTTGTTGGAGGTGCCACAAGCCAGGACATATAGCTGCCCGTTGTTCCCAAGCCACTGAGCAGATGGACTGCAGCATGGGACGCCGTTGTTCATACTATGCGTATCCAGTCTGTAGTGTGAACTCTCCATCCAACGAGGGACCTCAAGCGTGTCCCGTAAAGGTGAACAGTCGAGCAGTAACGGCACTGTTAGACTCGGGGAGCCTAGTGACCCTGGTGAGGGCCACTTTTCCTCTTCATCTGCTCCCAGGAAAAAAGGTCGGAGTGCGGTGCATACATGGTGATGCAAAGGACTACCCTATGGCCAGGGTGGACATTGAAACGGCATGTGGCACTGAATCCCACATAGTCGGCGTAGTTCAGGACTTGTTGCACCCTATAATTATTGGCCGGGATTTCTGTTTGTTTTGGGATTTGTGGGGAAAGGGTTCTGAGCTCCCTGGCAGGGAACCAGTGAACCCTGGAACGGTATCGCCACACCCAGAGGCAGACAGCTTTCCTTTTTGTGTTCTGGTTGGGGATGAGGAGGAAGTATCCCCTACATCTGACATTCTGGAGTTAGAGGTTACCGGTGAAAATTTTGGGACTGCCCAACATAGGGACCCCACTCTGAGGGAAGCCTTTAATAATGTCACAGTTATTGACGGGGTGGTACAGGAGCCGGGGGCAGACAAAAGATTTCCCCATTTTCTGTTGAGGGGGGAATTGTTGTACCAGGTCACGAAAATAAGGGAGGAGTTGGTAGAGCAGTTGATAGTGCCGGGTCCGTATAGACGGAAAGTGTTGGACATGGCCCATTCACACATCTTGGGTGGACACCTAGGGGTGGAAAAAACGCAGGAACGGGTTGTGCAGAGGTTCTATTGGCCTGGGTGTCACCGGGAAATAGTGAACTATTGCAGGTCCTGCCCTACATGTCAGCTAACTGCTCCTACTCCTCATTTCCGGAACCCCCTTGTGCCACTGCCCATTATTGAGGTACCGTTCGAGAGAATTGCCATGGACTTGGTCGGTCCCTTAGTTAAATCAGCTCGGGGCCATCAGTATATATTAGTCATCCTGGACTATGCCACACGCTATCCTGAGGCAATTCCCTTGAGGAATTCTTCCTCAAAGAGCATAGCCCGCGAGTTGGTCCATGTCTTTTCCCGGACAGGTCTGCCAAAGGAGATCCTGACTGACCAGGGTACACCTTTCATGAGCAAGGTGATGAGGGAGTTATGCAAAGCCCTGAAGATCTCCCAGTTGAGGACCTCGGTGTACCATCCCCAGTCAGATGGTCTTGTTGAGAGGTTTAACAAGACTCTAAAGAGCATGCTGAGAAAAGCTATAGAGAAAGACGGTAGAGACTGGGATTGTCTCTTACCCTATCTGATGTTTTCCATTCGTGAAGTTCCACAGGCCTCCACAGGGTTCTCACCGTTTGAGCTTCTATATGGCCGACATCCACGAGGACTCCTGGATATAGCCAAGGAAACCTGGGAAGCCGAAGTCACGCCCCACAGAAGCGTCATTGAGCATGTGGCCCTGATGCAGCAGAGGATTGCAAAGGTGATGCCTATCGTGAAAGAACACCTTCTCCAAGCACAAGAAGCTCAAGCCAGGGTCTACAACCGGTCTGCAAGAGTGAGGCAGTTCAATTCGGGAGACCGAGTTCTGGTGTTAGTTCCAACGGTGGAAAGCAAGTTCTTGGCCAAATGGCAAGGGCCATATGAGGTTGTCGAGAAACTTGGTGAGGTAAATTATAAAATTCACCAACCAGGAAGACGGAAACCATTCCAAGTTTACCATGTCAACCTCATCAAGCCATGGCAAGATAGAGAGCCGACAGTTACTCCGTCATTGTTAAGCAACCCAGAAGGTGAGGTTGGAGCGGTTACTATAGCAGAGACGCTATCGAAAACCCAGAAACAGCAGTGCCGGGAGTTACTCCAGAAAAACAGGGACCTGTTTTCAGAATTGCCAGGATACACGAAGGTCATAGAGCACGAGGTCCTAACAGAGCCCCATGTGCGGGTGAATGTGAAACTTTATCGTATTCCTGAGGCTCGTCGAGAAGTTATCTCCAAGGAAGTGGAGCGTATGTTGAGGCTTGGAGTCATTGAGGAATCCAAGAGCGGTTGGTCAAGCCCAATTGTCCTGGTCCCAAAACCTGATGGAGAGTGGAGGTTTTGCAACGACTATCGGAAGTTGAATGAGGTCTCCAAGTTCGACGCTTATCCCATGCCCCGTATTGATGAGCTCATCGAAAGGCTTGGGCACGCCAGATATATATCCACCTTGGATCTGACAAAGGGGTATTGGCAGATCCCCATGGCGCAGGATGCCAAGGAGAAGACAGCCTTTTCGACACCTGATGGATGCTTCCAGTATGCCCGGATGCCGTTTGGCCTACAGGGAGCTCCGGCGACCTTCCAGAGGGATATGGATAGAGTTCTTGCACCCCATAAGGCCTACGCTGCTGCGTACCTAGATGATATCGTCATCTTTAGCCCGGACTGGGAGAGTCATCTGGAGAAAGTCCAAGCGGTGTTGGATGCTATAAGAGAGGCCGGATTTACTATAAACCCAAAGAAGTGTGCCTTGGGTAAAGAAGAAGCTAAGTACCTTGGATACATAGTGGGTCACGGAGAAATAAAACCCCAAATCAGTAAAGTGGAGGCAATTCAAACGTGGCCAAAACCAGTTTCCAAGAAGCAAGTTAAAGCCTTCCTGGGAATCGTGGGATATTACAGGAGGTTCATCCCAAACTTCGCCACGATGGCTGCGCCTCTGACTGACCTGCTAAAAGGGACAAAACCAGTAATGGTTAAGTGGTCCGAAGAAACAGAGTCAGCCTTCCAAGAAATGAAAAACGCTTTGTGTAAGCAACCCGTTCTGATGGCCCCAAACTTCAAGAAAGAGTTTATTCTTCAGACAGATGCCTCAGATGTTGGGGTGGGAGCAGTCCTTTCCCAAGAACTACATGGGGAGGAGCATCCTGTTCTCTATCTGAGTAGGAAGCTGTCCTCATCTGAAAAGAACTACTCAGTCGTTGAGAAGGAGTGCTTGGCCATAAAATGGGCAGTGGACACATTACGGTACTATCTGCTGGGACGTAAATTTAGACTGATATCCGACCATGCCCCACTTAGGTGGATGAGGGAAACGAAGGGTAGAAATGCTAGGGTCACCCGTTGGTTCTTATCCCTGCAGGACTTCAGTTTCCATGTGGAACATCGGGCCGGAAAGCTGCACAGTAATGCGGATGCCCTATCAAGAATCCCTTGTTTAGTGGGAGAAAGTGCCAAGCCCCACGGCTTTAGGCAGAGGGGGGAGGTATGTAGCATGGCTAAAGGGTGTGTAGTCGATGGGAGGTATGTGCCACATAAGTGCCTTGTTGCTGTAATGTAGCCCGGAATATTGCGTTGTTTTATATAACCATATGTTTGTGTTTCAGGACCTGTGGTGATGTCAGACCACATGGCTAATCATGTGATAGATTACTGGGTGTGGTTAGTCCTATATAAGACTGGCTAATCCTTTACACAGCAGATATGTGTGGAGGTGAAACCCTCCTGAGTGTGTTCGGCTTCAGGACTGAGCCGGATGAACTGGACACTTGTTTTCCTTTGCCTGAACCAAAGGCTATTTTGCTTTCTGTTGTTTTGCCACATGGTTTATGAAGCAACAAACCCAGTGAACTTTAAAGGAACACGTCTCCTGAGTGTCAGCCGTCGCAGCTGAGTGAGTGAAATCGCTACAATATATATATATATATATACACATATATATATATATATATACACACATATATATATATATATATACACATATATATATATATATATATATATATATATATATATATATATACACACATATATATATATATATATATATATATATATATATATGTGCATATACAGTCATGGCCAAAAGTATTGACACCCCTGCAATTCTGTCAGATAATACTCATTTTCTTCCTGAAAATGATTGCAAACACAAATTATTTGGTATTATCTTCATTTAATTTGTCTTAAATGAAGAAACACAAAAAGAATTGTCCTAAAGCCAAATTGGATATAATTCCGCACCAAACATAAAAAAGGGGGTGGACAAAAGTATTGGCACTGTTCGAAAAATCATGTGATGCTTCTCTAATTTGTGTAATTAACAGCACCTGTAACTTACCTGTGGCACCTAACAGGTGTTGGCAATAACTATATCACACTTGCAGCCAGTTGACATGGATTAAAGTTGACTCAAGCTCTGTCCTGTGTCCTTGTGTGTACCACATTGAGCATGGAGAAAAGAAAGAAGACCAAAGAACTGTCTGAGGACTTGAGAAACCAAATTGTGAGGAAGCATGAGCAATCTCAAGGCTACAAGTCCATCTCCAAAGACCTGAATGTTCCTGTGTCTACCGTGCCCAGTGTCATCAAGAAGTTTAAAGCCCATGGCACTGTGGCTAACCTCCCTAGATGTGGACGGAAAAGAAAAATTGACAAGAGATTTCAACGCAAGATTGTGCGGATGTTGGATAAAGAACCTCGACTAACATCCAAACAAGTTCAAGCTGCCCTGCTGTCCGAGGGTACAACAATGTCAACCCGTACTATCCGTCGGCATCTGAATGAAAAGGGACTGTATGGTAGGAGACCCAGGAAGACCCCACTTCTTACCCCGAGACATAAAAAAGCCAGGCTGGAGTTTGCCAAAACTTACCTGAAAAAGCTTAAAACATTTTGGAAGAATGTTCTCTGGTCAGATGAGACAAAAGTAGAGCTTTTTGTGCAAAGGCATCAACATAGAGTTTACAGGAGAAAAAAAGAGGCATTCAAAGAAAAGAACACGGTCCCTGCCGCCAAACATGGCGGAGGTTCCCTGATGTTTTGGGTTTGCTTTGCTGCTTCTGGCACTGGACTGCTTGATCATGTGCATGGCATTATGAAGTCTGAAGACTACCAACAAATTTTGCAGCATAATGTAGGGCCCAGTGTGAGAAAGCTGGGTCTCCCACAGAGGTCATGGGTCTTCTAGCAGGACAATGACCCAAAACACACTTCAAAAAGCACTAGAAAATGGTTTGAGAGAAAGCACTGGAGACTTCTAAGGTGGCCAACAATGAGTCCAGACCTGAATCCCATAGAACACCGGTGGAGAGATCTAAAAATGGCAGTTTGGAGAAAGCACCCTTCAAATATCAGGGACCTGGAGCAGTTTGCCAAAGAAGAATGGTCTAAAATTCCAGCAGAGCATTGTAAGAAACTCATTGGTTACCGGAAGCGGTTGGTCGCAGTTATTTTGGCTAAAGGTTGTGCAACCAAGTATTAGGCTGAGGGTGCCAATACTTTTGTCTGGCCCATTTTTGGAGTTTTGTGTGAAATGATCAATGTTTTTCTTTTTGCTTCATTCTCTTTTGCGTTTTTTCATTTAAGACAAATTAAATGAAGATAATAATACCAAAGAATTTGTGTTTGCAATCATTTTCAGGAAGAATCTGAGTATTATCTGACAGAATTGCAGGGGTGTCAATACTTTTGGCCATGACTGTATACAGTAATATATATATATATATATATATATATATATATATAAACACACACAAAGTACACCCTTTTTGAATTCTACGGTTCTATGCATCAGGACTTTTTTTAAAAGGCTGCTTAGAAGGTCTTAGAATAAGGTACATGCGATCTCAGATGAACAATAGCACATGACAAATTACTCCATCTCAATATTTATTTAACAAAGACTAGCTCATACACAAAAGCGGTGTTTGATAAAATTAAGTACACCTCATAAATCAGAAGCTTGAAAAACCACCGTTAGCAGTAATAACATGAAGTAATCATTTTCTGTATGACTATCAGTCTGTCACATCGTTCCGAAAGAATTTCATCCTGCTCCTCTTTACAATCGTTTTAGTCCATTGAGATTTGCTGCTGATAATTTCTGTACAGCTTTCTTTAAGGGGTGGTCCGAAGTCAAAGAAAATTTCATTTTAAATCCCTATTTATATTATGCCATAATCTAGATAAATATATTTGCATTAAAAATTCCCTACTATTCCTTGACTATACAATCTAACAGCTTTTCTACATTTGTCCCGACTTTCTTTGAGGATCTCAGTTCATGCTGGGATACTCAAAGCGTCACCGATGGCAGCATCTGCCCCTTCCCTGAAACGAAGCGCCATTAGTAACGCTCATTTCAGGGGCGGGGCTAGTCCTTGGACACTGTGCATTGCGCACAATCACAGCGCATTTTTTTGCGGCTCAGATTAGCAATAACGAGATGGCAACAGAGCACTGTCAGAGACCCATGATGTCACCCGATGGGACACAATGTAAAAGATTGTATGAGTTAGAGAAGGTTCACATGACCTTGAGGACATTGGGTGGGCTTACCCATAATACATTGCAGCTTTCACCTCACATAGCGGAGTGTCCCATCCCCTCATGACGCCGATTAGTCAGACTTGTCCTTCATCTCATCCATCCCGATCTCAGTCAAGTACAAATGCTGATTCTTCAGCTCAACGAAAAATCTCCTTTATCCCTGAATAGGTACAGAAGAGGATTAAAAGGTAGGAAAGACAGAACTGTCATTGATGGAAATGAAAATCTGCAATCAGTAGTATAACAGTCCTATGGGCCCAAGGACAAGATTTAGGCTTGGGTTCCCTACCAGCATGTTGCTCTGATGCATGGGTCCCAATGGCATCACCACAACCTGTAAAGGCATATGTGTTCACCCCCCACTCATAAAAAAAATGCAGATAAAATATATGAAATTCACACAAAATGCAGTAATAAAGTATGTTTTTAAATAAAGCAATCATTCAGTTACCAAATCACAAATATAATTGATATACTGTAACTGGGCTGCACAAGGGGCAAATAATGCTGCCACTTCATGACCACATATTACCACCACATAGTATCTGAAAATAACCATCTTCCAGTTACTAAACAAACTTCATTACAGCAAGACTAATATACAAAAAATATCACTATATAAGGGACAAATAATAATGCCACATCTGTTATGATAGGCAATTCAGTAACACAATGTACATAGCGATCAGAGCACATACAGTGATCTGACAATAACCCAAAATAATAGAACGAGCTCTGAGACGTGGAAACTCTGTAGACCGCAATTCCTCATCCTCTCCAAACACAACTAGAGGCAGCTGTGGATTGCGCCTAACGCTCCCTATGCAACTCGGCACAGCCTGAGAAACTAACTAGCCTGAAGATAGAAAAATAAGCCTACCTTGCCTCAGAGAAATACCCCAAAGGAAAAGGCAGCCCCCCACATATAATGACTGTGAGTAAGATGAAAAGACAAACGTAGGGATGAAATAGATTCAGCAAAGTGAGGCCCGATATTCTAGACAGAATGAGGATAGGAAAGATAACTTTGCGGTCTACACAAAACCCTGAAGAAATCCACGCAAAGGGGGCAAAAAGACCCTCCGTACCGAACTAACGGCACGGAGGTACACCCTTTGCGTCCCAGAGCTTCCAGCAAAACAAATAGACAAGCTGGATAGAAAAAATAGCAACAAATAGCAAAGAAGCACTTAGCTATGCAGAGCAGCAGGCCACAGGAATGATCCAGAGAAACACAAGTCCAACACTGGAACATTGACAGGAAGCATGGATCAAAGCATCAGGTGGAGTTAAGTAGAGAAGCAGCTAACGACCTCACCAGATCACCTGAGGGAGGAAACTCAGAAGCTGCAGTACCACTTTCCTCCACAAACGGAAGCTCCCAGAGAGAATCAGCCGAAGTACCACTTGTGACCACAGGAGTGAACTCTGCCACAGAATTCACAACAGTACCCCCCCCTTGAGGAGGGGTCACCGAACCCTCACCAGAGCCCCCAGGCCGACCAGGATGAGCCACATGAAAGGCACGAACAAGATCGGGAGCATGGACATGAGAGGCAAAAACCCAGGAATTATCTTCCTGAGCATAACCCTTCCATTTAACCAGATACTGGAGTTTCCGTCTTGAAACACGAGAATCCAAAATCTTCTCCACAATATACTCCAATTCCCCCTCCACCAAAACTAGGGCAGGAGGCTCAACAGATGGGACCATAGGTGCCACGTATCTCCGCAACAATGACCTATGGAATACGTTATGTATGGAAAAAGAATCTGGAAGGGTCAGACGAAAAGACACAGGATTAAGAACCTCAGAAATCCTATACGGACCAATAAAACGAGGTTTAAACTTAGGAGAGGAAACCTTCATAGGAATATGACGAGAAGATAACCAAACCAGATCCCCAACACGAAGTCGGGGACCCACACGGCGTCTGCGATTAGCGAAAAGTTGAGCCTTCTCCTGGGACAAGGTCAAATTGTCCACTACCTGAGTCCAAATCTGTTGCAACCTGTCCACCACAGTATCCACACCAGGACAGTCCGAAGACTCAACCTGTCCTGAAGAGAAACGAGGATGGAACCCAGAATTGCAGAAAAACGGCGAAACCAAGGTAGCCGAGCTGGCCCGATTATTAAGGGCGAACTCAGCCAAAGGCAAAAAGGACACCCAGTCATCCTGATCAGCAGAAACAAAGCATCTCAGATATGTTTCCAAGGTCTGATTGGTTCGTTCGGTCTGGCCATTAGTCTGAGGATGGAAAGCCGAGGAAAAAGACAAGTCAATGCCCATCCTACCACAAAAGGCTCGCCAAAACCTTGAAACAAACTGGGAACCTCTGTCAGAAACAATATTCTCTGGAATGCCATGCAAACGAACCACATGCTGGAAGAACAAAGGCACCAAATCAGAGGAGGAAGGCAATTTAGACAAGGGTACCAGATGGACCATCTTAGAAAAGCGATCACAGACCACCCAAATGACTGACATCTTTTGAGAAACGGGAAGGTCAGAAATAAAATCCATAGAGATATGTGTCCAAGGCCTCTTCGGGACCGGCAAGGGCAAAAGCAACCCACTGGCACGAGAACAGCAGGGCTTAGCCCGAGCACAAATCCCACAGGACTGCACAAAAGTACGCACATCCCGCGACAGAGAGGGCCACCAAAAGGATCTAGCCACTAACTCTCTGGTACCAAAGATTCCAGGATGACCAGCCAACACCGAACAATGAAGTTCAGAGATAACTCTATTCGTCCACCTATCAGGGACAAACAGTTTCTCCGCTGGGCAACGATCAGGTTTATTAGCCTGAAATTTTTGCAGCACCCGCCGCAAATCAGGGGAGATGGCAGACACAATTACTCCTTCCTTGAGGATACCCGCTGGCTCAGATAAACCCGGAGAGTCGGGCACAAAACTCCTAGACAGAGCATCCGCCTTCACATTTTTAGAGCCCGGAAGGTACGAAATCACAAAGTCAAAACGGGCAAAAAACAACGACCAACGAGCTTGTCTAGGATTCAAGCGCTTGGCAGACTCGAGATAAGTCAAGTTCTTATGATCAGTCAATACCACCACGGGATGCTTAGCTCCTTCAAGCCAATGACGCCACTCCTCGAATGCCCACTTCATGGCCAGCAACTCTCGGTTGCCCACATCATAATTTCGCTCAGCAGGCGAAAACTTCCTGGAAAAGAAAGCGCATGGTTTCATCACTGAGCAATCAGAACCTCTCTGTGACAAAACAGCCCCTGCTCCAATCTCAGAAGCATCAACCTCGACCTGGAACGGAAGAGAAACATCTGGTTGACACAACACAGGGGCAGAAGAAAAACGACGCTTCAACTCTGGTCATAGTCCTATCGCACTGCATAGGCTCAGGTTTAATCTCAGGTAATACCGCCAAATGGTACACAGATTTACGCTCACGCAAGCGTCGACCGATCTGAATGGCCAAAGACATAGACTCATTCAAACCAGCGGGCATAGGAAATCCCAACATGACATCCTTAATGGCTTCAGAGAGACCCTTTCTGAAAATGGCTGCAAGCGCAGATTCATTCCATTGAGTGAGCACGGACCATTTTCTAAATTTCTGGCAATATAGCTCTATCTCATCCTGAGCCTGACAAAGAGCCAGCAAATTTTTTTCTGCCTGATCTACTGAATTAGGCTCATCGTACAGCAATCCAAGCGCCAGGAAAAACGCATCGATATCACTCAATGCAGGATCTCCTGATGCAAGAGAAAATGCCCAGTCCTGAGGGTCGCCACGCAAAAAAGAAATGACGATCCTAACCTGTTGCGCTGGGTCACCAGAGGAGCGAGGTTTCAAAGCCAGAAACAGTTTACAATTATTCTTGAAACTCAGAAATTTAGTTCTATCTCCAAAAAACAAATCTGGAATAGGAATTCTCGGTTCTAACAAAGAATTCTGAACCACAAAATTTTGAATATCTTGAACTCTTGCCGTGAGCTGATCTACACATGAAGACAGACCTTTAATGTCCATTGTAACACCTGTGTCCTGAACCACCCAAATGTCTAGGGGAAAAAAAAGACAAATCACAGTGCAAAGGAAAAAAAATGGTCTCAGAACTTCTTTTTTCCCTCTATTGAGAATCATTAGTACTTAGGGCTTCCTGTACTGTTATGATAGGCAATTCAGTAACACAATGTACATAGCGATCAGAGCACATACAGTGATCTGACAATAACCCAAAATAATAGAATGAGCTCTGAGACGTGGAAACTCTGTAGACCGCAATTCCTCATCCTCTCCAAACACAACTAGAGGCAGCTGTGGATTGCGCCTAACGCTCCCTATGCAACTCGGCACAGCCTGAGAAACTAACTAGCCTGAAGATAGAAAAATAAGCCTACCTTGCCTCAGAGAAATACCCCAAAGGAAAAGGCAGCCCCCCACATATAATGACTGTGAGTAAGATGAAAAGAAACTTTGCTGAAATAGATTCAGCAAAGTGAGGCCCGATATTCTAGACAGAACGAGGATAGGAAAGATAACTTTGCGGTCTACACAAAACCCTAAAGAAAACCACGCAAAGGGGGCAAAAAGACCCTCCATACCGAACTAACGGCACGGAGGTACACCCTTTGCGTCCCAGAGCTTCCAGCAAAACAAATAGACAAGCTGGACAGAAAAAATAGCAACAAATAGCAAAGAAGCACTTAGCTATGCAGAGCAGCAGGCCACAGGAATGATCCAGAGAAACACATGTCCAACACTGGAACATTGACAGGAAGCATGGATCAAAGCATCAGGTGGAGTTAAGTAGAGAAGCAGCTAACGACCTCACCAGATCACCTGAGGGAGGAAACTCAGAAGCTGCAGTACCACTTTCCTCCACAAACGGAAGCTCCCAGAGAGAATCAGCCGAAGTACCACTTGTGACCACAGGAGTGAACTCTGCCACAGAATTCACAACACACATCATGACCATTTATTACCATCAGATACAGTGGCGACCGAATAATGCCACCATACTGATATCGTCAAAAAGTTATTTTATTTCAGTTCTTCAATACAAAAAAACTCATATTATATAGAGTTATTACAAACAGAGTGATCTATTTCAAGTGTTTATTTCTGTTTATGTTGATGATTATGGCTTACAGCCAATTAAAACCCAAAAGTCAGTATATCAGTAAATTAGAATAATTGACAAAATACACCTGCAAAGGCTTTCTAAGCGTTTAAAAAGGTCCCTTAGTCTGTTTTTTGTAGGCTTCACAATCATGGGGAAGACTGCTGACTTGACAGATGTCCAGAAGGCAGTCATTGACACACTCTACAAGGAGGGTGAGCCATTGCTAAAGAAGTTGCCTGTTCACAGAGTGCTGTATCCAAGCATATTAATGGAAAGTTGAGTGGAAGGAAAAAGTGTGCTAGAAAAAGGTGCACAAGCAACCGGGATAACCACAGGAGATTCACAAGGAGTGGACTGCTGCTGGAGTCATTGCTTCACCACACACAGATGTATCCAAGACATGAGCTACAAGTGTCACATTCCTTGTGTCAAGCCACTCATGATCAATAGACAACAGAAGTGTCTTACCTGGGCCAAGGAGAAAAAGAACTGGAATGTTGCTCAGTGGTCCAAGGTGTTGTTTTCAGATGAAAATAAATTTTGCATTTCATTTGGAAATCAAAGTCCCAGAGTCTGGAGGAAGATTGGAGAGGCTACAATCCAAGATGCTTGAGTGTGAAGTTTCCACAATCAGTGATGGTTTGGGGAGCCATGTCATCTGCTGGTGTAGGTCGTCTGTGTTTTATCAAGACCAAAGTCAGCGCAGCCGTCTACCAGGAAATTTTACAGCACTTCACACTTCCCTCTGCCAAGCTTTTTGGAGACGAAATTTCATTCTCCAGCAGGACTTGGCACCTGTCCATACTGCCAAAAGTACCAATACCTGGTTTAAAAACAACAGTATCACTGTGCTTGATTGGCCAGCACACTCGCCTGACCTTTACCCCCTTAGAGAATCTATGGTGCATTGTCAAGAGGAAGATGAGACACCAGACCCAACAATGCAGACGAGCTGAAGGCTACTATCAAAGCAACCTAGGCTTCCATAACACCTCAGCAGTGCCACAGGCTGATCTCCATGCCATGCCGCATTGATGCAGTATTTGATGCAAAAGGAGCCCGGTCCAAGTATTGAGTGCATTTACTGAACATACATTTCAGTAAGCTAACATTTCGGATTTTAAAATCATTTTTCAAGCTGGTGTTATAAAGTATTCTAATTTAATGAGATAGTGACTTTGGGGTTTTAATTGGCTGTAAGTCATAATCATTAACAGAAATAAACACTTGAAATAGATCACTCTGTAATGACTCTATATATTATGAGTTTCATGTTTTGTATTGAAGGACTGAAATAAATTAACTTTTTGATGATATTCTAATTTAATGAGAATCACTTATATGTATAAAATACAGTGAATCTAGTGACTCACCGGTGATGTCTCCAGTTGAAGTAATCCATTTTATTCTTTATCCAGCGCAGGCCGCTATGGCTTTTTCCAGCCACAATTCATCTCTGCAGAATGTAACATCTATGGCTGATCGCTGAGCACAAGCTCCACTTTTCCCCCCACTTCTACACTGTGCTAGATAAAATAACCAATGATAATTCCTGCTATGGGACACACAAAATTATTTTGGTACAAAAGTAAAGGAACTAACCATGAAAAACCAAACTGTGTCCAAATCAAAGGATAAGATATAGTTCTACGCAAAATATCAGATGAAACTTATAAGAAAACACATATTTATGAACTAAAAAGCAAACTTTATTAAATTGTATAAAACAGACAATTTAAAAATAGCCAACAGTGCTACAAGTGAGCCAAAAGAGAACAAACAGGCATCACCAATGGATGGGCAAATAAATCACAAAAGTGACAAGCTGAAAATAAATTCCTCAGTACATAAATCATGGGCGCCGAGGTAAAAAAGAGACACTAACCATAGATAATGATATGTAGTGCAATAACCCAACTCTACGAATCTCTCGGTCCCCAATATAGGGATATATCTATGGGACCGTTAATACCTTATAGGGTTAAAGTAAGTAATGGACTAAATACATACAACCGCGCCAAAAATAGGGCCATGGAGAGTCCAAGATGCTGTAACCCCTAAGTCATTGGTGTATGCTAAAAATAATATGGGCGAGGAATATTGAAGTTAAATGAATGTACACTTACCAACATCCAAACGGTGATGCCACAGCCCCAATGCGCATTTCGGCACTGTGCCTTCATCAGGGGGAGTGCATAGATAAAGAAGAAAAGTGCAAGTGTCATCCTGGTGCCCTACATAGAAATAGTATCTCCTCCTTTTGTTACCTCCACAGTGAGAGCATCCCAAAATATAAAATTACTGTAATGTCCAACTTGGTGTCCCCTTCACAGTTAAAATGTTCCCCTTTGTGGCCCATATAGAGTATTAAAGACAGACAGCCGGCCATATTCCAACCAGACATGTTCGACGCCGCTTAATTCACTTGCATTGATCGAGGCCGTGCATGTCTAGTTGGCATGTGACCATATGTATACTTGCTGTCACGTGACCATTCGCTCTCACTGACACTACCAGGGAATCCTGACAGAGTAAGTTACACAAGATGAAAAGATTCAGAAGTCTGCAGTCACTGAAGACGGACACAAATGACTGGACAACCCCATTTAATGTTTATATCCCCTGTTGTGACCCCAATACAGATTCCTCTTTGTGTCCCCACTGAGTACTAATATTTGTCTTTATGTCCAAACACACTATTTCAGTATTGCCCCCAACCATCCCCAAGGCTGCGGCCACTACACAGTTGACTGTATTTGGTATCGCAGAGTTCATAAATGTTTAGTACCTGTGTACTTGTACTGATTGGAGTAATCATGTTGCCAGGTCAGTTTTACCATATATTGAACATGGTAAATAAAACCCCCAAAATACGATTGTGGAATTGCACTTTTTTTTTTACAACACTTGGAATTTTTTTCGCCATTTTCCAGTACACTATAAGGCAAAATGAATGGTGCCATTTAAAAGTACAAATCATTTCACAAAAACGTGCCTGAATGTGGCTATAAAATCACCCCGGACATGAATAGTGCAATTTCCAAAATTCGACACGAGATAATGCCCAGCTGCAGTACTCAGCAGCAGCCAGTGAACAGTGTCCAGAGATGCTGGGTTCCATTCTGTTCATTACATCTGGTCTTCGTCGGAGCAGATATCAATTGATCGGTGGGAGTGCATGGCACTAGACCCCCAACAATCTCATATTGCTGACTTAATCCAGGGACTACTCCACTTTCCTCTTCCTGGCAATATTTGCTGATAGATTTCCCTACAGATTGCATCTTGTGGTCTCAGCAGTGGCTTATTTTTTAGGGTCACTTCTAACATAAAGGTTGTGGACAATCCCATTTTATTAGATTAAAAATGGCAGGAAAAAAAGAAACAAACCTGGACCTGTTGAAGCGTCGGTAAGACACGAAACGGCCGTCGTCCATAAGGATACCTACTTCCCCAGTTCCATGTCTTAAATGTTCGAATAAAGTGCAACAAAGATCACCACGTGTGTACGAGGGCCACCTTCATCTTCCCTACACTTAAAAATGACAATGAACACTATATGCTAGTATTTCAAAAATAGTCTTTATTGAACCTTATACACAAAGGAAAATAGGCTTAGTACAAATACAGCAGATCTATAAAGGCACAATAGCACAGGTCAGTCCGAACGAGGAATCGCCTCATGCAATAGAACAAGACACTGCTAGGAGTTTAACATTAATCCTTTTCTAGGACCAACAAGCGTCATAGACCTCAAAATCAACTATCTAAAGTAACTAATATATCTTAAATTTGTTCCTGTTAAATAAAACCATGAAGAATAGGGACCTACAATATAATAAGGATATACTCTATCAATAAATATATGTGGTTCCTAAGGAACTTTTCTCAAAAAATAGGTTCTGCCAAGTGTTTTGGGAAATGTTAATGCTGGAGCGGTAGAGTTTTCTCATAGCGTTACAGCATAGCACAACACTGCAGACTGTGCAGAAGACAAGTAACAATGCCTCATCAATTACTCCCGGCCATATCAAAGCTCAACAAGCTTTTGTTCATAAGCCGAGGTGCGTGGAAACCTCTTACCTGGTGGTTACATTAGGACAAAGAATTGACTTCAAGGGCAATGTTCTAGTAGACGTACCAGACTCACCGTCACTGCATCTGCTCATAAAAGGTGAGCGCGACAACATTTATTTACATTACAAAGATACCGTACAGTTACCTGAATGTCCCTGAATAAATAGAAATGTTCTTATAGTACAAAACAATATCAACATTTTATTTCCATCCTCATCGAGCCTCACTTAGGTGCGGGAACACAGTGACATTTGTATCTCAGTGAACATGTTGCATCCTTAGGGAATTGATCACAACCATGTATAAGATGGGTGAACTTCGCTGACCATGTGGCATTCTACTGGATGAAAACGCAGTACGCAGCAAAATATTTATAATAATAATATACCAATTTATACATTTTGGAGCATATTATTTGCAATGGTTAAAGGGAATCTGTCACTAGATTTTTGTTATGTAATCCAAGAGCAGCATGATGTTGGGGCAGAGACCCAAATTTCCAAGATGTGTCACTTGGCTGCTTGCTGCAAACTTGATCAAATCATTTGATCGCACTTGTACAAGAAAAACTGATGTGTGAATGAGCCCTGAGGGCACCTACCTTATAGCTGTCAGCCGAATGCTCGGTCAGCCAACAGCTGTCTCTCCTGATGGTGTGGTTGAGTGTACATGTATTCCTAACTGGGAGAGCGGAGGAAGCCTTTCTGCTGGCACCAGTTCATCTCCAGGGAGAATAAAAGGTTCAGCATATCAGACTCTACATACCACTTCTTTTTTGGAGTCAGAAAACCCTCACCCCTTACAGTTATGACAAAAGGCTGATTTGTTGAAATTGTCAGGTTCAGACAGCTTAAATGTATAGGAGGCCTTAAAATAATATTAACTGTTTCAGAGCAAGCTTAAAGGGGTTTTCCATTTTCAGAAAACTAGAGCCCTAATGTTTCCTAATGTAAAATGGCTTTCTGATGATGCTCAGTGTTTTGGCTGCAGCAGTGATGTCACGTCGACAGTGATATAGAGAGGTTAATAGTTTGCCTTTAAGTGCCTTTTGCCTTTAATTACTAGAATCTGTTGATGCAGTAATCTGATGGTCTCCGCTTCAAGGAGACTACATTTCTTATCATGTATGTTCTCAATAGTCAGCCACAACATGCTCCGGGTACGTGAGAGAATAAAGGTCAGTATGACCCTGGGTGATGGTGGGGGCTACATGAATTACATTGAGAATTACATTTGTTGTAAATGGTATAAAATATTGCTTCTTGCTCTATTACTTCAGATAAAAGTGACTTGCTCACAGAATGTGTGAGGTGTCTTTTTGTCTCCAAGCGCGTTTGTAAAATGACGGGCGTAACCTCCTGATTTGGCCTCACTGGTGATCTGTCATCTGACATTGGGTCAGAACGTAAACAGCTACGACAATAGCCCACATAACCACTGCAGCCGATCACTGACCTGAGCCGATTGGCTGCTGTGACCAATAATGGATGATATTTAATTGAACTGCAGTGTTCCTAATGTCTTCAAGATCAAATAAAAATATATAATTTAAAAGGAAATGTTCACTGTAAAATAAACATACCTGCTCAGTAGAGTCTGATACAAGGGTCTGATCTATCTAATAGGAAAATGTATTTACAAAAGTGCCCATTGAGTGCACTGACCAAATACTGACCGTGCGAATGTGGCCTTATAGCATTTCATAGTTTAGATATATTGATAAGATTTCACAGTAATCAGGGCAATACTAGCTCATTGGTAGGTCACCATGAAAAGCAAACAGTATGCCACAGGATACTGGCGTCATATGTACGAAGAAAAAAATGATTCTTGGATAGGGAACATACATACAACAGGATAAAAAATGTAATTTACAAATCAGAAAATTTTTGGAGCTACTTATCAATGATACAATATAAAATCCTGGTTGCATAACTACCACTGCACTGCACTTACAGATACTGCCCATGGACAATGGGGGGCACTTTCTTGGAAAAAATGATTAATTTAACAAATCCCAGATATCCCTTTAAACCATTAGCAGGCGGATTAGTTCTGTAAATGATACCTATGTATTAGATTACACTGGTCTAGAAAAAAAAAAAAATTCTGGCATGGACTTTAAAAACAGTTTTAGACTAATTTGAGGGTGCTGAATTCAAATCTGATCTTATAATTTCTCTATCACATCACATTTTTGCGCTATAGGTATATAGCCCATTTTCATGAATTCCATGATAAATATACGTAGTGTATGAAAAGTGCCGGTTTGTACGGTTCACTAAGGTAAATTTAGTTTTCATTTAGTCTCCCAATAAATGTGAGAATATCTTTGTTTTCTTGGAACATGCATAATTCCCATTTGTTATGATAACACCCTTGTTTTCTGTGCTACTGGGACAGTAGAGCTACAGCAGAGCATTGGGTGAAAACTGAATGGCCTCAGCGAGAGTTTGGCATCTGGCGATAAGAATGTCATCCATGATCCTCTAGTGGATAGGAAGGAAATTGTCTTTCCTCCCTTACACATAAAACTTGGATTGATGAAGCAGTTCGTCAAAGCTCTCAATCACAGTGGAGAATGCTTTAACTACAGTGGGGCAAAAAAGTATTTAGTCAGTCAGCAATAGTGCAAGTTCCACCACTTAAAAAGATGAGGGGTCTGTAATTTACATCATAGGTAGACCTCAACTATGGGAGACAAACTGAGAAAAAACAATCCAGAAAATCAAATTGTCTGTTTTCTTAACATTTTATTTGCATATTATGGTGGAAAATAAGTATTTGGTCAGAAACAAACAATCAAGATTTCTGGCTCTCTCAGACCTGTAACTTCTTCTTTAAGAGTCTCCTCTTTCCTCCACTCATTACCTGTAGTAATGGCACCTGTTTAAACTTGTTATCAGTATAAAAAGACACCTGTGCACACCCTCAAACAGTCTGACTCCAAACTCCACTATGGTGAAGACCAAAGAGCTGTCAAAGGACACCAGAAACAAAATTGTAGCCCTGCACCAGGCTGGGAAGACTGAATCTGCAATAGCCAACCAGCTTGGAGTGAAGAAATCAACAGTGGGAGCAATAATTAGAAAATGGAAGACATACAAGACCACTGATAATCTCCCTCGACCTGGGGCTCCACGCAAAATCCCACCCCGTGGGGTCAGAATGATCACAAGAACGGTGAGCAAAAATCCCAAAACCACGCGGGGGGACCTAGTGAAAGAACTGCAGAGAGCTGGGACCAATGTATCAAGGCCTACCATAAGTAACACACTACGCCACCATGGACTCAGATCCTGCAGTGCCAGACGTGTCCCACTGCTTAAGCCAGTACATGTCCGGGCCCGTCTGAAGTTTGCTAGAGAGCATTTGGATGATCCAGAGGAGTTTTGGGAGAATGTCCTATGGTCTGATGAAACCAAACTGGAACTGTTTGGTAGAAACACAACTTGTCGTGTTTGGAGGAAAAAGAATACTGAGTTGCATCCATCAAACACCATACCTACTGTAAAGCATGGTGGTGGAAACATCATGCTTTGGGGCTGTTTCTCTGCAAAGGGGCCAGGACGACTGATCCGGGTACATGAAAGAATGAATGGGGCCATGTATCGTGAGATTTTGAGTGCAAACCTCCTTCCATCAGCAAGGGCATTGAAGATGAAACGTGGCTGGGTCTTTCAACATGACAATGATCCAAAGCACACCGCCAGGGCAACGAAGGAGTGGCTTCGTAAGAAGCATTTCAAGGTCCTGGAGTGGCCTAGCCAGTCTCCAGATCTCAACCCTATAGAAAACCTTTGGAGGGAGTTGAAAGTCCGTGTTGCCAAGCGAAAAGCCAAAAACATCACTGCTCTAGAGGAGATCTGCCCCAACATACCAACAACAGTGTGTGGCAACCTTGTGAAGACTTACAGAAAACGTTTGACCTCTGTCATTGCCAACAAAGGATATATTACAAAGTATTGAGATGAAATTTTGTTTCTGACCAAATACTTAATTTCCACCATAATATGCAAATAAAATGTTAAAAAAACAGAAAATGTGATTTTCTGGATTTTTTTTTCTCAGTTTGTCTCCCATAGTTGAGGTCTACCTATGATGTAAATTACAGACGCCTCTCATCTTTTTAAGTGGTGGAACTTGCACTATTGCTGACTGACTAAATACTTTTTTGCCCCACTGTATATATGGTCAACTTTTCCTGGTCTTAGTGAAGAGAAGAAAAAGGCTGGAATATTTGATGGACCTCAAATAAGAACACTTATGAGAGACCAAAATTTTATCACATCAATGAATGAGACAGAAGAAAGCTTGGAATGCATTTTGTAATGTGGTGCAGAATTTTCTAGGGAATAGAAAACAGACAACTATGAAGAGATTGTGGAAGAGCTACTAATGAGTCTGCAAAATCTTGGATGTAGAATGAGTATCAAGATTCACTATTTACACAGCCATTAGAACTTTTTTCCAGAGAACCTTGGGGATGTGAGCGAGGAACAAGGGGAGCGTTTTCATCAGGACATTAAAACAATGTAAGAACGGTATCAAGGCCGGTGGGACTCACATATGATGGCTGACTATTGCTGGAGCTTGATGAGAGACAACCCAGAAGCTGTACATCACAGATCAGCCAAGAAAAGAAAGTTCAAATAACTGCCATTTGCCATTCATCTGTGTGCCATATATATGTGTTTTTATATTTTGTAGTTTAATTCTGTAAGTATATTTGATTTGATGTACATAGACTTTGTAATCTTTGTTATTCCTTGACTAAAAATATACAAAATGTACTACCGAAAATCATATGTTTTTATCATAAAACATTAGGAGTAATTTTCATCAAAAATTGAAAATATCTCGAAATCCTGCTGTGGTAGCCAAAAACGGAGTTCATATTCGTAATTAGCAGCCAAAATTGACTTAAAATATGTTTTAAAACCTTTTGCCAGAAAAATTGTGTTGACCAGTGTTATCAAAAACAAATGAAAACAGAATGGATTGAATAAAAGAATACAAAACTTTGGAAGTTAAGAAGACATGCATACACTGGTGGTGGTTTCTAGTGTCTTCTGTCAGTTCAGCACTAAAGAATTGTGGGTAATGAAGAAAATCTGAACCAAACATTAAAATGCTAAGATTTATAACAAATTCACATTGGCCAATATACATTAACGCAGACATTATCAATATTTTTCCACTGAATACAGCACCAACTTCTAAGGGCAGATCTAATCCAATTCCAATACTCAATAGTAATCAACGAACACTAAAGAGCAGTGGCTGTAGCTGGGACTGTGTGCTCTGCTATGGTCGCAACTTCTGGAGTAGTTTCTCCCAGGCATTCATTGTGTTGCTTTCCATCTTCTGTTTCTAGAGTTACTTTATCAAGGCATTCATGTGCCTGCTCTCCATCTTCTCCTTTTGGACCAGCATTCTGTAGACCTTCATGTACCCACATTACATCTTCTCCAATTGAAGACGCTTCCTCTGGACATTCATGTGCTTGCCTTCCATCTCCTTCTAGATCAGCTTTCTCAGCACATTCATGTCCCAGGCAGTCATCTTCCCCTTCTGTAGCAGCTCTCCTAGGACATTCATGCGCCTGCTTTCCATCCTCTGTGTCCAGAGGAACTGTCTCAAGGCATTCAGATGCCGGTCTTCCATTTCCAGCAGCAGGTGCTCTTTGAAGAATTTCATATGCCTGCCTTCCATCTTCCCCTGGAAATAAAAAGAAGACAGGGTCAGTCAACTGCATAATATCAGGGTTACATATAGCTGTGCCTCTATATGTATGTATGTATATATATATATATATATATATATACACACACATACATACATACTAGCTGAAGAGCCCGGCGTTGCCTGGGCATAGAAAATATCTGTGGTTAGTTATAGCACCTCACATCTCTCATTCCCCCCTCACTCCTCTCATTCCCCCTAACACTTGTCATTTCGACCTCACATCTGTCATTTTCCGATCACTCCACTATTTTCCCTCATTCCTCTCATTTTGCACTCACACCTTTTCATTTTCACCTCACACCTCTCATTTTTACCTCACACCTCTCATTTTCACCTCACACCTCTCATTTTCCGCTCACACCTCTCATTTTCCCCTCAGTATATACATGTTTGTCATCTCCCTTATATATAATATACACCTGTATGTCATCTCCTGTATATATATATATACCTGTATGTCATCTCCCCTGTATATAGTATATACCTGTATGTCATCTCCCCTGTAAATTGTATATACCTGCTGTATGTCATCTCCTCCTGTATATTGTATATACCTATGTGTCAACTGCTCCTGTATATAGTATATACCTGTATGTCATCTCCTCCTGTATATAGTATATACCTGTGTGTCATCTCCTCCTGTATATAGTATATACCTGTATGTCATCTCCTGTATATAGTATATACCTGTATGTCATCTCCCCTGTATATAGTATGTACCTGCTGTATGTCATCCCCTCCTGTATATACCGGTGTGTCATCTCCTATTATATATATAGTATATACCTGTATGTCATCTCCTTCTGTATATAGTATATACTGTATATGGAGTTGTTTTTTTCTTGTCCTCTTTGTTGAGGCTTAGTTTTGCACAATTTTGTGCATGGTATGAAGACAATGTGGTTATCTGCTATTTGTGTTATACATTGAGTAAGGCAAATCCGTACATCAAAAAACACATGACAATCCGCAAAAAATCTGCAAGTAATCCGCAACAAATCCGCATCAATTCCGCATTAAATCCGCAAGCATTTTGGCCTGCATTTTCTGCCAAGAGATGCACATTCTGTGTGTAAAATTCCACAGGCCTATCCGCAACGTGTGCACATACCCTAAGGGGTTGCAAAAACAGTCTTGTTCCCCCCCACACGTCCTGGTAAACTAACAGTTAATGTTTTACACTCGTTTGCTGCTATATGTAATGTATATCTTATACAAGTAGGACATTAACCGTTTGCATTCAGGGCATTACTATACATGTGTTATGTCTTCCATGCTGTTAAATGTATATATTTCTCCGGTGTCATGTTGTGTATACAGGGAGAGTGCAGTACCAAGTTAGCTCGCTAGAGGGGGCAGATTAGGATTAAACAGTAGGATAGGAACAGAGCTTAGTAGTAAATAGTTAATGTTCGAGGGGCCAGCTGGGACAAGATAGGAGTATTTTCTTGTTAGAGTCAGTGTAGCCAGGGAGCTGAGACAGGCCAGAGTGCCCAGGCACTCCCGTAAGGCTCTAGAGCCCGGGGCAACACAGTGGGCCCCGCAACGTTCGAAGTAAGAAATCAGCACGCCAGAAGTGCAGCAGGTAGCAGCTTGCTGCTTGGGCTGATGCCCTTATACCGGCTGTGAAATGGACAAGGGAACTCCTAAAGGTAGTCAGGCCGGAGAGGGAGGACGCTGCGATACCGAGCGGGACGGGACGTCCCGGGAACACAATAAAAAGCACAGGGAAAGCAAAGGACATGTGCTGTGTGGAACCTAATGTTGATGCTGTAACTAAAAAGGCAAAGAAAATATGCTGTGTGGAACCTAATGTTGATGCTGCAAAAGACATGGATGTGCTGAGAGAAGAAACCAGTAAAGTTATCTGTTTTAAGTTGAACGTGAACTCTGTCTCTATTTGTGCAAGAACACCAGCAGCAGAACTTCAGCTGCTCAGATGGAACCCTGACGGTCCGGATGATGTAGCTGAAGATACGCTAAAAAGGGGACATTGTTTTCATGTGATGGAAGACAAGGGCGTGTGTAATCAGATACTCTCTGCCACGACTACGGCCCTGGCGTTCCCTCACAGAGGACTAGGTGGGGCTCATTATTTTGTATGGGGGACTATATGGGGCCAATTATACTGTATACTGGTTGGCTCGTGACTTTGTCCAAGTTCTTAATTTTGGACCTTTGTGTGTTTGAATTTGACATCCCTGCTCCAGATAAACATGTTAGGTTAAACTCGATCAACTGGTGTCTTCTTTCAACCTCTAAATTATTTGCTGCTGTTATATTTGTTTTTAACCCCTTAGTGACCGAGCCAAATTTTTGAAATCTGACCAGTGTCACTTTATGTGGTAATACCTCTGCAACGCTTCAACAAATCCCAGTGATTTTGAGATTGTTTTTTCGTGACACATTATACTTTATGATAATGGTAAATTTTGTTCAACATTTTTTGTGTTTATTTATAAAAAATATGCAAAATTTGAGAAAAATGTTAAAAAATTAGCAATTTTCTAAATTTGAATGATTATCCCTTTAATCCAGATAGTCATACAACAGCAAACCATTAATAAATAACATTTCCCACATGTCTGCTTTACATCAGCACCATTTGTAAAATGTTATTTTATTTTGTTAGCATTTTAGGAGGTTTAAAAATGTAGCAGCAATTTTTCATTTTTTCAAAGAAATTTACAAAATTTATTTTTTTAGGGACTTATCCATGTTTGAAGTGACTTTAGGGGTCCCATATATTGGGAAACCCACAAACGTGATACCATTTTAAAAACAGCACCCCTAAACATATTGAAAACTGCTGTCAGGTAGTTTATTAACCCTTCAGGTGCTTTACAGGAATTAATGCAAAGTGGTATGACAGAAATGAAAATGTGTATTTTTACCACCTAAATGTTGCTAACTTCTAAACAGATTACTACAGCCGTCAGACTCTAAGGCCACTATTTGGTCATGAATTGCCATGGCAAACATCAGGACAACAAAATCATGATCTGAGGGCACCAATTGTGACAAAGAAGAAGCCCCCACACTCTGTTAACCATTTATAATGATGTAGTCACTATTGACAGCAGCATCTAAGGGGTTAAACAGATTTAGATGGTGCAAATACTGATCGTGGCTGATACAGCAAGTTGTCAGCTATAGTGTACAACCAACAGATGCTGGATTGTCATCTGTATGGGGAGGCTATTCTCTTATATCTCAGGTCAGTTAAAAGACGTATTGGCGGTCATTAAGGGGTTAATGGTCAGATAAATGCTTTAATTTATTTGCAAGACTGGAAAGAACATGTTACAGCACACTACAGAAACATTTTCATTCATTTTGTGGTCACCACAAAGCAGTTATTCTGGCTATACATATAAGCATGGTTCAAAGGTCAAATGACCTCTTTAAGCTGCAATTGAATCCAATTTATAAACCAACGTAAGAATCCTTCAAAATCAGCCATTAGTTTGGACATTTCCTAAAAAAATATAAAATCTGAGTACCTCAAACCATGTCAAGCTCCTATACAATGACACTTTATGCCTCCATTTACAGCGATGGTGCACTTAGAAGGTGTGTATAATTGACTTACCTAGATACATCAATGTCTCAGAAGCAACCTTATTAAGCTCTTCATTATCAGACTGACAGATGGTGACAAGAATATTAATGCTTTCTTTAGCCTAAAATACACAAAGTGCACAAGGTTACATAGTTGACATATGTTGGTTGAGTTCAACATTTATAAATGTACAAAACTTTCATGAGAACCAGAGGAAGGTGATGAGCACCCGTAATGTACAGTCTAATTGTCCTACAAATATGACATTTGTCTTCAATCATTCTTTAATATCTGTATAACTGAAGACATTCTTGGATATTAAGGTTCAGGATATTGAAAGATAAATATAAAAAAAAATGTTTTCCACCACTGACCAATACCAATTTCTGAAGTCTTGTTTTTTTTTTTTGCGTATTTTTTCAGAAACTTTCTTCCTTCAGGTGTATAGTTTGACCCCTTGTACTTTAGAATGTTGAATACTCCAAATTTCAGTCCATTTGTAGAATCACAATTCAAGTCAATACCCTGATAAAATGATCAGGAAGAAAAAGGGGCAGGCATGATGTTCTGCTAAAAGTGCCTGGAAGCAGTTTATTCACCTTTTCCTAACGGCAACAGAAGCAGGCTCGGTCAAACTGAGTGTGCATGTGTTTGAGGTGGAAAAGAATAATTACCGGACCAACATGCAATTGGTCGATAGTTATGGATAGTCTTTTTTCGAAAAAATTTGCAGTTCTGAGATTGGCAAGTTATCCCCTTCACAAAGTGATGCGACAAATTTATGGTCCCAATTCATCAAAGCAATTTTGGCAGAATTGCTGTGAAAAGTCACCTTGTACAACTCGGAGTTGCGCAAACATTTGGTAACTTTTACTGTTTTCACACCAGTTTCTCTGATCTTCATCAAAATGGTAGGGCTGGGGCGGAATGGGGATACAACGCCATAGCTTGTCAAATTCATGATGAGCTGTGGCACTCTTTACACCAGAAATCTTATTCCATTACCTGACTAAAGTAACATATGTGACAAGGCGCACAGAGGTGCACACCACTTGCCAGTCATTCTTGATTCATTTCGACATGTGTGCCTCTTAATGATTCATGAGTATCTGCCTCCAAACAACCCCTCATCAAACCGGTGTGAAAATTGTAGTTTTTGTTGAATTCGGGAATGTGTGTAGCTTGTGCCTCAATTCTAAAAGTCTGTTGTGCAAAAGGACCAAATGCAAGGTACAAAAACAGTAAGAGTATATATATATATATATATATATATATATATATATACATACATATATATATATATACACACAGATTTTTCCTAAGGAAAGGTTATCAATATTAATGTCCTTTAAACCCCCTTTACGTTTTTTCCTTAGCTGAATCCATAATGCCTTGTCAGCATTATGTATTCAGCTAAGGAAATTTGTAGTTATTTGGAGGTTATTTGGAGTTCTCAGAAGGGTGAGATATAAGAATGACTTCACTGGAGCTCTATAAAAGTACTCTGTTATAAATATTCTACTTTACATAACTGAGGACAGCTATTCAAAATCTTCACTTTTGGTAGTTATTTTTTAAATTTAGAAATGCTTTTCTTGAACTCCGTTCTTTACAAGAATTTACATAGGTATGAGTGTGTTTCAGAACTTGGTTTGGATCAGTTCCATTTTTTATCCTGCCAAGATCAGCATGTAAAATGTAAACGCTTGGTCTTAGGAATACAAGAACAGGGCGCTAGAAGATAACCGTCAAAGAAATAACCTTCAAGAAGACCTGTAGACACATGCCCATGCCACCTGGTGAGCGCCAGACAAAGCACGCATTGGTGCAGCCAATAAACATCTAACAGACTCTACACTTGATCTGGCACCAGGATTTAACTATTTTTTAAGAAATTAAAACTCATACACAATGGGACATTATGCGGTTGTAGGCAGTGCCAGCCACGTAGACAGCAAACTACCAACAAGCCAAGAGACTTGCACAACTAACTTTCATAATCTCATGGTGATGTTACTTAACCCCTTAGTGACCGAGCTAAATTTTTGAAATCTGACCAGTGTCACTTTATGTGGTAATAACTCTGTAACGCTTCAACAAATCCCAGTGATTTTGAGATTGTTTTTTCGTGACACATTATACTTTATGATAATGGTAAATTTTGTTCAACATTTTTTGTGTTTATTTATAAAAAATATCAAAAATTTGAGAAAAATGTTAAAAATTTAGCAATTTTCTAAATTTGAATGATTATCCCTTTAATCCAGATAGTCATACAACAGCAAACCATTAATAAATAACATTTCCCACATGTCTGCTTTACATCAGCACCATTTGTAAAATGTTATTTTATTTTGTTAGCATTTTAGGAGGTTTAAAAATGTAGCAGCAATTTTTCATTTTTTCAAAGAAATTTACAAAATTTATTTTTTTAGGGACTTATCCATGTTTGAAGTGACTTTAGAGGTCCCATATATTGGGAAACCCACAAACGTGATACCATTTTAAAAACAGCACCCCTAAACATATTGAAAACTGCTGTCAGGTAGTTTATTAACCCTTCAGGTGCTTTACAGGAATTAATGCAAAGTGGTATGACAGAAATGAAAATGTGTATTTTTACCACCTAAATGTTGCTAACTTCTAAACAGATTACTACAGCCGTCAGACTCTAAGGCCGCTATTTGGTCATGAATTGCCATGGCAAACATCAGGACAACAAAATCATGATCTGAGGGCACCAATTGTGACAAAGAAGAAGCCCCCACACTCTGTTAACCATTTATAATGATGTAGTCACTATTGACAGCAGCATCTAAGGGGTTAAACAGATATAGATGGTGCAAATACTGATCGTGGCTGGTACAGCAAGTTGTCAGCTATAGTGTACAACCAACAGATGGTGGATTGTCATCTGTATGGGGAGGCTATTCTCTTATATCTCAGGTCAGTTAAAAGACGTATTGGCGGTCATTAAGGGGTTAAACATATACAAATTAATTTCTTGTTTGGAATGGTAAATCTAACAGAATTACATTTACTGTTGAGAGTTTCCTATTTCCAGACTAGTTTCATATTTAAGACTTCCGTTGTTCTTGTGTCTGATTCTATCTGTCCTCCTCACCTGCCAGTGGTCATACGTTAATAGACTCACTGCAACCTGCTTTACATGGCTATGGGTCCAGCTATGAGGTATTAAAATAGTGCGGCATCGGTAATAGATGTCTGCATAACGACTGCTGATCTAAACCTGAACTCCACAAATGTCTACGGTTTGATGGGCACGAGGACAGGGTCAGTGAATCTAGGATGCATAAGTTATTAACCTAGACATTCCTAAAATGTAGCATGTTTATCCAGTGGCTCATGCAGTTTGATTAATCTGTATAATGTTAAAACTTTCTAATCTAAGTTTATACCGCCTACTAATTGGCTTAGTTTGTGCCAAAAATGTGCACCACAATTCTGGCATATTGTCTCATGTTAGGTCACACTCTTTTCCAATAAACTACACCCCATCTCACTTACACCAAACACCTGTCATTGGAACAGTCTTAAAGAGAACCAATCAGAAAATTATCTACAGTTTAAATCAGGTTTTTCTGGTAAAAGAATTCTTTTGTATTTTTTGGCAATGTTTTTTTTTTCTTATTTTTTTTTACATATCAGTCACAACTCTGTATTAAAATGAAAATAGAAATCTTGCAATTTTCACACTTGCCAGTAAGCCTTTTTTTTATACTGTAACTTCTTGTTGGCTTCAGGAAACAACACATGTACATAGCCACACTGCGGAGACGCTGACTCTATCTTTGGAATTGAAGTGTCTAATGAGCCTGTGCAAAGGTCATTATGAAGAGAGGGAGAGCAGGGGCAGGTGAAACATCTCCCATTGTGATTGGTGGATCCTGTGTTATTAGATGTGTATACAGGTGTTACCTGTCATTGTAAACCTGCATTGGATATTATGGTGAAAACTCTTCCTGAAACTACAGGAAGAATGAGTAAAAAAAAAACCAAGTGGCCAGTGTGAAAATTGTAAGATTGCAATTTTTTTTTCTTTAGTAAAGATAGTGATATGAAAAACAAATTGTCAACATTAAAGAAAAAACATGTGACTTGAGAACCTGATTTTAACAATACATTATTTTCTGATAATAACATCCCTTTTAAAAAAAGTCAAAAACATATTAGAAATATGTTGCCAATCATAAAACAATTTTTGGTGCAATTTATGCCACAATTCTGGCAAATTTATCTTGCTTGGCATGCCACAGTACGTATAAAGAGATAATGACTAGTGATGAGCGAGTATGCTCATTACTCGAGATTACCGAGTATGCTTGGGTGATCTCCGAGTGTTTTGGGCGTGCTCGGAGATTTAGTTTGTATCGCCACAGCTGCATGATTTGCGGCTGCTAGACAGCCTGAACACTTGAGGATTCCCTAACAAACAGGCAATCCCCACATGTATTCAGCCTGTCTAGCAGCCACAAATCATGCAGCTGTGTTCTTTTGTTATCGGCACCGCTCCGGTTGGTCTCCAGCAGTTTGTGACCTGCAGATCGCTACAGTGTTTGCTAGGCGGACTGAACGTCACTTCTCAATGTAAGTTTATGAGAGCCAGAACGAGGCTCTCATAGATTTCCATTGTCAGCTTGCGACCATTAGCTCTAACTTCCAGTCAGTCAGGAGAAATTGGCATAAGATGGCAGGGCGGGGCCGAAGCGGTACTGGGAAAAGCAGAGGCCAGCAACTGGTAAGTATATTACTGGGGGCAGGGAATATGGATTAGTGATACAACGTCGATGGTGAAATAAAAAAACCCCGCAGGAGTGGTGCTTCAGCCACAACCACATTACATATGTGAATACAGCCTTAGAAATGTACCTAGGTATAAATCTCCACTATTCCTACAGAATTTTTCTACTGCAGTGTGGACATCACCTAAAACACGACCGCTTTAACTTTCTTTTATTAATTATAACTAGAATTACCTTCCTGATGTCTTTTGCTCCTTTTTCCATGGAATCATAACTCTGATAAGCTTAAAGGAGTTGTCCACTACTTGGATAACTCCTTCTCATTCCCCATTAAAATAAAAAGGTGAATATGTGTTTTTACTTTAACAGGGTCAAACATGGGAAATCAGAAGGGGTTGTCCAAACGGTGGACAAGCACTTTAAAAGCTGGGATCGGGTATGGTCTAAACTGCCGTTCAAATCTCAAGACAATGCTACAATGCTAACTAATGCATCATAGAACCATAGAATGTAAAAATTGGAAGGGACCTCTAGGGTCATCATGTCCAGGCCCGGACTGGCCATAGGGCAGTTCTGGCATTTGCCAGAGGGTCCGCCCCCTCTGCAGGAGCCCCTTTGATGTAGTGACAGGAGCCGCTCAGGAGCAAGAGAAGGAGGCGCGGCCTCAAATGGTCTTTTCATGTGAGCAGTAGCAGTGCTCATAGCGGGGATAATTTACATACATACCTCTCCTGGAGGCTGCGCAAGATCCACATCTTCACCACATCTGCTGTCTGTAGCACCCAGCCAATGAAATCAAGCAAGGGAGCTACAGAAACCAATGAGAGGAGGTGGGTGGGGCCAGTGCTGAGAGGAGAAAAAGACTATGGAAGATTCCAGCACTGAGCTCCTCCAATAGAAGCTCCAGCGTTCCCTCCTCTGCTGTATCAGTGCTGGAGAATGCAGGCCTTAGAGAGGAGGGCTCAGGCCTGTCTGTGCAACCACTGCTCTAGCAACGGACCTGAAATCCCCTGCTCCTAGGAAGTATCATCAAATGAGGAAATCCAGCTGCCTGCAGAAAGAAGAGTATATAGGTGTTTACTCAATGTGTAAAGTGGGTATATGTGCAAGTCATGTGTCTGTAGTTTGAGTATATGTATATATATGTACTATCATTAAATGTATATATATGCACCTTATGTGTCTGTATATGAACTGTATGTGAGTGTGTGTCTGTATATATATATACATATATATATATATATACATATATATATATATATATATCTACATATACACATACATACACTGTGTATGTACTGCAATGCTACAGAATCACGACCCCCCCAGGTTGCCCACCCTTAATTTCTGTAACTTGCATTTGTACTGCCCTGTGTTGCAGTTTTGTGGAGTCAAGTCTATTTTTAAAAGGAACTTGTCACCAGTGTTTGAGTCTTTCAACAAATGCCACTGCCTTTATCTGCTCTGTGCTGCATTACACCGTAAATTGACTCCTGACCCCCTGTTTACCCCAAACAAAACATTTGAGTTGCTCCCACACTTTATTTAAGTGAGGCTGGTCGGGCGACATCTCTGTGGTCTGTGCGCCTCCTTTCTGCTCCTAAGTGTCGTCCTTCTCTGATAAATATGGATGACTTGTCATCCACATAGCACAACAAAACCTTACGCCTGCACAGTAGCATCGCCGTCCCACGCAGGCGCACTTTCACTGATGCTGGAATAACATCTTTTGCCACATCTACTATATAATTGTCTAAGGGTCACGACCCACGACCATTGCCACGACCGATCAGCGACGGGCGCAGTCCGGCGGCAACATGGCTCCTTCCTCCCTGCAGTCAGTGCCTGCTCCGTACTCCCCTTCAGTCAGCACTCACACAGGGTTAATGGCAGCGCTAATGGACCGCGTTATGCTGTGGTGTAACGCACTCCATTAACGCTGCTATTAACCCTGTGTGACCAACTGTTTTACTTCTGATGCTGTCTATGCAGCATCAATAGTAAAAAGATCTAATGTTAAAAATAATAAAAAAAAAATAAAAAATCATCATATACTCACCTTCCAGCGCCTTTCCCGCTCCTCGCGACGCTCCGGTAACCAGTCCATGCATTGCAATCTCGAGAGATGACGACGTAGCGGTCTCGCGAGACCACTACGTCACCATCTCGCGAGACCGCAATGCACTCTTGAGACCGGAGCGCGCGAGGAGTGTCGGTAAACGCTTCCTGGATCCAGAGGCCAACGGAGGGTGAGTATATACTGTAACTATTTTTTATTTTAATTCTTTTTTTTTTTAACAGGGATATGATGCCCACATTGCTACTGTATATAATACGTGGGCTGGGCAATATACTACGCGGGCTGGGCAATATACTACTTGACTGGGCAATATACTACGTGGCTGGGCAATATAGTACGTGGCTGGGCAATATACTATGTGACTGGGCAATATACTACGTGGCTGGGCAATATACTAAGTGGCTGGGCAATATACTATGTGGCTGGGCAATATACTACGTGGCTGGGCAATATACTACGTGGCTGGGCAATATACTACGTGGCTGGGCAATATAGTACGTGACTGGGCAATATAGTACGTGACTGGGCAATATACTACGTGGTTGGGCAATATACTACATGGCTGGGCAATATACTACGTGGTTGGGCAATATACTATGTGGCTGGGCAATATACTACGTGGGCTGTGCAATATACTACGTGGATATGCATATTCTAGAATACCCGATGCGTTAGAATCGGGCCACCATCTAGAATACAATAATGTGCCTTTCTCCACCCGCAGAGCAAAGTGGATGGGCAGCCGATGCTACTGCACAGGCGCAATGTTTTGCTGCACTATGTAGATGACGCAGAACGAGTGGTCCACACCAATCAGAGCCGGAGGACGGCGATTAGTAGCAGAGAGGAGGCGCACACACCGCAGATGGTTTGGGGCTATACAGCGGAAGGCAGGAGTCAATATACACATTTGTGTAATGCAGCACAGAGCAGATAGCAGTGGTGACATTTGTTGAGAGATTCAAAAACTGGAGACAGGTTCCCTTTAAATTTCTAAATAGCTTTAAACACTTTTTTTCTTTTCAATCTGCTTTTTTGTGGGGTAGGTGGGGGGGGGGGGGTCCTATGCCTCAGTCTACCTTTTTCTTAAAATGACACATCCTTTTAAAATGCAGCAATTTTCACATCATTTATGTGTGATTTAGTTTTGTTCTCATAGCGATATACCTGTCCTGTTGAGGGCAGAGTAAAGTACTGCAGTGCGCAGGCGCTGGGCCTCTCTGACCTTTCCCGGCGCCTGCACACTGCAGTACTTTGCTCTGCTCTCAACAGGGCAGACAATGTACGCCTGTGCCGAAGCGTGAAGACAAGAAGAGGACGTCATCGTAAGAAGATAGGAGGCCCCAGACCGGACCGCCCCTGCGTGAGTATAATATAACCTGTTTTTCTTATCTTTCAGGTAACATCGGGGGCTTATCTACAGCATTACAGAATGATGTAGATAAGCTCCTGATGCCAGTGGCCGCAGCTTATAGGCCAAAAATGGGGTGACAGATTCTATCTAGAGAGCAATATTATAGAAGTTACAAGATGTGGGCCTGTGTTCTTAAAAATGCCAGGGCTGAATTTCAGTGTCCCAGTCCGGCCCTGATCATGTCCAATCCCTTGCTCAATGCAGGATTCACTAGACCATCCCAGACAGATGTCTGTCAGCCTCTGTTTGAAGAATTTCTGTTGAAGGAGCACTCATCACCTCTCGTGGCAGCCTGTTCCACTCATTGATCACCCTCACAGTCAAAAAGTTTTTTTATAATATCTAATCTGAATCTTCTCCCATTCAGTTTCATCCCATTGCTTCAAGTTTTTTTTTGTGAGCAAATACAAATAAGGGTGATCCCTTTACGGTGTGACAGCTCTTGAAATATTTGTAGACAGCTATTAAAGGGAACCTTTCAGCAGGATTGTGCACAGTAACCTACACGCAGTGTCAAGTCAGTGCCATTATACTGATCAAAATGATACCTTGGTTGATGAAATCCGTCTTGTGGTTGTTGTTTTTTAATCTTTATTTTCAATTTTGAGTTAATGATATGCTCGTGCCCCAGGGCGGCCTGTGGGGGGTCTTTATGTGGTGCTCTGATTAGGTATTCATAATGCAGACTGCTGACGGGTCAATGATCCCTCACTGACCTGCCCCCTAGTTTACATAATGAATACCTGTACTTACTGAATAAAAACGAAAAAAAAAAAAACGCTTCTGCAAGGCACCAGCCATGGCACCTGCACTGCAGCATAATCACATGTTTACTGTGTAGTTACAACATGTGGTTGAGCTTTTCTGGAGGAGTATAACAAGAAAAACAATTTTAAAATGGCGCCCGCAGCACTTGCGCAGTAGCAGCTATCAGTGTACATAGTTGAGATCAGATAGCTGCTATTGCGCATGCGCCGGCAGCGCCATCTTGCTAGAGAAGAAAAAAAATTCCTCCTCCAAGATGGCGCTGTCTGTGCCTGCGCAGTAGCAGTTTTCGGCGATCACAATCCTGCTGACAGGTTCACTTTAAGTCTCCTCTCAGTCTTCTCTTCAGCAAGCTAAACATTCCTAAATCCTCTAACCGTTCCTCACAGGACATGGTTTGCAGACTGGTCAACATTCTGGTTGCTTTTCTCTGAACATGCTCCAGTTTGTTCATATCTTTTTAAAATGTGGTGTCCAGAACGGGACACAGTATTCCAGAGGAGTACAGGTTGATATTTACTTCACGTGATCTAGACTGTATGCTTCTGATAATGCAACCCAGAATTGTGTTTGCCTTTTTTGCTGCTGCGTCACACTGTTGACTCATGTTCAGTCTGTGATCCCTTAGAATACCCAATACTCAAGTCTTTTTCACTGTTGCTTTGCCCTATTCCTCCCATTCTATATATGTTTTTTTCATTTTTCTTGGCCAGATGTAGGACTTTGCATTTCTACCTGTTTAAAACCATTCTGTTAGTTTCTGCCCACAGTTCCAGTTTGTTTAGATCTTTTTTACTCCTCTCTCACTCTTCTCTAGTGTTCTTCTATCTCTCTTAGCTTTGTGTCATCAGCAAATTTAATCAGTGTACCCTAAATTCCTTCATCCAAATCATTTATAAAGATGTTGAACAATACAGGGCAAAGGACAGAGCACTGTGGTACCCCACTTGAGACATTCTTCCAATGGATGTGCAGCCATTTATGACCATTCATTGGGTCTGATCACTAAGCCAGTTATTATGAATCCACTTATCAGTTGCCTTGTCCATTCCATACTTGGTCATTTTTTCAATAAGAATGGTATGAGATACTTTGTCAAATGCTTTGCTGAAGTCGAGATATACTATAGCTACTGCATTTCCCTGATCCACACAGTCATTGATTACATCATAGCAGGAAAATAAGTCACTAAAGTCTTTTCACTCCTATGGTCATGCTCTCATATGTATTTCTGTTTATTATACATTAAATATACTGTTCACACTGTACAATGAAAGATGAAACAAGGGTATTATAGATATAAGCCTAATATATTTTCTGCACTAGTATTAACATTTTGATGCTGATTCATCATTGATTTTGCACTTTTGTTAAGCTTTGTGCTCATTTTTGATTGCACCATATTCTTCTTTTCATTTGCTCCTTTTCTAAAGTAATTTTTTATGTGTTTGTCTATTATTTTTATTACTTTGCTAGTGTGGGCGGTATTCAGACTTTCCGGATGTTTTCGTCTGATTCATAATTTTTGACTTTTCAAAAAGTCACAACATTTTTGCATGCATGTACTGCTCCTTACCCGGGGAGTGATTTTATGTACACCTGAAATGAAATGTTTTTGCAAACATTTTGTGACATTTTAGAGGTGATAATTTGCACTAATAAGACACACACAGAATGTTAGAAACCAAAATATGGAACATTTGTGATATTGCTCAAAATTCATGACCCATGTGCGCCAGTTTGAGTGCCGTAAGTTAATGCAAAGGACAAAAATGAGAAATTGAAAAAAAATTGCAAATGATGAACTGGCACTTTGTTTCTGGCTAATGATGAGTGAGTATGCGCGATACTTGGGTTTTTCCGAGCATGCTCGGGTGGTTTCCGAGTATTTTGGGCATGCTCGGAGATTTCGTTTTTGTCGTCACAGCTGCATTATTTGCGGCTGCTAGACAGCCTGAATACATGAGGGGATTTTATTACCTTCAGCATACTGACACTTCATATTAACCTGCGTTTTAAAAACCATTAATATTAAACAAAAATTCACAAAAGCATTAAATCAATGAGTAGAGTATTTCTGTCTTGATTTATTTGCACAATTCTGACCAGTTGCTATAGAACCAGAAATATGCTATGAGTTTTTCAGTTTTTGCTAATGTAAAGAATTCTTATCCAGCCCATTTAGATATCCCAGAGGCTTAAAGACTTCACTTTCCCACGACCATAAGGCCAACTTTCTGCACAAAATGAGCTCAGTGGCGGTATTACCAGCAAACCAGGTTTTTCCCTCTGTATCGGTGTCATTGCTATGTTTAACAGTACACGTGGGAACTGCCCGAGGGGAAACAAATTACCTGAGCGGTGGCCAAAAATATGACAAAAGAAACAAAGCTATGTACATAACAACTGACAAGGGCATACACAGGGCTCAGAATCCACACATATATTACATCTACACTGCAAAGCATTCTGTTAAAAGATTAATTATTATTTACTGTTGCTGGTAATCTACTAGGGATCGATTTCAATAGACCCATTACTGCCAGGGGCACAATTATAAATTCAGGGCACTATACAAGGCACCGATTACTTAAGGGAACACTAGGACTCATTTACTAAAGCAGCCTTTATACGGTGCATGTAGACGAAACAGTCCTACACCTTATCTGAGCACGTTCACTCATCACTACTCTCTAGTCTTAGTTTACATGACCTATGAGTTGACTTATTTTGCGCCAGAAAATTGCCCTTAAATGTTGGCACGGGATGTTTCATCTTAAAGGGAAAGGATCGCTAGGTTTTCCCAATATAAACTAAGTCTACCACCTTTAATTCCACTTTAACAGAAGCCTAGTAAGCTATAAGCCACTCACCCCTCTGCATAGCCCCAAAAATACCTTTTATAGTCCCCCCATATGGCACAATCCGGTCTGATGAGTGTAACTAGTCTTGACCGTGTTGTATAGGGAGGATTATAAAACGTAATTTTGGGGCTATGCGGAGGAGTGGGCGGCTTATATACTGCTTAGTAGAATGCAGTAAAAGTTTGATTAAAGGTGGTGACTGTAGCTTATATTGAGATAACCTGGTGACAGGTTCCCTTTAAGCCTTGTGCCCTTCCAATGAAGCTGAAATAGTAAGATATCCTTGTCACACGATAGGCAGGTATCGTGCACACGTCGTGTTGATTAGAATGGGACATAAGCACAAGACCTGCTGATCGTGCACGCATCCAAACGCCACTGCAAGTGAGCAGGTCCAGATGTCGCCAGACAACACTTCAAGACAGATTTCTCGCATATTAAGCTTAGCAAATCTTCCCCATTGGGTGCCGCTTATTTCTGTAGGGGGCACTATTTTGTGGTATTAGTACTTTCAGGAGGATCGTTATAGCCCAAGTTTCTGAGGCACAGTATGTGGGGGCAATGGGTGGCACAGTATGCATGGTAGAAGAAGAATTAGGGCACCAGAAAGGAGGCGCTGCATTGAGGAGGTGGAGAGGATGAAAATGTGAGGAACTTAAAATGTCTAGACAGCAGAGACAAGTCATGGCTGAAAGCAGCATTAACGATGGACTGTGCTGAGTAGAGACAAGGAAAAAATCATCTACAGTCACGGAAGATGTCTCTAGTCAAATCACAAGAAGTAATAGTGAATTTTGCCAGTTACAGCGCCTGGTAATGGGTTCTGTAGGGGTGAATTTAATACTCTCCATCCAGTGACCGTACTACTGAGCCGTAAGTATCTAGGCCCAACATGTATTATATTTCTTCAGCGTGAGGTTTGACTGCAGTACATTTACATTAGAGCTTGTGTCTCTGATATTAAAGGGTGTGTCACATGGAGGTATTAAACATGGTTTTTGGCACAGATTCCATACCAAAATTGCAACTTGCTTCCCTTCATCTGAATGAGAAAATGCCCTAAATACACATTGCATTTTTTTTTGCCCTTGTTTTTTAATGCTCGTTAGAAAAAGCATCATGACAATTCTCCGGGCCATTTTCTGTGCACAAATTGGAATAAAATGGGCATTTTTGCAGCAGAAACATGCCAAAAACACACTCTATTGCTACACCTCATATTACAGTGACATGTAAAAGTTTGTGCACTCTGGTCAAAATTATTGTTATTGTGAACAGTTAAGCAAGTTGAAGATGAAATGATCTCTAAATGATGTCAAGATATACTACATTTCTAATTGGAGGTATTTACTATTATTATTATCATTTCTACACCTACTACATATTGGGATAGGATCTTGGAGAAGGGAATGCCCCTTCAAAAATGAAACACCTAACACCTAATATGGGAATACCCACAGCAATCAGATTGAAAAATATGAAAACTTCTTTAAACCACCAGACTAGTTAAAGCAAACCTATTGTCAGGATTTTAAACTACAGGCATTGTTAGGTTGGTGCATTTAAACTGATTAAAATGATACATGGGGTGAAAAAAACCGTCTTGTGGTTCTTGTGTAATCAGTGTTTGCAGCTAATAATATGCCCGTGCTCCAGGGTGGGACTGTAGGCAGAGTCTTCCTGCTCTAAGACAGAGAAACCAAAGAAAGGCCTGCTACAGGCCGCCCCGAAGACAAACAGTCTGTCTCTATGATGAGGAAAATGTTTGTGCTTCGAGCGGCCTTTGGGCATCTTTCTGGCTTAGAGCAGGAAGATAAGACTCTGCCCATAGTCTCGCCCCAGAACATGGGCATCTCATTAACTGAAAACTTCTAACGCTGATTACACAAGAACCACAAGACGGATTTCTTCACCCTAGGTATCATTTTAATCAGTATCATTTTAATCAGTGTATCAACATCAACATGACAATGCCTGTAGTTTACTTAGCAAAATCCTGCTGACAGATTTGCTTTAAATCCTTGGCTATATACACATAAAATGGAAAAAAAACAACAACTAGAAAGCAATGTTTTAATATGTACATGTTCATAAAAGGGTTATATTTTAAAACAGAGGATAAAACATCAAATCCGAGTACACCAAAAGAAAGGGGTATAATTACTAAAACCAATACCACTAATAAAAAAACAGTCTATTCTGCCTCAAGGTCATCATGTGCTTCCATTAACACCAGTAATTTACAGCATTAGCAGTACACAGCATACACAGATAATACATAGCTTAGACACAGAACTATTTGCAAAACCGGTCAGTCTGTCTTGCTGCTCTGGGGGAAAGTAAGACGTTTGACATGAGTGGTTATAATAGCCTGTTATCATCACTAACACTCACCTGAAGGCATCTAAGAGCCAGGCACGCAGCTTTCTGGAGGTGAACGTTAGGCTGAGTCAGTGCCTCACAGTAGTACGTCAGGGCCTGAAATAGTGCACAACCAAAACCAATTATAATCAGTAATTAGAAAATTACACCTTCGTTGACATTATTCAAGTTTCATTACTCAAGTGTAATCAGCAATTGCTTCCATCTGTTACAGGAACTGGTTACTGTTAGATTTGTACAGCCTGAACCTGGACCAGCAAGTCAATGCACTGCCGGGTTTTATGACATTAAACAGGTCGCTATATTAACGGTTTGTTCTACCTTTATGGCGGCATCCAGTGCATGCGCAGTGTACAGATAGGGTCACTGCCATGGCACCTTACATCACTGCACCTGGTGTTGTGCCACCTGACTTCTCCCCTAGTTTCCTTATAACACGCGCTGTAAGTGAATTTCTTTTTAGAAATATGGCCATAATGGAGTTTTGACATAGAACAACGAACCATTGCAGTAGAACACAATACTGCTTGTTTGGGATATGGGCACTGCTTCTTATTCTGGATGATGATGGAAGGAGATGTTCATTAAAGGGAATCTGTCACCTAATTTTGCCCCTATAAACTGCGTCCACCGCCATCAGGGGCTTATCTACAGCATTCTGGAATGCTGTAGATAAGCCCCCCGATGTAACCTGAAAGATGAGAAAAAGAGGTTAGATTATACTCACCCAGGGGCGGTCCGGGTCCGGCGCCTCCCATCTTCATGCGATGTCGTCCTCTTCCTTGCTGCTGTTGTGGTTCCTGCGCAGGCGTAATTCTCTGCCCTGTTGAGAGCAGAACAAAGTACTGCAGTGCGCAGGTGCCGGGAAAGGTCAGAGAGGCCCAGCGCCTGCACACTGCAGTACTTTACACTGCCCTCAACAGGGCAGAGAATTACGCCTGTGCAGGAACCGCAACAGAAGCAAGGAGGATGATGACATCGTATGAAGATGGGAGGCGCCCTGGTCCCAGACCTGCGATTCCCATCGGACCGGACGCACCGGGACCGCCCCTGGGTGAGTATAATTTAACTTGTTTTTCTTATCTTTCAGGATACATCGGGGGGCTTATCTACACCATTACAGAATGCTGTAGATAAGTAGATAAGCCCCTGATGGCGGTGGCCCCAGTTTATAGCGGCAAAATTAGGTGACAGATTCCCTTTAAAGGGATTGTCTGCAAACAGAAGTATGTGATTTATCTGAAGTGCCACCACAGGGTAAATTAGGCATTACACAGAATTAAGTATAATAGTTTGTGTAGTACATAACAGGACCGGTCCTCCAGAATGACAGTATCTCTTTGTAGCCATTCTCTAGCAGGCCAAGACAAATATCCTGGAAATAAGACCCATTGAAAATGCAGAATAGGGTATATGAAATTGGGTTTTCTAAACTAACCACTTTAAATAATTAGAAAACCAAACTATAGTAACGGTATCGCACATCAGTCTGTGTATCTAAAAGAATCCACAACTCGCCGTACTTTGGGGTGAAGGGGTTAAAGGCGAGTCCTCAATGCTTCGAAATTGTTGTTACGTTCCAAAATAAAAGTGTTACCAAGCAGCTCCTACATTAGATGAGAAATACCTGTATATACCAAAATGTTAAGTGGTATTGGGGAAAATATTTAATTTTAACTAAATTTCTATTCACACCAGTGGGTTTGGAGTGGATAATTTTCACCTCAGCTACACACCTCCAGTAGTTACAACTACTAAAGTAACGACATAGTTTCGATTTTCCTGCTATTTGATGTAGAAGTACACATATCACAGAAAAAAAATACAAACGCACTCATCAACAAGAAGCAGAAATGTGGCACTCTGATCATCCAGCCCGGACCTAGGTTTCACCTACTCAGGTTTCTTCTGGGGCAGACATACTATAAAAGGTGTATGGCGGAGGTAAAAACTAGCCACTCCAGACCTTAGAATGAAGAACCTACATACCAGTGGAAAACGAACAACACCAGCAACCCTAGTAAAAATTCTCCTGGTCAATAGAGGTGATAAGCCATCTGTGTTTTTATTAACACCACTCAACATTTTGGGAATATATGTATTTCTCATCTAGTATAGTCTTATACGGACATCTTTTGTTTTGGCACTTTAAAGAGGTTGTCTGTGACTTTTATATTGATGGCTGCAATCGAGCACTACCGGTCGCTGCCGGTTCTAGGTGTCTCACGCCCGCTGATCAGATATTGATGACCTATCCTAGGGATATGAAAAAGATACTTGGAACTAATTAAATACGTTCAACAGGAATATTTGAGTAAATATGGAATATCCAGAAAAAATCAGGCATTTTGGTCAGCCAGACCTTCATCGGTAAGAAACTGCAAACTACAGCACTGAAGGAGAGTCTGCGGTATGCACCGCTTAGAAAATTAAGTGCTGCGCCACTAACGGATCAGGATCCCAGAAGTGTGTGTGTTTCCTCACTGCCCTAAAGCTAGGCCATCAATGTAAAAGTCAGCCCCCTTAAATAACCGTATTTTTATATTAAAATACCTGTTCAGCTTCATAAACTTGACAGCTAGGCACATAACTAAAAAACTTACTGGGAGAATGGTGTACTGCACCCCCTACCAGGTCACTAAATAACAATTAATATTGCAACTTAGGCCTGCTCTGCTGGTATACACTACAGTAGGGGTTATTGATGATTGGGTCCTTGCTCCTTCCTCCCTACAATCAATTGTTAGATATTAGAAACGGGAAAAAATGATCTGCAAAAACGTTCTGAACATTTTGGTGTTTTTCTTAATGTATTTTTATGTTTTTTTTCTTCATTCATAATAATAGGCATATACAAAAACACATTATAAAACATCTATTTGAGCTTTTGAATTGGTAAAATAGTGGTTATGGATCAGAAAAAAATGCAGAATTTCATTTTCTTTTTGTCTTTTAGTAGATGCGGTATGGCAGTATAACACACTTACACAACGCAAATTATTAAGCAGGTTATATGTTGCTTAATGTGTTTTTTTCCATTAGGATTTCGCATTCCTTCATTTTTGTGCTTTTTCAGTTTAAAATTAGGACTTAAACCAGAGTCAAACTTAAATTAGGACTTAAACTAAAGTCAAACCTTTGCTTTTTTCCTAATTTTTCAGATTTGTCTACAAATAAAAGCAAAAGAAATCTGCACTTTGTGAACAAGACATAAATGAAAATGATAAATGTTAAAATTCATCTCAACCATCTAATTAGTTTGTCGCAAACTAATGTTGAAATCTTTTCCTGCAGCTTCCAGTATCTCTTCAGAAATCACAGCCTACCTTATCTCTGAACTCCTTGGATTTGGATGCGGCTGAGGAAAGCAGGTCCAGTGCTTGACTGACATCACTGCCATTTTCAGACAGCAGCAGATTTAAGGAAGTATGGATTTCCGGGGAATGAGGCACAATGCACGTCTCCAGAGCTGCCATTTTACCAGTATCCATCGAGGTCTCCAGCAATGGTTCTAATGAGGCTGGCACGATAAAAATAATGGAGAAGATGATTGTAAATAATGATCTCAGAACAGCAATATTTTTTTTTTTTTTTTTATAAATCTGTTTATTGAAGTTTTCAACATAGTATAAAACATACAAAACAATAATCTTAATTACAACCATATTTCCTTTCCCATAGCCCCCCCCTTTAAATTTCTATGTGCACATCTTTTACATCAAAATTATGGAATTGGTGATCGACCACCAATCCGTTGCAACAGATACCATTGTGTGTTTTCAAATTGAGTACGGAGTTTCTCTCTAGTTTCGGAAGGAAGTGAAGGAATAAAAAGAGACCATGTATTCAGGAACTTACTCGATAACCTCTCTTTGTTCGACTGAGCCTCCAACCATTCCATTTTAAACAAAAAGTTGATTTTTGTATATATAAGAGAAAGCGGTGGGGCCACTGAATTCAGCCAATGCTGTAATATGCTTTTTCTAGTGGCCGAGGCCCAGATCACTAAGGTTGCCTTAATGTGTTTAGGCCAATTTTGATTTGCATCGTCTATAATGTTAAAGATGGCCCATTGTGGCGTGAGTGTAAAGCTGATCCCGCACAGCCTCTGCAGCTCAGAATGCACCTCGGCCCATAGATCTCGAATCTTTGAGCAACCCCACAGATGATGAAAAATGTCGGTGTTACGCGATTTGCATTTTGAGCACAAGTACACATTTGAGGGAGTCATTCTGGCTTGTAAGTATGGAGTGATATAGGCTCTATGTAAAATCAGAAGAGCCATGTCGGTATAGCTGCTGTATGTAACAAATTTTCTTTGTATCATAGTTGCTTCAAGAAGATCTCCTGTTTGGCAACTTGTGAGATCTCCAGACCATTTTGCGGCCCCTGTAGTCTGACCATCCCACGACCATTTCCTTCTTATTACTGAGTAAATAGAGCTTATTGACGACGGTTGTGACCTCGTATTTCTAATAAATCCATCCAGGCTAGTCTTTCCTTCCTCCACCCCCCCTATAGGAAGACATTTTTGAACCAGACTGCGCGCTTGAAGAAACAGAAAAGGTTTGTTACCAAACAGTGGATAACGGAGCGAGGCTGATTCAAAAGAAGATATAGAAAAATTAAGATCTAGCATATCTATTGCCTGTCTGCATCCCTGATTCGCCAACTGAGTATAAAATGGCGGAGCCTTACCCCCTAAAAAGCCTGGGTTCCCAAGGAAGGGCTGAAAAGGGGAAATCCCAGCACTCAACCCGCACAGTCTCCTACATCGTCTCCAAGTTAACACTGTCTGCCAGAGTGTTGGGTATTCTTGTATTACCGCCGTGACCTCCTCCCCTCTCAAATGTAGCAGTGCCGCCAGTGAGATATGTGGGCACATCTGTTGTTCTAAACTCACATTAGCAAAATGAGAGATACCCCTTATCCAATCAATGGCAAATCTAAAATTAGCAGCTAGGTTGTACCTGCCTATATCCGGGAAATTTACTCCTCCGTCTTTCTTGGTCGCTTGCAGTTTAGCAAGGCCAATACGCGTCCTGCCTCCCATACCCCAAATAAATTTTCGAAACCTAGAGTTAAGTAATCTAAGATCCGTCCTAGACAGCAAAAGGGGCAGGGTCTGAAAGGCATAAAGAAGTTTAGGGAAGATTATCATTTTTATCAAGTGGCACCTGCCTGTGAATGATAATGTGAAGTGTTTCCAAGAGTGTAGGAGACTAGTTATTGAAGCTATCAGTGGTTTATAATTAGCTGTGTATAAATTAGATATATCTGCTGTCAGCCATATCCCCAAGTATTTTATTGACCCTTGACTCCAGTGAAATGGGAACATTGGATCATGTAACCTTCCCGTTCTGAAAATTGCCAGGGCCTCTGATTTGCTATAATTAACTTTAAAGCCCGAGCACGAGCCAAAATCACTTAAGATTCTCATAATGGCCGGAATTGCTTGGGCTGGGTTGGCGATAAATAAAAGGATGTCGTCTGCAAATGCTGAGAGTTTAACAAAGTTTGTTCCCACCCTAACCCCCTCGAACTCCACTTCGTTCTGTAATGTTTTCAATAACGGGTCTAATGCCAAATTAAATAGCAGGGGGGACAGGGGACATCCCTGGCGAGTTCCCCGCTGAATTTCGAATGGATTAGATAGAATATTATTCACTGACAGCCTGGATGTCGGATTCTTGTAGATTATTTTTATAGCCTCACAGAACCAGGGACCAAAATTACGGAATGCTGGCAGGTCATGCAGATAGTACCATGCCACTCTATCAAAAGCCTTGCCAGCATCTAGGCTGACCACGATTGATTTCGTGTGCTTTTGTGCTCTACAATAGGATATGGCTCCCAAGGCTGTTCTAATATTGTAAGTGATAGATTTCCCGTGAACAAATCCGGTTTGTTGTGGTGAAATTAGGTTAGGGATAATTCTTTGGAGTCTGTCGGCCAAAATTTTTGTGAAAATTTTAAAGTCGGAGTTAAGTAAGGATATTGGCCTGTGTCCATCCACCCGCATATGATCTTTACCCGGCTTTGGGAGGACTATGACTACCGCCTCATTAAAGCGATCTGGGAGATGCCCCCCTTTAACCATTTCATTATACATATTACAGAGGTGGGGTGCCAGACTAGGTCCTAAAATCTTATAATGTTCATTGCTAAACCCGTCTGGGCCCGGGGCCTTGGAGATTTTGAGCCCGTTAATGACCTGTAAAATTTCAGAAGCGGATATAGGGGCATTAATTGTCTCTCTCTCTTCTTCGGTTATTGTTGGTGCTAAATGACTTTTGAGAAATTTCTCGTTCTCTGTTCCCCTCTTAGGTTCCAATTTGTATAGTTCACTGAAAAAGAGTCTGAATTCTTCTACTATTTCTGCGTCATTAGATATTTGGTGTCCATTACGGTGTTGTATTTTGTGAATCTTTGCTCTTTTCCTATAGGGTTTTGTAAGTGAGGCCAGAACCCTACCCGGCTTATTGCCCCATTTGTAAAATTTGTGTTTCTGGTAATCCAGATTTAATAAGGCCCTTTCGTGTGCCAATAGCTCCGCGTTCTCTCTAGCCTCTAAAAACTTTTTCTTAGTCAGAGGGTTATTATTTGTTTTAAATGTCTTGTAGGCCTGTGTCAACGAATTTTGTGTGTCTATGGTTCTTTTCATCAAATCTTTCTTTTTATGACTGACGTAAGAGATAATTTGACCTCTTATTACTGCTTTTGACGCCAGCCAGAACAAGTGTGAGTCGTTCACATGAACTTGATTGTCCTGTTTATACGTTTCCCACGCCATTTGTAGGTGTTTCTTAAAGTCATCTGATTGATAGAGGTAGGATGGAAAACGCCATCCCCTCTCCTGATGTATTGGAGATACCAGTCTGGTTTTAAATGTCACTGGAGCATGATCTGAGATATGAATGTTGAGTATGTCTGTCTGCGTTAGTGTGGGGAGCAACGAGGAGTGCAGGAGCCAGCAGTCTATCCTGGCATGAGAATCATGTACGTGAGAGTAGTGGGAGTAATCCCTTTCAAGAGGGTGTTGTAGTCTCCAAATATCCACTAGGTCTAGATGTTTTGAAAGTGAATGAATGCTGTTTCCTTGTGTTAATCTATGAGTGGTTGTTGAACCGGATCTGTCCATGGAGGCATCAGCCACCTCGTTGAAGTCGCCACCCATAATCACCCTAGAAGTGTCCCATCCCGCCATACCTTCTAATATTTTGACTGGAAACTGTGCGTCCGGTGTATTGGGAGCGTAAACATTGACCAGGCTATATTTTATCCCCTCAATTACAATCGTGGCCAATAGAAATCTGCCCTGCGGGTCCTCTAAGGTGTCTATGACTTCATACTTGAGGCCATTGTAGATTAATATGGCCACCCCTCGTTGTTTCTTGGAGTAAGATGCCTCTGCGCAAAGTGTATATTTCCTGCTAAGTAAAGAAGGGTGGTTATTTTTTATCCAGTGTGTTTCCTGCAGGAAGATAATATGGAAATTTTGTTTATGTAGGAAGTTTAAAACTTTTTTCCTCTTAATTGGGGAATTCAGCCCATTAACATTCCATGAGCACCATTGTAAAGAATGAATTGTGGTATCTTTAACATTAACTTGGTTTGTCATCAACCCACACCAGTTCGATTATACATTTGACCAGTATGTAAATGCTCTAATTGAGGTCTCCACTCATCCCAGCGAGAGACCTCGCCACATAGGAACAGATTGGATGCGCACACAGTTATCCCTCCCCCCTCCCCAATCCCAACCCCCAAAACTTTTATAACTAACAGAAATTTTAACTGTAAAATGAACATCCTACAGAATGAAAACGTGCCACTCAATGGGCAGAGGGTCAACATTATATACTCAACATCGCCGACAATGAAAGAATCCTGGTAGAACTCCTCGTTCAAGTAGGGCTAGAGTTGGCAGATGGGTGAGTCTCCCCACGAAGAAACTCCAGAGCCCTATTTGGGTCACCGAACGCCCAGTTCTTCCCCGCAGAGGTGAATCGTAGAATTGAAGGATATTGCAAGCTGAACCGAATGTTGTTTTCCACCAGAATTCTGCAGGCTGGGTTAAAGGCTTTGCGTTTTGCTGCCACGGTAGCCGAGTAATCCTGGAACAAGAGTAGCTTATGATTGTCATATAACAGGGATCTTTGTTTCCTGTAAGCCAATAGGATACGTGTCTTGTCTTGAAAGTCAAGGACTTTGAATATGATTGGTCTTGGTTTGCCTCCGTCTCCGTCTCTAAAAGGTCCCAACCTGTGGGCTCTCTCCACGGTCAATGCACCTGATGGAAGTGATATGCCAAGAGATTTCGGGAGCCATTCTGAAGTTAGTTTAATCAATTCTGATGAGGGGACGGATTCGGGTATGCCTATGAGCCTCAAATTATTGCGGCGGGATCTGTTCTCAAGATCATCCACCTTGTCTAGGAGGTCTGAAATGTCTTTTTCTTTATTAGTCAGATTGTCCTTGAGAGCCTTGGTGGAGTCCTCCAGATCTGAGATTCTCTGTTCTGCTTCTGCCAAACGCCTTCCCTGGGCGTTGACTTGTGACAGAATTGAGTCTAAGGAGGATTGAAAGGCCGCCAAAGTTGTCAATTACGGGCGTTAACCGATTCAAAATGGCCTCTGTTATGGATTGTGTGTTCTCATTATTGGTCTCCGACGCCTGTGGGGTCGGAGATGCGCCAGCCTGACTGCGCGTGGAATTTCTGCCAGTTTTGACATTTTTGCCCATAAATTTATCCATATTGAGATGAGATGAGGGTCTGTTATATTATGTAAAGGAGTCAGCGATGTCGCGATAAATGTCACTCACATGTAGCAGCTAAATTGGAAGATATGTCAGTCAGTGCTGCTTTCTATCCCCTCCCCCCATCCAGCTTCTTATAAGTCCTATGTGCGACCTCTTTTGTCTCAGGCAGTTGCAGTCTTATAGCCTGTATATAGACACAGTCAGCGGTAGTGCTTTGAGAGGGGCTGCGCTTTCAGGGTGGCTTAGGAATGATGTGCTGGCGTCTGGCCCTCTAAGCTGCGGCGCTATAGCGCTACTGTCCCAGGGCCCGACACGTGTGCCTGCAAGATGGCGCCAGATGACTCCGCTTCCTGCCTTCCCTTCTCCTGCTCCCCTCTTACCGCTGAGCCAGCCGGGGTATTCGCTCAGACTCGTCGGCGCTGCTCGCCGATGTGCTGCTCGCCGGTGTGCACCTGACCGGTGATCTGAGAGGGAGTTCGGCGAGTGTGGCGCCGGCTGGATTTCCCGCTGCAGGGGTGCCTCCGTGTGCCGCTGTAACTTCGGCGCTGCTTGCGCCCTGTGACTCCGGGGCCGCCGGAAAGCTGGGTCGATGTCTCCGACCCTTGTCCGGTCCTTATCCTGGCGCTGGGCTTAGCCAAAACCTGTGTTTTCACCTCCTGGGAAGCCCGCGATCCAGGAGCTTAGCTAAAATGCGGCCATCTCGAAGCTCCGCCTCCCGGAAGCCCCAGCAATATGTTTTATACTTGGCGGTATCACATGCGATCTCTCTTTCTCAGTGTAACTACTATAAACTTTGGAATTTTTATTTACACATGTAGATATTATAATCTGCAGGAAAAACATTGTTAATTATTTTTTTCTTGAAGTTATAAGCCTTAAACTGATTAAAATATGACATAATTAGCAGTTATCAAAAAAAGGAAACCCACCAGGTTGAACTTGAAGTCTGATCTGTGGGCAGCATATAGTCTAGCTGGATGGGCTGGGAAAATTGATAAATAGATTGAATGATTGCCAGGTAGGACTGGGTTAAATTCTAGCACTGCAGATGCATCTGGCTAGTTTTGACTAAGAACCAGGAAATGGGTTCATCTGTGTCAGCCTGCAGGGCAATGCTTAGCAGAGTGGAGTGGGGTGAAGCTGGTGAGTGTCCAGTCAAAATGTGAGCTGTAGCCGGGAAGAGACATGCCAGAGTCTCTCTCTGAATGGAGACTGCACGGGTCAGCTAGGAAAGCTGAGCAGTCTGTGTGTTGGAGCTGCAGAGTAACATGCGGATGCGCAGAATGTTCAGTGTGAACTGTGCATGAAGTTGAATACTTCTGTTTGACACTGTGAGCTGCTGTAGCTCAGGCTGAAGGTGATATCGAGACTGGTAGAACAGTACCACTTCGGTGTACAACGTGTGATACTGAAGAAAAGACTGCAATTTTGTTCAGGTGAGCCTGCACTGACATACTGTGTATGTGCCTGCTGAATGTACGGTTTATTTGCCGTTATACCAGGAGAATCTATATATATATATATATATATATATATATATATATATATATATAACAGCTTGGACCAAACCTTATTCTCTGTGTGAACACTACCTAATGCCTACCTGAGAGCGCAAATTCCTACAAGGTTCATAGAGAAAGGGTCAATGTAAATTGTCCCTGCATGACACAAACAATACACTGGTATCAATGAGAACCATGTCATGTTTTGGGGTCACTGCTGGGTAACTGGACACTTCCCAAGTTGACCTGCCAGACTACAACTACTTGTTGGTAGTCCCAGATTATTTTTCAGGGGACCCTTCTAATAAAAAGGGATTTAGGAATGCGGACAACACCTTTGGTATGTTAAAACATGTAATATGAAATAAGAATAAATACAGTACCTTCCTTAGCAAGGTGTGTCAGATAGCTTCTGAGGTCTGTAATATTATGGCTACTGAAAAAATCATAATACTGAAAAACTGTGATTGTTTCTCCAGATAAATTAGATGACAACATATTTTCTGTTTTATCAAGAATATGAGCAACCAGCGTTCTGTAAACTAAACAGAGAGAAAAAAAAAAAAATAGTATTAGTAATAAACATACATAATATATACATAAAACCTGAACAAAACTCGCCTGGGCACCTCAAGTTATGGGTAATAGAGCAAGTGTCTGAACACTCGCGGCCAATGTCCTGCTCAGTCCTTATCTATATTGAGGTCAGATGATACAAGGTGAGGTTTTAATATTAAAGGACCGTCCTGATTGTTGCGGTGGAATGGCTTTTACCCTTTTTTAATCAAAATAGTGTTAACTAAGCACCTTATGTTATTTACAATTGTTAGGTACAATTATTATTTCCTTACTACAGGGTATATGCTCATTTTTTGTTTTTTGGTAGGGGGCTCTTTTCTGTGAATTGGCCACAGTATGAATGTGTTCTTTCCCATTGCACGTATACCAACATATGCTTCGGCTCATTTATTTGGTTTTCCCAACCTGCTTTTGTTTCAAACTGGTCCCGCTCTTTTTGATCATGATCATTAACTACATGGACAGACATTATGGAAGTACTGAAGCAAACTCTCATTGTCGCCATTGTTGCTTTAATTATTGTATTATCTTTAACTTTGTTACTTATGACTACTGTGTACGAACTGTTGAATTGTAAAGCGCAGTGGAATATGTTGGCGCTCTATAAATAAAGATTATTATTAGGCCCGTGTCACACTTGCCACTGCAATGCAAGAAACTTGCGTAAGTCTCTCGCCTCAATACCCAGCACTGCCGCCGGCACTCGGGACCAGAGCGTGTGGCTGCATGTATTTTTATGTAGCTGAACGCTCTGGTCCCAAGTGCCGGCGGCAGTGCCGGGTATTGAGGCGAGAGACTCACGCGAGTTTCTCGCATTGCAGTTGCAAGTGTGACAGCGGCCTTATTGAGAATATCACATACCTGTATCAGCAAGTCCTGGGTTTTCAGTATTTTGGCTAAATGTTACATGCAGCTGTTTAACAATTTTGTCTGCACTTATGTGGTACATGTGAACAGGCGTGGAACATTTTGTCCAGAAGGCCAGAAGTGATGGCATGTCATGAAATCCAGAGATAACTAAGACAAAGTAAATACAATGTTACTTTCATATTAACTGAAACATTGAATTATTATTAAAATGGTTTTATTCCAATATAATATGCATTAAAAGGGTTGTCTGGCATAAAGAAGTTATTACTTATCCAAATCATAGGTGAAAACTTAGGTCCAACCAATAGGATTCCCAACTGATTCCCAAAATCGGGCACTTTTATTCCTGCTAGAATGGAGTACTAGTGCATATGATTATTATTTATTTATTTTATCTATATAGCATTATTAATTCCACAGCGCTTTACAGACATTATTGGCCCTGCCCCTTGATGGGGCTCACAATCTATTATCCACCACTGTTGAGTATATGCACTACTGCTCCATTCTGGTGGGGTGGTGTGGTCTGTGGACCCAAGTCCAGTCATGGGACTGATGATACGAGCTGATATCGTAAAGATTTGTGGCTCTACTGGTTCAGGTCATTGGGTCGTAGACATGTTAGGACTTGCGTTCATGGGGTAGGTGTGGAGTTGGACCCATTTGCACCTGTTTGGAGCTCGTCTTGGAGTATAGATCCATTTTAAAGAGGTTCCCATGTAGGACTTACATACACTACTTTGATACAGTTAAGAAAACATGTAATATAACCCTTGAATTCATTTTTGAAAGATTATGCTTAGCAGCAATAGCTCACGGTGGCTTATTGGATATGTCATCATTGTATTTTCTTTACTTTTGCAAATTCAGCAACACTTAATTTAATTAGGCATAATGTGACTTTCTGAGCTAATGCTTCTAGCAGGCACAATCATTCTACAATCTCATTCAAGATGAGGGAAGTATAAACTATCTGCTGCTTCCATTGGAAGAATAGCATAGATCATGGGCCTATACCTTATCAACGAGCCATCACGTCATGGGCCTGTGCGTACAAATCCTTGACTCAGAACATCTGAATCATCTGGTATGGTAAAATATTTGCTAAGAAACTATGCAGTGTTAAGCACGGTTATATGAACAAAGCACTTTTGTCAATTAAATGTGCAGTGTGCATGTTCTATGACCGAGCTAAAACCAGCTTTAGGCTATGACAAGAAGAATTATCGCTGTAAACATCAGCCTGCCAACCAATTAAATATTTAACATAGTAGCACAACATTTTTTATACAGGTCACCACAAAAAAATGTTTCTGTTGCATAAAACCACATAAAAAAGATGGAAAGTGCTGAATTCTGACAGTGCCCAATGTACTCACTGTAAGGATTCTGCTCTGTTTCACACTTCTGGCTCTCAACATGTGACCGCGCACATGTGAAACACATACTCAAAACCATTAAGAGTACAGTAAAGAGTATGACAAGCTTGGCTTTACTCACCTTCCATAACGGAATTGGTGCTGCCCATGTTGTCTTTGCTGATGTCTGACAATTGCTTGATGACTTGACTCTGTCTACTCAGTTTCTTCTTCAGATCTCTCAGGACAAACAGCGCTTCTCCTGAAGTAACAATTTGCTATAAGAAACATAATAAGATTGCAAAATGTTATTGAATCTGCATACTTGGTACAAAACAAATTATTTTCCCAGCTAATGGCATGATTGCTCAACATAATGCTCTAAAGGGATACAATACGCTGAATAATATTTACATATGCAGTAAACTATAATAAAGAGTTTGTCTATTGGCATCAGAGAGAATCCCCCTACAATTACATCATTTCAGGGGTCCCACTGCTATAGACTCCCGGATCAGATGCTCCCTGGTTAAGCTATGCAAAGGAAATTATGTATACATGGTGACAATTAAAACAAGCCAAACAAAACAGAAAACCATGTAAAAATATTAATACTCCCTAGGACACGAAGTGAAAGGGGTTGTTCAGTCTAAGAAGAAAAGTCTGCAGTCACCTCTGTGTGACTGCCAACATGTGCAAGTACAATATTTATTATCTATATACAGTGAGGTCCACAAATATTTAGACTGTGACACAAATGTTTCTAGCTCTTTACCAAACCATATTGATGATGCAATTACACAATCAATATGGGCTTAATGTGCAGACTCTCAGCTTTAATTTGAGGATATTCACATCCTATTTGGAGTAAGGTTTTAGGAATTACAGTTATTTAATGTGTAGCTGACTCTTTTTAAATGGACCAAAATTAATTGGACAGTCATCTGAAAAGCTCTTTAATGGGCTGCATGGGTTATTCTTTCGTCAATACATCAATTAAGCAGGCAAAAGTCCTGGCGTTGATTACAGGTGTGGCATTTGCATTCCGAAGCTGTTGCTGTGAACCCACAACATGCAGTCATAGGAGTAATGGAAGAGAAACAGATCATCATTATTCTTAGAAAAAAGATTTAATCCTTCAGAGAGATTGCAGAAATGTTATAAGTGACCAAATCAACAATTTGTTACATTCTGAAAAAAAAAAAAAGTTCACTGGTGAGCTTGGGAACTCAAAACGGTCTGGATACATATATTGATTTATATAGATATTAGCTATAATCTAAAATAAACAGGCTATAAGGCCCCCAAAACACACTTTCACCAAGTTTTTCACATTGAACCATCCACATGATGTAGTAATGACTGCAATGAAACCTAACAGGTGTTAGCTGGAATGCTGCTCATTGGTTCTAGCTAACCCATGTAACTGCATCAGATTATGCAAGGGAGAAAGAGCAGACCATCTAACATTCTGTTAAAAGACAATCATTTTTAATCCATATACTTGCAAACAAACAACAAATTAGCACTCCTACTAATAAAACAGCATGTGTCACTCTGATCTTCTAGCCTGGCTCAGGGTTTCGCTTTCAGTGGCTTCTTCTGGGCTATCAATCCAATGACAAATATGACTTGCCATTTCTATAACATGAATGAAAGTAAACATTCCTTGCCTTTTTACATCCTTCACATCTGACCTTAATAAGTTCGGAGCAGTACTGTAGATGTCTGATCAGCGTGATGTCCAGGCTCTCATTTCCTGTAGTGAGGGGCAGGGGACTGCTTGCAACACTAGTGCCAACACCAGTGTCTTCAGTGAATGCTTCGCTCAGGTGTCCCCTTGCTTCTGGGTGGTCTGATCTGTAACTGTAAGACATACACTTTAGTAGAAACATTCTTTGCCTGGCTATACAAGGTAATACTATAATACTGGTAATACCATGCTGCACATTTACAGACATATTTGAAATTGATGTAAAGAAGTCACGTTTACATAACGTCCAGGCTCACATTAGCCTATTCCCATTAGATTTGGTTAAATGCATTTAATACCGTGTCAACCTATTTTGGAAGATCAAAGACTCAGACTAGAATAGCAAGTCTTGTAGTGCACACAAATACAGAGGAGGGGACCCTGGGGTGACAGAAGGCAAGTTTACATTGTAAATATTTATATGGAACACTGTCATCATGAACTCTTATAAGTGTCCTTCAGTGCTGCACTGAAGATACAGCGTCTGATCGTCCCCTTATGAAGTGTGCACTTCATAGATTTGAATCGAAACGTATTAAACAGTGACGTTGTTCTTGAAAATAAGAATACACATATTAATATTGCACTCCTGCTGTGTTAATAAATCCTGTTGTTCTTAGCCTTTAACAGCTGTGTAAAGTGTGTTTTGACTACTGTGGACATCAAGTTATGACTTTTCAAAATGGTACAGGTTTACGAAAACACTCTGATCCAGTTTCATCAGTGTTTTTGTCATTAATTTGGTGTAAAACACTCAGAAGTAAAACCTTGCAAAAAAGTAAAACACCCTGCCACTATCTGTGATCTGGAACATGTAATTATAGAATGATCTAACAGAACCTTTGATTTCTCTAAAACAAGTTCCTGGTTCCCTGTAAAAAAAAAATTAGATTTTTTTTTTTTTTACAAAATCGGTATATAAAACATGATTTAGTGACAAAATGAACCCACACTTCATTTGTAATTCTAATCTTTTTTTTTTAGAAAATAGTGAAACGTGTTCTCTTGAATCACGCAGTATTGACTCAAATCCGGCGCCTACCAATAATACAATCAATCAGTTTGTTTGTGTTGTCATCCAGTGTACGTTAAGGGTTGAGCTATATGGAGGGGTAAACAATGGCCTGTGAAATCTCTGAGTTATATATACAGTTAGTAATGTTTGAATAGTACAATGTGGATGTAAGGCCGTGAGAAAATTACACAGCGCGTCTTCCCTCCACTCTTTGCACACTGTATAGTAGTAGTGTAAAGGGGCATGGTTTAAAAGGTGATCCGCACAATCTGAAAACAGGCAAGCCTTACTAGGGTAGACCATTTTCCATCAAGTAATTATTGTTGAATGAAACTATACAAAAGTCATAAGTCACGACACCTAAGGGTGCACCTACACTACCCCATTTTGTGGTGTTAAACGACCACCAATCGGTCGTTTAATAGTCTTTTTACACAGGCAGAACACTCTTCAAGTACAAACTAAAAGACCTGTATTCAGAGGCGTAGCTGGGGTTTTGGTCCAGGAGGGGCGAAGCTTCTAATAGTGGAGGAGAACCTCAGCAGATGACAGCGCTATTAATGAAGATAATCTCTATATAAAGACCAATATGGATATTACCGCCATATGGTCAGTGGTAGATACCAGTCCTACAGAGCATATAAGAGATCACAGCACAGTTACAGATAATCTCATACTGCTGACGTTCTTTCTGATGGAATCGTTCATTTTTCCCGTCTTTTCCACCTGGCCCAGACCGACAGGACGACTTCTTCCAGCCAGGACTCGTCTGCAGAGATTACAACAAAGACACATTTCACTTCTCATAATCCAGCCCCATCACCATCTATCTCCAACCTACACAAACTCCTTATCCTGCTGATATCCTAATACAGAGCCGCTGCTGCCGTATGTGCCACTATTACTGTACCTGATACCCCAATACTGAGCCACTGCTGCCGTATGTGCCCCTATTACTGCCCCTGATACCCCAATACTGAGCCTCTGCTGCCATATGTGTCCCTATTACTGCACCTGATACCCCAATACTGAGCCTCTGCTGCCGTATGTGTCCCTATTACTGCCCCTGATACCCCAATACTGAGCCGATGCTGCCGTATGTGACCCTATTACTGTACCTGATACCCCAATACTGAGCCACTGCTGCCGTATGTGCCCCTATTACTGCACCTGATACCCCAATACTGAGCCTCTGCTGCCGTATGTGTCCCTATTACTGCACCTGATACCCCAATACTGAGCCGATGCTGCCGTATGTGACCCTATTACTGTACCTGATACCCCAATACTGAGCCACTGCTGCCGTATGTGCCCCTATTACTGCACCTGATACCCCAATACTGAGCCGCTGCTGCCGTATGTGTCCCTATTACTGCACCTGAAACCCCAATACTGAGCCTCTGCTGCCGTATGTGTCCCTATTACTGCCCCTGATACCCCAATACTGAGCCGCTGCTGCCGTATGGGCCCCTATTACTGTACCTGATACCCCAATACTGAGCCACTGCTGCCGTATGTGCCCCTATTACTGCACCTGATACCCCAATACTGAGCCGATGCTGCCGTATGTGTCCCTATTACTGCCCCTGATACCCCAACACTGAGCCACTGCTGCCGTATGTGTCCCTATTACTGCACCTGATACCCCAATACTGAGCCGCTGCTGCCGTATGTGCCCCAATTACTGCACCTGATACCCCAATACTGAGCCGCTGCTGCCGTATGTGTCCCTATTACTGCCCCTGATACCCCAATACTGAGCCGCTGCTGACGTATGTGCCCCTATTACTGCACCTGATACCCCAATACTGAGCCGCTGCTGCCGTATGTGCCCCTATTACTGCACCTGATACCCCAACACTGAGCCACTGCTGCCGTATGTGTCCCTATTACTGCACCTGATACCCCAATACTGAGCCGCTGCTGGTGTATGTGTCCCTATTACTGTACCTGATACCCCAATACTGAGCTGCTGCTGCCGTATGTGTCCCTATTACTGCCCTTGATACCCCAATACTGAGCCACTGCTGCCGTATGTGTCCCTATTACTGCACCTGATACCCCAATACTGAGCCTCTGCTGCTGTATGTGTCCCTATTACTGTACCTGATACCCCAATACTGAGCCGCTGCTGCCGTATGTGCCCCTATTACTGCACCTGATACCCCAACACTGAGCCACTGCTGCCGTATGTGTCCCTATTACTGCACCTGATACCCCAATACTGAGCCTCTGCTGCTGTATGTGTCCCTATTACTGTACCTGATACCCCAATACTGAGCCGCTGCTGCCGTATGTGTCCCTATTACTGCACCTGATACCCCAATACTGAGCCGCTGCTGCCATATGTGCCCCTATTACTGCACCTGATACCCTAATACTGAGCCGCTGCTGCCGTATGTGCCCCTATTACTGCACCTGATACCCCAATACAGAGCCGATGCTGGCGTATGTGTCCCTATTACTGCACCTGATACCCCAATACTGAGCCGCTGCTGCCATATGTGTCCCTATTACTGCCCCTGATACCCCAATACTGAGCCACTGCTGGCGTATGTGTCCCTATTACTGCCCCTGATACCCCAATACTGAGCCGCTGCTGGCGTATGTGTCCCTATTACTGCCCCTGATACCCCAATACTGAGCCGCTGCTGCCGTATGTGCCCCTATTACTGCACCTGATACCCCAATACTGAGCCTCTGCTGCCATATGTGCCCCTATTACTGCACCTGATACCCCAGTACTGAGCCGCTGGTGGCGTATGTGTCCCTATTACTGCCCCTGATACCCCAATACTCAGCCGCTGATGGCTTATGTGTCCCTATTACTGCCCCTGATACCCCAACACTGAGCCGCTGCTGCCGTATGTGTCCCTATTACTGCACCTGATACCCCAATACTGAGCCGCTGCTGGTGTATGTGACCCTATTACTGCACCTTATACCCCAATACTGAGCTGCTGCTGCCGTATGTGTCCCTATTACTGCACCTGATACCCCAATACTGAGCCGCTGCTGCCGTATGTGTCCCTATTACTACCCCTGATACCCCAATACGGAGCCTCTGCTGCTGTATGTGTCCATATTACTGTACCTGATACCCCAATACTGAGCCGCTGCTGCCGTATGTGCCCCTATTACTGCACCTGATACCCTAATACTGAGCCGCTGCTGCCGTATGTGCCCCTATTACTGCACCTGATACCCCAATACAGAGCCGATGCTGGCGTATGTGTCCCTATTACTGCCCCTGATACCCCAATACTGAGCTGCTGCTGGCGTATGTGTCCCTATTACTGCCCCTGATACCCCAACACTGAGCCGCTGCTGCCGTATGTGCCCCTATTACTGCACCTGATACCCCAATACTGAGCCTCTGCTGCCATATGTGCCCCTATTACTGCACCTGATACCCCAATACTGAGCCGCTGCTGCCGTATGTGTCCCTATTACTGCACCTGATACCCCAATACTGAGCCTCTGCTGCCGTATGTGCCCCTATTACTGCACCTGATACCCCAATACTGAGCCGCTGCTGCCGCATGTGTCCCTATTACTGCACCTGATACCCCAATACGGAGCCGCTGCTGCCGTATGTGTCCCTATTACTGCACCTGATACCCCAATACGGAGCCGCTGCTGCCGTATGTGCTCCTATTACTGCCCCTGATACCCCAATACTGAGCCGCTGCTGCCGTATGTGCCGCTATTACTGCACCTGATACCCCAATACTGAGCCGCTGCTGCCGTATGTGTCCCTATTACTGCACCCGATACCCCAATACTGAGCCGCTGCTGCCGTATGTGCCCCTATTACTGCACCTGATACCCCAATACTGAGCCTCTGCTGCCATATGTGCCCCTATTACTGCACCTGATACCCCAATACTGAGCCGCTGGTGGCGTATGTGTCCCTATTACTGCCCCTGATACCCCAATACTGAGCCGCTGCTGCCGTATGTGTCCCTATTACTGCACCTGATACCCCAATACTGAGCCGCTGCTGGCGTATGTGTCCCTATTACTGCACCTGATACCCCAATACTGAGCCGCTGATGGCATATGTGTCCCTATTACTGCACCTGATACCCCAATACTGAGCCTCTGCTGGCGTATGTGTCCCTATTACTGCCCCTGATACCCCAATACTGAGCCGCTGCTGCCGTATGTGCCCCTATTACTGCACCTGATACCCCAATACTGAGCCTCTGCTGCCATATGTGCCCCTATTACTGCACCTGATACCCCAATACTGAGCCGCTGGTGGCATATGTGTCCCTATTTCTGCCCCTGATACCCCAATACTGAGCCGCTGCTGCCGTATGTGCCGCTATTACTGCACCTGATACCCCAATACTGAGACGCTGCTGGCGTATGTGTCCCTATTACTGCACCTGATACCCCAATACTGAGCCTCTGCTGCCGTATGTGTCCCTATTACTGCACCTGATACCCCAATACTGAGGCTCTGCTGCTGTATGTGCACCTATTACTGCACCTGATACCCCAATACTGAGCCGCTGCTGCCGTATGTGTCCCTATTACTGTACCTGATACCTCAATACTGAGCCGCTGCTGCCATGTGTCCCTATTACTGCACTTGATACCCCAATACTGAGCCTCTGCTGCTGTATGTGCCCCTATTACTGCAACTGATACCCCAATACTGAGCCTCTGCTGCCGTATGTGCCCCTATTACTGCACCTGATACCCCAATACTGAGCCTCTGCTGCCGTATGTGTCCCTTTAACTACACCTGATATCCCAATACTGAGCCACTGCAGCCGTATGTGACCCTATTACTGCCCCTGATACCCCAATACTGAGCCTCTGCTGCCGTATGTGCCCCTATTACTGCACCTGATACCCCAATACTGAGCTGCTGCTGCCGTATGTGTCCCTATTACCGCACCTGATACCCCAATACTGAGCTGCTGCTGCCATATGTGCCCCTATTACTGCCCGATACCCCAATACAGAGCCGCTGCTGCCCTATGTGTCCCTATTACTGCACCTGTTGTGTGGTTCTCTGTGCCCTCTAAATTCTAAAGAACCCCTCTATAATATAGTAATGCCGGGTGCAAGTGCCTTAGAAAACAGTACCCATATTTTGCCCCTAGAAAGTAATAATGTCCTGTGTGCCCCTTTGATAGCCACAGTAACCTGAGTTCCCCTATAACAATAAGTGCCACTTTACATTTAATAATGTCCCGAGTCTCCCCTATACAGCTCCCCTATACACAGTATGATGCTCTCTTATACACAGTATAATGCCCCCTCACTGTATAGTACCACACGTACAGTATACTGACTCCTTAGTAGCCCCCAAACTGTTTGATGGCTCCAACAATGTATAATGACCCCAACACTGTAATCTCCATAATGTATGATGGTCCCCTAGATAGCCTCCATATACAGTAGCATAATGCACAAAATAGTCCACAATATAGTGTAATGCACTCCCCATAGGCAGACTCTATAGCATATGGCAGACCCTGTAATGAGGCATCCCCCTTAGTCAGACCATGAAATAAGGCAGCCCCCCCATAGTCAGACCCTGTAATAAGGCAGCACCCCCATAGTCAGACCCTGTAATAAGGCAGCACCGCTATAGGCAGACCCTGTAATTAGGCAGCACCCCCAGAGTCAGACCCTGTAATGAGGCAGCACCCCCATAGTCAGACCCTGTAATAAGGAAGCCCCCCATAGGCAGACCCTGTAATAAGGTAGCACCCCCATAGTCAGACCCTGTAATGAGGCAGCCCCCTTAGTCAGACCCTGTAATGAGGCAGCCCCCCATAGTCAGACCCTGTAATAAGGCAGCACCCCTATAGTCAGACCCTGTAATAAGGCAGCACCCCTATAGGCAGACGCTGTAATAAGGCAGCACCCCCATAGTCAGACCCAGTAATAAGGCAGCACCCCCATAGTCAGACCCTGTAAAAAGGCAGCACCCCCATAGTCAGACCCTGTAATGAGGCAGCCCCCATAGTCAGACCCTGTAATGAGGTAGCCTCCTTAGTCAGTCCCTGAAATAAGGCAGCACCCCTATAGGCAGACCCTGTAATAAGGCAGCACCCCTACAGGCAGACCCTGTAATAAGGCAGCACCCCCATAGTCAGACCCTATAATGAGGCAGCACCCTCATAGTCAGACCCTGTAATGAGGCAGCACCCCCATAGGCAGACCCTGTAATAAGGCAGCACCCCCATAGTCAGACCCTGTAATGAGGCAGCCCCCATAGTCAGACCCTGTAATGAGGTAGCCTCCTTAGTCAGTCCCTGAAATAAGGCAGCACCCCTATAGGCAGACCCTGTAATAAGGCAGCACCCCTACAGGCAGACCCTGTAATAAGGCAGCACCCCCATAGTCAGACCCTATAATGAGGCAGCACCCTCATAGTCAGACCCTGTAATGAGGCAGCACCCCCATAGGCAGACCCTGTAATAAGGCAGCACCCCTATAGGCAGACCCTGTAATAAGGAAGCACCCCCACAGTCAGACCATGTAATAAGGCAGCACCCCCATAGTCAGACCTTGTAATGAGGCAGCCCCCCATAGTCAGACCCTGTAAGAAGGCAGCACCCCTATAGGCAGACCCTGTAATAAGGCAGCACCCCCATAGTCAGACCCTGTAATGAGGCAGCACCCCCATAGTCAGACCCTGTAATAAGCCAGCATCCCTATAGGCAGACCCTGTAATAAGGCAGCATCTCTATAGGCAGACCCTGTAATAAGGCAGCACCCCCATAGTCAGACCCTGTAATAAGGCAGCACCCCCATAGTCAGACCCTGTAATGAGGCAGCACCCCCATAGTCAGACCCTGTAATGAGGCAGCACCTCCATAGTCAGACCCTGTAATAAGGCAGCACCGCTATAGGCAGACCCTGTAATTAGGCAGCACCCCCAGAGTCAGACCCTGTAATGAGGCAGCACCCCCATAGTCAGACCCTGTAATAAGGAAGCCCCCCATAGGCAGACCCTGTAATAAGGTAGCACCCCCATAGTCAGACCCTGTAATGAGGCAGCCCCCTTAGTCAGACCCTGTAATGAGGCAGCCCCCCATAGTCAGACCCTGTAATAAGGCAGCACCCCTATAGTCAGACCCTGTAATAAGGCAGCACCCCTATAGGCAGACGCTGTAATAAGGCAGCACCCCCATAGTCAGACCCAGTAATAAGGCAGCACCCCCATAGTCAGACCCTGTAAAAAGGCAGCACCCCCATAGTCAGACCCTGTAATGAGGCAGCCCCCATAGTCAGACCCTGTAATGAGGTAGCCTCCTTAGTCAGTCCCTGAAATAAGGCAGCACCCCTATAGGCAGACCCTGTAATAAGGCAGCACCCCTACAGGCAGACCCTGTAATAAGGCAGCACCCCCATAGTCAGACCCTATAATGAGGCAGCACCCTCATAGTCAGACCCTGTAATGAGGCAGCACCCCCATAGGCAGACCCTGTAATAAGGCAGCACCCCCATAGTCAGACCCTGTAATGAGGCAGCCCCCATAGTCAGACCCTGTAATGAGGTAGCCTCCTTAGTCAGTCCCTGAAATAAGGCAGCACCCCTATAGGCAGACCCTGTAATAAGGCAGCACCCCTACAGGCAGACCCTGTAATAAGGCAGCACCCCCATAGTCAGACCCTATAATGAGGCAGCACCCTCATAGTCAGACCCTGTAATGAGGCAGCACCCCCATAGGCAGACCCTGTAATAAGGCAGCACCCCTATAGGCAGACCCTGTAATAAGGAAGCACCCCCACAGTCAGACCATGTAATAAGGCAGCACCCCCATAGTCAGACCTTGTAATGAGGCAGCCCCCCATAGTCAGACCCTGTAAGAAGGCAGCACCCCTATAGGCAGACCCTGTAATAAGGCAGCACCCCCATAGTCAGACCCTGTAATGAGGCAGCACCCCCATAGTCAGACCCTGTAATAAGCCAGCATCCCTATAGGCAGACCCTGTAATAAGGCAGCATCTCTATAGGCAGACCCTGTAATAAGGCAGCACCCCCATAGTCAGACCCTGTAATAAGGCAGCACCCCCATAGTCAGACCCTGTAATGAGGCAGCACCCCCATAGTCAGACCCTGTAATGAGGCAGCACCTCCATAGTCAGACCCTGTAATAAGGCAGCACCCCCATAGTCAGACCCTGTAATGAGGCAGCACCCCCATAGTCAGACCCTGTAATGAGGCAGCACCCCCATAGTCAGATCCTGTAATAAGGCAGCACCCCCATAGTCAGACCCTGTAATAAGGCAGCACCCCCACAGTCAGACCCTGTAATGAGGCAGCACCCCCATAGTCAGACCCTGTAATGAGGCAGCACCCCCATAGTCAGATCCTGTAATAAGGCAGCACCCCCATAGTCAGATCCTGTAATAAGGCAGCACCCCCACAGTCAGACCCTGTAATAAGGCAGCAGCACCCATAAAAAATAAATCCTCGCCTCTCTTCTTCCTGGTTCCTGTGCTGCTCCCGCTGATCTCCTGACAGCGGGCGCCAGGCAGTGACGTCATCACACCCACTGTCAGTGTCGACGACGTCTGCTCTGCCGCAGAAGGTAACTGTATTGGCGCGCAGCATGCGCCGATACATTTACAGTAGCGTAGCTCCAGGTGGGCCCCCTCAGAGCACCAGGCCAAGGGCGCCCGCACCCTCTGCCCCCCGGTAGCTACGCTAATGCCTGTAATAGATCATTCACATAACAGAGTCTGCCATTGTTCCCAGAAGCACAGGTTTACACAAGACAATGTGCTGCCGAGAAAGATGATCTTTCTTGAAGCCCAAAAGATCATTTCATCCAACGAACGAGTGTTATGCATATTTTAGATGACATGATTATCAGAAAACGAGCATCACTATGAAAGTTTGTTCACAATAATCTAGCAGAGTAAATGGACCTTAGGTGCAATTTATTTAAAGCAGATTTACAAGAGTTTTGAAAGCCCTGCAACCATGATTTGTTATTTTAAGATATAAAGATATCTTTGCCCCCTATTTTTGCCACCTATCCTTCGGATGGATACTACATGCTGAATCATGGCTGACATGTTTGGGATGTGTCTGGATCTTGACTTCAACGCTGAACTATATGCCCATATTCCTTGGCATTTGCGCTCTCAGGACGTTTTTGTCACTCCCAGTCCAGCTACTAGCTGTCAGGATTGTTCACCTCATTGATGTCAGCATAGTGTAAACCAGAGCTACACAAACTGGCGGGCCCTCTGGCTGTTAATCTGGTCCATGGACCAAGACAGCCTAATGACTGAAATAGTGGCCTTTGGGCTGCACCATGTTCTTGCCCACGTTATCCGCTGCACGCTCTCCATGCTATTAGCACCTTCAGGATGCAGAGATGAATACACTGGTGGAGGACGGCGCAGCGAGCTCCTTCTTCCACTAATAATCGTGTTCGTCAGCAAGCGTGATTACGTCGTATCTGCTGTGCGGACAGTCAGTGCACAGGACACTGGAGCAGAGCGCCAAGAGAACGGGAGTGAGGTGAGTGGTTTTCTTCATATATGTGTATGGGATGTTTGCATGTATATAGTAGGCTATGTGGGGGCTCATACTGTATATACAGGTTTTGTGGGGCCATACTGTATATAGGAGGCTATATGGGGGCTCATACTGTATATAGGGCCATGTGGGGGCTCATACTATATGTAAGAAGTTATGTGGGGTGTGATACTGTATATACAGGTTTTGTGGGGCCATACTGTATATAGGAGGCTATGTGGGGGCTCATTGTATATAGAGATGTTATGTGGAAACTCACTGTAAATAGAGGGTCATGTGGGGGTCTCATACTGTATATAGAAGCTATGTGGGTGCTCACACTGTATACAGGGGACTATGTGGGTGTTCACTGTATTTAGAGGGGCTATGTGAGGCTCACTGTATACAGGTGGCATATAAAGGGGCTATCTGGGGGCTCATGCTGTATATAGGAGGCCATATGGGGGACTCAATGTATACAAGGGGGCTATTGCATATAGAGAGGCTATCTGGGGGCACACTCTGTATATAGGGGGTTATGAGGGGTCTAATACTGTATATAGAAAGGGTATGTGGATGCTCACACTATGCAGGGGGCTCACAGTGTATATAGAGAGGCTATGTGGGGACTCGCTGTATATAGAGGGACAATGTGGGGGGCTCATACTGTATATAGAGGGACAATGTGGGGGCTCATACTGTATATAGAGGGACAATGTGGGGGCTCATACTGTATGTAAGAGATGTGTGTGGGCTCATACGATGTATATAGGGGGGTGTTAACATATCAGTGGATTGCAAGTTACAGATAGAGCATGGAGAGGGGAAAACTGCTGAGAATGCAGGACATAAGTCACATGACCTGAATTGGTGTTATTCCTCATGTACACACGCAGGACAACTTATTCTCAATATATACTTGAAAGCACAGTTACCCTTAATCTGTTATGAAGATTAGGCCAATGTCTTATTAGGGTGATTTCCCCATCAGAACACTACCATATGCAGTAATAGGAATGAAATTAAAAAATTGGAGGCATCACACCGTTCAAAGTGAAATAAGAAGAGCTTCTGATCAATGGCCCATCAAGGCGACATTATGGTTTATTAGTGAGAACCTTTTTCAGGTGTTAGGAATGCATATAAATGTCATTAATGGGTCCCATTTTAGAATTAAACATTAATATGGATTTAATTTAATACGATATTTTCCCTGCAAAATATCTAAACCATAGCATCCTTCCTTGGTAACATTGGCTAATCGCTGCACGCCTGCATGTGCAAAGGAAGTTGTACAGATGTGACATCCTTAAAGGACCACTCCAACAAACTTTTGCCCTCTATTGCCAATTAACAATGGGTTTACAGTGTATGCATTAAAATACTTGCCGTTCCCAGTCTTCTGCAGTTTCCAGTGCTGCTCTGTTCTCTACTGCATCACGTTACTGCTGCTGTGACCTGCCGGATCACACAGTGTCTTCTGTGTGGCTCGGAAGTAACTTTCTCAATGTAAATTAAGGAGATTCAGAACCAGACTCTTATAGACATACATTAAGGAGCTAATGTTCCGCTGTGTGAGCCGGCAAGAAAAAGCTCGGGTCACATGATGTAGGAGAAGTCCGGAGCAGCATTGGAAATGACAGAAGATAGAAACCAGTAAGTATTTTAATGTAAAAAATTATCATACAACGGATACAACTGGGATTAGTTATGGCTACCGTTCATATGAAAAAAATGAATACCTCTAAAAATATCTTTTATTAATAAATTCTTAAAAACTCCACAGTGTGAAAAACCAAATGAAAAAAATATATATAAATGTTGCTGATCTGTTTAAGGTGTACCAGCATAGGTGAAAGTTATACTTATATACCCCTAATTAACCCTAGCGGGACCCTTCCTGACAGCGGAGGTTGGCACCCTCTTGAACGCAAATGGCGCCCCCACTCAACGGCGGCTAACCCTATAGTATCCAAAAAACCTTAGAATAGTTCAACCACAAATGAATGTACGCTCACAACACAATCCAATATCTCTAACTTATTGTAGAATACTGGGGTAGACAAAGCAGACCCTTAGATGAAACAACGGGGGGTTCAAAGAAGAAATCCTAAAGCAATACCACCATTATACAATCAAGCAGAGATATCAGACCATAACTTAAAAAAACTAAATGTAAGTGGATAGGTTAATAGCTAATATTTTTAGGGTAAATCTGGGGGACAGAGAGAAGAATACATGTGCTTAACAGTAGAACTGTCATGGGTTTACTGCGACAGTGTGGAGCCAGAAGACTGCAGCGTCTGATTGCTCCTACTCCGGCACTGGGAGGAAGCACTTATTAATTTTAAATGTGTTTATTCCTTTTCGCTGAACAGGGGTTAATGTTGGAAATCCCTGTGCTCACAGCTGTGCTCGGTTAGCCACTCCTTTTCCCTTTATAATCTGGGCTCTGATACTAATCCTTGTCAGAGCTAGCTTCATTGCTGCATGGCTAACGGAGTGAGAGCAGTTCGTATGAGGAGAGTTGAAGGAGTTATTAGTGACTGTTACTTGGTTTGAACGTGTGGTAATTCCGTATCTTCTGTTTTGGTTTATTCCCCTACCTTCACAACCTGGTGCATTCCTCTGTTATATATAAGTGAATATTTTGTATGCCTGGAGTTTTCTGTTAACCCGTGTTTGTGTTTGCCTTGCTTTTCAGGTTGGTGTACTATGGTGCACAGTAGCGCCCCCTCTTCTCTGGGTGGTGGCAGAGAACAGACAGAGGGCTAACTCAGGAGATAAGGCAAAGGCGGAAGCCCAGGAATCTTCACCATCTGAAGTATCCCGGGGAGCAGGGCGCCCCCTAGTATTAGGGACAGGGAAGTAGCCCCTGGTCCCAGGTCACCTGACAGCTGTGTCGTGACATTAGCTTTGATCGCTACTGTTTTCTCTGATCCATGATGGATCCTATCTCTGCTCTGCCAAGACAATTGCAGCAGCTCAGTCTGGAGGTGGCGGATTTATGCATGGTGGTTTTGCAGCATGCTAATACATGTGTGAGAATCACGTCTCTTAAGGTACCGTCACACATAGCGACGCTGCAGCGATACCGACAACGATCCGGATCGCTGCAGCGTCGCTGTTTGGTCGCTGGAGAGCTGTCACACAGACAGCTCTCCAGCGACCAACGATCCCGAGGTCCCCGGTAACCAGGGTAAACATCGGGTAACTAAGCGCAGGGCCGCGCTTAGTAACCCGATGTTTACCCTGGTTACCATCCTAAAAAGTAAAAAAACAAACGCTACATACTTACCTTCTGCTGTCTGTCCTCGGCGCTCTGCTTCTCTGGTCTGGCTGTGAGCGCCGGGCAGCCAGAAAGCAGAGCGGTGACGTCACCGCTCTGCTTTCCGGCTGACCGACGCTCACAGCCAGAGCAGGAGGAGAGCAGAGCACAGCGCTGGAGGACAGACGGCTGTAGGTAAGTATGTAGTGTTTGTTTTTTTACTTTTAGGATGGTAACCAGGGTAAACATCGGGTTACTAAGCGCGGCCCTGCGCTTAGTTACCCGATGTTTACCCTGGTTACCAGCAAAGACATCGCTGAATCGGTGTCACACACGCCGATTCAGCGATGTCTACGAGGAGTCCAGCGACGAAATAAAGTTCTGGATTTTCTTCCCCGACCAGCGATCTCCCAGCAGGGGCCTGATCTCTGCTGCCTGTCACACTGGACGATATCGCTAGCGAGGACGCTGCAACGTCACGGATCGCTAGCGATATCGTCTAGTGTGACAGTACCTTAAGGCAAACCATAGAGGAGCCAAGGTTGCATTGCCTGACAGGTTTCCTGGGAGGCATGACAAGTTTGTTTTCAGAGACACCTGTAAACTGTACTTCAAGTTACGTCCGGTTTCCTCAGGTACAGAGGAGCAACATGTGGTGATAGTAACCTCGCTCCTTCATGAGGACCCCCAAGCATGGGAGTTTTCTCTCACGTCTGTCTCTCAGTTTTAACCCTGTGGACGCCGGGGGACGTGACAGACATCGGAATGTAAGTATGTACTTTTTTTTTTTTTAAATGGTAACCAGGGTAAATATCGGGTTACCAAGCGCGGCCCTGCGCTTAGTAACCCGATATTTACCCTGGTTACAAATGAACACATCGCTGGATCGGCGTCACACACGCCGATCCAGCGATGACAGCGGGTGATCAGCGACCAAAAAAAAGTCCTGATCATTCCCCACGACCAACGATCTCCCAGCAGGGGCCTGATCGTTGGTCGCTGTCACACCTAACGAGATCGTTAGCGGGATCGTTGCTACGTCACAAAAAGCGTGACGTTGCAACGATATCGTTAACGATATCGTTATGTGTGAAGGTACCTTTAGCCATGTTTGACTCCTGACTCCCTTGAGGCAGCCATGTCTCTAGAGATCCGGGTTGATCGCAGTCTTTGCCAGAGACATAGGGAGTCACCTCTGGGTGCAGGAGGACCAGGGTCAATGGAGGTCAGCAGTAAGCCTACTGAGGAACCCATGCAGGTGGGTGCGGAATCACATTCTGGTAAATTGTCTGTTCTCTGCCATAAGGGGGAGTGTGTTTATTTTGTGGTAAAAAGGGCCATTTCATGGGCACGTGTCCTTCCCAACTTATCACGGATCTACCCTTGTTGGCGGGGAATACTGTAATTCTTGTGGTGGTGGAAAGATTCTGTAAAATGTCTAATTTTATCGCTTTACCAAACGCCAAATCCTTGGTGCAAATTTTCATCAGGGGAATAATTAGATTAAATGGGATCACGACCGATATGGTTTCAGAAGGAGAAGTGCAGTTTGTCTCCAAGTTTTGGAGGGCATTTTGCACCTGTCTGGGAATCCCTTTGTAATTTTCTTCCGCTTTTCACCCGCAGTCTAATGGGCAGATTGAACTGGCTAACTATAATCTAGAGACGTATTTCTGGTGTTTTGTTTCTGAAAATCAGGAGGACTAGGAAACTTACTTACCGTTAGCCGAATTTGCTGTAAATATTCGTTGTCGGGAATCAACCTGTAAATTCCCATTTTTTTCGGGGCATATGGGTTTCATCCTCAGTTTAGTTCTTTTAGTGGTAATCGCCCTTCTGGATTACCAGAGGAAGAACGGTTTTCATCTTCCATTTCTACCATATGGCCGGGGGTTAAGAATAATTTGAGGAAGATAGGATCCAAATACAAGAGTGTGGCTGATCGGAGACGTTTGGTGGGTCTGGACCTGTGTGTTGGTGACTTGGTGTGGCCGTCCTCTAGGAACATTAAGCTGAAGCTTCCATCTTGGAAACTGGTTCCCAGGTTAATCGGTCCTTATAAGATCATAGCCATCGTCAATACCATAGCATTTCACCTTGCTTTACCACCTACCTTTAGGATTCATAATGTATTTCATCACTCTCTCCTCAAAAAAAAAGTTGCATCTTATGTACCATCACCTCTAATCCCATCTCCTGTCATTGTCGATGGTAACTTAAAGTCTCAGATTGCGAAGATTTGGGATTCTCATCTTGTTCATCGGTTGCTTCAGTATCTGGTATATTGGAGGGGGTACGGTCCTGAGGAGAGCATGTGGGTACTAGCATCTGATGTTCATGTGGCCAGACTTTTCACGTGGCATACCCTAATAAACCTGGTCCTGAGGTTCTGGAGGTCCCTCATAGAAGAGGGGGTACTGTCACGGGGTTGCCACAACAGCGTGGAGCCAGAAGACCACAGCATCTGATTGCTCCTACTCCGGAGCTGAAAAGAAGCACTTCTTCTTTTAAAATTTTTAAACGTGTTTATTCTTTCTGGCAGAACAGGGGTTAATCGGCCATGTTGGAAATCCCAGAACTCACAGCTGTGCTCGGTTAGCCACTCCTTTTCTCTTTATAATCTGGGCTCTGATACTAATCCTTGTCAGAACTAGCTTCATTGCTGCATGGCTAATGGAGTGAGAGGAGTTCGTATGAAAAAGAAAGTTGAAGGAGTTTTTAGTGACTGTTGCTTGGTTTGTATGCGTGGTAATTCCTTATCCTTCTCTGTTTTGGTTTATTCCCCTACCTTCACACCCCGGTGCATTCCCCTGTTATATGTGAGAAGAGAACAGACGGAGGCCCTGGTATCTTCGCCATCTGACGTATCCTGGGGAGAAGGGCGAGCTAGGGCGCCCAAGAGTGTTAGGGACAGGCAAGGAGCACCTGGGGTCCTGGGTCACCCGACAGTTGTGTCGTGACAAGAACACCAGAAAATATACACTAATGAAGACAAAGACGCCTAAATAAATAGTAGACCGGAGCCAGAGCACAAAACATGCAGTGAACAAAACAGCTTGCCAATGCAAAATACACACCATGCAACTTGGGACTGGCCCATTGCATTTGCAATTGACAACCTTATTACACTGCAACTTTGAAGACGTTAGTAACAATTACTTTAAAAGAAGATTTTTTTTTTAAGCTAGTCATCACTTCTTTAGGAATCTATCATCCAATATTATCATTTCTTCTTGGTATGACTTATCACAATTGTGCACAAAGGCAGGGCAGGGAGAAGAGGTAGGCACGCGCCTAGGGCTCTGCCTCCCCAAGGGGACATACTTTGGGAAAATGACATGGCTAATGCCTGCGGCCGCCTGCCCCCTTCAGTCGGCTGCAAGAATTCAGCACAGTCATGGGTGGGGCGCAGGTACACAGGAAACAATGTCAGTAACTGACATGGACTCACCCCTCTCTCTGCCTGCATTCAATTGTAGTAAGGTAATAACACGGCACTCCGTCTTTGTGATGAGGTGCATGAATAGGGTACCAATCCCAATGTTAAAGTAAAGAAAATCCGGCACTCTCAATTCATATGCAAAAAGATTAACAAAATTTTATTGATCCACTGTGACAAATAATTCGTTGACGTTTCGGCCAATACCTAGGCCTTCATCAGAACTATTTATCTTCAGAGTATATTAAGATTATTTGCTGCACTTCAAGGACGGTTATAATCTTTTTACTTTTATTTTCAATTAATTTTTTATATTTTGTACAACAGTTATTTTCATAAATCGTAATTTTTTTCTATTCTTATAATATTTTTTTATTCTTCCGTTTTTATTATTTTTCCTTTTTTTGTTGTTTTGTTTTTTTATAAAAAACTTTATTTCTTAATTTTTTTTTTTTTTAATAACTCTTTAATAATTATTTGATTTTTTTCCCCCTCCTTTAACATGTGTCCACTAATGGTATTAATCCATTATATTAGGTATTATCTCATTATAAATCTCTAATCATTTTTTATTCTCTTCCCTAGGTAAGTCTGCGGCTCTTCATATTTGAGATATCCTTTGGTCACTATATATTTATTTTTATTAATATTACACAATTTCTATTCTTATCTTCGTTATGGTTCGTTAATAATTATACATTAATTCCGTTTCTTTGGGGAATAATTCCCCTTGTCAGTACAAATCGCAACTACTTATTCAGTCACTTCCGGTGACTTATTCCAACATAGACAACCGGCACCTTGATGCCGAACAGCGTGTACACGGAGGAGCTCTTTTGCTCCAGCACGACAGCAATACATCACTTCCGGTGACGTCACAAGACCGGGCATTTCCGGTTTTGCGGCTGCACGGCGCCAGAAACAGCAGGTATTGGGCTGTATTTTCTATAAAAACTGACACCACATGCACGCCGCTACTTCCCCTGCACGTTGTGTGCCATTGCTCTATATGCGCCTAGATGCGGCATTGCTTGGTGAGTTTGATCTTGCATCGGTACTTTAGAACTCCACAGTGCGACGTGCTGGCTTAGTCTTGGTTGGTGCTATGGTCCTGTGCTAATTTGCTGTATATATGTATTTCTGCTTCCTTCTAGTGATATTACCTGTCCAGCGATCCATATACTCTGAAGATAAATGTATGTGTCTGCACATTATACGTCATGTTTTGAATTCTCCCTATTATTCACTAGATATTGCTTTCATGGTTATATTGATTAGTGACCCTATATTATTCTATGGCCTATGGCAACATTTAGATTTGTAATTGATGTACACTATAATCATTGTCCTATGATCTGCCCGAATACGATCCATATACTCTGAAGATAAATAGTTCTGATGAAGGCCTAGGTATTGGCCGAAACGTCAACAAATTATTTGTCACAGTGGATCAATAAAATTTTGTTAATCTTTTTGCATATGAATTGAGAGTGCCGGATTTTCTTTGCATTCAATTGTATTCACGTCTTAAGGTACTGTCACACTAGACGATATCGCTAGCGATCCGTGACGTTGCAGCGTCCTCGCTAGCGATATCGTCCAGTGTGACAGGCAGCAGCGATCAGGCCCCTGCTGGGAGATCGCTGGTCGGGGAAGAAAGTCCAGAACTTTATTTCGTCGCTGGACTCCCCGTAGACATCGCTGAATCGGCGTGTGTGACACCGATTCAGCGATGTCTTTGCTGGTAACCAGGGTAAACATCGGGTAACTAAGCGCAGGGCCGCGCTTAGTAACCCGATGTTTACCCTGGTTACCATCCTAAAAGTAAAAAAACAAACTACATACTTACCTACAGCCGTCTGTCCTCCAGCGTTGTGCTCTGCTCTCCTCCTGCTCTGGCTGTGAGCGTCGGTCAGCCGGAAAGCAGAGCGGTGACGTCACCGCTCTGCTTTCTGGCTGCCCGGCGCTCACAGCCAGACCAGAGAAGCAGAGCGCCGAGGACAGACGGCTGTAGGTAAGTATGTAGCGTTTGTTTTTTTACTTTTTAGGATGATAACCAGGGTAAACATCGGGTTACTAAGCGCGGCCCTGCGCTTAGTTACCCGATGTTTACCCTGGTTACCGGGGACCTCGGAATCGTTGGTCGCTGGAGAGCTGTCTGTGTGACAGCTCTCCAGCGACCAAACAGCGACGCTGCAGCGATCCGGATCGTTGTCGGTATCGCTGCAGCGTCGCTATGTGTGACGGTACCTTTACAGACAGGGGGCAGCGTGAAATGTGGGCCAGCAGGGAGAGAAGTTAGCATGGTGGGAACAGTGTGGAGATAAAAGTGTAAAGGAAAACAGTGGGGAAGGAACAGGCTTGGCATAGGCTGTGGTTCATAATGGTGGACAGTGTGACAGTTATAGCTGATAATGGCAGACAGTGGGGTGGTTGTGCATCAGTAAGGTAGACAGTGCGGAGGCCACATACAATAGGAGGCTTATTTAGGGCATAGTATGAACAGATATTTTTCAAGCAGAGGGTATTTTAATAACACTTATTTTTAAGAGCATCATGTGGGGATGTGCTGCAGAAGACCAGAGAAGAGAGAAGTCTGCAGAGAAGAGCTGTGGATATGAAAAGTCATCATGGTGTCTGGTCAAGATGAGACGAAAAGAAAGATGACAAATGTACGGATGATGGTGCTCGTGTTGTACTTATTTACTGACTGTGGCTCTGGTGAGGTTATTCATGAACTGATGATAGTTCTGGTGATGCTTTTATCTACTGATTGTGGTTCTGGTGTCGTATTCATGTACTGATGGTGGTTCTAGTGACCAAGTAAGTTTTTTAGATGTTAAAAATTACAAAAAGTAAAATGAGTCGATGCAAAAGTTTGGGCACTCTTAGGCCGGCGTCACACACAGCGTAAAACAATACGGTCCGTATATTACGGCCGTAATACGCTGAAAAGTCCCGAAAAAAGTGGTCCGTAGCTCCTCCGTAGGCAGGGTGTGTCAGCGTTTTTTGCGCATGGCATCCTCCGTATGTAATCCGTATGGCATCCGTACTGCGTGGTTTTCTCGCAGGCTAGCAAAACCAACATACCGCTATAGAAGTGATCCATGTGTCCCAAAAAGAAAAGAAAATATATATATACTGTCTATATATATATATATATATATATATATATATATATATATATATATATATATATATATATAGTCAGTAGACACATATATTAGAGAGAAGTGCGGTGTACAGTAAAATCACACTGACAGCTTACAGTAGAATAGGTAGAATAAATGTGTACACATAGAATAGGTATATATATATATATATATATATGTCAGTGAGACACATATATGTATATATATTAATATTTATTCCAGCGCTAGACAGCTTGAAAGCCGGTAATTCAATTACCGGCTTTTTCCCTCTCCTTCCTAAAACCCGACATGATTTGAGACATGGTTTACATACAGTAAACCATGTCTTCTCTCCATTTTTTTTGCAGATTCCACACTACTAATGTCAGTAGTGTGTATCTGCAAAATTTGGCCGTTCTAGCTCTTAAAATAAAGGGTTAAATGGCGGAAAAAATTGGCGTGGGCTCCCGCGCAATTTTCTCCGCCAGAGTAGTAAAGCCAGTGACTGAGGGCAGATATTAATAGCCTGGAGAGGGTCCACGGTTATTGGCCCCCCCCTGGCTAAAAATATCTGCCCCCAGCCACCCCAGAAAAGGCACATCTGGAAGATGCGCCTATTCTGGCACTTGGCCACTCTCTTCCCATTCCCGTGTAGCGGTGGGATATGGGGTAATGAAGGGTTAATGCCACCTTGCTATTGTAAGGTGACATTAAGCCTAATTAATAATGGAGAGGCGTCAATTATGACACCTATCCATTATTAATCCAATACTAGTAAAGGGTTAAATAAAACACAAACACATTTGTTAAAATTATTTTAATGAAATAAAAACAATGGTTGTTGCAGTATTTTATTCAACGCCCAATCCAGTCACTGAAGACCCTCGTTCTGTGAGTAAAAAAACATAATAAACCAACAATATACTTACCCTCCGCAGATCTGTAACGTCCAACGATGTAAATCCTTCTGAAGGGGTTAAAACATTTTGCAGCAAGGAGCTGTGCTAATGCAGGCTGCTCCTCGCTGCAAAACCCCAGGGAATGAGGCTAAAAATAGATCAATGATCTATATTTAGCTTCATTTGCGGTGAGGCGCCCTCTGCTGGCTGTTCATAGATCGTGGGAAATTACCTAGAAAGCTCCCTGGCTCCCTGGCTTTCTAGGTAATTTCCCACGATCTATGAACAGCCAGCAGAGGGCGCCTCACCGCAAATGAAGCTAATTATAGATCATTGATCTATTTTTAGCCTCATTCCCTGGGGTTTTGCAGCGAGGAGCAGCCTGCATTAGCACAGCTCCTTGCTGCAAAATGTTTTAACCCCTTCAAAAGGATTTACATCGTTGGACGTTACAGATCTGCGGAGGGTAAGTATATTGTTGGTTTATTATGTTTTTTTACTCACAGAACGAGGGTCTTCAGTGACTGGATTGGGCGTTGAATAAAATACTGCAACAACCATTGTTTTTATTTCATTAAAATAATTTTAACAAATGTGTTTGTGTTTTATTTAACCCTTTACTAGTATTGGATTAATAATGGATAGGTGTCATAATTGACGCCTCTCCATTATTAATTAGGCTTAATGTCACCTTACAATAGCAAGGTGGCATTAACCCTTCATTACCCCATATCCCACCGCTACACGGGAATGGGAAGAGAGTGGCCAAGTGCCAGAATAGGCGCATCTTCCAGATGTGCCTTTTCTGGGGTGGCTGGGGGCAGATATTTTTAGCCAGGGGGGGGCCAATAACCGTGGACCCTCTCCAGGCTATTAATATCTGCCCTCAGTCACTGGCTTTACTACTCTGGCGGAGAAAATTGCGCGGGAGCCCACGCCAATTTTTTCCGCCATTTAACCCTTTATTTTAAGAGCTAGAACGGCCAAATTTTGCAGATACACACTACTGACATTAGTAGTGTGGAATCTGCAAAAAAAATGGAGAGAAGACATGGTTTACTGTATGTAAACCATGTCTCAAATCATGTCGGGTTTTAGGAAGGAGAAGGAAAAAGCCGGTAATTGAATTACCGGCTTTCAAGCTGTCTAGCGCTGGAATAAATATTAATATATATACACATATATGTGTCTCACTGACATATATATATATATATATACCTATTCTATGTGTACACATTTATTCTACCTATTCTACTGTAAGCTGTCAGTGTGATTTTACTGTACACCGCACTGAATTACCGGCTTTTCTCTCTAACAGCGCTGCGTATTTCTCGCAAGTCACACTGCTTGTCCGTGTGTAATCCGTATTTTTCACGCTTCCATAGACTTTCATTGGCGTATTTCTTGCGCAGTACGGTGACAAACGCAGCATGCTGCGATTTTGTACGGCCGTAGAAAGCCGTATAATACTGATCAGTAAAATACGGCAAATAGGAGCAGGGGCATAGAGAATAATTGTGCCGTATTTTTTGCGAGTTTTACGGACGTAGATTCTGCGCTCTTACGTCCGTAAAACTCGCATGTGTGACGGCGGCCTTAGAGATGTGTACTCATAACTTTGACCAAGGTTTCAGGCCTTAATTAGTCTGTTAGGGTTATGGCTTGTTCACCATCATCGTTAGGAAAGGCCAAGTGATGCACATTTCCCAGCTTTATAAAAACTCAGCCTCCTATAACCTTGTGCTAAAAAAGAGCAGCCATGCGTTCTTCTAAACAGCTGCCTAGAACTCTGAAAATGTTAGAGGCTCATGAAACAGGAGAAGGCTATAAGATGATAGAAAAGAGTTTTCAAGTTGCGCTTTCCTCAGTTCAAAATGTAATTAAGAAATGGCAGTTAACAGGAACAACGGAGGTCAAAATAAAGTCTGAAAGATCAAGCAAATGTCAGTGAGAGCTGGTCATATGATTGCTAGAGAGGCAAATCAGAACCATTGACTGCAAAAGACCTTCAGAAAGATATAGCATACTCTGGAATTGTGGTACATTACTCTAATGTTCAGAGCCAACTGTACAAATATGACCTTCATGGAAGATTCATCAGAACAAAACCTCTTCTGCGTCATTAACATAAAATTCAGCATAAGTATGCAAAAGAACATCTAACAAGCCTGATGCATTTTGTAAATTCTGTGGACTGAGGAGGTTAAAATAGAACTCTTTGGCAACAATGGTCAAAAGGTGTGGGTGGAGAAAAAAGGGCACAGAATTTCAGGGAAACAACATCTCGCCAACCACTAAGCATGGAGGTGGATCAACTAGGTTTTGGGGTTGTGTTGCAGCCAATGGCACTGGGAAAATTTCAGGAGTAGAGGGGAGAATGGATTCAATGAAATGTCAACAAATTCTTGACGCAAACATACCAACACCTGTAAAAAAGTTGAAGTTGAAAAGAGGATGGCTTCCACAAATGGATAATGAATCTGATTCTAAACACACATAGACTCAATAGACTCAAAAGGCGCAAGCTGAAGGTTTTTACAATGGCCCTCACAGTCCCCTCATCTGTACAGCATTGAAAATCTGTGACTAGACCACAAAGTAGCAGTGCAATCAAGACAAACCCAGGAATCTTACAGAACTGGAAGAGTTTTCCAAGGAAGAATGGATGAAAATTCCTCTAAACAAAGTTAAAAGACTCTTGGTTGGCTACTAAAAGCTCTTACAAGAGGATACTTGAAAAAGGGGGTGCTACAAGGTACTAACCATGCAGGGTGCCCATAGTTTTTATTTTAAAATGTAAAAGATGAAAAATAAATTTTCATATTTTTTTTGCCTATAATACAAAGGAAATTTGTAATTTCAAATTTAGCCCTTTTAGGGATCATTTCATCTTCATTTGCTTAATTGTTCACAATAACAGTAGTTTTTACAGGGGTGTCTAAACTTTTACATGCCACTTTTTGCACTAGTGATGGCTCTGGTGTTCTGCTTAAGTACTGATAATTATTTTGGTCTCATACTGATGATGGTTCTAGTTATAATTGTTCTGGTGACTTATTTATAACATTAGTACATTTTAAAGAACCAATGCACATACATGAGTATGTCACCAGAACCACCATCACTACAGGAATACAGCACCAGAACAATCATCAATACATGAATGCGTCAAAAGAACCACCATCATCCGTTTATAAATATGTCACTAGAACCACCATCAGTACAGGAATATAGCACTAGAACCATCATCAGTTTATAAATATGTCACTAGAACCACCATCAGTACAGGAATATAGCACTAGAACCATCATCAGTTTATAAATATGTCACTAGAACCACCATCAGTACAGGAATATGGCACTAGAACCATCGTCAGTTTTGCTGCAAACTACGGTATTTGTTGCATGAAAGACGTAAAAATATAATACTCATACGTATCCAGTTTTCAAAATGCAGTCTGTTTGGTTTCAATTAAGGTGTCCCGCATTTGGCAGATATCCAATTAGAAACTAAAAAGCCCCCATTATAGCCAAATTAAGCTATATTAACTTCCATGACCAACCTTGGGTCTGATATTTAAAATATAGGATGTCACGGATTAATATAGCCATTTGTCCCTCATTGTGCAAATCGTCGACAAACAGATGGGCATCAGCGAACCTGTTACTTCTGTCTCTGACCCATTTCTTTACTTAGAGGCTGACGGTTCATTGGGAGATTGTGGGGGGGGCGCTAGGTTTCAACTGACTTGGGCACCAAAATACCTTCCCAGCCCTGCTCAGAGGTATAAACTTTCTGACTATCAGCTGGATCTTGCTCTGAGGTGGTGAAAAAAAAGTCTTCCTTGAATCATGCAAACACCAGGTAAGACGCATGCTGCCACTTACCTTGTCTTTTCGATAACCGTGTCTGTGAACACAGAGTCTGCACCGCCACCATTACAAACCGTACCACCACCATCCTCATCAACGTCATCATCATCAAAGTCAGAGGTGTTCAGGAAATCAAAGCTCTCTAAAGCACTCTCAATAGTTAGACTTATACTGGTAGACCTGCTTCGGTTTACAGATGGCTTGCACTGCAAAGGTAGAAGGGATCATTAAGACCAGACACATAGCAAAGCTCAGAAAAGACTAATTGTTACCTTGTAAAATGAGTTTGCGCATGATGTTATGTCTGCAATTTAATTAGAATACATAGAATAAACATTTACCGTTTGCAGATATTTTTCAAAAAGACTAATTTTTGAGCAAGAATTGTTGCATTCTATAAAACAAATCCCACAGGGGTGAGCATGGGCTGAGGTATAGCAGTTTTTTTTTTCAGTTTTGAAAGACAAAGTGTTAAAGGCACACAGTAGTCATCAGTATGTTCGTTATGGTGAGTGACCCAATATTTGCGTATTTGAGGCTGGACTACTAAAGGAGAAAAAAAAAACGATAAAACCAGTGGAATTATTTTTGACACCTACTTGATAAATGGCTTCCTGTACTGTAAAACCCCCGAAGCTGTGAAACATTGGTAAGGAGTACGATTTGCTAGATTTACAGTAGACGCCAGACTCTTGCCGAGTCACTATAAACCAGCAAAGATGTTCTAAGTGGAGCACAGGTGTAGGGTGCACCCGTAATCCATTTGTAGTGTACGTTTGCTGTAGGCACTAGGAGTGCACCAAACGCGCCTATAGGACCAGAGTCACCAAAAGTTCTAAGAAGGTGTCATTTTGACCTCAGTCAGCTTTGCCCCATTTTAGACACTTATGCTCTCAGTAGGACTTCGTTATCTAAAAAATTTGGGCATCATCTTGCCACCATTTATTTGTATAGAAGTCCTGAAAATTGCATATCAAGTATGCCCAGAACTCCATCATAGATGAATGGCGAGCGTGCATGTACGGCCACTTCATTCCCAGTGGCGCAAGACAGGACCTTGTTCTCAAGACCGAAGAAAGTGACAGTGGCGAGACCTGCATCCGTCAGACACGGACATAAATGTCCAAGACAGGATGACCTCTCCGCTGTCAGCCCTCATTTTAGATCCATTTCTTCGCCCTTTCACCCATGTTATTTATGCGCTTTAACACAGCTTTCTTATTTTTAACAGCAGCAAACTTGTTTTTCATGAAAATGAATAAGGATTTACTATGCCCAAAGCATAAGATAATTTTAACCAAACTTTTTCTTTGCTTCCAGTTTAGTTCCCAAACTCTCTTAAAGGGAGTGTGCTACCAGGTTTTTGCTACTTCAACTGAGAGCAACATTATGTAGGGGTAGAGACCCTCATTCTGGTGATTTATCACTTATTGGACTGCTTGCTGTAGTTTTGCTAAAGCTATTGTGTTAAACAGCAGGAGATTATCACTAGAGGACTAGAACACCTGCGGCTATGTAGTCCTCCATCTTCATGAGCTCTGTATAACCCTGCCACAGATTGGTAGTTTTCTGTGTACAATCAGTAGTGTGGGCAGGGTTATACACAGCTCCGCATTCACAGACCGGGCAGATTTGTGGCATATAAAAACAATAATTTTACCAAGACTACAGCAATTAGCAATCAGGATCCCTGCCCCTCAGACTGGGTAGCAAAAGCCTGCTGACAAACGCCCTTTAAAGTGTTTTTTCCAACATAAAGACCTCATTCACATGTCTATTTTAACGTATATGTTCGATCTGCGTTTTCACAAGTAGAACATGTGCCCCATTATAGTCTAGGGCGCCGTTCACATGGCAGTGGTTTTTTTTTTGTGGAAAATAATCATGTAAACATGTTCAATTTCACCAGTCACAGATCAAAATCACTGATACAATCTATGGGTCTGTGATACTGGCAGACCGGTCGCATCACCGATGGTAAAAACGGGCACACAGACCTACACTGCTGGAAATATTATCCAGCACACTAATGAAAATCAAGAAAAAAAAACAAGTCTGAACGAGGCTTAGAAGCGATCACTTCTCCAAAGGACGGATGACAACTTGCAGATGATCTGTAGGAGTCTAACTACCGAGAACAGGGCTCATAAGTGCGCCATTAGAATGGAGCCATGGTTGAGCATATACAACACCACTGCATGGTCTGAGTTCTGGGCGCCAAACTAAGAGGCGGCGGAGGAGTTCGGGTCATGAGATTGGGCTCTGTAAAGCACGGAGATGTGAATGCAGCCTTATTCTCATTTCATGGTGCTAGTCTCAGTTTCCCATGTGGAATTCCCTTCAGATGAGAAATCTATCAAACCTCATTTTACAGCAGCGGTGATGAAAACCTGCATTAAAGTGAATGGGGTTTCCGCAATCCAATTACTGGTAAAGGGATAATAATTTGCTGTAAGGAATATGGAATTCACAGCAAAATCCATATCAGTTCCTGCCTGCGTGAACATAGCCCGAAAGTCTAATACAGTATCATTTAGATCCCACTGCACAGAAGCAACAAGTACAAAACTTACAAAAGCACAAAATATGCAAAACAGAAAAATCGTTATACAAGTATGAAGGAATTAGGGCAGACACGAAGGGACGCAATGAAAAATGAAACTCTGGAAACACGTGTTGGATACTGTTAATATTAAACCCCATATTAAACACAGGGTACAGACATTTTGGGCATATGAGACTTTATTATTCTTCAGTTCCTACAGCGAAGGCCGTTTAATTTTTCTGCCGACATATCGGTGTATTCTTCAATATCACCAATCACTTTTCAGGCGGTATAAGCGACTTGTTGCTTTCTTCTGCCTGTTATGACTTTTTGTGTCTTGCTACTTTCACACACAACCTTTACTTCTTGAAGTAAAAATTATTTGCATTTATTTCGCCATAATCTGAGAGCTGTAACTTTTTACATTACTGGTGATGAAGCTGTGTGAGGGCTTGGTACAAATGAAAACCTCATCCTGAAAAACATTTTAGGGTATATATGAGTATTTATTTTATTATTACCCTTTAATTCGTCTCCTCCCCCCAAAAAAATATAACAAATACAGCAAATTTGACTTTTTTATTCTTTACGGTGTTCACCATAAAAAATATAAATGATGATATTGATATTTAAGCCAGGGTTGTTATGGATATGGCAACACCAACTACGCATGAATTTTTACACAATAAATCGTGATGAGCGAACGTGCGCAGTTAAGGTATTATCTGAGCATGCTTGGGTGCTAATCGAGTGTCTTCAGCATGCAATAATATATTCGAGTCCCTGCACCTGCTCGACAGCCGCAACACATGCAAGGATTGCCTAACAGCTTGCAAAAAAGAAGGCCAAGAGGAGACAAAGGGATCCCGTCAGCAGGATTATGCACAGTAACCTACAAAGTCAGGTCAGTGCCCTTATACGGATTAAAATGATACCTTGGTTGATGAAATCCGTCTTGTGGTTGCTGTTTAACCCCTTTCTGACCTCAGACGGGATAGTACGCCCGAGGTCAGAACCCCCGCTTTGATGCGGGCTCCGGCGGTGAGCCCGCATCAAAGCCGGGACATGTCAGCTGTTTTGAACAGCTGACATGTGCCCGGAATAGCGGCGGGTGAAATCGCGATTCACCCACCGCTATTAACTAGTTAAATGCCGCTGTCAAACGCTGACAGCGGCATTTAACCGGCGCTTCTGGCCGGAAAGGAGTGCACCGCGATCCTTGTCACATGATCGGGGTCAGCGATGCTTCTGCATAGTAACCATAGAGGTCCTTGAGACCTCTATGGTTACTGATCCCGGCTAGCTGTGAGCGCCAACCTGTGGTCGGCACTCATAGCACTCCTGCATTTCTGCTGCATAACAGCGATCTGATGATCACTGCTATGTAGCAGTGGCGATCAAGTTGTGCCAGCTTCTAGCCTCCTATGGAGGCTATTGAAGCATGGCAACAGTAAAAAAAAAAAAAAGTGAAAAAAAAGTGAAAAAAAATATATAAATGTTTAAATCACCCCCCCTTTTGCCCCATTCAAAATAAATCAATAAAAAAAAAATAAAAAAAATCAAACCTACACATATTTGACATCACCGCGTTCAGAATCGCCCGATCAATAAAAAAATAAGCATTAACCTGATCGCTAAACAGCGTAGTGAGAAAAAAATTAGAAACGCCAGAATTACGTTTTTTTGGTCGCCGCGATATTGAATTAAAATGCAATAACGACGATTAAAAGAACGTATCTGCACCAAATTGGTATCATTAAAAACCTCATCTCGGCACGCAAAAAATAAGCCCTCAACCGACCCCAGATCATGAAAAATAGAGACGCTACGGGTATCGGAAAATGGCGCCCTTTTTTTCTTTTTTTTTTTTTTAGCAAAGTTTGGAATTTTTTTTCACCACTTAGATAAAAAATAACCTAGACATGTTAGGCTAGGTTCACATTGCGTCAAGTACATGGCGTCAAACGGATGCGTTAAACGCATGTACAGAAACGGAGCAAAAATATGTGAAATTCGTCGTCACGGTAACGCTAGCGTTAACGCATGTGATCGCGTTTTTTCATTTTGATGTCCGTTTACGAAGTATCCGTTTGTCTGCGTTTGTCACTGTCAATAAAGTTGTTCTTTTTTTTTTGTTGGTAAATATTGGATAGAATATTTCTATTTTATATTTACCACTGGCAGTTGTGGCGACGACAGACGGCTAGGGACCTTTTTTCTTTTTTTGTCCTCCTTGTGCCACAACCTATTGTGTATGTAAAATGTAAAAAAAAATATTTTAACATTAAATAATGTTAACATTCATTGGATCAATAAATTTATGCCTGAAAAATTCAACATGTGTGCTATGTACCTTTGTTGTTTTTGCGTGTTTTTTTGGGGGAGGTCTAACAGCCTTGGGCTCAGAAGACTCCTATTCACAATAAAACAATAAACAGGATTGTTATGCCTAGCTCAATACAATGGAGTTTCACACAACATGGTTTTTTAAAGTGCAAGCCTACCGACTCAGAAGAAAAAATCGCAGACACGCTGCTGCTGCTGACATCTGTATCCGACATCTGTGTGCAACAAAACAATACATTTTTAGTACACACACATCCGACGGACATTACAGACTCCCATGATGTATACAGAGATATATAATATATAGAAATGTACTTACAATTTAGCTACGGCAAAACACTCTGTCACGTGCAGGAGACTTTGTGTGAGTGGGATATTTTAATGGCCGAAGTCACATTTCCTGTCACATGACCACATGTGACCACCTTCAAAAGCTATTAAAACGTGTGGTTCTATTTGGAAATTTTTCATGATTTGCGTCTGACTGCGTTTGCCATAGCCTTCTATGGCAGAATGAACGCTTCCGTTAGTAGTGCGTTAGCTTGGCCGGACCCGAAAACGCTGCAAGCCGCGTTGAAGGTCCGTCAGAAAAAAAACGTTATGTGACAAACGCATACCAATTTAGGGATGCGTCACGATGCGTCAGACAATGCAAGTCTATGGGCGCGTTAGTATGTGCGTTACATTGCGTTTTTACTACTTAAAAACGAGTCCGTTAGACGGACACACCTAGCGCAATGTGAACCCAGCCTTAGGTGTCTATGGACTCGTAATAAAGACACAGATGATTGGCCTCGGGGAGACCAAAACATCCAACACCGCGGAGACACCATCACGTGTTTCTCAACGCAGTGATTCCAGAACACTGCCCCCATCCCTTATGGGAAATATGCAGATGCATGTAAAAAAGCTGCGGAGACACCATCACGTGTTTCTCGACGCAAGCAGTGAATAGCCAGGCCTTTCCCCGGGAAGGAACAACCACGGGAAGGGCAGCATCCTATGAAGGAAAGCCACCTATGCCAAGCATGGTATCCATCCACAGACAGCTGTTTCGGGGTGTTTGCCCCTCATCAGTGTGGAGTAGGAATCTGGCTATTAGGAGCAGTGCCTAGTAAAAAGGCTATAAAGGCACAGATGATTGGCCTCGGGGAGACCAAAACATCCAAACACCTCGGAGACACCATCACGTGTTTCTCAACGCAGTGATTCCAGAACACTGCCCCCATCCCTTATGGGAAAAATGCAGCTGCATGTAAAAAAGCTGCGGAGACACCATCACGTGTTTCTCGATGCAAGCAGTGAATAGCCAGGCCTTTCCCCGGGAAGGAACAACCACGGGAAGGGCAGCATCCTATGAAGGAAAGCCACCTATGCCAAGCATGGTATCCATCCACAGACAGCTGTTTCGGGGTGTTTGCCCCTCATCATTGTGGAGTAGGAATCTGGCTATTAGGAGCAGTGCCTAGTAAAAAGGCTATAAAAGGCAGAGATGATTGGCCTCGGGGAGACCAAAACATCCAACACCGCGGAGACACCATCACGTGTTTCTCAACGCAGTGATGGATACCATGCTTGGCATAGGTGGCTTTCCTTCATAGGATGCTGCCCTTCCCGTGGTTGTTCCTTCCCGGGGAAAGGCCTGGCTATTCACTGCTTGCGTCGAGAAACACGTGATGGTGTCTCCGCAGCTTTTTTACATGCATCTGCATATTTCCCATAAGGGATGGGGGCAGTGTTCTGGAATCACTGCGTTGAGAAATACGTGATGGTGTCTCCGCGGTGTTGGATGTTTTGGTCTCCCCGAGGCCAATCATCTGTGCCTTTATAGCCTTTTTACTAGGCACTGCTCCTAATATCCAGATTCCTACTCCACACTGATGAGGGGCAAACACCCCGAAACAGCTGTCTGTGGATGGATACCATGCTTGGCATAGGCGGCTTTCCTTCATAGGATGCTGCCCTTCCCGTGGTTGTTCCTTCCCGGGGAAAGGCCTGGCTATTCACTGCTTGCATTGAGAAACACGTGATGGTGTCTCCACGGTGTTGGATGTTTTGGTCTCCCCGAGGCCAATCATCTGTGCCTTTATAGCCTTTTTACTAGGCACTGCTCCTAATAGCCAGATTCCTACTCCACACTGATGAGGGGCAAACACCCCGAAACAGCTGTCTGTGGATGGATACCATGCTTGGCATAGGTGGCTTTTCATTCATAGGATGCTGCCCTTCCCGGGGAAAGGCCTGGCTATTCACTGCTTGCATTGAGAAACACGTGATGGTGTCTCCACGGTGTTGGATGTTTTGGTCTCCCCGAGGCCAATCATCTGTGCCTTTATAGCCTTTTTACTAGGCACTGCTCCTAATAGCCAGATTCCTACTCCACACTGATGAGGGGCAAACACCCCGAAACAGCTGTCTGTGGATGGATACCATGCTTGGCATAGGTGGCTTTCCTTCATAGGATGCTGCCCTTCCCGTGGTTGTTCCTTCCCGGGGAAAGGCCTGGCTATTCACTGCTTGCGTCGAGAAACACGTGATGGTGTCTCCGCAGCTTTTTTACATGCATATGGACTCGTAATGACCTGGAGAATCTTAATATCATTTTTAGCATTTAGTGAACCTAGCAAAAAAGCCAAACAAAAAACAAGTGCGGGATTGCACTTTTTTTGCAATTTCACCGCACTTGGAATTTTTTTCCCATTTTCTAGTACATGACATGCTAAAACCAATGATGTCCAACATGTTTCGCAAAAAATAAGCCCTCACATGGCCATATTGACGGAAAAATAAAAAAGTTATGGCTCTGGGAAGGAGGGGAGCGAAAAACGAACACGGAAAAACGGAAAATCCAAGGTCATGAAGGGGTTAATCTTTATTTTCAGTTTTGAGTTAATGATATGCTCGTACCCCAGGTCGGCCTGTGGGGGGTCTCCATGTGGTGCTCTGCTTACTTATGCATCCACATGGCTTATGACAGGGTCAATGATCACTCCAAGAACTGTCCCCTATTTTACATACTGCATACACCATCGTTTGAAAAAAAAAAAAAAAACAACATTAATCACGCAGGCCCCGTAACTGTAGCATGATATGATGTTTAATATGCATATATTCATTATATTTAGGCATTTTGTTTTGTTGGAAAAAATAAAAAATGGTGCTGGTGGTCGCGCAGTAGCATCTATAGCGTTTTGATAGATGCTCCTCTGCAGGAGCCGCCATCTTGATGGAGCCCAATTTTTTTTCTCTAGCAAAATGGCGCAGACGCAGTAGCAGCTATCAAAACATGGTAGATGCTATTGCGCAGGCGCAGCTGGTGGCACCATTTCGATTAAGATATTTTTATTTTTTCCAACAAAACAAAATGCATATAAAATGAATACTAGATGGTGGCCCGATTCTACCGCATCGGGTAGTCTAGAATATGCATGTCCACGTAGTATATTGCCCAGCGACGTAGTATATTGCCCAGCGATGTAGTATATTGCCCAGCCACGTAGTATATTGCCCAGTGACGTATTGCCCAGCCACATAGTATATAGCACAGCCCACGTAGTACAGTATATTGCCCAGCCACATAGTATATAGCAGAGCCACATAGTATATTGCCCAGCCATGTAGTATATAGCAGAGTCACGTAGTATATAGCAGAGCCACGTAGTATATTGCCCAGTCACATAGTATATTGCCCAGTCACATAGTATATTGCCCAGCCACATAGTATATTGCCCAGCCACATAGTATATTGCCCAGCCACATAGTATATTGCCCAGCCACATAGTATATTGCCCAGCCACATAGTATATTGCCCAGCCACATAGTATATTGCCCAGTCACATAGTATATTGCCCAGCCACATAGTATATTGCCCAGTCACGTAGTATATAGCAGAGCTACGTAGTATATTGTCCAGCCACATAGTATATTGCCCAGTCACGTAGTATATTGCCCAGTCACGTAGTATATTGCCCAGTCACGTAGTATATTGCCCAGTCACGTAGTATATTGCCCAGTCACGTAGTATATTGCCCAGTCACGTAGTATATTGCCCAGTCACGTAGTATATTGCCCAGTCACGTAGTATATTGGCCAGCACAGAGCCACGTAGTATAGAGACTTAAAAAACAAAACAAAAAAACATATACTCACCTTCCGAAGGCCCGTTGGAAGTCCTGCTATACTTACAATCCGCCGCCTTTCTCGCTCCTCGCCACGCTCCCGGGATCGCTCCATTGCAAGCGGCAGCTTGTGGTCCCAGCGCTGGTGTGAGCAGGACCTATGATGACATCGCGGTCACATGACCGTGACGTCATGGCAGGTCCTTGTCGCACACCAGCGCTGGGATGGGAGCGGAAGCTGCCGCTTGCAATGGAGTGGTCCGGGGAGCGTGGCAAGGAGCGAGAAAGGAGACGGAGGAGGAGTATAGCAGGTTTTTTTTTTTTTTCTTTTTAATTATTTTTAACATGACATATTTTTACTATTGATGCTGCATAGGCAGCATCAATAGTAAATAGTTGGGGACACACAGGGTTAATAGCAGCGGTAACGGAGTGCGTTACACCGCGGGCCGTTACCGCTGCCATTAACCCTGTGTGAGCGGTGAGTGGAGGGGATTATGGAGTGGGCGCCGGGAAGTGAGTGCAGGGGAGTAGGGGAAGGACTAATCGGACTGTGCCCGTCGCTGATTAGTCACGGCAGCCATGACAGGCAGCTGCCGAGACCAATCAGCGAACGAATAACCGTGACAGAAGGACAGACAGACGGAAGTGACCCTTAGACAATTATATATATATATAGATATGCCTGTTATACATCGTATCATGCTACAGCACAGGCATGATTAGTGTTGTTTTTTTTCTTCCAAACAATAGTCTATGCAGTGTGTAAAATATGGGGCAGGTCAGTGAGGGATCAGTGAGCTGTTATAAGCCATACAGATGAATATACAGGTAGGAGCACTTGGAGCAGTGACCCCTAAGTTGGAAGAATGGCTACAACAGATCCCAGGAGCAACTGTCCAGAAAAGCGCAATGCTGGGAACAAGTAAGATCTTGCGCAGAACCCTCAAACTCCCAAGCCTCTGGTAGAGGACCCAAGAATTAGAAAGAAACATGATTCCTAGTGTTGTGATCACCATTATTATTGGAATAGCTGTGACAGCAAAAAAAAAAAAAAAAAGTCAGATTTCCCATTTAATTTCTCTCTCCTCTGATGTGATCGCAAGAAATGGGGTCCCCCGTTCACGCCTCCCTGTACCATCGGTGTCCCTACATCCCTTTGTGTAGTTCCCCAGCATCTTCTGGGAAGAAAATGGCGTGAGCATGCGCAGTGCGCCCACTGACATCTGAGGGTAGGCACCTATTGGTTCATTTTGAACACTGTGATAGGGCCTATCACAGTAATCAAAATAAAAAAAAAATAGTAACTCAAACCCCCCTTTATTACCCCCTTAGTTAGGTAAAAATAATAAAATAAAAAAGTATTAATTTCCATTTTTCCATTAGGGTTAGAGTTGGTCTAAAGTTAGGGCTGGGCTAAAGTTATGGTAGGGTTATGTTGGGGCTAAAGTTAGGGTTGGGCTAGGTTGGGGTTACACTTAGGTTTGTGGTTAGGGATGGGATTAGGGTAAGGGGTGTGTTGGGGTTAGGGCTGTGATTAGGGTTACGGGGTGCGTTGGGGTTAGGGTTGGAGTTAGAATTGGGGGGTTCCACTGTTTAGGTACATCGGCGGTCCTCCAAACGCGACATGGCGCCACCACTGATTCCAGCCAATTTTGCGTTCAAAAAGTCAAGCGGTGCTCCCTCCCTTCTGAGCCCTGCAATGCACCCAAACAGTGGTTTACCCCCACAAATGGGGTATTTGTGTACTCAGGGGAAATTGCACAACAAATATTGTGGTCCATTTTCTCCTGATACCCTTGTGAAAATAAAAAAAAATTGGTTCCAAACTACATTTTTAGTGTAAAAAGTAAAATTCATTTTTATAAATAAAGTTATTTTTTTCCTTCCATATTGCTTTAGTTCTCATGAAGCACCTGAGGGGTTAATTAACTTCTTGAATGTGGTTTTGCGCACCTTGTGGGGTACAGTTTTTAGAATGGTGTCACTTTTGGGTATTTTACATTGACCACCTAAACTAACTTCAAAATGTGATATGGTCCTTAAAAAAATGGTTTTGCAAATTTTGTTGGAAAATGAGAAATTGCTGGTCATTTTTTAACCCTTATAACTTATAAATTATGTTTCCAAAATTGTGCTGATGTAAAGCTGACATGTGGGAAATTAACTATTACCGTAACTATTTTGTGTGACACCCCCCTCTGATTTAAGGGTACAAGAATTAAATGTTGAAAATTGCAAAATTTTCTAAATTTTTGCCAAATTTCCATTGTTTTTTTTCATAAATAAACACAAGCCATATCAAAGAAATTTTACCACTAACATGAAGTACAATATGTCACAAAAAAAAAAACACAGTCTCAGAAGCAGTGAGAGCCGTTGAAGCGTTCTAGAACTATAACTTCATAAAGTGACAGTGGTCAGAATTGTAAAAATTGGCCTGGTCATTAAGTGCCAAATTGGCTCTGTCACTAAGGGGTTAATCAACAAAGGTATCATTTTAATCAGTATAACAGCGCCTTTAGTGATCTACAACGGTCTAGTTTACTGAGCAAGATCCTGCTGACAGATTCTCTTTAAATAGCAGTCTAAAAATATCTGAAGGGTTGTCACGATGTAGAGGGATCATCCTTTTTCTCATTTGCACATGAATACGCAACAAGCAATGGAATGAAGAAAAAAAGGGAGAAACACATTTTTTGACAGTGAGGGTGATCAAAGAGTGGAACAGGCTGCCACGAGAGATGGCAAGTTCTCTTTCAATGGAAGTCTACAAACAGAGGCTGGACAGACATCTGTGAGATGATTTAGTGAATCTTGCATTGAGCAGAGGTTGGACACGATGACCCTGTAGGTCCCTTCCAACTCTCAACATTCTATGCAGCCTCGGGGACTCAAACATTTTCCAAGCACGCTCAGATAACACCTTGTCCAAGCACGTTCATGCATCACTAATAAATAGTTTTACCATTCAATTAAATTGAGAGGTGTAGTTTGTAAAATGGGGTCCCTTATGAGGGGTTCTGTTACCTCATGGGCTCTCCCAGTGGGTCATGGCACCTGCAAACAATAACCGTACAATCTGGCGCTCCTTGCCTTCTGAGCTTTGCACTGCCTGAAAAATATTTCCTGATTACATGTAGTGTGTTGGCGCACTCAGGAACAAATAGACCTCAGTTTGTTGTAAAAAAAAAAAAAAACCCAAAACCCTATTAACCCTTAGAAAAATTAAAAACTTGGGGCTAAAACAACATTTTCGTTGTAAAAATGTAATTTATTCTTTCTTCACTCAATGATATAAAATTCTGTGAGGCACATGTGGTGTCAAAATGTGCACTGTCCCCTATATGAATTCAATAGGAGTGTACTTTTAAAATGGGTTCACATACAGGGGGTTTCTCTTGTTCTGGCACCTCAGGGGCTCTGCCAATGTGACATGGCACCCTCAAACCATTCCAGCAAAATCTGAATTCCAAGATGGCGCCTCTTCCCTTCTGAGCTTTGCACTGTGCCTCAAATGTAGCATTCCCCCACATATAGGGTATCACTATACTCAGGAGAAATTGCACAACAAATTGTATTGTGCAGTTTCCCCTGTTACCCTTATAAAAATGCTAAATTTGGGGCCAAAATAACATTTTTATGAGAAAAATTAGATTTTTATTTTCAAGCCTCAACGTTATAAACTTTCTGTGAGGCACCTGGGGGATCAAGGTGTTCATCACACATCTAACTACATTCGTTTAAGGGTCTAGTTTCCAAAATGGGGTCATTTGTGGCGGGTTTCCACAGTTTAGGCACATCAGGGGCTCTCCAAATAGGACATGACATCCACTATTGATTCCAGGAAATATTACATTCAAAAAGCCAAATGACGTTCCTTCTCTTCCGAGCCCAAACAGTAGTTTTCACCCTCATTATGGGGTATCGGGGTACTCAGGAGAAATTACACTACAAACTGTATGGTGCAATTCCTCCTGTCACCCTTATGAAAATGCGATTTTTGGGGCTAAAAACATTTGTAGGGAAAATTTGTTTTTATTTTTACGGCTCAATGTTATAAACTTCTGTGAAGGAACTGATGGTTCAATGTGCTCACTACACATCTGGATCAGTTCCCTGAAGATTCTAGTTTCCAAAATGATGTCACTTGTGGGGGATTTGCGCTGTCTAGGCACATCAGAGGCCAATTGTTCAAGCAAGTATTGCATTCAAAAATTCAAATGACGCTCCTTCCCTTCCGAGCCCTGCTGCGCACGCCCAATGGTTTTCACCCTCATATGGGGTATCGGCATGCCCAGGAGATATTACACACCAAGTTTTGGGGTCCATTATTTCCTGTTACCCTTGTCAAGATAAAGTTTGTATCTGAAGTAAATTTTTTGTGAAAAAAAAAAAAGTTAAAAATGTTGTTGGTTTTGAGCACCTTCAGGGAGTTTTTAGAATGGTGCCACTTTTGGGGATTTTCTATCATATAGATCCCTTAGGCTATATTCACACTTAGCGGTTTTTACCGCGGAACCGCCGCGATTTTGATGCTGCGGGTCCGCAGCAGTTTCCATAGCGTTTACAGTAACATGTAAACCCTATGGAAACCGCAAACCGCTGTGCACATGCTGCGGGAAAAACCGCGCGGGAACGCAGCGGTTTACAACCCGCAGCATGTCACTTCTTTGTGCAGAATCGCTGCGATTCTGCACCCATAGGAATACATTGAACCGCTTACTTCCCGCATGGGGCTGTGCCCACGTTGCGGGAAGTAAGCGGATAATGTGCGGGTGGTACCCGGGGTGGAGGAGAGGAGACTCTCCTCCAGGCCCTGGGAACCATATTTGGGGTTAAAAAATAAAAAATCTGGTTATACTCACCCTCTGATGTCCGGAGCTCCTGGGCGCTGCACGCGGCCGTCCGGTCAGAGTTGCTGTGCGACCAGGACCTGCGGTGACGTCGCGGTCACATGACCGTGACGTCACGAAGGGTCCTTCTCCCACAGCATCTTTGGAACCGGACTGCCGGGTGCAGCGCCCAGGAGATCCGGACATCAGAGGGTGAGTATAACCAATTTTTATTATTTTTAACATTACTATTGATGCTGCATATTGCTGCATATGCAGCATCAATAGTATAGGCGGAAACCCGCAGCGGAAAACGCGGAACAAACCGCGATAAATCTGCAGGGAGAACCGCAGTTGTTTTGCCCTGCAGATTTATCAAATCCGCTGCGGGAGAACCCGCAGGGACCCGACGCAAGGTGTGAACATAGCCTTAAAGTGACTGGGACTTCAAATGTGATGTGGTCCCTAAAAAAAAAAAAATAAAAATAAAAATGGTTTTGGAAATTTTGTTGCAAAAATGAAAAAAAAATAAATAAAAAAAAAATCGGAAGGTTTTTAACCCTTATAACTTCCTAACAAAAAAAAAAAAAATTGGCTCCAAAATTGTGCTGATGTAAAGTAGACATGTGGGAACTGTTACTTATTAACTATTTTGTGTGACATATCTGTGTGATTTAAGGGCATGAAAATTCAAAGTTGGAAAATTGCAAAATTTTCTAAATTTGTCATTTTCTCTTTACAAATAAAGGCAACGCATGTGGAAGAAATTTCACCACCATCCTGAAGTACAATATGTCATGAAAAAACAGTCTCAGAATCAGTGGGATTTGTTGAAGCGTTCCAGAGAGTTATTACCTGACACAGTGACAGTGGTCAGAATTGTGAAAATTGGCCTGGTCATTAATGTGCAAACCACCTTCGGGGGTAAAGGGGTAAAAGTCCCCTAAGGCTAAGTTCACTCCCTTTTCCCCAATAAAAAAATAAAAATAAATAATAATAATCAAAAAAAAAAAAAAAAAAAAAAAGATGGTTTATTGGCTGCTGCAACATTGCAAAAAATGCAATAAAAGGTGATCAAAACGTTATACCTACCCCAAACATGGTAACAATAAAAATGTTGGTTAAGGGAACTAAAGACAAACCATCGCACAGCTCCAGCAACAAAAATGGATAACGTTACAGTCTTGGAAAATGTCCCTCAAGCCAATTTTTTTGTATTTCCAATTTTTTTCCGCCACTTAAAGAAAAACAAAAACTATGCAGGTTTTATATCTCAGTTATTGTAATGACCTGGAGAATCATACTGCCAGGTCAATTTTTCCATATAGTGAACATGGTACATAATAAACCCAAACAAACAATTCTGGAATTGTGCTTTTTCATTATTTTGCCACATTTAGAATTTATTCCCGCTTTCCAGTACATTACATGAGAAAAGTATGGAGTCAAGCAAAAGTACAAAGCGTCCCGCAAAAAAAAAAAAAAACAAGCCCTCATATGGCTATGTTAGCAGAAAAAGAAAAGCGTTATGGCTCTTAGGGCTCATCTCCACTTGAGTGAGAAAAAAACGGTCCGATCTACGGACCGAAAAAACTGATATAACGTCTGCGAGTGCCATGCGAGTGTCATGCGATTTTTTTATCGCAACATCCGTATTGCTGTCCGATTTTTACGCACGGGTCTCCTTTGAAAAGCCGGTAATTCAGCGCAGAGTACAGTAAAATCACACTGACAGGTTAGATTAGAATAGATATATACACATAGAATAGGTATATATACATACATATATATATACACACACACATATATATATATATATATATATATATATATATATATATATATACAGTGGGGCAAAAAAGTATTTAGTCAGTCAGCAATAGTGCAAGTTCCACCACTTAAAAAGATGAGAGGCGTCTGTAATTTACATCATAGGTAGACCTCAACTATGGGAGACAAACCGAGAAAAAAAAATCCAGAAAATCACATTGTCTGTTTTTTTATCATTTTTTTTGCATATTATGGTGGAAAATAAGTATTTGGTCAGAAACAAACAATCAAGATTTCTGGCTCTCACAGACCTGTAACTTCTTCTTTAAGAGTCTCCTCTTTCCTCCACTCATTACCTGTAGTAATGGCACCTGTTTAAACTTGTTATCAGTGTAAAAAGACACCTGTGCACACCCTCAAACAGTCTGACTCCAAACTCCACTATGGTGAAGACCAAAGAGCTGTCAAAGGACACCAGAAACAAAATTGTAGCCCTGCACCAGGCTGGGAAGACTGAATCTGCAATAGCCAACCAGCTTGGAGTGAAGAAATCAACAGTGGGAGCAATAATTAGAAAATGGAAGACATACAAGACCACTGATAATCTCCCTCGATCTGGGGCTCCACGCAAAATCCCACCCCGTGGGGTCAGAATGATCACAAGAACGGTGAGCAAAAATCCCAGAACCACGCGGGGGGACCTAGTGAATGAACTGCGGAGAGCTGGGACCAATGTAACAAGGCCTACCATAAGTAACACACTACGCCACCATGGACTCAGATCCTGCAGTGCCAGACGTGTCCCACTGCTTAAGCCAGTACATGTCCCGGCCCGTCTGAAGTTTGCTAGAGAGCATTTGGATGATCCAGAGGAGTTTTGGGAGAATGTCCTATGGTCTGATGAAACCAAACTGGAACTGTTTGGTAGAAACACAACTTGTCGTGTTTGGAGGAAAAAGAATACTGAGTTGCATCCATCAAACACCATACCTACTGTAAAGTATGGTGGTGGAAACATCATGCTTTGGGGCTGTTTCTCTGCAAAGGGGCCAGGACGGCTGATCCGGGTACATGAAAGAATGAATGGGGCCATGTATTGTGAGATTTTGAGTGCAAACCTCCTTCCATCAGCAAGGGCATTGAAGATGAAACGTGGATGGGTCTTTCAACATGACAATGATCCAAAGCACACCGCCAGGGCAACGAAGGAGTGGCTTCGTAAGAAGCATTTCAAGGTCCTGGAGTGGCCTAGCCAGTCTCCAGATCTCAACCCTATAGAAAACCTTTGGAGAGAGTTGAAAGTCCGTGTTGCCAAGCGAAAAGCCAAAAACATCACTGCTCTAGAGGAGATCTGCATGGAGGAAAGGGCCAACATACCAACAACAGTGTGTGGCAACCTTGTGAAGACTTACAGAAAACGTTTGACCTCTGTCATTGCCAACAAAGGATATATTACAAAGTATTGAGATGAAATTTTGTTTCTGACCAAATACTTATTTTCCACCATAATATGCAAATAAAATGTTAAAAAAACAGACAATGTGATTTTCTGGATTTTTTTTTTCTCAGTTTGTCTCCCATAGTTGAGGTCTACCTATGATGTAAATTACAGACGCCTCTCATCTTTTTAACTGGTGGAACTTGCACTATTGCTGACTGACTAAATACTTTTTTGCCCCACTGTATATATATATATATATATATATATATATATATATATATATATATGTCAGGGAGACACCTATATATATATATATATTTATATTTAATGCAGCGCTAGATAGCTTTAAAGCTGGTAATTCAATTACCGGCTTTTGCTTTCTCCTTCCTAAACCCGACATGATTTGAGACATGGTTTACATACAGTAAACCATCTCATATCACCATTTTTTTGCATATTCCATACTACTAATGTCAGTAGTGTGTATATGCAAAATTTGGGCGTTATAGCTATTATATTTAAGGGTTAAATGGCGGAAAAAATTGGCGTGGGCTCCCGCGCAATTTTCTCCGCCAGAGTAGTAAAGCCAGTGACTGAGGACAGATATTAATAGCCTGGAGAGGGTCCATGGTTATTGGCCCCCCCTGACTAAAAACCTCTGCCCCCAGCCACCCCAGAAAAGGCACATCTGGAAGATGCGCCTATTCTGGCACTTGGCCACTCTCTTCCCATTCCCGTGTAGCGGTGGGATATGGGGTAATGAAGGGTTAATGCCACCTTGCTATTGTAAGGTGACATTAAGCCTAATTAATAATGGAGAGGCGTCAATTATGACACCTATCCATTATTAATCCAATTGAATGAAAGGGTTAAAAAAAACACACATTATTAAAAATTATTTTAATGAAATAAAAACAAAGGTTGTTGTAATATTTTATTTAACGCCCAATCCAATCACTGAAGACCCTCGTTCTGTAAAAGAAAAAACATAATAAACCAACAATATACTTACCTTCCGCAGATCTGTAAAGTCCAACGATGTAAATCCTTCTGAAGGGGTTAAAATATTTTGCAGCCAGGAGCTTTGCTAATGCAATGCTACTCCTGGCTGCAAAACCCCGGAGAATGAAGCTAAATATAGATCAATGAGCTATATTTAGCTTAATTTGCGGTGAGGCGCCCTCTGCTGGCTGTTCATAGATTGTGGGAACTTTCCTAGAAAACCTGGGAGCTTTCAAGGAACGTTCCCACGATCTAGGAACAGCCAGCAGAGGGCGCCTCACCGCAAATGAAGCTAAATATAGCTCATTGATCTATATTTAGCTTCATTCTCTGGGGTTTTGCAGAAATGAGCAGCCTGCATTAGCGGAGCTCGTGTCTGCAAAATATTTTAACCCCTTCAGATGGATTTACATCGTTGGACCTTACGGATCTGCGGAAGGTAAGAATATTGTTGGTTTATTATGTTTTTTCTTTTACAGAACGAGGGTCTTCTGTGATTGGATTGGGCGTTAAATAAAATATTACAACAACCTTTGTTTTTATTTCATTAAAATAATTTTTAATAATGTGTGTTTTTTTTTTAACCCTTTCATTCAATTGGATTAATAATGGATAGGTGTCATAATTGATGCCTCTCCATTATTAATTAGGCTTAATGTCACCTTACAATAGCAAGGTGGCATTAACCCTTCATTACCCCATATCCCACCGCTACACGGGAATGGGAAGAGAGTGGCCAAGTGCCAGAATAGGCGCATCTTCCAGATGTGCCTTTTCTGGGGTGGCTGGGGGCAGGTATTTTTAGCCAGGGGGGGGCCAATAACCATGGACCCTCTCCAGGCTATTAATATTTGCCCCCAGTCACTGGCTTTACTACTCTGGCGGAGAAAATTGCGCGGGAGCCCACGCCAATTTTTTCCGCCATTTAACCCTTAAATATAATAGCTAGAACGCCCAAATTTTGCATATACACACTACTAACATTAATAGTGTGGAATATGCAAAAAAATGGTGATATGAGATGGTTTACTGTATGTAAACCAGGTCTCATATCATGTCGGGTTTAGGAAGGAGAAAGCAAAAGCCGGTAATTGAATTACCAGCTTTAAAGCTATCTAGCGCTGCATTAAATATAAATATATATATATATAGGTGTCTCCCTGACATATATATATGTATATATACCTATTCTATGTGTATATATCTACTCTCATCTAACCTGTCAGTGTGATTTTACTGTACTCTGCGCTGAATTGTCGGCTTTTCTAAGGACACGGGTGCGTAAAAATCGGACAGCACTCGCATGGTGCGAGTGCTGTGCGTTTTTTTCTCTTGCACCCATTGACTTGCATTGGCGAGTCTCGTCCGAGAATCTCAGCAATACACAGCATGCTGCGATTTTTTTCTCAGCCGACACAGATTTTTCTCAGTCCGATTTCGGCTGGGAAAAAAAAAAATCGCTAATGGAATGTCACCTATTGAAAAACATTGGTCCGAGTGCAATCCGATTTTTTATCGGATTGCACTCGTCCGTTTTTCTCACGAGTGGAGATGAGCCCTTAGAAGAAGAAAAAAAATGCAGAAATGGTTAACAGCCATATTGGGAAAGGGTTAATGAATCAGTTGCTTCGCGCTCCAGCACCTAATCAAGACTGTGAACAATGCTAGTATTGATGAATATGGCCCAAGTTTGTTTGTTTTTTCCCATTTCTCACCTCTGTTGCAGAGATATTCGCTTGTAAACATTATATGCTAATTTTCACTAAGTTTTGACTCTGGCGGCAATTATTCATTTTTTTCCTGCAAGATGTTGACTATTCATAATCAGGAGGCATCAAGCAGGGGTAAGAAAAACAAACAAAAAGAAAACCAAACGCCCCAAAAAGAGAAAGTCAGAACCTGTTTTTTCTGTGAGCGACATGTAATGACAGCCCTGTTCTCCTCACTTATGCCCATGTCACCATCAGCTGCAGGTCTGCACAACATACGGCCTGCAGAACAATGATGTGCAGCCCATGCAGCTGGTCCTTCCTATATTCTAATGTATTAGTGCGGGGGGTGGAAGCACAGGAGATTATTTATTCAGGGGTGCAGCATGGGAAATATCTTTATTTATGGTGTAGTTAAATGATACTTAAATTTTTAAGGGCAAGTTGTCGGGAATTGCTGCTGAAGAGCTCTTGGTATGAAGTATGATGTCAAATATAAGGTACCTGGATGTAATTATTTGTGATATTAATTACATTTCATGATTACTGCGGTTACTGTATGGTCTGCAGTCTGAGGATGACTTAACAACAACTCCCAATATCTCCTAACTATTGTTTAAGACGTACTGGGAGTTGTAAGTTCAGGCAATTCAACTGCCCACGGGGCCGACCGGAAATTGCAATTTATCACTGTACTAAGCTTAGTGATTTATTCATGTACTAATGGTGGTTCTGATCCTGTACATATGTAGCAATCCAAAATTTGCAACACGGCCATGTTAAAATGTAAAATTCCTCAGAACTCTGTGTACGTAAGCGTATGGTCACACTTATTTTTGGAGAAAATCTCTCCAAATCCTCCTCAAATACATAAATACATCACCAGAACAAAGTTTTGAATAAGTACTGCTTTCAATTTTTTTCCAGCCCTTGGGATAGCTTCATAATGCCATCACGACTCTTGGACCAAAAAGCGTTGTGCTCCCCTGATCTATGTGATTGCAAATGGGAGAGGGAAGTAGATTGAAGCTGTCACATCAAATATTTTTGAAGTTCTCCCAGCAGTCAGTGTGGGGTAAGACTAGGGCAAAACTGACAGAGCTCCTTCACAAACTCCAATATAATATATCCATAATGGAGATGATACATTAATATAAAAAGTCAGTTTTATTCAGCTCTACAGTCACATTCAGCTCTATTCCAAGTTGTGGCTGGTTAAGCACATAATCTGGAGAAAGATCCTCTTCGAACTTGTAAGAGCTACTGTATTGTGACATCTAAAGGGTTAAACAGCAAGGACTGGTAATGGAAATGGATAAATTATATGTGGGAAGGAGTTGATGAAGATAAAAAAAATAAGCTACTATGCAGCCACAACACTACATACTCACTTCATAAACAGTACAACCAAGCATGCGTTTAAATGGAAAAAGGACTGAAAACGCAAAGAACATGCAATAAACATTTAAATTTTATTTTTGTGAAATATGAAACATGAAGTTAAGTAAATGGATATAAATAGTCACATTAGATAGCATGAGTAAACTACAACCTTCAGATATACTGTCACTTATGACATGCTTCACCACAGCTCATGTAACGTGAGTTTTAATACATTTCAAACAAAGTAGAAAAACAAAAAAAAACAACACAAATGAATACTTTCAAAATGGGAAACACTCTTCCGTGAACCAAACCCCTAAATTGCATATTAAAAAAATAAAAAAAAAAATAAAAAAAATTATATATATATATATATATATATATATATATATATATATATATATATATATATATATATATATATATATATATATATATATATATATATATTAGGAGTCTCCATCTCTTTTTGCATTAAATTAAGACTAGGCAACAATATACATCTGGAAACTATGCATACACAGCATCTACTAAAACTTCTACTGCGAATGGTCAGGCTTTCATTGCCTAACGATCTATGTCACTATTTAACACTTCAGTTTTGAGCATTAAAAGGTATTCTTCACTGTTATTATAATAAATCTTAATGGACCACAAGGATTCCAAGGTTGAAAAACCAAAACTATGCTCACCCACTGGAGTGGCGCGGCGCCACTGTAACCTGTACTGTGTTCACGCCACTAACCGGCTGCAGACTTTACATCCTGCCTGAAAAAATCCTCCGATCAGCGACCAGGGGTTTGCGTGGCAGTCATATCTCCATATGCCCAGCCGTAAGATTTGTGTTACCTTTTATTGGAGTACAATACTTTTTACAGAGAAGCAGCGCCACTTCGGAGATGGAGTGTAGTTTTTCTTTAAGGCTCAATCAGGTTTATTGTAATAGCAGTGGATAAACCCTTTAATTTACTCCTTCACATTTATCAAGGCTATAAACAGAAACCAAGTAAAAGAAAAAAAGGGAAATCTAGTAACCTAGAAACTAGAAACCCAATAAAATTAGAAGAATGTGGTTATTTTTGTACTAGAAATGCTATCAGGTACAAGCCTCAGATTCCACAGATCATCTAAAGACAGAGTGATGCTTTGCATTCACTTACTTTTAGGACATCTTCAAGGTGAGTGATTTCATGGTACAATTCTTGGTACTCTGGATACTGGTCTTTACAAGGCTCGAGTGTCATTAGAAGTCCTTGCAAAGACTCCTCTAAAGTTCCATCCAAGTAGGACCTGGAGGTCTCTGCTTCACTGTATGTAGAGCTATCAGACTGGAGTCTCTCTGGGGCAGAAGGTATTTCTGTAGATGTAAGCCGTTTTACCAGCTGTTTGGTGATATTCCCTTCACAGGTGTCTAGCTCCACTGGCTTCAGCTCAGAGGCTTCCTCAGAGTCCTGCAAGATTGACACTGAGACATTTGAAGTAATATATATGTTGTTACTGTCCATGGTGGGCAGACAGCTTTGGCAAGCGGAGAGGTCAGACTTATCTCCTGCAATGGTTTCCTCAGTGTCACTAGCACGCTCTACAATGGATTGGGAGTCCTGCGACTGACTAGCTGAATCTCCAGAAGAACTGGCACTCATAATGTCTTTCACTGGTTCCTCTGATGACAGATGACTGAGCTGATGTTCTGGTGGGGTGACCGTGATTTCAGGATTTGAGCAACCCAGAGAAGATGAGGGAGTTGATCTTGGTGATCTTGGTGATCTTGGTGGCGTACATTCACCATTAGGCAAGTTGTCAAAACTTAAGGAGAGGGCTCTCTTCTCAATGGTTTCTACACTGCTATCGAAAACATCATCTTGAAGATTGGACTAGAACAGAAAATACAACATATAAATCATATGATAGTAGTACTGTACTACAATTCAGCAAATATCTAAAACATATGGCCACACTCAGTATAGACTAGTCATTACACGCACCACAGCAAATACAACAATGTCCAGAAATTATGTCCAACAGAAAATATTCCTATCAGTACACTGTTCTACTCAGTCATGGTATTCATCATCATGAATTTTATAATTTAATCATAATTTCTGGAATACCATAACAGATTTTTAGGCACAAGACTAATGATATAATATAGTCAGATCTTCAAAGTGTACCTCCAATGGTGGACCTAAAAGAACAGATATTACATGCACCACGTTGTGGAAATCATTTCTAATGCAAGATAAGAAACTTATTTTTCTGTGCGGCTTATGAACTGCATTCACTTTACTCAGCCCTGTCTCTATAGATGGAACCTGCCAGATAACAAATTCCAGATATTACTGCCAGTATGGAAGGGACTGATAAGCAGGCAGCTACACGGAGAAGCTTGTAGACCAGTGACCAGGTCTGGGCAGCAGCTCCGCTGTGTCTCTCACAAGGCAAGCAATGAGAACTTCCAGATTGGGAAGGAGCCGCCTGCAGGTCAAATAGTTGAGATTTAAGGGTACAAGATTCAAAAAGGGATTGTACATAAGGATCCAAGAACATAATTTCTTTCATTTTTCACTGGAGGTACACTTTAGGAACAAGACCATATACCGTACATTGCAGCTGACAGTTTGAGAAGGCAGAAAAAAATGAAAGCACACTCAGATAATGAACTGCAATCAGGCAATGAAAGGTTTCCTTGATAACAAATGGTGAAATCTCTGGGCCACACATCAGTTTTTCTTTATCATTTTCTATAGATGTTGCACTAGCAGCCATACAGGATTGTCCAGTATTCTACATCTTATGGGCCCATGGGGGGCACTAAATGTAGGGAAAACCCTCATCATATACTTACGGTACCTCATAAAATGGATTGTGATCCTAAACAACTGCTCCCTAACCCACCGGTAGACCAGGACTGCCCGGAAAATCTTGCCTTCAAAAGTCACATATAAAAATCACATCCACAATTTTAACGTGGTTGTTTCATGTGTTTCTTCAAAGAATCAGTAAGCTGATATTTCTCTGTGACATAGTAATGGCTCAGTGCCTTGAAAAAGTTTTCATACCCCTTGAACTTTTACACTTTTTTTTTTCACATTACAATTGCAAACTTAAGTATATTTTGTTAGCCTTCTATGTGATCTACCAACACCAAGTAGCAAGTATTTGTGCAGTGTAAAGGAAATGATACATGGTTTGCTAATTTTAAAAATATAAATCTGAAAATTGTGACATGCATTTGTATTCAATTAGCCTAAGTCAATACCCTGTAGGACCATAATTTGCTGCAATTATTGCTGCAAGTCTTTTGGGGTATGTCGCTAGTAGCCTTGGAAGAACAAATGGGAAAAATTTCAGCCTCTAGATGTGCAAAGTAGCTCTTCCTCAGTGAGATTGGATGGGGAGCATCTGAACAGCAATTTTTAAGTCTTCTTTTAAATCTTCTTAATGAGATTTAGGTCTAGACTGAGACTGGGCCATTCACACACATGAAGATGCTTTGATCTAAACTATTTCATTATATCTCTGGCAGTATGTTTAAGGTTGTTGTCCTGCTGGAAGGTAAACCCAAGTCCCAGTGTCAAGTTTTTTTTTTAAATCTTCTAATAGGTTTTCCTTCAGGATTGCACTGTATGTAAACTTCATCCATCTTTCCATCATCTCTGGCAAGTTTCCCTGGCACTGCTGAAGAAAAGCCTCCCCACAGGATGATGCTGCCACCACCATGTTTGATGGTGGGAATGGTGTTTTCAGGGTGATATGCAGTGTTAGCTTTCCACCACACATAGCGTTTTGCATTTAGCCCTAAACATTCTACTTTTTCCCCATCTGAGCAGAGCACTTTCTTCCACATGCTAGCTGTGTCCCCTTTATGACATTTTGCAAACTGTAAAGATGACTTATGGCTTTCTTCCACTTTTCCATAATGGACAAATTTGTGGAGTACAATTTTAATAGTTGTTATGGGGACAGATTCTCCCACCTGACCTGTGGATCTCTACAGTACCTCCAGAGTGACCACGGGTCTCCAGGTTGCTTCTTTTATTTGTGTCCTTGCTTGAGATATTGGTTTAGGTGGACAGCAATGTCTTGGTAAGTTTCAGTTGTCCCATACTCCTTCCATTTTAGTATCTCGTGAAAGAAAACAGCAACCCGCACTACCGGTCAGATACACTGTGGCATTTGCTGGTTAATTAACCATCGCTGGTCCGCAGATCTCGGGTGCCATTAGCCAGAAAAGCATGCTGTCTTGGATATAAGTGAAAAGAAATGCGGCAGCACTCACAGCTCGGGGGTGTTTAGACAAGGACATGTGAAAGCTGAACGACGGCTGTTTCGCACCTGACGGGCGCTTCAACGGGTTCCTAAATGGAACCCGTTGAAGCGCCCGTCAGGTGCGAAACGGCCGTCGTTCAGCTTTCACATGTCCTTGTCTAAACACCCCCGAGCCGTGAAAATGTTGTTGCAATAAAATAGCCTGTAAAGAAGATTGGTGAGTGCTGCCGCATTTCTTTTCACTTATATCCTTCCATTTTAGGATGACTGACTGATTGAACAGTGCTCTGTGAGATGTTCATAGCTTGGGATATATATATATATATATATATATATATATATATATATATATATATATATATATATATATATATATATATATATATATATATATATATATATATATATATATTTTTTTAAGAACCTAATCCCACTTTATTTACTCTTCGTCACAACTTTATCCCTGACCTGTCTGGTGTTTTCCTTGGTTTTCATGATGCTGTTTGATCCCTAATGTTCTCAAACCTCTGAAGCCTTCACTGAACAGCTATAGTTATACTGAAAATTACATTACATACAGGTGGACTCAATTTACTATGTATGTGACTTCTGGAGGAAATTAGTCACTCAGGATTTTATTTAGCGTTATCAGACTACAGGGGACTGAATAAAAATGCACGTCACTATTTTCAGATTTATATTTTTTAAATATTTTAAAAAACATGTATCGCTTCCACTTCACAAATACTTGCTACTTGGTGTTGGTTTACCACATAAAATACATTTACGTTTGTGGATGAAACATAAAAAAATGTGGAAAACTTTACAGGGTGTGAATACTTTTTAAAGGCACTGTATATGTGTACAGTGCACAACTTATCTATTGATTTGTCTTGTGTGGTATTGGCAACAAGTACCGTATTTTCCGGCGTATAAGATGACTTTTTAACCCCTAAAAATCGTCCCAAAAGTCGGGGGTCGTCTTATACGCCGGGTACGGCTGCAGGGCGCGATCCTGGATGGTTCCCAGGGTCTGAAGGAGAGGAGACTCTCCTTCAGGCCCTGTGATCCATATTCATGTAAAAAATAAAGAATAAAAATAAAAAATATGGATATACTCACCCCTTCGACGGACCTTGGCTCTCAGCAGTGCAAGAGTCTGCCTCCGTTCCTAAGAATGCAGTGAGTGAAGGACCTTCGATGATGTCGAGGTCACGTGAGCGGTCAGGTGACCAGTCACCTGACCGCGACGTCATCGCAGGTCCTACATTCAATGTATTCATAGGAACGGAGGCAGACGCTTGCACCGCTGAGAGCCAGGGTCCGTCGGAGGGGTGAGTATATCCATATTTTTTATTTTTATTCTTTATTTTTTACATAAATATGGATCACAGGGCCTGAAGGAGAGTCTCCTCTCCTCCTGACCCTGGGAACCATACGCACCGCACACGCCGTATAAGATGATTGGGCGTATAAGATGACCCCCGTCTTATACGGAGGGTATATCCCAAATTCCATATTTTATATGGAAAAGTTGGGGGTCGTCTTATACACCAGAAAATACGGTAGGTAAGTTTTTCTACATTTTTCTTATGTGTAGCATTTAACCAATATAGTCTACTTTTCATTCAACAATGTGTTGTTTAACACCCAAAAAGATGAAGACATCATGAGGAAATGAGGAGAATACAGCATGCATGAAAATGTAATCAAGATGTCAGAGAAAAGAACACAGATTAACTGGTGTTTAACTCACATATCTCTCTCTGCCTGATCTAGGCCTCAGCCTGAGAGATGGCAGGTCACTAAAAGAGCGACTGCGCCGGAGTTTGTCAAAGAAAGTCTCCTGGAGCGCATCCATAATGGACAGCCGTAGCCGCCTGTCTTGCGGAGGGTTGAACCATTTCTTGAGCAGGTTAAAAGTAAACGGGATGTTAGTAATCACAGTGCAAACAGGTTACCAATGTGCTGAAAGGTTTGCGATATTTTAGTAAAGCATGAAATTTTAGGGATGCAAGTAGGATGAACTATGCACCATACTAGGTCTGATTATTCACAAAAGGCAAAATACAAGCCGATTATAGGCAGAGTATTATCCGAGATGCTGAGAAATGGATTCTGAAAAGCTTCTAAAAAAGGACAAATTTCACAAACAATAATTAGAAGCATTAGACAGTGACACAATATAACCTGTAGTAAGAGGAATGTACTTACAAAGAAGGAATGGTCTTTAAATGTGGGCGTCTCTGGGGTGCCCTGGCTGTATATGGAGACTCTTCTCTGGAGAGCAGCAGCTTTGTTTAGATTGCCTGTTGATGGGGTCAGATCCTCTGTATCGAATGGACTGCAACATAAAAATGGAATTATTACATTACAGCAGTCTCATGGCAATAATACTAGTGAAGTTAGGTTTTAACAATTTAACTACATTCAGCAAGTTTACATTCATTGACATTCTCCAGGCTTAGGCTATGTTCACATGCAGCATTTTTTTCTACAGCCAAAACCTGCTCTCTAGGCAGTAAAAACGCAAGTTTTGCAGCATTTTTGCTCCATTTGGACTGGACTATGTGTTTTGTTTATGGTACATGTTTAATTAAGGTTTATTCACTATAAATACAGCAAAAATGTTTGCTGCAACATTTTTTCAATTTCTCATTACTTTTAGGAGTGAAAAAACACCGCAAAAACTCTGAATAATAATAATTTTATTTCTATTGCGCCAACATATTCCGCAGCATTTTACATTTTAGAGGGGACTTTTACAGACAATAAAAGACATTACAGAAAAATAACCACATAAAATCAACAGATACCAGGAGGAGTGAGGGCCCTGCTCGCAACTTACAATCTATGAGGAAATAAGGGAGGCACGAGACGTGGATGGTAACAATTGCTTGTATTGTACGCTCCAGCCATCAATATAATACACTAGCTGAAGAGCCCGGCTTTGCCTGGGCATAGTAAATATCTGTGGTTAGTTAGAGCACCTCACTTCTCTCATTTTCCCATCACACCTCTCATTATCCCCCTCATTGCTCTCATTCCCCCCTCACTGCTCTCATCTCCCCCAACACTTGTCATTTCGACCTCACATCTGTCATTTTCTGATCACTCCACTATTTTCCCTCACTCCTTTCATTTTCCCCTCAGTATATACATGTTTGTCATCTCCCTTATATATAGTACTAGCTATTGAACCCGTTCTACGCCCGGGTGGCGAGCATTTATATTGGTATATGGTCTCCATCCTGTCATGTGCTGCTCCATACTGCGTCCCCATTCTGTCATGTGCTGCTCCATCCTGTGTCCCCATCCTGTCATGTGCTGCTCCATCCTGTGTCCCCATCCTGTCATGTGCTGCTCCATCCTGTGTCCCCATCCTGTCATGTGCTGCTCCATCCTGCATCCCCATCCTGTCATGTGCTGCTCCCATCCTGCGCCCCCGTTCTGTCATGTGCTGCTCCCATCCTGCGCCTCCATTCTGTCATTTGCTGTTCCCATCCTGCGCCTCCATTCTGTCATTTGCTGCTCCCATCCTGCGCCTCCATTCTGTCATTTGCTGCTCCCATCCTGCGCCCCCGTTCTGTCATGTGCTGCTCCCATCCTGCGCCCCCGTTGTCATGTGCTGCTCCCATCCTGCGCCCCCGTTGTCATGTGCTGCTCCCATCCTGCGCCCCCGTTCTGTCATGTGCTGCTCCCATCCTGCGCCCCCGTTCTGTCATGTGCTGCTCCCATCCTGCGCCCCCGTTCTGTCATGTGCTGCTCCCATCCTGCGCCTCCATTCTGTCATTTGCTGCTCCCATCCTGTCATGTGCTGCTCCCATCCTGCGCCTCCATTCTGTCATTTGCTGCTCCCATCCTGTCATGTGCTGCTCCCATCCTGCGCCCCCGTTCTGTCATGTGCTGCTCCCATCCTGCGCCCCCGTTCTGTCATTTGCTGCTCCCATCCTGTCATGTGCTGCTCCCATCCTGCGCCCCGTTCTGTCATGTGCTGCTGCCATCCTGCACCCCCGTTCTGTCATGTGCTGCTCCCATCCTGCGCCCCCATTCTGTCATGTGCTGCTCCCATCCTGCGGCATCGTTCTTTAATTTGCTGCTCCCATCCATATGCCCCATACGCTGCTCCATAAGATGCTCCATAGTATATGCCCCGTGTCAGGTGGCGTAAGTAACAAATAGCTGTGGCATGAAGTGCCACAGCCTCATGCCACAGCAATTTGTTACTGCAGTGTGTCTTAAAGAAAATGGCGCCGGAAAGCGCGGACTGCGCAGGCGGCGATTCCGCCAGAAGGAGGACCAAGAAAATGGCGCCGGCAGTGTGTCTTCAAGAAAATGGCGCCGGAAAGTGCTGACTGCGCAGGCGCCGATTCCGGCAGCAGGACCAAGAAAATGGCGGAATCAGGTGGCGTAAATAACAAATTGCTGTGGCATGAAGTGTCACAGCTTCATGCCACAGCAATTTGTTACTTACGCCATTCCTTTCCACCCATTTTCTTCGTCCTCCTGCTGCCGGAATCGGCGCCTGCGCAGTCCGCGCTTTCCGGCGCCATTTTCTTGAAGACACACTCCGGCTCCTCTGCCTGTGACTGGTAAGTCAGAGGGCGGCGCCGGCACACATTAAGCGCGTCATCGCGCCCTCTGAACTGTCACAGCAGAGGACCCGGGAGATGGAGCCGCACGCAGCGCTGGAACGGGGAAAGGTGAATATACTTACCCTCCTGGCAGTCCCTGACTCTCCGGTGGAGATCGCGGTATGCATTCAGTGCTTACGCATACCGCGATCTCCTGGGAGCGTCACTCTGTGGGGGCTAGACTGCGCCGGCGCTTGCGCAGTCTATAAAGGCTTCGGACAGAGTGACGCTCCCAGCGTTATATTATAGATACACCTGTATGTTATCTCCCCTGTATATAGTATATACCTGCTGTATGTCATCTCGTCTGTATATAGTATATACCTGTATGTCATCTCCTCCTATATATAGTATATACCTGTATGTCATCTCCCCTGTATATAGTATACACCTGTATGTCATCTCCTTCTGAATATTGTACATACCTATGTGTCATCGCCTCCTGTATATAGTATATACCTGTATGTCATCTCCTCCTATATATAGTATATACCTGCATGTCATCTCCCCCGTATAGTATATACCTGCTGTATGACATCTCCTCCTGTATATACCCATGTGTCATCTCCTCTTTTATATAGTATATACCTGTATGTCATCTCCTCCTGTATATAGTATATACCTGTATGTCATCTCCCCTGTATATAGTATATACCTGTATGTCATCTCCTCCTGTATATAGTATATACAGTATCTGTGTGTCATGTGCTCCTCTATATAGTATATACCTGTAAGTCATCTCCTGTATATATTATATACCTGTGTGTCATATGCTCCTCTATAAAGTATGTACCTGTATGTCATCTCTTCCTGTATTAGACCGCATTCACATGCTATTTGGTCAGTATTTTTACCTCAGTATTTGTAAGCTAAATTGGCAGCCTGATAAATCCCCAGCCAACAGGAAGCCCTCACCCCTGGCAGTATATATTAGCTCACATATACACATAATAGACAGGTCATGTGACTGACAGCTGCCGTATTTCCTATATGGTACATTTGTTGCTCTTGTAGTTTGTCTGCTTATTAATCAGATTTTTACTTCTCATCTCTCATATCCTCCCTGTCTCAACCCTAAACAGTTATTCAACACCTTCAACTCTCTCCTCCGTCCCCCAGCACCTCCTCCCTCCCCACTCATCTCAGCTGAAGACTTTGCCTCATTTTTCAAGCAGAAGATTGAGAACATCAGAGCAGAGACTGTTTTAGTCGACAACCCCCAGAGCCCTTCCTCCCAACTACCCAGCCCTTCATCTCCAAAACCAACTTCTCCACTATTACAGAGGATCGACTCTCCACTATACTCTCAAGATCGCATCTCACCACCTGTGCACTTGACCCGATCCCTTCCCACTTCATCCCAACTCTAACCCATCTCTTCAACCCATCACTAAAAACTGGTGTTTTCCCCTCAAGCTTTAAACATGCCTCAAATCACACCTATCCCCAAAAAGCCCTCTCTTGACCCATACTCTGTATCTAGCTATCGCCCTATATCACTTCTCCCCTGTAACGGGGTCTACCAAGCTGGAGTACCTCTTTCAGTAACACCCCGTGTTTCAGGAGGTCCACTCTGCTTTGGCTGGAGTCTCAATGAAGGACGCTGGAATTGCTTGGTTACATGGGCGCATATAAAAGATCACTGCTTCTCCACGTATCTCCAGTCTGACAACACTTTACTCACAGGACACAGAATATATCGCACAGATACAGAGGGCAGGCCAATAGAAAAGCGGCAGGCCAGACATACATTACAATAGCCGCAGGTGGCCGGAGCCTGGCGATATTTAGTGTGGGAATTACAAAGGTGGGGGGCGCACAAAAGGGGAATATCGTGTCTCCTCTGCCCAGGGGCGCAGCCTGTGGGCTGATGCATTAGGGACATGCATCTCACATGGAACCTATTATACATACATATAACTGCGCAACATATTCTGGGTGCTGAGTGGTTCCGTAACACGTAACATCCCCTATGCCTCAAAACTACTGGAACAACACGTCCATCTTGAACTGTCCTCCCATCTATCTTCCTGCTCCCTTTTCGACCCCTTACAATCAGGTTTCCGGTCACACCACTCCACTGAAACTGCCCTAACTAAGGTCACCAATTAACCGCCAAGAGCAAGCGACACCACTCTATCCTCCTCCTCCTGGACCTGTCCTCTGCCTTTGACACAGTGGACCACTCCCTATTACTACATACCCTCTCATCCCTTGGCATCACAGACTTGGCCCTATCCTGGATCTCGTCATACCTAACTGACCAAACATTCAGCGTCTCCCATTCACACACCACCTTTTCACCTCGCCCCCTATCTGTCGGAGTCCCGCAAGGTTCAGCTCTAGGGCCCCTGCTCTTCTACATAAACTTTTGGCCTGGGACAGCTCATAGAATCTCATGGTTTTCAGTACCATCTCTATGCGGATGACACACAAATCTACATCTCTGGACCAGATATCACCACCCTACTAACCAGAATCCCTCAATGTCTATCTGCTATTTCATCCTTCTTCTCCGCTAGATTTCTAAAACTTAACATGGAAAAAACAGAATTCATTGTCTTTCCCCCATCTCACGCGACCCCCCCAACAAACCTATCCATTGCAGTAAACGGCTGCCCAATCTCCCCAGTCCCACAAGCTCGCTGTCTCGGGGTAATCCTTGACACTGATCTCTCCTTCAAACTGCATATCCAAGCCGTTTCCACTTCCTGCTGCCTTCAACTGAAACTCAACTCATTACTTTTGGTCCCTTTAAAAACAGGGTGGCACATGTTAAGGAGCTGAAACTCCTAAACCCTTCATCTAATTTTAATGTGGATACCCTCAAATGAAAGCTGAAAGTCTGAACTTCAACTGCATCTGAATGGTTTTGTTTAAAATTCATTGTGATAATGTCTATAACCAAAATTAGGAAAATGTTGTCTCTGTCCAAATATATATATGGATCCAACTGTAGTTAGATAAATATGCTCAGGTAGTAGGCCAGCCTGAAGAAATGTGTTTTTAAAGCACGCTTAAAACTGATGGTATTGGGGATTAATCAATTTATCCTGGGTAGTGCATTCCAAAGAATTGGCGCAGCACCGAGAAGTCTTGGAGATGGAAATGGGAGGTACGGATTATTGAGGATGCTAATCCTAGGTCTTTAGCAGAACAAAGAGAACGTGAAGGGTGGTACATTGAGACAAGGGAGGAGATGTATGGTGGTGCTGAACCGTGGAGCACTTTGTGGGTGACAGTGATATGTTTGTACTGAACTGTGGAGTAGATGGGTAACCAGTGCAATAACTGGCACAGGGTAGAGGCATCGGTGTAACAGTTGGTGAGAAATATGATCCTGGCTGCAGCATTCAGGACAGATTAGAGAAGGGAGAGTTTAGCAAGAGGGAGACAGATTATTAAAGAGTTACAATAACCCTGATGAGAATGAATGAGAGCTACAATAAGCGTTTTTGCAGAGTGGAAAGCAAGAAAAGATTAAATTCTAGAAATGTTTGAGGTGTAGATGCTGCCTGCGCCATGACATGTCTGGTATGGGCGGGCGGAAGGGATGTCTGTCCATGCCTTCATGTTCACAGATGTAGGGGGATGTGTGCACCCATACAACCGCTATGGGCGAGTTTTACTATAAATAACTCCCAGTACACTCCAACATCACCCCCTTGGAGAAAGCTGTACACAAAACGTGCATCAAGGGTACACCTTAGGCTGCCACACCGGTCTATGCTCATTTTCACATATTGCTTATTATGGGAATTTAATCATAGTCTTCTTGGTACATATGTAGTTTAGTCCAGGAACGTTATCCATTTCCATTTTTTGGATCTTATTGTTATAGGGCGTTCTATGTGATTTGTCTGCCATTTTTTCTTATTATGCTGTTTTATAGCCTACATGTCATTTACTTTTAGCAGACGTTGGCTTCTGAGATACTTATCCTTTTAAAGTTTGGATCCTCTTTGCCTCATTGTGGTATATTTGGTGCATTTAGGCATTTTTGCTTGGTAGAACTGCTATTGTTCCACTCTGCATCTTTTTGGCGTATATGCAAGTCCATTCTGCATATGAATGCAAAGATTACTATTATTGCACAAGTGACTATTGATATTTGTGTTCACAGGCCCTGTGTGTGCTTTGCCTATATCCGATACTATCCTTTTTAAAGTTTTTATATGTTTTACGATGATTTAATAAACATTGGTATTTTATACATGGCTTGTACTCCCGTGTGTTTGTAGGATTTTATGCACATATAAGCAATTTGGATGATGAAATCCTGCAGACAGATTCCTTTTAAAGCTGGACTACATAATCTGAAGCATGAATAAAGCTTAATTCACATTGCATCTAGGAGCAAGGACCGATTTTGAACAGGGATAATATGAAGTTAGGGACATTTTGGAGAGCAGTAGAAAATATATTAAATAAGTGGTACTTACCACCAAGTTACTTCAAGGTTAAGTTTGATAGTACCAAGGTCATTTATGTCAACAGCAACAGCTTGAGGATGAGCTGCAAAAAGGTCCTTTGTTTCACAAGTAACACTTCCAACTAGGATATGAGTTGCAATCCCTTTAAGTTCGGTCACCTTAGAAAATAAAGAATATACTGTAAGCCATCAGCTTGAAATGTACAGAGGTGGGAAAGATGGTCTTTAATTTTCCACTACAGATACGGTTTGTCACAGAGTTCCATGTATATAGCTTGCTTCTATCACTGTACTGTCTCTATGTAACACTTTGAGAATAAAGATGTACCTTAATTGATATTAAGCTGTTAATTAGAGGAACGAAAAACATTTCATCACCGTCCCAAGTCTGCTTGCCATTAACTTCAATTTTGCCTTTTAGTTTCCATCTCTGTCTTCCATATCGCATAAATATCTGAAAATTAAAAATCAAAACTTGTTTTTCAGTTATATATTTGGCTGGTGTTAAACCATAATCTATTAGTAGAATGTCATGTATACATTGTAGATACGTTTACCACAAATGGAGCAAGAAACAACATTTAGATAAAGCTGTTTTGAAAATATGGAAGTCTGTTTCAAGGGTCAGAAAAGTCTGATGCAATCTACCCACATCAAGGGTTTTTTCAGATCTAGATTAAATAATTAATCAATGGCATACAATGATGTCTTTAATAGCTAAATATTTCTACGAAGCAGTACAGAAGTACATTGTCTGACCATGGATCATATACAGATGTGTTAACCCAGACTCCCAACACACATAGCACTTCCTTTCCCAGGTGTATTTTTAAGCAGGTGTCACCCTCTACTGGAAGCTGCTAGAAACTGCAATGAACACAGCGTTTATGATCACGAACAGCTACTTATTGCTAAAAATACTAGTTTCTTTAATATAGGCATTCAAATTTGTGAGATATATTTAACTGGAGGTTAGTGAATGAAATGAATCTACAAGTAGCGACATTCTTCTGCTGCTTCCGGTGAGTGCAGATATCTGATGAGCATCTACCATTCCTAGGATAATCATCAGACATGAGCGCTCCTATAGGGCTAATCCAGACTAGCGCATAAATCGACAGTCCTGCTCATCGTTATTGGCACCCATGAAGTGTAAGTACATAATGTGGAATATCTCCTCAATAAATGAAAGTGAAACAGTTTTTTTGTATAGAGTATTCGTGTTAAATACAAAAGAGCAAATGATCAACAATAATTTAAAACAAAAAATAATGGGAGGGAAAAACAAAAACCTAAAGCTTGCCGTGACGCTGGTACATTAAATTAGTGTGGAAACGGATTTTGACTCGCCTGTGGTAAATCACTGATGAGACTCGCCTGTGATTGCGGGACGAGTTGTACTTTTGAACGACATCATTGTTTTTAGCATGTCATGTACTAGAAAACGGGAAAAAAATTCCAAGTGCGGTCAAATTGCAAAAAAAGTGCAATCCCACACTTGTTTTTTGTTTGGCTTTTTTGCTAGGTTCAGTAAATGCTAAAACTGACCTGCCATTATGATTCTCCAGGTCAGTACGAGTTCATAGACACCTAACATGACGAGGTTATTTTTTACCTAAGTGGTGAAATTTTTCTTTAAACTTTGCTAAAAAAAAAAAAAAAAAAAAATTGCGCCATTTTCCGATACTTGTAGCGTCTCCATTTTCCATGATCTGGGGTCGGTTCTGAAGCATCGCCGACCTCAGATCATGTGACGGGGGTTGGCGATGCGATCATTTCCGGCCGCCCGGCCGGATGCGGTAGTTAAATGCCGCTGTCTGCATTTGACAGCGGCATTTAACTAGTTAATAGGCGCGGGCAGATCGCGATTCTGCCCGCGCCTATTACGGGCACATGTCAGCTGTTCAAAACAGCTGACATGTCCCGGCTTTGATGCGGGCTCACCGCGGAGCCCTGCATCAAAGCAGGGGATCTGACCTCGGACGTACTATCCCGTCCGAGGTCAGAAAGGGGTTAAGGTTGAAGGAAGACTCCATCTAGTTCAACCCATAGCCTAACCTAACATGCCTTAACATGTTGATCCCGGTACCATTGAAGAAATGAAATAATCCACTCTATCCATAAACAGAGAGATAGTGAGGGATCACTTGGCTAATTTAAATTAATTTAAATCTCCTGGTCCAGATGAATTAAGTCCTAGGGTACTGAAATAGTTAGCAGTGGAAATTGCAGAACCACTAGCCAGAATCTTTGAAAAATCCTGAAAAACAGGAGAAGTCCCAGAAGATTGTTGTCTCTATCTTCCAAAAAGGAAAGAAGAAGTAGCAAGGAAATTACAGGCCATTGAGCCTTACTTCTATACCAGGAAAGATATTAGAACAAATTATTAAACAAGCATGTGTGCAAGTACTTGGATACGAATACAGTAATAAACCAGAGCCAGCATGGGATTATAGCAAACAAGTCATGCCAGACTAATCTAATTTACTTTACTTCTATGATGGAATCACTGACTTTGTGGATCCGGGAAAAGCAGTAGATATAGTATATCTCGACTTCAGCAAAGCATTTGATAAAATAGCTCATACTATCCTTATTAAAAAATGACTAAGTATGGGATTGAAAAGGCTACGGTTAGGTGGATTCAAAGCTGGCTCACTGACCGTACTCAAAGAGTGGTAATAATTGGTTGCACATCCAACTGGAAGAATGTTTCAAGTGGGGTATCACAAGGCCCAAGTGCTGTTCAACATTTTTATAAATGATCTAGATAAGGAACTGAAGGTAAGCTAATCACATTTACAAACAATGTAAAGTTAGAAGGGATAGCTAACAAACTAGAGAAGACTGAAAAAGGATTCTGAAGGATCTAGATAAGCTTGAACAATGGGCAGCGACTAAAGGTACCGTCACACTCAGCGACGCTGCAGCGATATAGACAACGAGCCAACCTAAACTAGATCGCTGGAGCGTCGCTGTTTAGGTCGCTGTAGAGACGTCAAACACAGCAACTCCAGAACAATGCAGGAGCGATCCAGTGACGTAACGGCGACTCACTTCTCGTTCCCGCTGGTTGTTCGCTCCATGTAAAACGTTGCTGGCGCCAATGCTTTTGATGTCAAACATGACGATACACGCCGACCTGGCGACAAAATAAAGTTCTGGACTTCTAGCTCCGACCAGCGATGGCACAGCGGGATCCAGATCGCTGTTGCATGTCAAACACAACGAGATCGCTATCCAGGACGCTGCAACGTCACGGATTGTTGTCGTTCCCGTTGCAAAGTTGCTGAGTGTGATGGTACCTTTACAGAATGGTATTTAATAGGTAGAAATGCAAAATTCGACATCTAAGTAAGAAAAACTAAAATTACATCTATAGAATGTGAGGATTAGAACAAAGCAACAGCAAGTGAGAAAAACAATTGGGTACACTAATAGATCACAGGCTACACGAGTGATTCAGCAGCAAAAAAGGCAAACATCATTCTAGGATGTATGAAAAGAAGCATAGAGAGTCTAGATCATGTGAAGTAATTATCCCCCTCTACTCAACCTTTGTCAGGCCTCAACTGGAATATTGTGCCAGTTATGGGCACCACATTTAAAGAAAAAAAAAAAAAAAACACATTGAAAAACGGGAGCAAGTTCATAGAAGAGATAACAGGATGGTGAGCAGACTGCAAAGTATGTCCTATGAGGAACAGTTAAAGAATCTTGGAATGTTTAGCTTGCAAAAAAGAAGGCTACGAGGAGACTTAATAGCTGTCCACAAATATCTGAAGGGATGTCACTTTGTAGAGGGGTCATCATTCTCATGTGCACATGAAAACAAGCGAAGCAATGGAATCAAACTGAAAGGGAGAAGATACAGATTAGATATTAGAAAAAAAAACTTTGACAGTGAGGGTGATCAATGAGTGGAACAGGCTGCCAAAAGAGGTGTTGAGTTCTCTTTCAATAGAAGTCTTTATTCGGATGCTGGAGAGACATCTGTCTGAGATGGTTTACTGAATCCTGCATTGAGCAGGGGGCTGGAAACGATGACCCTGGAGGTCCCTTCCAACTCTAACATTCTAAGATCTGATATTAGCAAACACAAGACTTCCAAAGAATATAAGGCTATCTCCAAAGACCTTGGTATTCCAGTTTCAATGGTGTGCATTGTGAAGTATACCAAGCATGGAGCATTCAAGAACCTCCCTGGACGTGGGGGAATAGACGAAAAATGACGAGAGATGTCATTGAAGGTTGGTGCGAACGGTGGAAAAAAACCATGGCAAACATTAAAAGACCTGAAGGCCAACCTGGAACAGCCTGGGGTCATGATTTTAACAAGTACCATACGTCGTTCACTAAACCAAGCAGAGTTTTATGGGCGAAGGCCAAGGAAGGACTCATTGCTGAAGAAAAGACATAAAAGGAACAACTGATATGTGAAAAAAAAAAGAGTACCTTGACAAACCACAATCCTTCTGGGAAAATGTTCGGTGGACAGATGAAACAAAAATAGAGCTTTTTGGCAATGCAAAGCAACAGTTTGTTTGCAGATGGCAAAATGGAACTTAGAAAGGAAAAGAACACCCTACCAACAGTTGAGCATGGTGGAGGATCCATAATGCTGTGCGGAGTCTGGTACTGGAGGCCTTGACCATATCACAGGTATCATGAAATCAGAGAATTATCAAAGAGGTTTTAGAGCGAAATGTCCTACCCAATGTAAGACAATTTGGTTTGAGTCGAAGATCATGGATCCTCCAGCAAGACAATGACTCAAAGCACACATCGAGAAATACACAGGAATGGTTGAAATAGAAAAAATGGACGGTTTTAAAATGGCCATCAATGAATCCTGAGCTCAATCCCATTGAAAATCTTTGGGGTGAGCTGAAATCTGCCATTGGGAAAGAGAAACCTGCAGTTTGTTCAAACTCTTGAATGTTTGCAAAGGATGAGAGGGAGCAAATACCAGCTGAGAAGTCCAAGAAGCTACTAGATTGCTACAAGAAACGTTTGGAGAATGACTGTCATCAATGCCAATGGGTGTGCAACCAAGTATTAATTAGGGGAGCCTTTATAGCTGCACATGCCCTTTATTCTGTTTCTTCATTGAAATTGGAACATGTAAGGTGAAAAAGTCGTAGTTACTCACCGATAACGGTGTTTCTCGGAGCCCATGACAGCACTACGGAGAGAGGGGATCCGCCCTTCAGGGACAGGAAACCTACAGATAAAAGGGCGGTACCTCTCCCTCGCATCAGTTGGTTTACAGAGCATCGGAGGACCTCCAGGTTAGTTTACAACAGAGAAAAAATCATATTACAACATTTCTTAAAAGAGGAACCCCGTGCCTATACTCAAACTATATACAGTATATAAATTATATGTAATTAAAGGTGCTCACCGCACACGTGATGGGAGGGAATAAGCGAGTGCTGTCATGGGCTCCGAGAAACACCGTTATCGGTGAGTAACTACGACTTTCTCGGTCTCACATGACAGCACTACGGAGAGAATTGCAGAGACTAAGCTTAGGGAGGGACCACCGCCTCGAGAACCCTTCGTCCGAAGGTTAAGTCAGACACAGAGGCTAGATTTAATCTATAGTGTCTAAAAAAGGTCGATGGTGATGACCAGGTGGCCGCTTTACAGATTTGCTCTATTGATACCTCTGACCTCTCAGCCCATGAGGTAGCTACTGCTCTTGTGGAATGTGCTCTTATACCATCTGGGATCTCATTCCCCGAGGATGAATATGCCAAGACTATCGCCTCCTTTATCCACCTCGCCAAAGTACCCTTGGATGCCCGAAATCCTTTTCTGGGACCCTGGAAACAGACAAACAGAGAGCCTTCCTTCCTATACTCTCTGGTGGAATCTAAGTATTGGATTAGGCACCTTCTGACGTCTAGATTATGGAAGTTTTGCTCTTTCTCATTTTTTGGGTTTGGACAAAAGGATGGCAGGGAGACTTCTTGTGACCTATGGAATTTTGATGCCACTTTTGGCAAATAGGCCGGGTCAGGTCTAAGAGTGACTCTATCATCTAATATTTTAGTGAAGGGTGGATTAGAGGATAAGGCTTGAATGTCACTTATTCTGCGTGCGGATGTTAACGCTACCAAGAGAATGGTTTTAAGTGATAGAGTTTTAATGGAAATCGTCTCTATGGGTTCGAATGGAGGACTCGTTAATGCTGAGAGGACTAAATTTAAGTCCCATGAGGGCACTTTCTGAGCGACTAATGGCTTTGATCTGGTCACCGCCTTAACGAATCTAATTATCCATGGGTTGGCTGCAATATTATGGTTATAGAGTGCTCCTAGAGCTGCTATTTGTACTTTAAGAGTACTAACCGACAACCCCTGTTCCAGACCTTTTTGTAGGAACTCCAGTATTTTAGGAATTGAGGGCCCATCTTGGACCTTTACTTTGGAGACGGACAGAAATTTTTTCCAAGTTTTCCCATATATTTTAGTAGTGATGGGTTTTCTACTTTTTAACAACGTGGTAACTAAATTATCCGAGAAACCTCTTTCTTTTAATAGTCCCCGTTCAAAAACCAGGCTGTCAAATGTAAGTTCGATTCCTGTGGGTGGAAGATTGGCCCTTGATGTAGAAGGTCTGGTATATTCGGCAGGACCCATGGGTCCGAGACCGAAAGCATCCTCAGCCAGGAGAACCACGTCCTTTTTGGCCAGAACGGGGCTATGAGGATCATTTTCGTTTTGTCCTCTCTGACTTTCCGAATGACTGCCGGGATCAGAATAGTTGGAGGAAAGGCATAAGTTAATTTTTGAGTCCACGGAATCATAAAGGCATCTAGAGCCTGTGGATTCCCTATCGGGTTCAACGAGCAGAATTTTTTCACCTTTTTGTTTTTGTAATTGGCGAATAGATCTATTGTCGGTGCTCCCCACATTTTTGTGATCTGATCGTAGATGGAATGGTTTAGGGACCACTCTCCTTGTTTTAACAGCGATCGACTCAGGTAATCTGCTCTCTCGTTGTTTGAACCCTGAATGTGTAGCGCAGAGAGGGATAGTAGATTTTCTTCTGCAAGGTTGAAAATTTTGGCTGAAGAACTCATGAGTGCCTGAGACCTTGTTTCTCCCTGGTGGTTTATATACGCTACAGTCACTTTGTTGTCTGAAAAAATTCGGACATGATGTCCCTGAATATAGGCCAGAAAAGAAAGAAGAGCCTGAAGCACTGCCCAAAGTTCTTTTTGGTTTGAGGATGCTGATATTTCCTGAACTGACCAGGTTCCCTGGGCCACTCTGTCCCCCATATGAGCCCCCCACCCTGTGGGACTCGCATCGGTTGTTATCACCCGGGATATTTGTGTCACCCAAGGAACTCCCTTTGATAAGTTTTGGCTCTCTGCCCACCAACGAAGGGAATGAATAAGTGAGGAACTCAGGGTGATTTGACTTTCCAATTTGTCTTTTAGTATTGACTGCCATTCGAGTACGTGCCACTGAAGTTCTCTTGTGTGGAACTGTGCGAAGGGTATCGCTGGTAGGCATGAGGACAGAGAGCCTAGTAGTGACATTGCTCTCCTTAGAGTCATGGAAGGATGGTGAAAAGTTCGCGATATCATGGCTAATATGTTGTCTTTTTTGGGGTTTGGAAGTCGGCATTCTTGTACTCGGGAGTCTAATGTCAGACCTAGGAACTCCTGTACTTGACAGGGTTCCAACTTTGATTTTTTTAAGTTTATGAGCCACCCCAAGTCCGTCAAGATAGTCATTACCCGGTCCCTCTGTTCTTTGCATCTTTGGGCCGAGTTGCTTACGATGAGAAAGTCGTCTAGGTAAGGGACTATTAATATATTTTGTTCCCTTATGTGGGCCATCATTTCCGCTATTACCTTCGTGAATATTCGAGGGGCTATAGAGATTCCGAACGGAAGAGCTCTGTACTGAAAAAATCTTAATTGTCCTTTTATGGGAACTGCCAATCTCAGGAATTTTTGAGACTGATTGTGGATGGGCACATGATAATATGCATCGGTTAGGTCTATCACGACCATGTAGCAATTTGGAAACAGGATTTTTATGGTGGACTTTATAGTTTCCATTTTGAATTTGTAATTTTTTACGTATTTGTTCAGGTTTTTTAGATTTATAATGGTCCGAAAGGACCCGTCGGGTTTTGGTACTAAAAAAAGAGGGGAGAAAAACCCTTCTCCTACTTCCTGAGGAGGGATTTCTTGAATTACAGATTTTTGCAGTAGGGAAATGATTTCTTTCTCTAAAGCTGCTTGTTCTGCCACTGAAGATTTTTGTTTCTATGTACTTCCGGGGAGGAAAAGAAATAAAATCTATTTTTAGACCGTACTGTATGATGTTTAGAATCCAGGTGTTGTTGGATATTTTCTCCCAGGCGGGAAGGAAAGATGTGAGTCTTCCCCCTACCGTAGGCACAATGTCATTTGGCGGGTTTTTTGTCACGAGAGGTGTTGCCAAAGAGGTAACCTCTATCACTTCTCCTGCCTTCTTCCCATTTATTCTGCTCCCTGGGGGGTCTGCGGCGGAAAAATCTCCGATTCCGAAAGGACTGCCTGAATGGGGCTGGGCCCAAATTTGGAAACCCTTTCTTTTTGTCTCCTGCTTTTTGGAGAATGTCATCCAGGGTCTCTCCAAACAGAAAATTTCCTTCACACGGAATAGAACATAGCTTCAGCTTTGTCTGGAGATCCCCAGGCCAGCTTTTGAGCCATAAGGTTCTTCTGGCTGCATTGGAGAGAGCAGCGGCCTTAGATGTTAACCGTACGGAGTCTGCCGAGGAGTCCGCCAGGAATGCTGCTGCTGCTCTGATTGCAGGGATAGAATCTAGTAATTTATTCCTGGGTAGCCCGTCTCTAATTTGACTCTCTAATTGATCGATCCATACCATCAGAGATCTGGAGGTGCAGGTAGCCGCAACAGTAGGCCTCAAGCTACCCCCAGCCGATTCCCATGCCCCTTTAAGAAATGTGTCTGCTTTTTTATCTAAAGGGTCTTTGAGGGTACCCATGTCCTCGAACGGGAGCGCAAATTTTTTCGAGGCTTTTGCCACCGCTACATCCAACTTTGGTGCCTTATCCCAGGAAGTGGATGCGTCATCATCGAAGGGATACTTTCTTTTAAGCGAGGGCACTGAAGAGTTTCTCCTATCAGGTTTTTCCCATTCTTTTTTAATTAGGGATTGGACATTGGGATTTAAATGGAAGGTTTTCCGTTTTTTTTGTCCCAAGCCACCAAACATAACGTCTTGGGCTGTTTTGTCAGGTTTAGGCTCCTCCACCCCCATAGTAGCCCTAACAGCTCTCACTAAGGCATCCACTTCCTCGAGAGGAAAACAATGTCGGCCTGAATCTTCCTCGGAGGAGGATAGGGAGGAGTCAGAATCGTCCGAATCTGCGTCATCAGATGAGGATCGGACAGAGTGGGATTGTACTGTTTCTTTTACTTTATCTTTTCCTTTTTTGGAGGAAGATACAGCATTCTGAACCTCAGATCTAATAATATTTTTTAGCTCTGATGCAAAGTCGGGAGTCTCCTCACATAGCACACGCTGGATGCAGGATTTACAAAGCTTTTTGTCCCAGGCTACTGGTAAAGCTTTGTCACAGATGGGGCAGGATTTTTTCCTTTTCTCCAGCTTCTTCTTTCCCTATTAAGGGAGAAGAGGGAGCCCTATTATAATACATTCACGAAGATCAACTCACCATTCGGACGTGCAGGCAGGTACCGGTTCTGGAGGGGGCCCTGGGTCTGGAATGGAAGGTTCCCGAGGAGGTGAACTAGTCTTCGCAGCAGACCTGCTGCGCTGTGTAGAACGGCTGCTAGACCCACTTCTGGCGCTCTTAGGGTCTGTCTTCTTGTGGTGCTGCTGCCTAGGCTGCAGCTCCTGTGGATCGCTGTCCTCCATGATTTACAGGGAGATGGTGCGACAACTGTGTGTGCACCATCTCCCTATTTGTATTTGGCGCCACCTCCGGCGTTCCCCCGCACTTCCGGTCCTGCGTCACGTCCAGGGAGAAGAGAAGCTACTGCGCATGCGCGCGGCGATGACCCGGAAGTCCTGCCGCATTTCCGGAGCGGCGGCCATCTTAGTACACCCGGAGCGTGCGCTTGTCGGCACAGAAGCTCCGGGTGATCCAGCGCCCCTTCCTCTCTCAGAATCGGCGGCGTTCTCCCTCCGCTCACCCTGAAGAACCCCTCGGTTCCAGCGGTGGCTTCGGGAGCCGGACAAGCCGCGGCAGGAGCCTCCTCGCTGCCGGTACTCGACCGCCCGGTCCATCGGTCTTCATACAGGTACCACCGGAAAGAGGTTCCCTGTTCAGGGACAGGAAACCAACTGATGCGAGGGAGAGGTACCGCCCTTTTATCTGTAGGTTTCCTGTCCCTGAAGGGCGGATCCCCTCTCTCCGTAGTGCTGTCATGGGAGACCGAGAAAATAATGTTTTATTGTGGTACCACTTTGGACCACTAATTAAAAAAATCCAGAGGATAACACTTCGGTACATTTCTATTTATTTCCGAAGATATTGTACAGTCTTTGAGAATAACAAAGGGGTGCCAATAACGATGAGCAGGATTGTATGCTGTCTGATTCTTTTAATTGAAAAGCACACCGAACAATGTTATTTAAAAGGGTTGTTCAGATGAACAATTTTTTTCTTGATCTGACCAAGAATACATTTTTATTATAAATCTAGGAAACTATTTTATCATGTACATTTATTAATTTACTGGTAGTTGTATAAAAATGGATTTCACATGGATGAAAATCAGAAAAAAAAATAGTCTTCTGTATGAAACTCAGATGATTTCTTACACGTTGGTCTGTGAATGCTTTTACACAAAGTGCTCTCCTCTCCCACTAACCAGAAGGGTGAATGTGGCATCTTTCTTATTTCCAAAAGTGGTGTCATGTGCATGTGTGTACATCTATTTGTTTTTTCCTTCACCTGCTTTTGGTTGTCAAAATACAAAAATATGAGAATATAGTTTTTTTTTCCTACTCTAATCGAGGCTAAACCTTTTGTCAGCTAATAGCTATATTTGTGGTCTGCATTTTTCGCTAAATATTTCAGGGTTAAAAGAAAACATATATATACACTTTTGCTTACTGCTTAACCTGATCATGGCAGCATGTGATCTGCAAAGATCAGGCATCAAGAGATCACATTGGAAACATTCACGATATGTTGAGAGCATCTGATGTAGAACGAAAGCCAAGATAAGTCATTATTGAGAGCCATCTCTATACTTGTAAGGGTCTTCTTCCCATGTACAAAACATTTTATCTACTGAAAAAGTAACTCATTCACAAACCTCATACTGGTCTCCAGGACACAGGCGTGCAAAACCAGCTAGGCCTATAAGACAAAAAATATATATTTTAGTTTAATAACTTATTCAGAAAAGACATTAGTCTATATTAATATGTCTAGAGTTGTAGTCCATATTAAAGGCGTTGTCCACTACTTGGACAATCCCTTCTTGATCTAAATGTTAGGCGCCGATAAAATAAAAGACCTACACTCGACTCCCTTGCTGGTACTGTTCCCGTTGTCACGGGGCTCTGGTGCAGTTGTTGCAACATGCGACCCCCAATCAGCACTGGCATCACTGTCCCCATCTTCAGACAAATCGAACATAATGAGATGTCTGGTCTGCAGCTTATCTCGAACTTCCTCTTCCTGCTCAGTTGGCCAGGAGGCGGGACAGTGATGCCAGTGCTGATTGGGCGCCGTGGTCATGTGTCACAACAACAGCCCGGGAGCCCTGGAGAGAGCGAGTGCCGACAGAGCGGGAGGTGCGTCAGCACAAGGAGGAGAGTATACTTTTTTTTATTTTAAATCGGGGCCAAGTGTGGGGTAGGAGAAAAAAAAAAACTGTCCAAGTAGTGGACAACCACTTTAAAGTCTGTACGGAAAAGATAGACTACAAAAATTAATCTAAGGTCAGGGCTACAGAAGTATAAGTGACCACAGGGTGGCAGCAGTGATTTTATTAGTCTATACAATAATTAGAAAGTGATGGTATGGTTAAACATAATTTGGTGTAACAAAATGCACAATAGAGTCTCAGAAAATATCTAGTAATGTTTAGAATATCCCATGTAATAAACAGAAAGACTCTGTACAGATCATCTTTGACAACGCTTTATTAAAGATAAAACAGAATGACCTATGTTACTATGTTACCTCACGTACTTTTAGATGCCATTTATTTAGTATGCTAGAACAGACAGTTGTCCAGCTGCTAGGACTGCGGACAATCAGTATGCCCTAGCTGTTGTGGCTCTCGGGGCAGTCCCTGAAAGGACGCAGGCTTCAGGCACATGAGAGCATGTCACTTTGCGTCTAGAAAGCCTCTGCTTTTCTGTGCACCAACACCTGACATTTTAGGAAAAATCGGAATCTTGGATGTGATACGTACATGCTAATAAATATTCAGAGCCCCGATAAAGGTCACTCAAAAGAACACTGAAATAGAAGCCGTTACAGCACCCCAGAGAGAGGGGCAAACTGGTCTAGGGGGCTGGGAGAGGAAAGGCTTTAGTAATAACCTCCGTCATTTTAACCATACAACCCTGTTGGAATAACCAAAAATTAAATTGTTAAATGCAGAATACAAGAATACAAAAAACACCTAACAACTCATGGCATAGTTACAATTAGCGCACCCATACGATGAGCCGATCCACATTGGACAACATATGTTGGATGAGACTTTTTTTTTCTTTTTTTTTTTTTTTTACACAAGACAAAAATTAACTGATGTGAATGCACATGACAAGAATTAACTACCTTTCATTTTGATGTAGAATTCACCTAGTAGATTTTCCATTTCAGACTCCACCGTGCACATGTTCTAAAAAGTAGATTGATAAAGTTGTCAGTAAAAAAAAAGAAAAAAAAACATTCCCAAGTTATTAAACCAGTATCTTCATGGCAGTGTCCTTTACATAAAAGATAGCTACGAAAACCTACAGGCGTCCCACATACAAAGTGCATTTTAATTGAGAGATCTTGAAATAAAGGGAAGATCCACAAGGTGATGAAGTATTACAGTCTAAATTACTTACCTGTAAATGGGTTTTTTCAAAACCCATGACAGCACCATCTAAGAGGTGGGATCCGTCCACCAAGGACCGGAAACCTTCAAAGAGCTGGGTCTGGCTTTAAGATAACCTTGTCGTCCAAGATTTGCTTAAAGGGAGTACTACCCGACAAGGTCTGAATATCACTAACTCTTTGAGCAGATGTTAGGGATTGTTTTTCAACAAAAGGTTCTTGACTGATGCAGAATTGATCGGTGTGAAAGAGGAGTTGGTCAGCACCATGTTCAATCCCAAGGTGTAATTTTTGGGGTAACCTCTAGTTTTCGTCTGTCACATGTTTTTATGAATCTCATTATCATCCTATTACTCACCATTATATAGAGCTCCAAGGCCGATAGCTGTACTTTAAGGGTGCTAATAGATAACCACTATCTAGTCCTTTCTGGAGAAATTCTAAGATGGGCTCAATAGAAATATAGTTTTACCCTTGAGCTGCTGAGGAATTTTTTCCAGGTTCTACTGTAGATTCTAGAGGTTACTAGTTACCTACTTTTTAGCAATGTGGAGACTAAATTAGGTGAAAACCCTCGCTGCACCTCCCAAATTTCAAGCCGTCAAGTGTAGCCTAGTTGCCTCGGGGTGACAAAATGGACCTTTAATGAGAAAATCTGGATCTCTGGCAGTACCCAAGGATCAGTGAAAGACATCAACCTCATTCATGAGAACCATGGTCTTTTGGGCCAGAATGGTGCTATTAAAACTATCCTTGCCTTATCTTCCTCAATACTGCCGAAAAAAACACCTTGCGATTTAGTGAGCAAAAAAAAGTACTCCATCGGGTCTTTACTGAGTCACAATTGTGATAATCATATAATTACTTGCTCAACTGACTCCATGTACATCCTCATTTGGATGTATGCACATTTAATAATTTTTAAACCCATATTATCTAATAAATTAAGACGTTACCAGTAGTTTTTATTCACATACCCCTTTTTTTCCCTTTCCCCGTCCCTTATATTCTACCGTTAAGACACAATTAAGTTTTGGGGCACTGCCAAACGTCCTTCCCCAGATGCAGGTATTTCTTATTCCGCAGTTGGGAAAGGTGATAAAATGTTCTCTTCATTACCGATGCTTGTTTGGACCTTACTCAGCTGGGGTTAAAATAAAACTGGAGGAGAATCTTAGTCTCTATGAGAATGTGAAATGCAATGGATGTACAGGGCATACTAGTATTGTCCATTAGCGAAGCTCAGACATCAGCTCTGCTATAAATCATGAATTAAGGTACCGTCACATTTAGCGACGCTGCAGCGATCTAGACAACGATCCCGATCGCTGCAGCGTCGCTGTGTGGTCGCTGGAGAGCTGTCACACAGACAGCTCTCCAGCGACCAACTATGCAAAGTCCCCTGGTAACCAGGGTAAACATCGGGCTACTAAGCGCAGGGCCGCACTTAGTAACCCGATCTTTACCCTGGTTACCAGCGTAAACGTAAAAAAAAAACCCAAACACTACATACTTACATTCCGGTGTCTGTCCCCCGGCACTGTGCTTCTCTGCACTAAGCGCCGGCCGGAAAGCAGAGCACAGCAGTGACGTCACCGCTGTGCTTTCCGGCCGGCGCTTACACAGTGCAGAGAAGCACAGCGCCGGGGGACGCGACAGACACCGGAATGCAAGTATGTAGTGTTTGTTTTTTTTTACATTTACACTGGTAACCAGGGTAAACATCGGGTTACTAAGCGCGGCCCTGCGCTTAGTAACCCGATGTTTACCCTGGTCACCAGTGAAGACATCGCTGAATTGGCGTCACACACACCGATTCAGCGATGTCTGCGGGAGTCCAGCGACGAAATAAAGTTCTGCACTTTCTGCGCCGACCAACGATGGCACAGCAGGATCCTGATCGCTGCTGCGTGTCAAACACGATATCGCTAGCCAGTACGCTGCAACGTCACGGATCGCTAGCGATATCGTTCAGTGTGAAGGTACCTTTAAGGTAGTGCAGAGAAGCACAGCGCCGGGGGACAGACACCGGAATGTAAGTATGTAGTGTTTTTTTTTTTTTTAACGTTTACGCTGGTAACCAGGGTAAACATCAGGTTACTAAGCACGGCCCTGCGCTTAGTAACCTGATGTTTACCCTGGTTACCAGGGGACTTCGCATAGTTGGTCGCTGGAGAGCTGTCTGTGTGACAGCTCTCCAGCGACCACACAACGACGCTGCAGCGATCGGGATCGTTGTCTCGATCGCTGCAGCGTCGCTAAATGTGACGGTACCTTTAGAGTGTCAGGCATTTCTTCTGCTTGTTCTTTACACTGCAGAAACAATGCTTCCAAAGGAGTGAAGGCCCATTTTGACAGGCTCATCATTGTATGAACGCTTGCTCCCTGATTAACAATTATCAGCCCATCTAAACAGGCCAGCAATCACCCTACAAACAAACAAAACTCTTGTTATTGGGTGTATTGATTTTTAAGAATGTTTAAAAATAATTGTTACCGGCAGCAAATCAGCTTGTCCTGTCAATAGCATGATATTCAGCACACACAGAACGATCTATGCACACTGAACACGATCGTGAATATGAAGTCTGGGAAACCTAGGCCATTAAATATCCACTGATCCACTTAGTTGTAGGTAATTGAAAGTCTTTTAGAGATGAGATCAAGGCGCGTGAACCCAGCCTACATGTAGCAAAGCTTTGTGGGGTAGCCACAGACGGAAGTCATGGAACAGCATTTCAGCTATAACACAAGTCTAGACAGGGCAGGAAAAAAAAATCAGATTTCAGGACTGTTTATGCCACACGATATATGGAATATAGTGCTGCCCCAACAGATTTCTAGAAACACGGCTCAAGAAGTGGGGAGCGAATGGACCAGAGAACAACATTTAAGGACCTACCTCAGTGTACTCTTTGTAACTCTTATTTATTTCAGACAGACTCTCCCGTGCGGCCCTGCTTGAAGGTGAAACAGCAAATGCCTGCTTCATTTTACATGCTCCCTCACGTAGGCGTCTCTGGATGCAATACGCTTCATACAATTCATCAAACTTACAAAAAATAAATAAATTGTATATTAGACATTAGATATATTGTAAGATTTATACACACATGGCCATAAAGACAGCAAAAGGTAACAGTTTCAGTATGTGTAGCAGCATTTCTATCCAACCGGTTTGAAAAAAAAAAAAAAAAAAAAAAGTGTAGGATCCTTTATTCACCCATAGAAGCTACATTTCAGTTCTCTCCAGGAATCCTCACTATACATATTTGTTTCATAAAATCGAATGAAACTATCACTAATCATATTGGACTAAATGTTGGTGACTTCTGATGATCTGCGCCAAACCTCTCCTTATATTTAGGGTGTGGGGAATAAAATTACATACGGTACATATCTGATCTCGATACTTTGAAACAATCTTAATTTTTCAAACTATTATAATTGTAGCTCAATTAAGATCCTTAAAACGTTGCAAGAAACTCTTGGACTGCATTGTTGATTCTTCATATGAGAAATGGGATGTTTTTTGGAATTTCTGTTCCCTACAAAACCATCCACAATGTAAAGTAAATTATATCGGTTTTCAATAAAGAGGAAGAATACTTGGAAACATTGCAGGACTCAGGGCAACAGGTGGCACCAGAGAAGGAGAAGTGGATATGTGCTGCCTACAACACAACCAACCACAAGACAGCTGGAAACCCTGTTATTTAGCAGAAAAAAACACCACACTATTTATAGCAGCTTCGTTACATGGAGTTTTAAGGCTGTTTCCGAGGAGAAGCACAAATGAAAAAGCAAGAGTGAGATACACAGTTACCTTCTTAGCAATTTCCTGCATTGTGCTCCATCTGCAGGAGACAAGATAAGCTGCCATTGTCACCTAAAAGCCCCGAGCAGTCATACAGTGTGTGCAATTCCAATCTGGCCTCTAATTTTTTTTACCCAGTAAACATACAGCAACTGTATCCAGATTTTTAGGTCTGCAAACGTATATGAAGATGTATTGGTTAAAAAATGTGCATCTGAGCAATGCCTTCATTAGGGGTAGACAACCTGGTTTTCTGCAGTTTAGCGTCAGTCTGTGAATACATAGCATTCCAGGAGAACAGTAAACCAGTTCATGGCCAAAAGGACCACGGGCAATTTTTGACATTGCAGTACTTCAACAAGACAGTGAAACAAGACAGCTGGTTTAGTTTACAAAAAAAACATTCCTACTTATGGGCATAAGTACCATGGTAGCAGGCATGCTCCTATGGGGTCAAACAACAAAAACAAGTCAGAGAAAAGGCCAAGTATTAAATGAGCACTGAAAGGGGGTACCCTCACTGTGAACGTGCCCATGACACGGAACGCTCCCGACCCTCCCATACACATGAACACATGGCTTGACCACACGTATGTTTTCATGAGAGTAGGGAGACTCCCAATCTCAGTCAGATCTAGAGGGAGTGGTCTGCCCTGAAAACAAACTGTTTAAAGAGGATCTATCGTCAAGAGAAGAGAGGCGAGTTTTTACTTTTCTTTTACTCTTGCTGCCCTCAATCTGCCATACACTTCCAGAGTGGAGTGGATCATTAATAGTGGTTCGTGGCTCACAGATTCCCTGGGGGCATGTATTTAGGTTGCTCTGCGTTATTTATCAGTGTGCCACAACCCCTTGTAAAAACTAGAAAAAAAGACCACATTGCTGAAACCATATGGCGGATTTAAGAAAAAAAACAAATAAGCATAATACTCAGGGGAACGGCAGGATAAAACGTTAAGTGCAAAAGCACGCTTCCTGACGAAGCCACAGCTGGTGGCTCTGCAGGCACATCCTCTGGGCGCTCCTGTGGCACCCCATACACCATGTCACAAGGTAATATAGCCACTTATTAGCATGGCATATCTTGGATTTTACAGATCCTTCATTATGCTGATTGATGAGAAGAAAACGAGCTTTGCTGATTATATGAGCACTTATCATTACCTATAAGTCGTGCTCCTTTACCTTTTCTCTACCACTGTTGTGACCGACCTGTGCAATAAGTATCTATAATATAACGCTGGGAGCGTCACTCTGTCCGAAGCCTTTATAGACTGCGCAAGCGCTGGCGCAGTCTGGGCCTCATAGAGTGACGCTCCCAGGAGATCGCGGTATGCGTAAACACTGAACACACACCGCGATCTCCAACAGAGAAGCAGGGACCGCCAGGAGGGTGAGTATGAGCTATATTCACCTGGCCCCGTTCCACCGCTGCGCGCCGCCATCTTCCCGGTCCTCGGCCTGTGACCTTCAGTTCAGAGGGGGCGATGACGCGCTTAATGCGCGCCGGCACCGCCCTCTGACTGACCAGTCACAGCCAGAGGACCGGGAAGATGGCGGCGCGCAGCGGTGGAACGGGGCCAGGTGAATATAGTAAGTGCTGGGGGGGGCCTGAGCTGGCGGCGATACCGGCACCTGACCCCCACAGCGCGCCGGTGTCCCCGCTTGCTCAGGCCCCCCAGCACTCGGCGCCCAGCGACAATAGGGGAGTATGGTATTTTTTTTTTTATATATTGCAGCAGCATACGGGGCATATACAATGGAGCATCTTATGGGGCCATAAACCATAATGGAGCAGTGTACGGGGCATATACTATGGAGCATCTTATGGGGCCATAAACCATAATGGAGCAGTGTACGGGGGCATATACTATGGAGCATCTTATGGGGCCATAAACCATAATGGAGCAGTGTGCGGGGGCATATACCATGGAGCATCTTATGGGGCCATAAACCATAATGGAGCAGTGTACGGGGGCATATACCATGGAGCATCTTATGGGGGCCATAAACCTTTATGGAACAGCGTACAGGGGGCATATACTATGGAGCATCTTATGGGGGCCATAAACCTTTATGGAGCAGTGTACGGGGGCATATACTATGGAGCATCTTATGGGGGCAATCAACCTTTATGGAGCAGCGTATGGGGCATATGGATGGGAGCAGCAAATTAAAGAACGGTAGCGCAGGATGGGAGCAGCACATGACAGAATAGGGCAGCACATGACAGAACGGGGACGCAGGATGGGGGCAGCACATGACAGGATGGGGACGCAGGATGGGTGCAGCACATGTCAGAATGGGGGCGCAGGATGGGAGCAGCACATGACAGGATGGGGACGCAGGATGGGAGCAGCACATGTCAGAATGGAGGCGCAGGATGGGAGCAGCACATGTCAGAATGGGGGCGCAGGATGGGAGCAGCACATGACAGGATGGGGACGCATGATAGAGACGCAGGATGGAGCAGCACATACCAGGATGGAGACCATGTACCAATATAAATGCTCACCACCCGGGCGTAGAACGGGTTCAATAGCTAGTACTATATAAAAGCTCTTTGCACGCTTTATAAAGACCAGTCATGTTTTCGATCTATAGATCTGTCGCTATTTAGCATAACTGCATCATTCATGCATATTTATTGGCGTTGACTCATTGTATGATAATGGCTGGCCATTTAGATCTCCTGTACTTCCTTACCAGCTGGGTAACCATATATTGATTGGGTTTCCACCTATAACCCCAGGTCTAATTCGAGCATAGGTTATTTCAATATATCATTGTCTATTCTTGAATGGTAGTTTTGACTACATGGGACATACCATCTCACAGGAGAATCCCAGAACTTTATATCTTTACCATCCCTAGGGACCCCCCTTCTTTCCATTAGTCTATACTTTTAGCTGTACTTCCGCATTCAGCCCATATTATTTATACTGCTGAATATGGTTGTTGTATTTGCTATATAATAAACTTTTCATATTTCTACTTTGAACCACTTTTGTGTTTGGGTCTCTCCATCTCTGTCAGTCTTAATGTAGAATTCATCTAATAGGACTTTAGTATTTATTATGCCAGAGCAGCCTCCTTTCAGGTTTAATTTACCACTTAGTGGTATATTGTTCTTTATAGGTTAATAAGAGCAAAACTGCTCTCTGATGAATTTGTGACAGGTCCCCTTTAAACTGAAAAAAAAATAAAAAATAAAAAAAAATAATATATATATATATATTTTTTATTTATATTTTATATATATATATATATATATATATATATATATATATATATATATATATATATATATATATATATATATATATATATATATATATATATATATATATATATATATATATACACACTAGATGGCAGCCCGATTCTAAAGAATTGGGAGTCTAGAATCCATATATACTTTATTTATTCAAATGTAAGAATAATACAATTAATAAATAATAGTAAGAAAGAACAAAAATAATAGGCAGTATATGGAGAAAACACCAAACAAAAGTTCAAAATTGGTGTGAAAATGTCACTGAACCACTTCACAACTAAATATATATAGTTTTGGTAAATGGTATTATCATTTTTTTGACGAAATTCGGCAGGAGCTTGAAGAGCAACGTCACTGGGCCCGCCTCCACGCAGTAGAAACTTGCTGTGAGGTAAAAATTCAAAAATCACACCAAAATGGCGGGCGGAGTGTGTCACAGTACGGCACGTTTCTGATTGGTCGCTCGCAGCAGGCGGCAACCAATCAGACACTGGACACTGTTGACGTCACTTATCTCCGGACATTAGCTCCGGACATTAGCTCCGGACAAAGCCACGGAAGTTGGCACAAATTGCAGGAAGTAGTATTCTAGGCAATTATATAATACTAGATGGCAGCCCGATTCTAAAGAATCGGGAGTCTAGAATCCATATATACTTTATTTATTCAAATGTAAGAATAATACAATTAATAAATAATAGTAAGAAAGAACAAAAAACGGCTGCACTCACCAGCTCTTGACAATTCTTGTTATTTAAGGTACAGTTACACAGGATCCATGAACATGCTTATGAGGGGAGGGATGAAAGACATCAGACGACAACTTTGCGTGTTGTGGGCAGTGTCAGGTAGTAGGAAAATAGCCAGTTAATAATAGGCAATAGTTCTTTGCAGGAATGCAGATATTAATAAATAGGCAGTTTATATTGCAGAGAAATTGCTGGGCAATAATGGACAATGTCCTTATGTGGCAAATAATAGAGCAATATACCCAATGTGGCAAAGAAGAGGTTAATAAACGGCAGTCTCTCAGTATAACAGTCAGTGAATAATAGGCAGTATATGGAGAAAACACCAAACAAAAGTTCAAAATTGGTGTGAAAATGTCACTGAACCACTTCACAACTAAATATATATAGTTTTGGTAAATGGTATTATCATTTTTTTGACGAAATTCGGCAGGAGCTTGAAGAGCAACGTCACTGGGCCCGCCTCCACGCAGTAGAAACTTGCTGTGAGGTAAAAATTCAAAAATCACACCAAAATGGCGGGCGGAGTGTGTCACAGTACGGCACGTTTCTGATTGGTCGCTCGCAGCAGGCGGCAACCAATCAGACACTGGACACTGTTGACGTCACTTAGCTCCGGACATTAGCTCCGGACAGGAAGTTGGCACAAATTGCAGGAAGTAGTATTCTAGGCAAATATATATATATATATATATATATATATATATATATATATATATATATATATATATATATATATATATACACACACACATACATACACACATAAATCACGCATGTCTCAGGCAGCTGCTGCAGAACGTGCATTTGAATGAGTGGTGGAGGAACAATCTGATAGCAATCATGCAGTCTGGTCTATTACCCATGATCAAATTATTTAGCAGTTAATTATCATGGATTCCGTACAATATCTTTATTACTTGGTATATAAAACAAATTTTTCTACCACTTGGGTGATCATCGTACCCGGCTAATCACTCATTACTTGACATATGACACGTTGATAAAATCCCACTCTTATCTTTTCCCTGTGATCATAGACTTAATTATCTGCAATACAGATTGCTTCTTTTTATTAAACGCATCATTTACTTCAATTACTTTTTATAGTCTCTTCCCATGCCACATTGATTTTTTTAACTTGATTTGGGTGATTTATGGCGGCCTTGTGTCTAATAAAGCATTTATAATTTTATTTGTGGCTATATTTTTATTGTACGTTATCTCTGACTTCATGGAATACTTTCTTTGGTGTATATAGTTATGAAGTATTTAGTGGCATTCAGATTTTCATTTATATTGATTTTTTACTGAAACTTCCTCTTAAATTAGGCTTCTAAACTATAGGGTGGCGTAAGAGGCAACTACAAAAATGATTAGATGCGCTCATTATCACTTATCAGTCGGGAGCAGGTGTATGGAGCGGGCTCAGAGGCTGAGCCTGCCCTATACCCGGCAGACAGAGGCAGATCCTGGCTGTGTGTCAAATCCATTAACAGCCATGACCGGAGCAGAGCTCCATCCATAGCTATTAATCTGTAAAATGCTACTGTCAATCTGTGCCCGCAGCATTTACAGTGAGCCAGCACAGAAGAGCACCATCTCACTTGCCTCTCCCCTCAAGACGCGATCAATCAATAAACTGCAATAAACTTCCATTTATCCATGACCTCTTTATCAATAACAAACTCTCCTTCCTCGGCATCACTGAAACCTGGCTCACCCCTTCTGACACAGCCTCCCCTGCGGCACTCTCTTACGGTGGCTTCCACCTTTCTCACACACCCCGCCCCAGCAGCAAGCATGGCGGAGGAGTTGGTTTTCTCCTGTCAGATAACTGCTCCTTCACCCCAATCCCACTGCCACCCTCTGTTATCCTCCCTTCCTTTGAGGTGCACTCTGTGCGCATCTACTCCCCCTCCAACCTCCAACTGGCTGTCATCTACCGTCCCCCAGGGCCAGCCACCACCTTCTTCGACCACTTCACCACCTGGCTACTCCACTTCCTCGCCGCTGACATCCCCACTATCATCATGGGCGACTTCAACATCCCCATTGACACTTCCCTCTCAGCTGCCACTAAACTTCTATCTCTCACTTCCTCCTTTGGCCTCACTCAATGGTCTTCTACAGCCACCCACAAAGATGGTCACACACTGGACCTCATTCTCACCCGCCTCTGCTCCCTATCTAACCTCTCAAACTCACCTCTTCCTCTTTCTGACCACAACCTACTTACATTCTCTTCCCTTTCCACTCCTTGTCTACAACCCCCACCCCACAAACTCTCACACCCTCGCAGAAATCTTAAACACCTTGATCTTCACTCACTCTCTGAATCCCTCCTCCCTCTCACAGACATAAGCTCCCTACACAATGCGGATGATGCTGCCACTCTATATAACACCACAATAGCTGCAGCTTTGGAATCTCTTGCCCCTCTCACACATACCAAAGCTCGCAAAATCAACAGACAACCCTGGCACACCAGCATGACAAAAGAACTGAGGCGAGCTTCCAGAGCTGCTGAGCGCAGATGGAAAAGATCCCACTCCATCGAGCACTTCATCGCATTCAAACAGTCCCTCACTGCTTTCAAAACCATGCTCGCCACAGCAAAACAAACCTACTTCTCATCTCTCATATCCTCCCTGTCTCACAACCCCAAACAGTTATTCAACACCTTCAACTCTCTCCTCCGTCCCCCAGCACCTCCTCCCTCCCCACTCATCTCAGCTGAAGACTTCGCCTCATTTTTCAAGCAGAAAATTGAGAACATCAGAGACAATTTTAGTAAACAACCCCCAGAACCCTTCCTCCCAACTACCCAGCCCTCCACCTCCAAAACCAACTTCTCCACCATTACAGAAGACGGACTCTCCACTCTACTCTCAAGATCGCATCTCACCACCTGTGCACTTGACCCACTCCCATCCCACTTCATCCCAAACCTCACCACAGTCTTCATCCCAACCCTAACCCATCTCTTTAACCTATCACTAACAACTGGCATTTTCCCCTCAAGCTTTAAACATGCCACAATCACACCTATCCTCAAAAAGCCCTCTCTTGACCCATCCTCTGTATCTAGCTATCGCCCTATATCACTTCTCCCCTTTGCCTCAAAACTACTGGAACAACATGTCCATATTGAACTGTCCTCCCATCTATCTTCCTGCTCCTTCTTCGACCGCTTTCAATCAGGCTTCCGGTCACACCACTCCACTGAAACTGCCCTAACTAAGGTCACCAATGACCTATTAACCGCCAAGAGCAAGCGACACTACTCTGTCCTCCTCCTCCTGGACCTATCCTCTGCCTTTGACACAGTGGACCATTCCCTGCTGCTGCAGACCCTCTCATCCCTTGGCATCACAGAATTGGCCCTATCCTGGATCTCATCATACCTAACTGACCGTACATTCAGCGTCTCCCACTCACACACCACCTCCTCACCTCGCCCCCTATCTGTCGGAGTCCCGCAAGGCTCAGTTCTAGGACCCCTGCTCTTCTCCATCTACACCTTTGGCCTGGGACAGCTCATAGAATCTCACGGCTTTCAGTATCATCTCTATGCTGACGACACACAGATCTACATCTCTGGACCAGATATCACCTCCCTACTAACCAGAATCCCTCAATGTCTGTCTGCTATTTCATCCTTCTTCTCCACTAGATTTCTAAAACTTAACATGGACAAAACAGAATTCATCATCTTTCCCCCATCTCACGCGATCTCCCCAACGAACCTATCCATTACAGTAAACGGCTGCCCACTCTCCCCAGTCCCACAAGCCCGCTGTCTTGGGGTAATCCTTGACACTGATCCCTCCTTTAAACCACATATCCAAACCCTTTCCACTTCCTGCCGCCTCCAACTCAAAAATATTTCACGGATCCGCACATTCCTAAACCAAGAATCTGCAAAAACCCTAGTCCATGCCCTCATCATCTCCCGCCTTGACTACTGTAACCTCCTGCTCTGTGGCCTCCCCTCTAACACTCTTGCACCCCTCCAATCTATTCTAAACTCTGCTGCCCGACTAATCCACCTGTCCCCCCGCTATTCCCCGGCCTCTCCCCTCTGTCAATCCCTGCACTGGCTCCCCATCACCCAGAGACTCCAGTACAAAAGCCTAACCATGACATATAAAGCCATCCACAACCTGTCTCCTCCATACATCTGTGACCTCGTCTCCCGGTACTTTCCTGCACGCAACCTCCGATCCTCACAAGATCTCCTTCTCTACTCCCCTATTATCTCCTCTTCCCACAATCGCATACAAGATTTCTCTCGTGCATCCCCCCTACTCTGGAATGCTCTACCACAACATATCAGACTCTCGCCTACCATCGAAACCTTCAAAAAGAACCTGAAGACCCACCTCTTCCGACAAGCCTACAACCTGCAGTAAACACCGATCAGCCAAACCACTGCATGACCAGCTCTATCCTCACCTACTGTATCCTCACCCATCCCTTGTAGATTGTGAGCCTTCGCGGGCAGGGTCCTCTCTCCTCCTGTACCAGTTGTGACTTGTATTGTTAAAGATTATTGTACTTGTTTTATTATGCATACCCCTCCTCACATGTAAAGCGCCATGGAATAAATGGCGCTATAATAATAAATAATAATAATAATAATCACTCAAGTACTGTACTATCAAAAGAGGATATAGTTCCTTTCTTGGGCAGATACCTCAATAATAGTGGGTGTTAGTGAGGCTCCTAACTATCTTCAGCTAGTATAAAGAGGACTAGTTTTTGGTTGCCTTTTTAAATTTATGAAAACAAGAGCAGTCATAGGCGGAGGATGTTACTAAACCAAATTCATCCTGGTAAGAAGAGCGGGGTCCTACAACCTGCCACAGTCCACTCACTGGGCAGCATCAGTTATTAAGCAGTTAATTAAAGCAGATTCCAAACGGTAATTGCATCTTATGGGTATGTGCACACAACGTCTTTTTTTCAGTTGTACTCTGCCTGGAACATGCCTGAAAAAGTGCTCAATATACGTTAACTATAATTAACATATGTAGAGCTAATAGTTTTGACATTGCTACGCATATGTTCCATCTTTAACCAGGCTTCAAAAGTCAAGAAGAGATTAAAAGAATGGACTATCTCATATACAGTGAGGCCCAGAAATATTTTGACCGTGATAAGTTTTGGCAATTTAGCCAAAACATATTCATGATATAGTTATATAATCAATACGGTCTTAATGTTCAGACTCTTCGATTTAATTTGAGCGGTTTCCCATCCTAATTGGAGTAAGGGTTTAGGAATTATGACTATTTAATATGTAGCTGCCTCTTTTTAAAAAAGAGGCCTAACGTAATTGGACAGTTATCACAAAAGCTCTTTAAATGGTCTGCATGGGCTATTTCCTCGTTAATTCATCATCAATTAAGCAGCTAAAAAGTCTGGAGCGGACTTCAGGTGTGGCAATTGTATTTGGAAGCTATTGCAGTGATCCCACGAGAAAAAAAAAAAGTGCATTGGTGAGTGTGGGAAAATAAAAAGGGCCTGGATGACCACAGAAGACAACCATGCTGAATATTGCAGAATCCTTTCCATGGTGAAGAAAAACTCATTGAAAAACATCCTCCCAAATGAAGAACACTCTCCAGGAAGTAGGTGTTTCAGTATCTTAGTCTATCATAAAGAGAAGACTTCATGAGAGCAAATACAGAGGATTCGCCACAATCAATCTTAGAAAGGCCAGATTTGCCAAATAAACATCTAAAAAAAACAGCCCAGTTCTGGAAAAATCATTCTTTGGACAGATGCAACTGACATCAACCTGCACCAAAATGATGGGAAGGAGGAAGTATGGAGAAGGATTGGAACGGTTCATAACCCACACCCTCTAAAACTTGGTGGAGGCAGTGTGATGGCTTGGGCATGCATTGCTTCTAATGGCACTGGGACACTAGTGTTTATTGATGATGTGACTGAAGACAGAAGCAGTCAGGTGAATTCTGAAGTGTACAGGACTATACTTTCTACTCAGATTCAAATGCAGTAAGGTTGATTGGATGGCGCTTCACAGTACAGATGGACCATGACTAGTGTTGAGCATTCGGATACCGCAAGTATCGGGTATCGGCCGATACTTGCGGTATCGGAATTCCGATATCGAGATCCGATATTTTTGTGGTATCGGGTATCGGATCAATAGGGATGTGTAAAATAAAGAATTAAAATAAAAAATATTGATATGCTCACCTCTCCGGCGGCCCCTGGACATCACGCTGGTAACCGGCCGGCTTCTTTGTTTAAAATGAGCATCTTCAGGACCTGCGAATGACGTCGCGGCTTCTGATTGGTCGCGTGCCGCCCATGTGACCGGCACGCGACCAATCAGAAGCCGCGACGTCATTCTCATTCACAAAACTCCTAATTCTAGGAATTAAGGACCTGCGAATGACGTCGCGGCTTCTGATTGGTCGCGTGCCGGTCACATGGGCGGCACGCGACCAATCAGAAGCCGCAACGTCATTCGCAGGTCCTGAAGGCGCTCATTTTAAACAAAGAAGCCGGCCGGTTACCAGCGTGATGTCCAGGGGCCGCCGGAGAGGTGAGCATATCAATATTTTTTATTTTAATTCTTTATTTTACACATCTCTATGGATCCCAGGGCCTGAAGGAGAGTTTCCTCTCCTTCAGACCCTGGGAACCATGAGAATACCTTCCGATACTCGATGTCCCATTGACTTGTATTGGTATCAGATATCGGTGATATCCGATATTTTTCGGGTATCGGCCGATACTATCCGATACCGATACTTTCAAGTATCGGACGGTATCGCTCAACACTAACCATGACCCAAAACATACTGCAAAAGCAACCCAAAGGCAAAGAAGTGGAAAATTCTCCCCATTGAGCAGCATTTCACATGCTTAAAATTTAAAGGGACACTGTCACCTGAATTTGGAGGGTACAATCTTCAGCCATGGAGGCGGGGTTTTTGATTCACCCTTTCCTTACCCGCTGGCTGCATGCTGGCTGCAATATTGGATTGAAGTTCATTCTCTGTCCTCCATAGTACACGCCTGCGCAAGGCAAGATTGCCTTGTGCAGGCATGTACTACGGAGGACAGAGAATGAACTTCAATCCAATATTGCAGCCAGCGGGTAAGGAAAAGGTGAATCAAACACCTAAAAACCCCGCCTCCATGGCTGAAGATTGTTCCCTCCAAATTCAGGTGACAGTGTCCCTTTAAGACAGAAAGACCCACAAACAAGAAACAACTGAAGTCAGCTGCAGTAAAGGCCTGGCAAAGCATCACGAAGGAGTAAACTCAGCATTTGGTGATGACCATGGCTTCCAGACTTCCGATAGTCATAGTCATTGCTTGCAAAGGATGCTCTACAAAGTATTAAACAAGAACATTTTATTTACCGTAAAGTTAATTTATCCAGTTACTTTTGAGCCCTGAAATGAGAAGGCTTTGTAGAGAAGCGGTTGCAATTTCCAAAGGTTTCACTGGATATTTTTGTTAAACCACTTTATTTAATCCTGAAAGTCTACACTTCAGGGGCCTCTCATTTGTTTAATTTTAAATAAAAAAAAAAAAAAAAAAAAGTGGCATGCAGAGGTCAAATCATGAATATTCGGTCACTGTCCAAATATTACTGGACCTAGCAGTATAAAATGTAACAAAAAAACAAAACCAATGAAAGCAAGGAAACAGATATGGTGTGTGTATATACATGTGTTACGTATAATAACCATCCCAGTTTGGTATTGCTGCAGTCATTCTGACCTGAATGATCATGTTGCCAGGTCATTTTTACTGCATTATGAATGCTGTAAAAACAAAAGCTCAAAAAACAATAGCTGAATTGAGTATTTTTTTTTTTTTTTTTTTTTACCATTTAACTACCCGTATTTTTCGGACTTTAAGACACACTTTTTTCCCGCAAAATTTTTGGGGAAAACACGGGTGCGTCTTAAATAGTCGGAATGTACTTACAGTTAGCGTGGTGGCAGCAGTAGCTGGGCAATTCTTCTGGTGATCCGCGCTGCAGGGCGATGATCTCGCTCCCATCCCAGCCTGGTGAAAGCCCAAAGCCGCCGAACTTCTATTGCCTCGATGCTGTGGCCTCTGGGAAAATGGCAAGCCGGAGGCGGCAAAGGCGCAGATTGAGATTCCCAATCTGCGCCTGTACCGCCTCCGGAGGCCATTTTCCTGGAGCCCATAGCATCGAGGCAATAGACTTGCGGGGACTCCGGGCTTTCACAAAATGTTGCCGTAGCCCCCCGTACCGCTAAACCTGCGCACCAGTGTGAGTCATAATCTCCGGACCACCAAACCCCCCCTGGGACTCCGCTGTCGATCCCCATGGGTAAGCTGAATTCAGGACTGTAAGACGGACCCCCATTTGACGCGTTAATTTTTTTCCCCCCATTTTCCTTATGAAAATTTGGGGTGCATCTTATGGTCCTGTGCATCTTATAGTCCAAAAGATGCGGTACATTTTTGGTTATTTAAAAAAAATAAATAAATAAATCATCCTGCAAAAAACAAGCCCTGATATGGTTATGTTGATGCGAAAAAAAAAAAAAGTTATGCCTTGTGAATAAGAAGTAGAAAAAAAAAAAAGAAAAAGTGCAAAAATATAAACGCACCCAATCATGAAAGGGTTAATTAAAAGGAAAGTCACAAGAAAACTCAATCATGATAATTTGCAGTGTAAACACAGCTTTAATCCATTGATTTCTTATTGGGGACTGCATGATAAAAAAAAAAACTGTATCTCTCCATGTTTCTGATTAAATTACCTTACTCATGTGAAACTCCAGTCGCCTTATATATCTTTCAATAGTCTTGATTTGCTATGAAAAAAAAATTGCATTTCTTTTGTTAATACACACTACCAAATTGTGAAGCTAAAACAAATAGCTATCCGATTTGTACGAAAAACGTTTTCAAGCACTCTGAGCTGTGGATGTGTAAATACTTAGTTATCCTACACTTCCCTGGCCATTCTTTGAAGGTATGTGCACACGTTGCGGATTTTGCTGTGGATCCGCAGCGGATTGCCCCCTGCGGATTCGCAGCATTTTTCCATGAGTTTACAGTACCATGTAAACAAAATCTGCAGTGCACATGCTGCGGAAAAAAAACACGCGGAAATGTAGCGTTGTTTATCCCGCAGCATGTCAATTCTTTGTACGGATTCCGCAGCGGTTTACACCTGCTCCATAATAGGAATCCGCAGGTGCAAAAAAAACGCAGGTGGAATCCGCACAAAATCCCCCCAAAAAATCGCGCTAAATCCGCGGTGATTCCGCAGTGCGGTTTACCTGCGGATTTACCAAAATCTGTCCGTAAAAGTCCAAAGAAGTAATCCGCAGCATGTGCAAATACCCTAAAGGGGTTGGGTGGTGTAAGAATTGATAAGTCTGCAGTCAATGTGTGTGACTGCAGATTTACGAATCCCCCCAGCGCATGCACTGTGTGCTATGAGAATTCGGTGGTTTCTGAGCTGGGAATGGCGGTGATGTATGTGTTATACATACTCCCGAGAAGAGCCCGTGTAGTGGGACGCAGCCTCGCTCCATACACTTTAATTGAGCGAAGCCGCGTCCAATAGACAGCTGCATCACTAGACGGGGCACGGTGATTGAGCTAATCCACAGCGACTAGATGGGTTCTGCACGGGAGTATGTATAATCAAATAGATAAGGCAGCACTCTGTAGCGCCAAACTTGCAAACATGAAATATGAAAATTGAATTGCATTACTGCACTAGAAAAATTGAGAAAGTTTAGAGTATAAACTGGCCAATTCATGTGTACCCGGTAGCCACGATAAGGCATTTCTCGTTTACCAGGACCTAACAATGCCAATCCTTGCTTAGAATAACGTCTTCATCTGTATGGGAACCTGTGAATCCTCTCTTAAAGGGAACCTGTCACCCCGTTTTTGAAAGATGAGATATAAATAGTGTGAAATAGGGGCAGAGCTGGGCTTTACATTAGTGTCCTTTTGGTGCCTTTATTCCCCCGGGATGCTGCTGAAATACCTTTGTGAAGTGTCCGTTTTGTCCTGTCAGTCAAGTTGGTCAGGTCGAATGGGCGTTGTAAAATAGCGGTTCCTCCCCCACCTCATGCAATTCCCTGCGAAGTTTAGTTCCGCCGTTGGCGTTATGTTTAGCGCTTGCGCAGTGAATTTGCCTCCGGCAATCTGTGGGCAAAGCATAATTGACATCATTGCGCATGCGCGGGCCTTCACTTTAGCCGGGGTGCCCCGGAAGTTGTCATATCGGCAAAGTGTTATTCTGGATGCCGTATCTCATCCCACACTGCGAGCGTAAGTTTTGTGCCAAGATCGCTCGCCTGCCTTACGCTCGCAGTGTGGGATGAGATACGGCATCCAGAATAACACTTTGCCGATATGACAACTTCCGGGGCACCCCGGCTAAAGTGAAGGCCCGCGCATGCGCAATGATGTCAATTATGCTTTGCCCACAGATGGGCAAAACATAATGCGCAGGCGCCGGAGGCAAATTCACTGCGCAGGCGCTAAGAAAAAGCGCGATCTGTGCTATTCACAGATCGCGTTTACGAAAGACAAGCCGAGAATCAGGGGGAGGAACCGCTATTTTACAACGCCCATTCGACCTGACCAACTTGACTGACAGGACAAAACGGACACTTCACAAAGGTATTTCAGCAGCATCCCGGGGGAATAAAGGCACCAAAAGGACACTAATGTAAAGCCCAGCTCTGCCCCTATTTCACACTATTTATATCTCATCTTTCAAAAACGGGGTGACAGGTTCCCTTTAAACTAATATCTGTATCTCTGTGGAGGGGTAGGGTCCTGCCTTGATTAAAAACGCCTGTAGCTAAGAGACTATGAATTTGTATTCATTAGCCTTCTGACTGAGCACTCCGCCTCTTCGCTACAGGCGTTTTTAATCAAGGCAGGACCCTACCCCTCCACAGAGATATAGATTTTAGTCTAAGAGAGGATTCACAGGTCCCCATACAGATGAGAACTTTATTCTAAGCGAAGATTGGCATTGTTAAATGGTTGGTCCTGGTAAACGAAAAATGCCTTATCGTGGCTACCAAGTACACATTAATTGGCCAATTTATGCGCTAAATTTTCTTAATTTTTCATATTTCTAGTGCAGTAATGCAATTCAATTTTCATATTTCATGTTTGCAAGTTTTGGTGCTACAGAGTGCTGCCTTATTTTTTTGATTGTATACGAGTTTCTTGACTATAGGTTAGTACCTGTTCACACCTAGTCTATGTTTGGATGTGACGGGAGTATGTATAAGGCATATATCACAGCCGTTGCCGGCTCAGAAACTGGTGAAACCTCGCAGGGAACAGGGCGTGTGCTGGGGGATTCATAAATCTGCAGTCACACAGAGTGACAGCAGACTTTTTATTTTGGACGGACAACCCCTTTAAGTCTCTGGACAGTTTGTAGGTGAAGAGATTGTGTCCAAGCTATTGTGTGACCTAAACAGGTTAGTGACAACTATGCTTTGCAAAAAGGTCTTGTTGCTAAACAGAAAATGTAACATCAGATCTCGGAATCTCAAGCAAGAATGGATATTGCTACACTCTGGCCGCACAGTGAACTAAGATGAAAAAGGAAGTCTTGTTTCATAACTTTTTTCAAGAAGTGAGTTTTGAAAGTGGACCTGATGTTCTTTGAAACTATGTCACGTGTTCACAGCTATAAAGGATTACCTAGTAATCGCTAAAATCAATATGAGATTCTGAAGAGGAAGCACAAAAAACGTGACAAATGTGATTACTAATAAAAATTTACATAGTACAGGAATTACCTGTTTTACCAATAATGAAAAATGCATAGTGATCAAAAACTGTTCATGTTGTAAATATTTGCATTCAGAATGTCCAAAATCAAACATGCTAATTTACACGAATGATAAAATAAGTTGATGTAAAAATCACCACTGCTCTACATGTGTAGGCAGCCATTTATGAAATTATTCAATGCGAATATATCAAATGTAAACCATGACGTGTAAAGATCATGAGTATTTTTTATATGGGTACTAAATTTACGATTGAGAAGCCCTATCCAAAACAAATAGCAAGACATGTAGAAACACATACCTTATCCAGATCATACAAGACCCCCTAAAATGAAAAATGGATACATCAATGTCAGCTACAACAATTAGAATAAATATTCTACTTTGGGTATAGAAATCAGCGCTGGGCGACAGGGTCACCATCTAGGATACAATACAGTGTGCATGGCTCGGGTTTCTATGGCAGTCATCGGTGGTTATCCACACAAACTCCAGAATGAATTCCAGTGCGGGCGACTTACCAGTCTTGAATTTCTCTTCATGTCCTTTAGTTGGGCAGTCAGCTTGTCTAGCTCAGTCTGATGAACTTCCAGGCACTCACTATCAATAGAAATCAAACACCAGGCATCATTAGTAATTTAGTCTGCCTATTGTAGGAACCACAGCTTATGGGTAATTCACATATATGAAAGCCGACATTCTACTGAAGAAAGGCAATACAAAATCATGTTAGTATCAACCAAACATACATTAAAGTAGATATCAATATTCCATCTGTTACAGATGATCATGTTCTCACTAACGGGAGATAGAAGGTCATTAGGCCTCCTCTACATCTGTTCTCGAAAATTTTGTCATGGAAAAATATGTAGTAAAATAAAGTTATGAACGGATGATATTTAGCCAGGAAAACTCATATGGATGGTCAAATTGGTTTAAATGTGGTCCTATGGATGGATTCACAGGATGTCATCATTCAGCTGCATTTTCGGGCCAAAACAGAAATAATCTAAATTGTATCACTCGCAAGCCTTAGTTCCACAATGTGTTTTTTGCATTTGTTTATTTATTTATTATAACATAACAAAACTGGGATTGGACACAAAGAAAAAAAAAAAAAGTATTTAGGAAAACTAGATCTTATACTACTGTTCTCCGATTTGTAGACGTATATACTGTATAATGCATCAAAGCTGCAGTGAACAATGGAAACCTATACACATTCAGTGATCCAGCAAATCAGGTCGCCAATACAATACGGAGCGCAGTTTAAGGGTAAGTTCACACAGGGAGTTTTTGCTGTGTTTTTTTCTGCAGCAAAACCTGATCATATTGGCAGTAAAGAAGCTGCGTCAAAAACGCAGGTTTTGGTGCGTTTGTCTCATTTTTGGTGTGTTTTTCACATGCGTTTTTTTTCTCTTTGTGCATGCCAATAAAGTTGAGTGCACACAGAAAAAAAAAACTTCCTATAGATAGATAGATAGAATGAATAGACAGAATAGATAGATAGATTACCTGCGGTATCCTCTTCCCTGGCATTTTTCCACGGCGCAGAGGTTACCTGAGGTCAGGCAGTGAGGGAGCGCAGGCTCGGTGACGTCATCGCTAGTTACTGAGCCTGCGCCCGCTGCGTATCATTCATTCCCCAGTCGCTTACAGCCGCAGCGGTCACATTAGCAGCGCTCCCGAGTGTAAGCATTATCTCCCCCAGATACTGCATGGGACACTTGTTATATCGGACTGCGATGAATCAGGGAGTGTACTCTTGGTTTATTATTTTATTTTTATTTCAGAAAATGGATGGCTTCGCTTGGAATGGCAGAATAACAAAATGGTAAAACTGTGTGGTGTTTTATTTCATTAAAAGACTTTTCTGCGTGCTCGCGTGTGTTTATTTAACCCTTTAATTACTATAGGATTAGTAATAGATAGGTGTCTTATTGACACCTCTCCATTATGAAGCTGGCTTAATTTCACCTTACAATAGGAAGGTGACATTAACCCCTCATTACCCACTTGCCACTGCTACAGGGCAAGTGGGAAGAGACGGGCAAAGTGCCAGAATTGATGCACCTTTTCTGGGCAGCTGCGGGCTGCTATTTTTAGTGTGGACCCCTCTATTCTTGATAACTAGCCTTGCTGACAGCTGAGGGTTGCAGCCCCGAGCTGTGAGTTTGGGCTGGCTGGTTATCAAATATTAGGGGGGAACCCACGCAGGTTTTTTTTTCTTTTTTATTTATTTATAGCGCAGGAGCAGTAGATGAAAACTCCCATCCGCCGCTTCTGCTCTCACTGTAATTAGCGGCTGTAGGTGTCAGATGGTGGGATCAGTAGTCCATCAGCTGACACCAGTGACTGGAGGTGAAGGTTATACCTCCGATCACAGCTGAGTGCTCCCGCTGTCTTCTGACAGCGTGGGCACCACGGCTCTCTGTCCGGTGGGCATGATTTCCCCGCCGATCAGAAGCGGTGTTTGACGCGCTGTCATGTATATGACAGGACGTCAAACACCGTATTGTCAGACCCTCCATTCAAGTGAATGGGGGTATCCGCTCTGCTGGATGACAGGCTGCATGGACCCATCATGCAGCCTGCCATCTAGATGCAGCAGAGCCGAGTGTGACATCACATCCAGCTGTCATTGACTTTTCTGCAGCAAATATGCGGCAAGAATAGTCAACCTGCGTATTTGCAGCGTTTTTTTCCACCATCCATTCAAGTCAATGGGTGGAAAACGTTGAAAAAACGCTGGAAAAACGCTGAAAGAAGTGACATGCTCTACGTCCAAAAAACGCAGCAAAGCACAAAATACTGATCACACAAAAAAACAATGTGTGTGAATGAGATTTCTGAAATCTCATAGGCTTTGCTGGTACTGTAAAAAGCAGCTGAAAATTAGCATAAAAAAAGCACAGCAACAAAACGCAGCAAGAACGCCCTGTGTGAACTTACCCTAAAAGTGTCAGGGGACCAGATTGATCCTTTTATAAACGCACCCTGGATAAACTCATGCTACACAGCACCGCACATTTCTGCATCTACAGAGGTAGTAATACTGATCTGGAAAGATTACACGGCATGACAGCGCACGACATAAGTGACCCAGGGAGATATTCAGTGGAACATACAAATCTATTACCAGGCCTGGTCGCTGAATACATAATTTTGGGAGAGGGTTTCAAAGTAGTACACTGTACTGTCTAGATAAAATGGTAAGCAATCCCCACACAACATCTACACTGGCTTGCAAAATTATTCAACCCTCCCCCTTGGATTTTTACTCATTTTGTTACATTAGAACCGGTGGGTAAATATTTTTGTAATCCGATTTGTGTGTGATACATCAGCACTAAATAGTCTAAAAATTTGTGACGTGAAGTGAGAAAAATATAAGCATCAATTAAATTTATGGGATCAAATACCTAGTACCCAAAATATCAAAGTTCCTGACATACGTCGACTGATGTACTCAACACATTTCATAACATACCATTGTATGTTATAGGCACGAGGAACATTATCATCCTGATAATTTGAGCAACGTTGAAAGCTGTATCGAGCGGCCAAATTATTAACTATTGAGTCAAGTGAAAAAAACAAACAAAAAAAACAGGAAACATTCAAGAACTCTCCGACTTCCTGTTGATGTTCGATACAACTGAAGGTGGGGACCGTGAAGCCGGCACTGATTGGGTGCAGCGCTCACAGAACGCAACAACCCAATGTGAGCCCGAGGGTAGCAAGAACAGACACCACTGGAACTGCGCTAGTACCGGAGGGGAGTAAAAGTGTTATTTTAACGGGAATAAACATTCAGATTGAGATGGGGCGGTCCTAGTAGTGGACATCCCCTTTAATGACACTCTGCTCAAACTGTGTTCCCAGTTTTGAGCAGAGTGTCAGCTTAGTGTGATCCAATTCCCTCGCTTTAGAAAAATCGAAGCAAAGGTGTAGAAAAGTTAATTACTCCATCTTCTCTATTGTCGGCTTTTGCAGAAATGAGACTGCACTTAGATGACATGCACCAAGATATGGTCAGATGTTAAAATCTCCATAGGGAACTAGGTGGTAGAGATCAATAGACGTCCACAACAGTTATACTATGCCAACATTGAATCATAAATACAACTGAGGTGGACATTTAGGCCCCTTTCACACATCAGTTTTTTGCCATCAGTCGCAATCCGTTGAATTTTGAAAAAAAAAAAACGGATCCGGCGACTGATGCCACTGATGCCGTTCTTTCTCATAGACTTGTATTACCGACAGATGGCCTCACGTTTCATCACTTGTTCGCCGGATCCGTCGAAAATGGTTTGTCTGGCAGCCGGAGACAACGGACATAGTAAAGTTTGTGTCTGTTAAAAAAACAGCGACGGATCTGTCGCCACCCATTGTTTGCTGGAATGGAAGCCTTTGGTGCCGAATTCTGTCATCCAGTGACGGATTCCGTTTGTTTTTTTAATTGAGCATGCTCCGATTTTTTTTAGGATCCAATTAACCAGATCAGCTAGTCAGATCTGGAGAAAAAACGGATGTGTCACATCAGTTTTTCACAATCTGCGACGGATCCGGTTTTTTTCAAAATTCGACAGATTGTGACTGATGACAAAAAACTGATGTGTGAAAGGGGCCTAACATAACAATTTTATGAAGGGTGAATCTCCTCAAGGTGACAGTAAAGACAGTATAGCAACCTTGGCTTGTCTCATTGTTTATCTAGTTAAAACTGAAAGAAGAAGGACACAAACTATCCAGGTCACCGTTTATATGGAGAGGGCAGGGAAATCAGGAATCACTTAAAACATAATACAAGAGTGGAGAGAGGATGGAGGTATGCATTTTAAAAGTATCAGAAATTAAATTATAACAGCCCAAGTTTAAGTATGCATGACTGGATATGGCAGGCATCAAATTATGCATTAATCATGTTAGAACAGCAAATGTTGAAAACCTGCTCGTCATTACCCAACCTCCTACACACACCACATGCACAAATGACCGAAGACATGAAATACAACACCCTATTGTATGCAACCTGGAAGGCTTGGAACAAAATTAGGAATCAACCACACGTATCGCCTTTGGTACATCTGTACATGAATTGTAAGTAATCCGATCTTCCAAGATGGTGACCAACAGGTCATATTAAAATCTGGAGGCGGCACAGAATCTTCACAACACAAACATGTAACAAAAAAAGATCCCAACTATGGAGGAAATTAAACAAAATATTCCCATGCTTCTCTTCTCATATCCACAGGTTAGGAGCTATATAGCACAGGCTATAACTCAGGGACACAGACTGGAGCCAAGTCCAATATACTTGGCACACAATGGGACAGGTGGGGAGAGACAAATTACAAAATACTACCACTTACTATATACATCACAGATAGACCCCCGACTAAATAGTACAATGACTCCCTAGAATTCACACATCAAATAACATAAGCAGCAAAGGATCGAGCAGCCAAGTGCCTCACATCAGAGAGATATTTTGAAATGCAATAAAAATCAGGCATACTTTGCCCTCTTGAAGGGCTTCAGAGTGAGTATTTATACTATACTCAAATGCTTTAAGACTCACGCAAAGGAATCAAATCTATATCATGGTCTACCAACCTGCCTGGCAATCCAGTGTTATCGGGAAAGGATTAGACTATTCACTACAGTACATCTTGACAATTTTGCTCTCCAAAACCCACTATGGGCGATTTCTGGTTATTTAGATCCATGCTAGTAAAGACTGATATGCAAACATGGTTGCAGGAACAAGCAACCCCATTTAAAAATGTTATTGGATGAATAACTTTTTTTAGAGGGATATTTGCAGGAGGAAAAACCAAGTAGCGACTTTCTTTCAAACTCAAAAGTTTTATTTGGATATTACTGCAACAAACAACAAACATCAAGGAACCTTTACAATCTAGAAACATTGGTCTGCAGTTCCACCAAAGGCCCCATGATGAGAAGTAAAAGGTAAACATAATGGTGGTGGTGTTGATCAAAGTAGAATGCCATCACTAATACAATAAAGAAGGTGCAAGTTTATGGTTAATAGGTTATAATACTTAAAAATCTACTTGGATTTAAAATGGAGATTAAATAAGAAACCATGATGGTGTTAAGGTTGGATGCACAGTATATGTATGAAAGAGAGGTGGACAGAGGTGGAAACTTGGCAATAGAAGAGTTAGCACTAAGTGGACAACAGAATGATGAAGTGAAGAGTTAATGAACCCTGTAAGAGACCATTCAATACATTAGATTTGGGCAATATCCTTTCAGTTAGTTCTCTCTTTGCCCATCTGGAGTAAACAATACTTTCCTCCTGGACAGCTACTAATCTACCGATGTTGCCACGCAACATTTTTAAACAAGTCTTTACTATTTCGTCAGAGCAGACCTCCAGTTCAGACAATTGTATCTACTGTATAGAGGAGTGGTTTCACAACTTATACATACTGTATATCAATATTTATTCATAACTTACTCAAGACCATTTTTTAAGGCGCTATATATTTCTTCCACTCTTTCTGGCTGAGGTTCTTTTGAAGCGCTGCTGTTTTTGTGGCCCAGATTATGCATTTTCTTCTGCTTTGCTTGTGGCTTTTTTGGAATTGAAGAGTTTCCAAGAAAAGAATTGCATCTGTTAAAATAAAAACACAGATCAAATGAGCTTTAAAAAGAAAAGAAAAAAAAAGTAAACTTGTCAGTATAAGCACATATGTAACCGAAGGCAAATTTAAGGCAGATCCGACCGAAGGCAAAATATCCTATTCACACTTTTAGATAAATATATAAAATAAACATGAGCGTCAAAAATCTAACACTGCAGAAAAAAATGGGGTGTTAGGTCATAGGTACACAACCATTCTATGTCTGAGGGTCACATTAAGGAACCCAAACCACTTTTAAAAGACCTGCATTAAAATATGTAAGGGAAATTACTGCAAGACATTGACACATATGGGATATACTTTTGATGTTTTAAGACAGGTGCAAAATAAACTTCCAGTACTCAAACTATTTGATGCTATGGAGTCCTCTTCCCCAATCAACATTTTAATTACCATAAGGGCCACATACATGCATTGTGTTAGTGCTAAAGATTTTGGTAACTGCCTAGCATCTTACAATCTTAATAAACTGCAATGGAGAAAGCCACATGCACAAATGGCTACCCAACTCGTATACTCCTTTCTGAAATGCTGTATCATGATCATGAGGACCCATTATCCTCGGTCCTGTCTTTTTTTTGTAATTCTTTATTTAAAGTGAAGACATATGATTTAGAAGACATGGGAAGCACAACCGCACTTTAACAAGTAACAAGACCGGTAGATTACAACTATGCTAAACAGAAATGCAACTGGTGATTGAACAGATGGCAAAACTCTGGAACCAAATTTATGGCACTACATCATGTAGACAAGATTGAATGCTATAACAGCGTGATACTAATTTGTATCCAGCTTGATGGAAATGAGAAACAGATTTATTGACCTTTAGGGATCCTGGGTAGAGATGGGCGAACCGGAACAGTAAAGTTCGGGGTCTGTACCTAACACCTACTGTTTGGGCACGGACCCTGAACACAGATTTCACTAGGAAGTCAGTGTTACTGTTCGGGTCCAGGACCCCAAACACCGGGTATTTCTCATGCTGTCATCCGAATGATAGTGTGGCAAACACTGCTTCTGATCGGCGGTAAAATCATTACCACCGGTCAGAGTGCTGCGGTTACCATGTTGTCAAATGAAGCATGAGCCCGCAACTATGATAAGAGGTAAACTTTTTACTTCTGATCACTGGAGATGGCTGATGGGACTACTTTTCCCATCAGCCTACGCCTGCTGCCACTAAACAGCAAGAGCAGGTGTCGGCTGATGGGAGTGTTCATCAGCCAGTGCTCTAAACAATAGAAAGAATATAGGGATCCCCATGCTGGTTTAATTATTTAAATAAATAATTTAAAAGAAAACAGGTGGGGTCTCCCGCATTTTTGACTACCGGCCAAGCTAAAGCAGACAACTGAGGGGGTAATAGTATTCTCAGGCTGGTAAGGTGCCATGGATATTGGACCCCTTTGGCCTTAAAATAGCAGCCCGCAGCGGTCCAGAAAAGGCGCCTCTACTAGAGGCGCCAATTCTGGCGCTTTGTCCGGCTCTTTCCACTTGGCCTGTGGCAAGTGGGGTTCATGTTTGTGGCCTTAGTAATGGAGAGGTGTCTACAACCCCTGGCAAAAATTATGGAATCACCGACCTTGGAGGATGTTCATTCAGTTGTTTAATTTTGTAGAAAAAAAAAAACACAGATCACAGACATGGCACAAAACTACAGTCATTTCAAATGGCAACTTTCTGGCTTTAAGAAATACAAAGAAATCAAGAACAAAAAATGTGGTAGTCAGTAATGGTTACTTTTTTTAGCCAATCGTAGGGTAAAAATTATGGAATCACTCAATTCTGAGGAAAAAAAAAATATGGAATCACCCTGTAAATTTACATGCCCAAAAACAACACCTGCATCAAATTAGATCTGCTTGTTAGTCTGCATCTAAAAAGGAGTGATCACACCTTGTAGAGCTGTTGCAACAAGTGGACTGACATGAATCATGGCTTCAACACGAGAGATATCAATTGAAACAAAGGAGAGGATTATCAAACTCTTAAAAGAGGGTAAATCATCACGCAATGTTGCAAAAGATGTTGGTTGTTCACAGTCAGCTGTGTTTAAAATCTGGACCAAATACAAACATGGGAAGATTGTTAAAGGCAAACATACTGGTAGACCAAGGAAGACATCAAAGCGTCAAGACCGGAAACTTAAAGGAATATGTCTCCAAAACAGGAAATGCACAACAAAAGAGGAACGAATGGGAGGAAACTGGAGTCAACGTCTGTGACCAGACTGTAAGAAACCGCCTAAAGGAAATGGGATTTACATACAGAAAAGCTAAACGAAAGCCATTACTAACACCTAAACAGAAAAAAACAAGGTTACAATGGCCTAAGGAAAAGCAATCGTGGACTGTGGATGACTGGATGAAAGTCATATTTAGTGATGAATCGCGAATCTGCATTGGGCAAGGTGATGATGCTGGAACTTTTGTTTGGTGCCGTTCCAATGAGATTTATAAAGATGACTGCCTGAAGAGAACATGCAAATTTCCAGTCATTGATGATATGGGACTGCATGTCAGGTAAAGGCACTGGGGAGATGGCTGTCATTACATCATTACATTACTTCAATAAATGCACAAGTTTATGTTGATATTTTGGACACTTTTCTTATCCCATCAATTGAAAGGATGTTTGGGGGATGACAAAATAATTTTTAAAGATGATGATGTATCCTGCCATAGAGCAAAAACTGTGAAAACAATCCTTGAAAAAAGACACAAAGTCAATGTCATGGCCTGCAAATAGTCCGGGTCTCAATCCAATTGAAAATCTTTGGTGGAAGTTGAAGAAAATGGTCCATGACAAGGCTCCAACCTGCAAAGCTGATCTGGCAACAGCAATCAGAGAAAGTTGGAGCCAGATTGATGAAGAGTAATGTTTGACACTCATTAAGTCCATGCCTCAGAGACTGCAAGCTGTTATAAAAGCCAGAGGTGGTGCAACAAAATACTAGTGATGTTTTGGAGTGTTTTTTTGTTTGTTTCCATAATTTTTCCATTTATGCCTGGTTAAAGTAACCATTACCGACCAACACATTTTTTGTTCTTGATTTCTTTTAGTGTCTCTTAAAGCCAAGAAAGTTGCCATTTGAAATTACGTTAGTTTTGTGCCATGTCTGTGATCTGCTTTTTTTGCTTAAAAATAAACAGTTATACTAACCTAACGCCCATTCCATTGAAGCCATTGTCTCCTGTAATAAAACAATTAAAAAACAAACATATCCCTCACCTGTCCTTAACTTTGTCCCATGCAGTATTCCATGTCTGGGGATAAACAGTTTTCAACCTGGAAGCAACCAAAATGCGACCGTTCAGGCTGAGAACTTTGGAGAATGAGCTGCTGTGAGTGCAGCATTAGTGACCAGCGGTGACATCTTGAGGTTACCGCCGGTCACTACGCCAAACCCGCCGGACATTTGTGACACCATACAGTTTTTGAGCTATCAGCAACTGCAAAAAATCTCTTTGGGTCATTGGGAAACCAGGCTGGGTGACAACAAAGCCTGTCTACTTCCTCTCTGAGGTAGTGATGTTCACCTAGCAGGCTCAAGCAAGTTAGGGATTTGTATAGGATCTATCCCTGTGAGATAGCCCATCCATCTCTGCCGGTTTCCTCAAATAAAATAAGGATTCTTTTTCTTTTCAATGCAGCCTGCTGAGGACATGAAATAATTTAAATATAGCCAAGAGACCAGAAAGGGCACAGTATCACTGAGTTTGCTTCTAATTATTATTTTCAGTCATAATTTAAAAGTACACTTTTCACAAAAATCTTAGCAAGAAATATATCACTGATTTAAAACAAATCAAAAACTAAAAAAAATAAAAAAAAAAAAAATGATAAAGCAGCTTTATTCTTCGGGTCACGATTACAGCGATACCTCGTTTAGATCTTTTATTCTTGTGTTTTGGTGCTTTTACACAACAATAATTTTATAGAAAAAACTAAGTTTTTGCATCGCTTTATTCTGAAAACCATAACTTTTTTACTTTTCCGCTGACAGCTTTATGGTGTTTTGTTTTCTGCAGGACAAGATTATGTTTTCAGCCGTACCATTTTTATTTACAATTGCCTTTTTGATTTATTTCACTTTGTGTTCGGTGGTATGATAAAGCATAGTTTTTGTCTCGTTTATTTTATTTTTTTACGGTGTTCAATGAAGGGGTTAACTAGTGGGACAGGTTTATAAGGTTGAGTTGTTCCAGACGCAGTGATACCAAATGTGTACTTTTTTTCCTTACATAAATAAAATGTATTTATTGGATTAAATATTTTTCAGTTTTTGCTCTTAATTTTTAAAAAATATTTTTACACTTTAATAATTTTTTTTATATATTGTCCAAGGATGGGACCTCAACTGAATAGTGACTGAAATAGTGACAGATCGCTGATCTGAAACTCTGCAATGCTTCCGCACTGCAGGACATCAGAGCAGCGTCTGACAGGCAGGGAGGAGACCTGTCAGCTCCTGCTCTTAACAGGCGCTCACAAGCCACCTTCAGTGCAGGACCCTGAAGGAACCCGAGGCCATTTTGCTTTTCGGGGTCACCATAGAGACCATTGACAATGCAATCGCATCGTGTTGCGCTGATAAAAGCAGAGAGGGAGCTCACTCCCTCTGTGATGCTTCTTGTGGTTACCACTGACAGCGGCATCAGAGGGGTTATACATCTAGCATCGATCGTGGGTGTTGCTACAGGGTATCCGCTCTCACACAGAGGTTACACCTGCACCTGATCATAGCGGCGCTCAGCGTGAGCCCGTGCGATTGCAGCACCATACGTATATGGCAGTTTGCGAAAACAGCTCCCGCAATGCCGTATATATATATATGGCGCATGTCGGGAAGGGGTTAACTAAAGGGGTTGACCAAAAATGTCCTGTGAAATGTTTAGGAATTGCAATAATTTTTCTACAAAGCCTCCTCATTTCAGGAGCTCAAAAGTAATGATTGAAAATGAACATTTTATTTTATATTGAATAGGGCAAAAGGAGGGGGGGTGTTATGGACCTGGTGGTTAGGAGCACCCGGCACGACCTGATAGTTAAACTCAACAGGACAAGCTCTGGGATGTGGGAGCTCTGCTGACCGCAACCCCTAATCCTATCACAACAAATAGAAATAGCCGTGGAGCGTTCCTGACACTCCCTAGACGCCTCTTCACAGCCTAAGAGCTAGCTAGCCCTATAGATAAAAAATAAAGCCTACCTTGCCTCAGAGAAATTCCCCAAAGGAAAAGGCAGCCCCCCACATATATTGACTGAGTAAAGATGAAAGTCACAAACGCAGAAATGAAACAGGTTTCAGCAAAGGGAGGCTCGACTTACTAAACAGACAGAGGATAGGAAAGGTATCTTTGCGGTCAGCACAAAAACTACAAAAGACCACGCAGAGTGTGCAAAAAGACCTCCGCACCGACTAACGGTGCGGAGATGCCACTCTGCATCCCAGAGCTTCCAGCTAGCAAGACAAAATCATGATAGCCAACTGGACAAGGAAACAATGAACAAATAATAACAAGCAGGAACTTAGCTTCTGCTGGAGTAGACAGGTCACCAGAAAGATCCAAGAGCGAACTGAACCAATGCAGGAACATTGACAGCTGGCATGGAGTAACGATCTGAGTGGAGTTAAATAGAGCAGCCAACCAAAGGATAAACCACGTCACCTGTGTAAGGAACCTCAGAAGCAGCAGCTCCACTCACAGCCACCAGAGGGAGTCCATGGACAGAACTCGCCGAAGTACCATTCACGACCACAGGAGGGAGTTCGACAACAGAATTCACAACAGGGGGGGATTTTAACTTTTTTTTTTTACTTTTTGCATGGGATACTAGAAGCTGCCATAATCTGATCGGCTCTGCTACATAGAGGCGGTGATCAGATCGCCTCTATGTAGCAGAATTGCTCAATTGCTATGAGCGCTGACTACCGGGCGGCACTCATAGCAATCAGGCAGTGACAACCAGAGGTCTGCTGGAGACCTCTACTTATATTGCCAACCCATAGGTGACCCACGATCACGTGACGAGATCACCGATTGCCGGGATTTCTGGCATGCTTGCCTGAAGCGAGAGTTAAATGCCACTGTCAGAAATTTAGCTAGTTAAAAGCCGTGAGTGGATCGCGATTCCACCCGCGGCTGTTGCGGGCACATGTCAGCTGTTATATATCAGCTGACATGTGCCCGGAAAGGTGCGGCCTCAGCGCTGGAACCTGCAACAAACCGGGGGAAGTCAGACACATGCGTATTATTACACCAGATATCGGAAAGGGGTTAAAAAGAGGCAAATACACATTAAAGAGCTGTAATTCCTAAACCCCTACTCCAATTAGGATGTGAATATCCTCAAATTAAAGCAAACTTGTACTTTTAGGGTATGTGCACACGTTGTAGATTCTCTGCGTATCCGCAGCGTTTTTTGAGGTGCAGAAACGCTGCAGATCCGCAATTTATTTACAGTACAATGTAAATCAATGAGAAAAAAAAATGCTGTGCACACTTTGCGGAAAATCCGCTGCGGAAACACTGCGGTTTAAAAGAAGTAGCATGTCACTTCTTTTTTGCTAATCTGCAGCGTTTTTGTACCCATTCCATTATAGAAAACCACAGGGGTAAAAAACGCAGCAAATCCGCAAGAAAACTGCAGAAAAAACGCTGCGGAACCACACAAAAAACGCGACAAATCCGCAGGAGAGGCAGAATCCGCACCAGAAATTCCTAAGGCTAATCCGCAACGTGTGCACATAGCCTAAAGGGAACCGGTCAGCAGGATTGTGCTGAGTAACCTAAAGTGTCAGGTTGGCGCCGTTATACTGATTAAAATGATACCTTGGTTGATGTTTTGTGATTGTTGTTTAATCTTTATGTTCAGTTCTGAGTTAATGAGATTATCGTGCTCCGGGCCAAGGCGATCTTTATGTGGTGCTCTGCTTGGCTATTTATATTGATGGCTTATGACAGGTCACTGATCCCTCAGTGGCCTACCCCCCATTTTACATACTGATTATTAATGAAGTTATCATTTTAATCAGTATAACGGCACCAACCTAACACTGTCTGTAAGTTACTGTGCTCAATCCTGCTGACAGGTTCCCCTTAAGGCTATGTTCACACCTTGCGGCGTCCCTCTGCGGGTTTTCCCGCAGCGGATTTGATAAATCTGCAGGGCAAAACAACTGCGGTTCTCCCTGCAGATTTATCGCGGTTTGTTCCGCGTTTTCCGCTGCGGGTTTCCGCCTATACTATTGATGCTGCATATGCAGCAATATGCAGCATCAATAGTAATGTTAAAAATAATAAAAATTGGTTATACTCACCCTCTGACGTCCCGATCCCTCGGCGCTGCACCCGGCGGTCCGGTTCCAGAGATGCTGTGCGAGAAGGACCCTTCGTGACGTCACGGTCATGTGACCGCGACGTCACCGCAGGTCCTGGTCGCACAGCAACTCTGACCGGACAGCCGCGTGCAGCGCCCAGGAGCTCCGGACATCAGAGGGTGAGTATAACCAGATTTTATTATTTTTTAACCCCAAATATGGTTCCCAGGGCCTGGAGGAGAGTCTCCTCTCCTCCACCCCGGGTACCACCCGCACATTATCCGCTTACTTCCCGCAACGTGGGCACAGCCCCATGCGGGAAGTAAGCGGTTCAATGTATTCCTATGGGTGCAGAATCGCAGCGATTCTGCACAAAGAAGTGACATGCTGCGGGTTGTAAACCGCTGCGTTCCCGCGCAGTTTTTCCCGCAGCATGTGCACAGCGGTTTGCGGTTTCCATAGGGTTTACATGTTACTGTAAACGCTATGGAAACTGCTGCGGACCCGCAGCATCAAAATCGCGGCGGTTCCGCGGTAAAAACCGCTAAGTGTGAATATAGCCTTAGTCCTTATTGATTATAATCAAAACTGTATTTTGAATATGTTTTGGTAAACCATTAAAATGCAAAAACTTGCGTCATTGTCCAAACATTTCTGGACCTAACTGTAGGACACCCAACTCAAAGCATTTACGCAGGATTTCTTGCATGAATTGTTTTGAAGATTTGCAACATTTTTACACAACACAGTTTCTCAAAAATAGTGACTTTTAGCATGGTTATGCCAGTTTTGTCAAAATGCCGGAGCTGGGGCAGGGATGTGATGGGGACAAAACGCCATAGCTTGTCTAATTCATGACTAGCTGTAGCATAATGACAGAAACATTGCTGGTCTTGATGAACTGGGCCTTTATATTGGAAAAGCTGACTAGTGTGCTACACCAAATTAATATTGGTGTCTTTTTTTTAAATAACAAAACCGAATATAGATCAATCATCGAAAACTTGCATTTATAAAACAATTTAGCAGGTAGTCTCTAGAAAGCTCTGTAGAGCAATATTCACAAGTAAGCACCAGGAGATAGGACAGCAAGTTCAGGGAGTCAGATGAAAAGTAAACATTTTACCTGCAGCAGCTGCATATTGTGACTTACCTAGATCTCCTTTCTGGAAGACCACTAAAACCAGCAAATGACTGACTTCGAAGAATCCCATTAGGCCCTCCTGGAGGAAATGTCTGAGAGCCTACAGACATGATGTCAGGACTTCGAAAAGATAACTCTAAGACAAAAAAAAAAAAAAAGACGACTATTTTAATGCACAGTTTGTGTAAAACGAGAACAATAAGAAGTGTTCTGTGTAATCGCATCTGATAAGTGAAGGCTGAACCACGATGATTTAAGGCAGTGATGACTTTCTACATTAGGGGGGCAAATGAGTTCAAGCAGAAACACTGTTCTGTGATTATTACAACTAAATGAGATGATCTATATTAAGGCAGTCTTTGGATCTTTATTTCTATAGCTGGTAAAGAGTATCTACTACAGAAACATTGCATTAAGCAAACCTGGCGTGTTATGTTACAAACAAATGTGAAGCCAAAAATTCCAGAGAACAAAAGAAATATGTATAATTTGGAAATACCGTAGGTTATTCCAATTAAATGAATGATATTTCATTAAAAAAGGGGATATTCCACTGGATTTATTTATTTTATTTAAAACCAAGTTCCTCGTCAATTGCAGCTGCTCCACTTATGGAACAGATTTCTTTTTCTGTGCCCCTCCATTTGAAACTTATGCCCTAAGGTAAAAAATATAATACCCAGTATGCAAGTTTCCCCTTTACCCAACTGGGCATACACCACAGAACTTATCAGGGGCTTATTAGCCCCATGATCACACATTGCACGCAGCTTCTTCACAGCTTTGCAAAGAGCAGATTTTGCTGTGTTTTTATTGTGTCTTGTGCAGGCTGATAAAGTTTAGTGCCCCCCAAAAAAACATAATGCAACTTCCTAAGGTTTTTGCACCAAAAAAAGGTAGCAAAACCTGATACCTGTGTTTGTTTGCACTTACTAATGGCTTTCTACAGGTGAAAAAAAATGCTACAAACGTGCTGAAAGAATTGACATGCTGCAGTTATCAAAAACGCAGCACTCTTCAATTCAGTCACAAAAAAAAAAATGTGTGAATGAGATTTCTGAAATCTCATAGCTTTTGCTGTTACTGTAAAACGGAGCTTAAAATTTGCCTTAAAAAAATGCAGCAACAACACAAGTCTTTACTCACTCGGTTGTGGTTTGAGGTAGACATGGGAAGCGGTTTCAGTAAAACGCCAAGGCTGCTTTATTAAAACTCCATAAACCGCTCAGGATAACAAAAAGCACAAAAAGTAAATGGTCCATACAGTAGTGAGGTTTCGACTGCTCGAGTTGGTGTCTAGCTCTTTAGTCCTTACCAAAGGCAAACAACGCTGGAGATCTGTACACCTCCACACACAGAACCTGAATAAGACAACTGGTTTCCTTTTGAGGCCGGGATCACACATACCCGAGATACGGCAGAGTCTCGCAGATGAAAACCCAGCTCTGGCGCCGGCACTCCGGAGCGGAGCATGCGGCTCTTTATATTGCTATACGGCTGCACGCTCCGCTCCGGAGTGCCGGCGCCAGAGGAGGGATTTCACCTGCGAGACTCGGCCGGATCTCGCGTATGTGTGATCCCGGCCTTATCTGCGGTATCATGCCCAGGGTGGGGGACAGTTGAGCAGTCAGTACCACCCATCTTTCAACTGCTCGTAATCCGGCCCTGATATGCCCTATTAACTCTTTCTGCACTATATATGCTGGTACCAACTTTTCTGATCTTACATCACCAAGGCTACCAACCTTGATGATTCAGATCTCCCCTCAAGGATCGGTCTAGCAGCCATCTTACCAGGGCTGTGGATTCGGATTTCATTTTGGTGGAGTCGGAATAAAATGGATGTTCAGTTCAGTGCAGGATGTGCTGTAATTTTTCATAAGGCTATGTTTCCATGGGCCATATTGGGGACGCTTTGGACGCAACGGATACCCTGCTCCGCCCAAAGCACCACCCCCTGTTGTACGTGTGGTGATTCTGGATGTGTTCACTGAATATATGCAAAATCACCGCATCATATTCATAGACGGGGTTATTTATCTTGTGGAGACAGAGCGTCTACGCAAAATAGACAGCCGCGGTCGGTAAAGACGCACTGCATGTCCGGATACGCAGGGAAGCCGGATGCGGCCCTGCACGCATAGTGGAGATGGGATTTCATAAAATCCCCTCCACTATGCTGTAACATCCGGACGCTGAGGACTGGACGCTGCGGCTGTATGCAGCGTCCAATTCGCAGCAAATACTGAACGAATACGCCCCGTGGAAACATACCCTAATAATTTGGGAAAGTTATGAAATGTTCTATAAAGGTCTGTTCTCTTCCTGATCTAAGGATCTGGGCTTTCAGTCGAGATGAATCTGTGCTGCACTTTGGGAACTTGCTCAGGAGTGACCAGTGCTGTGGTGTCGGAGTCAAATGGAGGAGTCGGAGATCTGGCTTACCGACTTTTTTTCACCTGGGCAATCAAAGCACAACCGCTTAACGACCGCCAGTACGCCTTTTAAACAGCGTCAGTTAAGGGGCCTTGGACTAATTCCTCAGGGATGATATTTAGCAGCGCTGAGAAATAAGGGTATAACGCACCACAGCATAGAAAAATCTCTGTGGTCTCAACTACTGGGGATAGATGAGACTCTGGAGAACATGATCAGGGCCAGCTTTTACGGCCCCCCTGTCATGTGATCTCCGTTATTCTTCACTAAATAACAGCGATCACAAAAAAAGTCTGATTTAAAATTTATTTCTCTCTCCTCTGATATGAATTAACTTAACTTATCAAGGAAGGAAGAAATTGGCTCCCCGACACCTCCATGGTACCTTATCCGTGATTCCACACCTTCATATGCAGAAAGAAAATAGCAGACGCATGCGCAGTGCACCCGCCAAGATCTGCCTCCTTGCACCTGGCAACCGCTGGGATTTTTCTTATTGGCTGGTTTTTTATTACTCTGATGGGGTCTACAGTGATCAAACACCCCCAATATTTGTAAATGTGGCAGCACTTGGGCTATGCCTCTCCTGGTAGTTGTTGTGGGAGAGAAGAGAGATAGATACACTACGTTCAAGTGCTGCCCTGTCAATGAAGAAAATTTAAAAGAGGAAAATCAAATTTCTACCTCAGTAAATAAAAGTTAAAAATAAACAAAACAAACAAAAAAAGATCTAAAGATATATATATATTTATTTATTTATTTTAGAGGGGGAGATATGCTTCCCTACGTACGAGTCAGTGATAGAAAATCCAGAGTTTTATTTCCTCCTTTACAGTAAGTGTTGCGAGGGTTAGGCTATGGGCTGGTTTTTAGGGAAACATTCATAGAGCGGGGGTGGGAGTCCCCCTCCCACCCCCTTATCTACACCTATAGAGCTGACAGGACCTTGGTGAGGTCACATTCATGTGATCAGTCACATGGTTGAGGAGTCACATGGTCTGGGCTTAAATGGCTGAAGGAAAGAACTTTCAGCGTTCAGTGTGTTCGCCTGGAGAAGGAGCACTGCAGGAGAGTGCTGCTTGGACTAGTGATCTTGTTTGTGTATGTTCAGTCATCCGTGAACGGGAGGAACCCCGCTCACTGTTTGTTCTGCCACGATTTTGTTTTCCTGTTTTGCCCAGAGGGCTGTAATTTCTTTACTACACCCTGGTTTATGCTGCCAACAATAAACCAAAGGAAGTTCCTAAAGCCGCAGTGTACCTGTGTCTACCTCCATGTGCAGCCGTGTGAGCAGCTCCACCACAATATAAAATACTGTCTTTTTTGGACTATAAGACACACTTTTTCCCCAAAAAATTTTGGTGGAAAATGGGGGTGCGTCTTATAGTTAGAATATACTTACAAATGCGGCAGAGGTGCTTTCTGTGCGACGGCAGCAGCGCTTTGTGCCGGGGAAGCAGGAGACAAGATCTTGTTATAGAGATCTCAATCTGAGCATGCGCCGCCTCCAGCGGAGGTCACCGCATCGCATCAATAGAGCTACTGGAACCTCCGGGCTTTGACAGAATGCCAGCGGAGCACAGAGCACCAATGCCACACTAGCCTGGGATGGGATTTCCCGGAGGCCACTGCACCAACCCAGACCACCTAACAACTCCTGTGACAACTTATGCACCTGTGCCTATCCCCCCGGTAAGCTGAATTCAGACGGACCCCCATTTGACACATTTTTCTTCCCTATTTTCCTTTTGGGGTGCGTCTCATAGTCTGAAAAATAGTATATATATATATATATATATATATATATATATATATATATATATATATATATATATATATATATATATATATATATATATATATATAACAAAAGAACAAAAAGCCTTTGGTAAGTGTTCACATTTGGACACGGAGGTCAGGTACCCATCAGTTTTTTAATGAGACCACCTTGACGGTGGTTGATGGGCTCACACTATTTGGCCAAATTCTGTGCTAAGCGTCTCAAAAAATTTTTTCCTAATGTTCAAAAAAGCAATTTTGCTATTCATATTTCATGTATTTCATATTTGACGTGTTTTGGCACGATAGAGTGCAACCTTTTGTTGTATAAAACTATTTACTGCTATTTTTATTGAATTAATAAAGCATCATGCAATTTTTTAATTATTTTAAAAGAAATTCACACACACACACACATTTTAATGTTTCGAGTCCTCTCCCACTGGGTTCAAACCTGTGTCAGGCACGCATGGTTTTTCTCCCCTCAGTGTACAGGTGCATTAGCCCTGAGCGCCACCTCTCTTACATCAGGCTACACAATAACAGCGGTGAGGCACACTAAATTTCAGTATCAGCCCTATGGGCAGGGCTAGGAGTGGGGGTGTGTGACACTAGTGGCTATATAAGTGGGGTTTCCCAAGCAGATGGTAACCTTGATGAAGAAGGACTGCGTTCCTTCGAAACGCGTCGGTTGTCTGCTTGGTCCCAGTGTTGCTCCACACTTTTTGTGACGTCACACAGTGAGCGCTCCAGTCAGCCAATTTTTTTTTTTTTCCTTTACTGTCTCCAGGGACGCCACCGGCCGGGGCGTTCCTGGTTTCCACGCAGACTCACCACCTTCCTGTTTGCCTGCTGCCACCTGGCGCTGGCTTCCTCGCCCAGTACTTGTTCCTCAGGATCAGCGTCTCATGTGCTGGACTCACTTTCCAGGCGCTTGGATCCTTGGTACCTCTGGCACTACGTCTATCATCAGACCTCGGTGAGTCAGACTCGTATTGGTTAGTGCCAACACCTCTGGTACCACGTTGTGCTCAGCATAGTAGTTATCACAGTGCATTTATCCTTCCACTTTTTCCCCATCACATGTAGCAGGGACTCAGCGGGGAGTTTATTAATAGGGGCAACTTTTGTATACTCCACCTATTGGTATATAGATTCCTCAGCACAGTCATTTCCCTTTAGCGCGGTATCATCCTGTTTTACTAATTATATATATATATATATATATATATATATATATATATATATATATATATATATATATATATATATATATTTTAGATGTTGGCCCGATTCTAGCGCATCAGGTATTCTAGAATATATATGCATGTCTGTACGTCGCGCTTAGCACAGCCACGTAGTATATAGCACAGCCAGCCACATAGTACATAGCAGCCACATAGTACATAGCAGCCACATAGTACATAGCAGCCACATAGTACATAGCAGCCACATCTATAATATAACGCTGGGAGCATCACTCTGTCCGAAGCCTTAATAGACTGCGCAGGCGCAACGCTCCTAGCGTTACATTATAGAAAAAATGCCGCCGATAGCAGGGGTTCGGGAGCACGGGGACGCCGTCTACATATTTGCGCCCCGATTATGCAAATAACCCTCTGCCATAGTAAGTTTTTACTTACGCTATTCCTTTCGGGTGCCATTGTCTTGCTCCTCCCGGTGCCGGAATCGACACCTGCGCAGTCCGCGCTTTCCGGAGCCATTTTCTTGAAGACACACAGCAGTGTGTCTTCAAGAAAATGGCGCCGAAAGCGCGGACTGCGCAGGCGCCGATTCCGGCACCAGGAGGAGCAAGACAATGGCGCCGGAAAAGAATCAGGTAGCGTAAGTAACAAATTGCTGTGCCATGAGGCTGTGGCACTTCATGCCACAGCTATTTGTAACTTACGCCACCTGATGGGGGCCATAAACCTTTATAGAGCAGCGTATGGGGCATATGGATGGGAGCAGCACATGACAGAACGGGGGCGCAGGATGGGAGCAGCACATGACAGAATAGGGCAGCACATGACAGAACAGGGGTGCAGGATGGCAGCAGCACATGACAGAACGGGGGCGCAGGATGGGTGCAGCACATGACAGGATGGGGACGCAGGATGGAGCAGCTCATGACAGGATGGGGACGCAGGATGGAGCAGCACATGACAGGATGGGGATGCAGTATGGAGCAGCACATACCAGGATGGAGACCATATACCAATATAAATGCTCGCCACCCGGGCGCAGAACGGGTTCAATAGCTAGTAGTATATAACAGCCCACGCAGTATACAGTCATGGTCAAAAGTATTGACACCCCTGCAATTCTGTCAGATAATACTCATTTTCTTCCTGAAAATGATTGCAAACACAAATTCTTTGGTATTATTATCTTCATTTAATTTGTCTTAAATGAAAAAACACAAAAGAGAATGAAGCAAAAAGCAAAACATTGATCGTCTCACACAAAACTCCAAAATTGGGCCAGACAAAAGTATTGGCACCCTCAGCCTAATACTTGGTTGCACAACCTTTAGCCAAAATAACTACAACCAACCGCTTCCGGTAACCATCAATGAGTTTCTTACAATGCTCTGCTGGAATTTTAGACCATTCTTCTTTGGCAAACTGCTCCAGGTCCCTGATATTTGAAGGGTGCCTTCTCCAAACTGCCATTTTTAGATCTCTCCACAGGTTTTCTATGGGATTCAGGTCTGGACTCATTGCTGGCCACCTTAGAAGTCTCCAGTGCTTTCTCTCAAACCATTTTCTAGTGCTTTTTGAAGTGTGCTTTGGGTCATTGTCCTGCTGGAAGACCCATGACCTCTGAGGGAGACCCAGCTTTCTCACACTGGGCCCTACATTATGCTGCAAAATTTGTTGGTAGTCTTCAGACTTCATAATGCCATGCACACGGTCAAGCAGTCCAGTGCCAGAGGCAGCAAAGCAATCCCAAAACATCAGGGAACCTCCGCGTTTGACTGTAGGAACTATGTTCTTTTCTTTGAATGCCTCTTTTTTTCTCCTGTAAACTCTATGCTGATGCCTTTGCCCAAAAAGCTCTACTTTTGTCTCATCTAACCAGAGAACATTCTTCCAAAAGGTTGTAGGCTTTTTTAGGTAAGTTTTGGCAAACTCCAGCCTGGCTTTTTTATGTCTCGGGCTAAGAAATGGGGTCTTCCTGGGTCTCCTACCATACAGTCCCTTTTCATTCAGACGCCGACGGATAGTATGGGTTGACACTGTTGTACCCTCGGACTGCAGGGCAGCTTGAACTTGTTTGGATGTTAGTCAACGTTCTTTATCCAACATCCGCACAATCTTGCCAAAAGTATTGAGACCCCTGCAATTCTGTCAGATAATCTGACAGAATTGCAGGGGTGTCAATACTTTTGGCCATGACTGTATATATCCATATCCGACTGTAGGCCAAGACACCTAATTTTGCCACAAAAAACCTTATTGACTCGAGTATAAACCTAGTGTTGGGAAATGCAGCAGTTACTGATAAATTTCAAAAATAAAAATAGATACCAATAAAGGTATAATTAATTGAGACATCAGTAGGTTAAATGTTTTTGAAGATCCATATTAAATCAGGAGCCCCATTACATAGTAACATAGATGCTCCATACAAAATACGCCCATATAATGCTGCATGAAGGTTAATGATGGCCCCATGAGATGCTCCATATTAAAATATGCCCCATATAATTGCTGCTGCGATTTAAAAAAAAAAAAATAAAAATTAAGAAAGCGCACTAACCACGTCATCGCACCCTCTAACCTCAACTTCACAGCCAGAGAACCCGTAAGACACAGCGCGGCGGTGGAACAGGGACAGGTGAATATCGCATGGCTCCACGCCTGTGGGAGTGGAGACACGTGCATATTCATTACTTTAACCCCTTCCCGACCTGTGACGCCACGTGGGCGTCATGAAAGTAGGTGCTAATCCGACCTGTGACACCTATGTGGCATAATGGAGGGATCGCATCCCTGCAGATCGGGTGAAAGGGTTAACTTCAATTTCACCCGATCTGCAAGGACAGGGGGAGTGGTAAAACGGTATTTTTACGCAATCCTAAGAAGTCGGACACCGCCCTATCACATGTCAGATTGCGTCCACAGTGCCTCCATCTACCTCATTATAGGGAATCTTCCACCAGATTTAAAGAAGCCTTTATAAAATCGAGCCATTTTTTGTTTTTAGATGTTTTTTGTTTTTTTTGTTCCATCTGACTAGAAAATAAATTGGGGGATAAAATTGATCCCAATGTGGGTGCTTTTTTTGCTACAAAGCAAATTTTTTTATGATTTCTCTGAGTTTGTCATCTTGGTTCAACATTGGTACCGTATTTTCCGGCGTATAAGACGACCTTTTAACCCCTGAAAATCTTCTTAAAAGTTGGGGGTCGTCTTATACGCCGGGTGCCGTCTTATAGGGCGGGTGCGGACCAAAGTGCATATGGTAGGGGGGGGGGGGGGGGGAGAGGGGAGTGGTCCCGATGACGAAGAGAGGGGGCGTCTCACAGGGAAGGAGTAAGTGGAGTATCCTCCTACTACCTCATTGTGGCAGCGATGCTCTGTGCTGGGGGGCGGCGGCTCCTCTTTTTGCAGCGTGGGTGCTCTGTGCTGGGGAGAGGGCGGCGGCACATCTTTGTGCAGCGTCGGGGCCCACCGGTATTTCCTCAAAGCCCGGAGGCACCGGCAGCTCCATTGCTGCGATGCGGTGGCCTCCGGGAAAATGGCCGCTGGGGGCAACGCATGCTCAGATTCAGATCTCGTCCTGACAATGTGTACTTTTATTGTTTATATAGCTTTTTCTTACAAATTTGTGGATACAAAATCTTGATTTTTTTAATATTTTAGATTTTTCTTAAATATTTTTGTAAGTAGTATTTTTTTAGCTTTTTTTTATTTTGCCCACTATGGGACTATCATTTTTTGCAGGCGGATCACTTGTACGGTATGGGGATGCTGCATCCCCATGCTATGCAAACTTTCAGCTCTGCACTGACAGAGAAACTTGCTAATCATACACTGCGCATGATCAAGCAACTTTCCTAGCTCTGTTGACCTGGATGTCGTCATGACAACATTGGGTTAACATGACAACAATCGGGACACCGCATAACGCCGCCTGGTCTGCGATCCAAGGGCAGAGGGACGGTCATCCCTCTGCCGGCTCAGGAATGCTGCGATTGTAGCGTTTAGGGGGTTAAAGTGCCGGTATCGGTGCATGACCGCTCATAGCACTTAGTGCTGGGTGTCAGCTGTCAGAATCAGTTGACACCTGGCGGCGATCACCCGCGATAAGGTAACAAGCCGTCCCTGGTCAATAAGAGTATGTGCACACGTAGAAAGCTCCTCTGCTGATTTTTCCACAGCGGATTTGATAAATCCACAGTGCAAAACCGCTGCGGTATTTACTGGGGACTTATCGCGGTTTCTATTGCGGATTCCGCTGTGGTTTTACATCTGCAGTTTTCTATTGGAGCAGATGTAAAAACGCTGCAGATTCCGCACAAAGAATTGACATGCTTCGGGAAATAAAACGCTGCGTTTCCGCACGTTTTTTTTCCGCAGCATGTGCACTGCGGATTTCGTTTCCCATAGGATTACATTGTACTGTAAACTCATGGGAAACGGCTGCGGATCCGCAGCAAAATCTGCATCGTGTGCACATATCCTAAGACCCTGGACACAGGGATGTATTATTCAGAAAGGGGTTAAAAGAGTAACAGTTATAATTTAGCGTATATTTCATAAATCGATAGTACACATGAAAAATAAGCAACCTTGTAATATATCTTCTTCTCTAGAACCGATCATTCATTCTTAAAATTCTCAATTCGCAGGAAAAATTTGCATTCAATAAAGACAGATTTTTACATTACCGAGATAGGAAATAGCGGCTCCTACTGATGAGATTTTATGTAGATAGATGAAAAGGTATGAAGAAGGATGAGCTCAGCCTTTAGAGCTGCATTTCTCAAACTCCAGTCCTCATGGACCCCCAGCAGGTCATGTTCTCAGGAATTCCTTAGTATTGCACAGATGGAGGAAGTACCAAGGAATCAGGAATTCGCTCACCTGTGCAATACTATAGAAATCCTGAAAACATGACCTGCGGGGGGCCTTGAGGACTGGCGTTTGGTAAACACTGCTCTAGAGTCTTCCTCTTCTCTCCCATCTCCATGAATGAACATGTGCCGATTCTGTGCAAATATAAATAATAAGCTGCGAATCTGATGCCGTGCTTAGGGGGTATGGCCAGAGATGCCAAACATAAAGGTGATCGGCAAATAAAAACAATTCCACAAAATGCCAGATACACACACAAACAATTAGGGGTACGATGTGGCTGAAAAATGCCTTGAGTCTAATATATGGTGCATCTTACTACATGCTTGTGAAGGACACCATTTTATGCATTATCACCATGTGGTCTAACACATAAAAGGTAAATGAATAATCAATTTAAATAATTATCTTGTCACATCTATTGTGGGACACTCTGCCAGCTCTTTTTTTATTCTTTGGTATACTTATGAATTTTAATTCAGAATTAATAAAGTTATATTTTACGCTTTTAAATCTGTTTTTCTGGTGTGACTGGTCATCAGAACTGTGTGATAATCATAGATTTGAAGTGCCAATTTTGATGTAAATTAACACAAAAGCGTCCAAAATACAATTACATTCTGTAGTTACTCAGGGGTGTACATGGAAATCATGGCACCCCATAGTAAAAATGCATCATGAATACATCTCAACTTTTAAAACATGGGGATATGAATATGTATTGAAACACTGACACAAATTGTTTCCCTGATGAAGCAATTTGGCGTTTCACCCATTATGATGCCCCTTTAATGGACCCCATTACAGTATAAAGCACCCACAAAATGCACCACACAGTGAATTGGTCCACACAATTTTCCCCACAGCACTTCCTGCACAAAAGTACAATGACCGCACAGTGCCCCCAAGGCAGTATGATGCGCCCACAGTACACACACACACACACACACACACACACACACACATGCCTCCATTGTGACCCCCACACCCAGAGTATGAAGTCCCCACTTAGACCACATCCACACATCAATGCCCCACAATATACCGTATATACTCGAGTATAATCCAAGACCCCTAATTGTGCCACAAAAAACTGGGAAAACTTATTGACGAGTATAAGCCTAGGGTGGGAAATGCAGAAGCTACTGATAAATTTCAAAAATAAAAATAGATGCCAATAAAATTAAATTGAGACATCAGTAGGTTAAGTGTTTTTGAATATCCATATTGAATCAGGAGCCCCATATAATGCTCCATACAGTTCATGATGGGCCCCATAAGATGCTCCATATAAAATACGCTCCATATAATGCTCCAGAAAGTTCATGATCGGCCCATATAATGCTCCATAAAGTTGATTATGGCCCCATAAGATGCTCCATAGAAAATATGCCACATATAATGCCCATCATATCAGTCTAGTTTATGCTGATATGATTACCATACTGCTTATCTGCTGCTGCAGTTTAAAAAAAAAAAATGACATACTCAACTCTCATTGCTGCCTGCTGCAACATCGCCGGATCTGCAGTGACTGTTCCGGCAAAGGGCGCACACACGTGATCGCACCCTCTGACCTGAACGTGACAGACAGAATGTCGCAAGTGCCGGTGTTCTGAGCAAGTGACGGCACATGGCCCCAATAGCGCGCTGTGTCCCCGCCTGCTCAAGACCCCGGCATTTGTCCCAGTGCCAACGCCGACTGTCGGCCCTGTCAGCAGCCACCGGAACACTTACCGGTGTAAGTGCAGGGGAGCGCGGACATGTTCGAGACCTCCGCACTGGGACCGTGACTCATGTATAAGCCAAGGTGGCTCTTTTTCAGCCAAAAAAGGGCTGAAAAACGCAGCTTATACACGAGTATATACGGTAATGCTCTTAAAATGACCCTCAATAATGCTCTACAGTATGATGCCAAAACAATTCCCCCACACAGCATGATGCTAAGACACATTAGGGTGCCCCCACAGTAATACTGATGGACAAAATAATGACACTTATAATACCGTATATACTCGAGCATAAGCCGACCCGAGTATACGCAGAGGCACCTAATTTTGCTACGTAAAACTGGGTAAGCTTATTGACTCGAGTATAAGCCGGGTATGCATGGCTCCTTATCCCCTATCCTTGTATGCATGGCTCCCCCATCGCTGTCCTGGTAAGCATGGCTCTCCCGTCCCTGTCGTATGCATGGCTCCCCGGCCCAGTCCTTGTATGCATGGCTCCCCTATCCTTGTATGCATGTTTCATATTTAAAAACAAACATCCGAATCACCTTCCTGCACGCCCTGATGCATCTCGTTCCGTCGCCAACAGCTGTACCTGTGCAGAGTGATCATGTGGCCCCGCTCATTAAGGTAATGAATAATCACACCATGCCTATGGGAGTGGAGAGGCGTGCACATTCATTACCTTAATGAGCGGGGCCACGTGATCGCTCGTCGGGAAATGCTGCTGGCGCCGGAACAAACGAGATGCAGGGAACCAACGAGATGCAGGGAGTGCAGAATAGTGAGTAGGATGTCTTCTGGAAGCTGACGGCTGCGGGTGTCACTGTCAGCGCTATAAGAGAAATGAATATATATTTCTCTTTAGCAGTGGGCACAGTGACAGCCGCCGGCTCCTACACCCTGTGACCGGCTGCTCCCTCATCGGCCCTCTGGGACAACTGACTTGTGTATAAGCCGAGGGGGGCATTTTCAGCACAAAATATAAAAAAAAATAAAAAAATTATGTGCTGAAAAACTCAGTTTATACACAAGTATATAATTACAGACCCATGCCCAGATCCCCTGATGCGCAGCTCTGGACAGTGCCATGTGCGGCCTGAGGATACATGCAGCAGACATGATCTACTGAGTTTATTGTGCAGGCTGCATCGAAAACCAGACAGACTAGGATAACCTCACAGCCCCCTCAGGGACACAATATGATGCATCCATACCATGACATCTCCATATTTTTCCCCCTACTCCCCCCATACACGGACTTGAGTCCACACATCTCTGTGTGAACACCACTGCAGATTATTTGCACTGGTGTGCCAAGCGGCCAATATCGGATTGTAGGCTGGCTGTCTCATTTGGTATTACCGCACCTGTGCAGTCGCCATCTTTACTTGGCCCCGCTGCACCAGGATCGTGCATTTGGTTTGAGGCCTGGACAGGTAAGCTCCTTTGCCTGTTTTTTCTGTGGTGTTTTCTCTAGAATAGTGGAGTTTTTTTCCCCCTTTTTTTCCTCCTGTTGTGTTTTTTGCAGACAGGGATGCAGCCTGAGCCCAACCATGCTCAGCATCTACATAAATGGACTGGATGCATCTCTGAAATCTTCCTCCGCCTCAGTCTGTATGACCAAGAGGTGAAAGTTCTTGCTGTATGCAGATGATCTCCCCCTAAACCGGACGCCTCAAAGTAAGCAGCAGAGGCCCTGAAAAGAAAAGAGTGCAGAACCTTCTACTTCATCAGAAGACCACTGTACCACCTCAAATAACAGGTAAGAGTCTGGCTTAAGATATTTGACAGCGCAAATCACTCCTATACTGCCCAGCGATCTACCCAGACCAAACAAAAGTGTGATCTCAGCCCAACTGAAGTCTTCCACTTGGAGTTCTGCAAATATCTCTGCTAGGCTCATCGCAGCATTTCAAGTATAGCCTGTCAGGCGGAGCCAGGACGATTACCCATATGGCTCACTATACACAAGACGGCACTATCACACCAGGCGCAAATACAGAGCAGCAACCCCGGCTCCTACCATCATAAGAAGATGGGAGGTGCCAGACCAAGAACAACTAAGTAAATAAGGCAGCACACTGCAGCGCTAGAACATACAAACTTGAAAAACGAAATTTGAACTGCATTAGTGCACTAGAAATATGAAAAATGAGAGCGTTTAGCGCATAAAAATGGCCAATTTTATGTGTACCTGGTAGCCTCTTTACGGCATCTCTCTTATACCAGGTCCTACACTTGCCTTACCTCGCTGAGAATAAACGTCTCCATCTGAATGGGTGCATGTGAAAACCTCTTATTAGACTAAAATTCTCTCTCTCTGTGGAGGGGTATTGGACCTGCTGTAATTAAAACACCTGTGGCTAGGAGGCGGAGTGCACGATCAGAAGGCTAGAGAATACATTTCAAAAACCTGACCTGCACATCCAAACATAGACTAAGTGTGAACAGGTGCTGAACCTAGAGTCGCCAACTCGTATATAGTTAAGTAAATAAGGCAGCACACTGCAGCGCTAGAACATACAAACTTGTTCACACTGAGTCTATGTTTGGATGTGCCAGTCAGGTTTTTGAAATGTAGACCAAGAACGACGACACACCTCAGACCGGATCGACCAGCAGTCGAGTATAATAAAAGTTATGTACCAATAAAAATGCTCACCACCCGTGCATAGAACAGGTTCAATAGCCAGCATGCGTAATATATCTCTCAGTTTACTGATTCTTTCCATTCTTCAGATTAACCCCTTCATGACTCAGCCTATTTTGACCTTAAAAGACCTTGCCATTTTTTGCAATTCTGACCAGTGTCCCTTTATGAGGTAATAACTCAGGAACGCTTCAACGGATCCTAGCGGTTCTGAGATTGTTTTTTCGTGACATATTGGGCTTCATGTTAGTGGTAAACTTAGGTCAATAAATTCTGCGTTTATTTGTGATAAAAACGGAAATTTGGCGAAAATTTTGAAAATTTCGCAATTTTCACATTTTTAATTTTTATTCTGTTAAACCAGAGAGTTATGTGACACAAAATAGTTAATAATGTATACTTTACATCAGCACAATTTTGGAAACAAAATTTTTTTTTGCTAGGAAGTTATAAGGGTTAAAATTTGACCAGCGATTTCTCATTTTTACAACGAAATTTACAAAACCATTTTTTTTTTTAGGGACCACCTCACATTTGAAGTCACTTTGAGGGGTCTATGTGGCTGAAAATACCCAAAAGTGACACCATTCTAAAAAATGCACCCTTCAAGGTACTCAAAACCACATTGAAGAAGTTTATTAACCCTTCAGGTCCTTCACAGCAGCAGAAGCAACATGGAAGGAAAAAATGAACATTTAACTTTTTAGTCACAAAAATTATCTTTTAGCAACAATTTTTTTATTTTCCCAATGGTAAAAGGAGAAACTGAACCACGAAAGTTGTTGTCCAATTTGTCCTGAGTACGCTGATACCTCATATGTGGGGGTAAACCACTGTTTGGGCGCACGGCAGGGCTTGGAAGGGAAGGAGCGCCATTTGACTTTTTGAATGAAAAATTGGCTCCACTCTTTAGCGGACACCATGTCACGTTTGGAGAGCCCCTGTGTGCCTAAACATTGGAGGTCCCCCACAAATGACCCCATTTTGGAAATTAGACCCCCAAAGGAACTAATCTAGATGTGTGGTGAGGACTTTGAACCCCCAAGTGCTTCACAGAAGTTTAGCCGTGAAAATAATAAATACATTTTCTTTCCTCAAAAATAATTATTTAGCCCCGAATTTTTTAATTTTCCCAAGGGTAACAAGAGAAATATGACCCCAATATTTGTTGTCCAGTTTCTCCTGAGTACGGTGATACCCCATATGTGGGGGTAAACTACTGTTTGGGCACATGCCGGGGCTCGGAATTGAAGTAGTGACGTTTTGAAAAGCAGACTTTGATGGAATGCTCTGCGGGCGTCACGTTGCATTTGCAGAGCCCCTGATGTGGCTAAACAGTAGAAACCCCCCACAAGTGACCCCATTTTGGAAACTAGACCCCGAAAGGAACTTATCTAGATGTGTGGTGAGCACTTTGAACCCCCAAGTGCTTCACAGAAGTTTATAATGCAGAGCCGTGAAAATAAAAAATCATTTTTCTTTCCTCAAAAATGATGTTTTAGCAAGCATTTTTTTATATTTTCACAAGGATAACAGGAGAAATTGGACCCCAGTAATTGTTGCGCAGTTTGTCCTGAGTACACTGATATCCCATATGTGGGGGTAAACCACTGTTTGGGCGCACGTCGGGGCTCGGAAGTGAGGGAGCACCATTTGACTTTTTGAATACAAGATTGGCTGGAATCAATGGTGGCGCCATGTTGCGTTTGGAGACCCCTGATGTGCCTAAACAGTGGAAACCCCTCAATTCTACCTCCAACACACCCCTAACCCTAATCCCAACTGTAGCCATAACCCTAATCACAACCCTAACCACAACCCTAATTCCAACCCTAACCCTAAGGCTATGTGCCCACGTTGCGGATTTGTGTGAGATTTTTCAGCATCATTTTTGAAAAATCCGCGAGTAAAAGGCACTGCGTTTTACCTGCGGATTTACCGCGGATTTCACCTGTGGTTTCCTATTGAGGAACAGGTGTAAAACGCTGCGGAATCCGCACAAAGAATTGACATGCTGCGGAAAATACAACGCAGCGTTTCCGCGCGGTATTTTCCGCACCATGGGCACAGCGGATTTAGTTTTCCATAGGTTTACATAGTACTGTAAACCTGATGGAACACTGCAGCGAATCCGCACCGGCCAATCCGCTGCGGATCCGCAGCCAAATCCGCACCGTGTGCACATAGCCTAATTCTAAAGGTATGTGCGCACGCTGCGGAAAACGCTGCGGATCCGCAGCAGTTTCCCATGAGATTACAGTTCAATGTAAACCTATGGGAAACAAAAATCGCTGTACACATGCTGCATTAGTGTTTCCAGCCATGGCCGATGATATTGCAGCATCGGCCATGGCTGGATTGTAATATTTCACCAGTTTTAATAGGTGAAATATTACAAATCGCTGATTGGCAGTTTCACTTTCAACAGCCAATCAGAGCGATCGTAGCCACTGGGGGATGAAGCCACCCCCCCGGGCTAAACTACCACTCCCCCTGTCCCTGCAGATCGGGTGAAATTGGAGTTAACCCTTTCACCCGATCTGCAGGGACGCGATCTTTCCATGACGCCACATAGGCGTCATGGGTCGGATTGGCACCGACTTTCATGACGCCTACGTGGCGTCATGGGTCGGGAAGGGGTTAAGAACGGCATAATGTAAGAATTGGAAATAACATTAAAAAGATTAATATTGTATGCCATCCAAAACGCAAAGGAAGACTATTTTCCTCTATGTAACAAGTGTTCTTTTTCTGAGCCGTGTTTGTGTTAATGATTGCTTTTCTCTCCCGTATGAAATTTTGTGCCAAATCAAGACGTTTCCATGGCAGCAACTGCTACACCATATTAATTCAGACGCCGCAAGAGCCAACCCGATTCATATTCAGATTAAAACAGTGAAAGCTTGTGGGATTACCAAATCCTAATATAAGGTAAATTTGCTATAATTAGTGGTTGCTTACAAATTGAGAGGGGTTGGCCAAATTACACAGGTCTGCAAAAAAATAACATTTCAACAGCTATTTTGGTTACTCCACGTAATCTTTAGGTTTTTTTGGTGTGCTGAATCTTAGAATGACCTTCGTTTGGTCATAGAACATCACGTTTCCTGACAATTTAGGTGACTATATTAAATAAGGCAATACTGCGAAATAAATGAAAATAGCCAAAATTAATTTTATTACAAATTTTTCATGAAAATAATTTTTTCAACTGAAAAGCGCTCACTAACACTCAGTAAAAAAAAACAAAAAAAACAAAAAAAAAACAAACGTTTTTTTCCCTGTGAGGCTCCTCTTGGTACATTTACGCCTGTGAGTAGCATCTGGAATGTCACTCTGAAGTGTCACTATGAATCATCCAACAGTAGTCTGCTATCATTGTAATGCTCCATTTTCCCTGGTATCCTATTTCCACCTCGTTAATGTCCTAGTGGAATCGTTCAATCGTTCCCAACTTCCAAATTTTCAGGAATTTAGTCAAGGTGGCAATGAAGGAAATGTACTTTCAAACTCAGACGAATCCTGAAAGCATTTCAAGCTTTAGGTTGTCTACCGATCTTTTTGAAGTCAGGATCTTTTATATTGCCTAAAAAATTTTCTACAACCTCTTAAAATGCAATGCACCCTTCTTTTTGTGGATCCATCAGGGCATTGACAAACTATCAGCCTTCTAATGTCTGGTCCGACAAATGCACCATCCTTCCACAAGTTTCCAAGCCTCTAGGAGACAAAATGGAATTCTTCAAATACTTGGTTACCATCTCTTGGAAGTGATTTTATGAATTGCTTCATCAAGCCCAATTTTATGTTTAGAGGTGGTAGAAGAACTTTATAGGGGCTGTACCAAAGTTTCTCGGAAGACATTTTTTTCCACCTGCTGTGCACCCTTTTCTGCCAACTTTTTTTGGTCCAGTGATTTTGTCGGTCTTGACTGTCCCGCAGACACAGAAAACAAGGGTATTTGGCATACCCAGCTTTTGTTATCAAAACACCAAAATACATAGTAATTATATGAAAATAAACAAACAGCTTTTTAGTCGCAGACCTGTGTTCTCTTATTATTGCAAATACCTTTTGAAGGTATGATTTTTATATAAAAGTATTGCAGATTATGCAACAATTTCCTTTGTAGATGCTGCTCGCTTGTTAATGTAAAAAGAGCTAACATTGTTAAAAGGTAATCTGGGGAAAAAGCCAAAAGTGATGGCCATGGTAGCTCATCCCACCCCAAAAGTTCTAGCTATAGGGTCAGGTTCATCAAAGCAATGTTGTCAGAACTCTGGTGTCAAGTGTTTTAAAAAGTTGCAAACCTTTGGCACAGCTTGGAGTTGCGCAAAAATAGTGACTTTTGGTGTTTTCACACCAGTTTCTCAAAAGTCTGGCAAAATGGGTGGATCTGGGGTGGGACGGAGATGTGTTGTGGGTGTAGCACCACAGTTTTTCATGAATTTGATGAGCTGGTAGCCATTTTCTCTTTCACATCCCCATCCCATGTCCACCCATTTTTCATGACGAACTAAAACAGTGAGCTAGTTCTGAATATATCGTAGTTTATAACTTTAACCTTCCTTCTTCTGTGCTCTTGTCAGCTGACTTATGATCACATTAAATATGGAGTTGAATTGCATTTGCAATTATGTAGATATGTAGTGCATCTGTATTAACACTTTTTAATACAGCGTTTGATTTTCATTGATGCTCTGGCCCACGTAACTGCTCTTCGTCAGAGTCTACTGTGAGGACCGATAGTTGCTTTGCCAGGGCAAGTTTATGAGTAAGGTGCAATACATTTACATTGACAAAGCGACTTCCGGTACATTGGCTCACAGTGTCTAAATTTTAGGTCACGTAGGCCAGGAAAGAACTGCAGACTAGGCCCTTTTTCCTATAGATCAGGACATCATGAAGGGTTTATAGCCCCACTATTAAAAAGGGGAATAATCCAGTCTAAATTGTGCATTGTACATATAGTGACAGACTAAATAGCCTTTGAGATCCCCTGGAGTACAAGTTTGGGCTTGAAGGAGAAGCTGCTACTATGACTGTAGCTACTGGAATAGTCAGAAGGAGCACATTGTAAGGGAAGGACATTAGCAGGTAGCTTTACTACTGTGAATACCTGATGTCACCACTTAAAGGAATCTGTCACCTACTTTTTCGTATATAAGCTGCGGCCACCGCCATCAGGGACTTATCTACAGCATTCTGTAATGGTGTAGATAAGCCCCTGATGTAACCTGAAAGATAAGAAAAAAACAAGTTAGATTATACTCACCCAGGGGTGGTCAGGTCCGGGTCTGGCGCCTCCCATCTTCATGCGATGACGTCCTCTTCCTTGCTTCCTGTTGCGGCTCCTGCGCAGGCATACTTTATCTGGCCTGTTGAGGGCAGCGCAAAGTACTGCAGCGCGCAGGACTTCTCGGTCCTTTCTCAGTGCCTGGCACTGCAGTACTTTGCGCTGCCCTCTACGGGGCAGATAAAGTATGCCTGCGCAAGAGCCACGACAGGAAGCAAGGAGGAGGAAGTCATCGCATGAAGATGGGAGGTGCCGGACCCGAACGCCCATTGGACCAGAACGCCCCTGGGTGAGTATAATCTAACTTGTTTTTCTTATCTTTCAGGTTACATCTGGGGCTTATCTACAGCATTACAGAATGCTGTAGATAAGCCCCAAATGGCAGTGGCCGCAGCTTCAATACGAAAAAGTAGGTGACAGATTCCCTTTAACACTAAATAGAAGGCAGGAGGGATGGTGGAAGGCCCTATTGCCAGTATTTCACAACATGATGGCTGTCCGCTTATCAATACTTGACCATGAACTTTATATGTCTACAACCCACAAACTCTTACACCTTCCAATCAGCCAGTAGGAATGCAAACCAGGACCCAAACTTGTTATGATTAAGAGCTAGTGTGTCTCAAAACGCGTCGACCTAACTTTTTAAAATTTATTTTTACATGTTTTAATCTACAAATAAATGTGAGGTTTTAATGAAACCAGCCCGAATCATCTGTGCACTGAACCCTCATTCCAGGCATTTCTCAACCCAGTGAGCTGATTGCTTCATTGTGTTTTAGGACCCAAACTACTTTACAGTAGGTTTCATTAATTTCTCTTAACACTATATTAACTGTTACAGAAGACTAAAAAGTGTTGGACTGCAGGAATGGGTGGTTAAAGGCCATTTTGTTGGTCAGCAAAAATAAAATAAAAAAAGTGAAAAAGATATTAGTTTGTGCCTGAAAACCTCAGAAATATGCAGAAACTAGTTTCCATTTTACTTAAATGTTAGAAAAACGTCACTGCCGAAGGGGGAAAAAAAAAAAAAAAAAAAAAAAAAAAAGAGTAAATGACATGTGACAAAGCCTTAAGGAAACTATGCCGGGCAGTTGATTCTCAGCATTAATCTAAATTGTGGAAATAGCGTCTAGTTTTGGAGAGTCTGAAAGGTCACAGGCTTGGAGGCTCCAACTGGCTTTTTAAATGGGAAAACAGCTTGTAAGCACAGTGCCCACCGACTACAACGGGACAGCAGTAATTAGGTGCCCGACTTGATTAGTCAAAGTCAATCTTCAATGGGTAGTGAGAACTGGCATTTTAGATGCTTTAAAAGTGCTGGCAAATAACTATGTGCAGTTCAAGCTCTGTGCCGGGTCCAAGGAGTTGTCACTTTTGATTTGTTCCTTCCTCTAAGAAGGAAGTCTGCTGTTTGCATTAAGTGTGCCAAACTTTAGTGTCTCAATGTCTAAAAAACCCTTAGTAAAGCAGTGCTGTGTGGCTAACAAAAATAGTTTCAAACACTGAGCTGTTTATGCCACAGCATTTACATTTAGAATCGCAATCAGCATTGCGTTGCAGATACATGGCACATCTTCTCTAGTCTGAACGCCTGGACTCTCTAGCGTCCCCCATACTAAGGCTTTTTCAACATAATAGCGTTCTCATTGGTGGTTTACTAGACCATTTTAGAATAAATTCTTCCCCCACTATAAGGGTATGTGCACATGTTGCGGATTCTCTGTGGATCCGCAGCGTTTTTTTTGCAGTGCAGAAACGCTGCAGATCCACAATTGATTTATAGTACAATGTAAATCAATGAGAAAAAAAAATGCAGTGCACACTTTGCGGAAAATCCGCTGCGGTTTAAGGCCATGTGCACACGTTGTGGATTAGGCATTTCTGGTACGGATTCGACCTCTCCTGGCAGAAAATGCACCTGCGGATTTGTTGCGTTTTTTGTGCGGTTCCGCAGCGTTTTTTGTGCATTTTTGCTGTGGTTTTCTTGCGGATTTGCTGTGTTTTTTTTACCCCTGCTGTTTTCTATAATGGAATGGGTACAAAAACGCTGCAGATTCACAAAAAAAGAAGTGACATGCTACTTTTTTTAAACCACAGCGTTTCCGCAGCAGATTTTCCGCTAAGTGTGCACAGCATTTTTTTTTCTCATTGATTTTCATTGTACTGTAAATCAATTGTGGATCTGCAGCGTTTCTGCACTGCAAAAAACACTGCGGATCAGCAGAGAATCCGCAACGTGTGCACATACCCTAAAAGAAGTAGCATGTCACTTCTTTTTTGCGAATCTGCAGCGTTTTTGTACCCATTCCATTATAGAAAACCGCAGGGGTAAAAAAACGCAGAAAATACGCAAGAAAACCGCAGCAAAAACGCACAAAAAACGCGACAAATCTGCAGGTGCGTTTTCTGCCAGGAGAGGCAGAATCCGCACCAGAAATTCCTAAGCCTAATCCGCAACGTGTGCAAATAGCCTAATACAATAAAGTAGCTCTTTAAACACAGATCTACACGTAGTGGCTTATCTGGAAAAAAGCAGTGCCACAGCAAAAAGGAGTAAAACATAAATTCGATGATAGAGGCTGCGGTTTAAGGCAAATGACAACTACTTCTTGATTAAAAGAAACGTATTTTTTCATTCAAAACATACTACAAATATACAGACGTATAAAAAGTCTTCATCAGGAGCAGAGCTCACAGTGCAGCAGAAGCATGAGAGCAGGGACATGCTTGTTTCAATGGATGTTTATCACCTTTTCCAAGGAGGAGACAATGAAGCTTTAAACTTTGAGAGTTCTAGTAACACCCACCTTTTAAATGGTGTCAGACATTTAACAGTGTCTACAAAATAGTTAATGCCAGGTCAGCATCTGGTGAATGAAGCCCAGTGCTGGGTCCATTGCCCCTGGAGAATCAAAAACAATGCCATCTGTTTTGGGGGTGGTAGTTGCCCCCTTACCTCATGGGCCACTGTGTGGCTACACAGGTTGCATGAATGTTATGTCCACAAGATCATTGCTGCAGGAGGACATGGTCAGCCCAAAACCAATAGATTTACACTAATTTAGTAAGTCTTTGCGAGCTGTGGCACATTTGCTGTATGTTTAAGATCGTCAGTTTTGTTTTAAAGAGTTGTGTGTAAAAACCTTCTGAATGATAGAATAATGCAGGATGTCTGCATTGAGAAAGAAAAAACCACATAGGAGATTGTGGTGTACAGTATAATATACAGATTTTTATCAATTAGAATTTTTTTGTACTTGCCAAAAGTAAAAATTTTATAATTACAAAATCTTTCAACTACTAAAATTTTTAAAGAGTGGAGATTGAAAAGGTTGTGCTTACGGCTCCTAGCTAGACTCTACATAAGCCTGAAGTCTAACAGCAGATAAAGCTACAGAGTTTGATTGTGACATTGATGCACATTTCCTCCATGGTACTGATCTTTTAAACATTACAGGGTAAAAGCTTGTAGTAAAAGTGTCCCAGTTGAAATTTTGGATCCCTCGACGCATGTAATACATTATGTGTGTTTCTTGATAGGAGCAGATGCAATATTCAGCTACATATACCGTACATGGTTGCCTCTAGTTTGTTCTCTACAAGCTCTATTTTTGTATACCTTCAACATCATAATTGGAGCTCGCAGCAGGCAATGTCAATACAATTTCCTAGTAGGATGCTGGAGCTATTGCAGTAAAGTAATTAAGACAAACATCTCTTAAAGCCATTATTTCATGACTCAGTATGCCAAGGAAGCCAAGAAAAAAAAAGGATTAAAAGGTTTTACCATCGAGGCTGGATTCAAGCAAAACCATTACTGTGTGCCTAGTGCAGACCATGATTAGTATTCTACTTTCTTGTTTGAATCACTGTGGCCTGGCTACCCCATGAACCACAGAAAAGGTTGACCATATGAATATCTCACATTTGTCACGGTTGTTCTCCAGCTACTGCAGCATAAATACAGTTATATGAAAAAATTTGGGCACCCCTATTAATCTTAAGCTTAATGTTTTATAAAAATTGTTTTTTTTTGCAACAGCTATTTCAGTTTCATATATCTAATAACTGTTGGACACAGTAATGTTTCTGCCTTGAAATGAGGTTTATTGTACTAACAGAAAATGTGCAATCTGCATTCAAACAAAATTTGACAGGTGCATAAGTATGGGCACCCTTATCATTTTCTTGTTTTAAATAATCCTACCTACTTTTTACTGACTTACTAAAGCACTTTTTTTGGTTTTCTAACCTCATTGAGCTTTGAACTTCATAGCCAGACACAAATAATTTTTAATCATGTCCATTTGACATTATCCTTTGGATTTTTGAGAGACCGTGTCATCACTGTAATGGTTAATTGCGTTTGTTAATAGCTTCACATATTAAAGTGCATTACCATCAATAAAGGTTGAGAGATCTCTTGTGAGACACAAGTTTCTCAGCGATGATACAGTCTTCTCAAGTCCAAAAATGTGTTTACATGTAATAAAGTGTTTTATAGAACTATTCAAAACAATGTCTGCAAAGAAAACATTTTACTTTTAACCCCCTTATGACAGAGCCAATTTTGTACTTTATGACCAAGTCAATTTTTACAATTCAGACCAATGTCACTTTGAGGTTATAGCTCTGAAAGGCTTCAGCGGATCCCACTGATTCGGAGACTGTTTTTTCCTGACATATTGTACTTCATGTTCGTGGTAAAATTTCTTTGACATGACTTGCGTTTATTTATGGAAAAAAAAAAAAAAAAATTATCGGAAATTTGGCAAAAAAACAAATTCAGAACATTTTGCAATTTTGAAAATTAATTTTTGTGCCCTTAACCCCTTAAGCCCCGAGGGTGGTTTGCACGTTAATGACCGGGCCAATTTTTACAATTCTGACCACTGTCCCTTTATGAGGTTATAACTCTGGAACGCTTCAACGGATCTTGGCGATTCTGACATTGTTTTCTCGTGACATATTGTACTTCATTTTAGTAGTAACATTTATTCGATATAACTTGCGTTTATTTGTGAAAAAAACGGAAATTTGGCGAAAATTTTGAAAATTTCGCAATTTTCCAACTTTAAATTTTTATGCCCTTAAATCACAGAGATATGTCACGCAAAATACTTAATAAGTAACATTTCCCACATGTCTCCTTTACATCAGCACAATTTTGGAACCAAAATTTTTTTTTGTTAGGGAGTTATAAGGGTTCAAAGTTGACCAGCAATTTCTCATTTTTACAACACCATTTTTTTTTAGGGACCACATCTCATTTGATGTCATTTTGAGGGGTCTATATGATAGAAAATACCCAAGTGTGACACCATTCTAAAAACTGCACCCCTCAAGGTGCTCAAAACCACATTCAAGAAGTTTATTAACCCTTCAGGGGTTTCACAGGAATTTTTGGAATGTTTAAATAAAAATGAATATTTAACTTTTTTTCACACAAAATTTATTTCAGCTCCAATTTGTTTTATTTTACCAAGGGTAACAGGATAAAATGGATGCCAAACATTGTTGTACAATCTGTACTGAGTACGCTGATACCCCATATGTGGGGGTAAACCACTGTTTGGGCGCATGGCAGAGCTCGGAAGGGAAGGAGCGCCATTTGACTTTTAAATGCAAAATTGACAGGAATTGAGATGGGACACCATGTTGCGTTTGGAGAGCCACTGATGTGCCTAAACATTGAAACCCCCCACAAGTGACACCATTTTGGAAAGTAGACACCCTAAGGAACTTATCTAGATGTGTGGTGACCACTTTGACCCACCAATTGCTTCACAGAAGTTTATAATGCAGAGCCGTAAAAATAAAAAATCATATTTTTTCACAAAAATGATCTTTTCGCCCCCAATTTTTTATTTTCCCAAGAGTAAGAGAAGAAATTGAACCTCAAAAATTGTTGGCCAATTTGTCCTGAGTACGCTGATACCCCGTATATGGGTGTAAACCATTGTTTGGGCGTATGGCAGAGCTCGGAAGGGAAGGAGCGCCATTTTACTTTTCAATGCAAAATTGACTGGAATTGAGATGGGATGCCATGTTGCGTTTGGAGAGCCCCTGATGTGCCTAAACATTGAAATCCCCACAAGTGACACCATTTTGGAAAGTAGACCCCTTAAGGAACTTATCTAGAGGTGTGGTGAGCACTTTGACCCAACAAGTGCTTCACAGAAGTTTATAATGCAGAGCCGTAAAAATAAAAAATCATATTTTTTCACAAAAATAATCTTTTCGCCACCAATTTTTTATTTTCCCAAGGGTAAGAGAAGAAATTAGACCACAAAAGTTGTTGTGCAATTTGTCCTGAGTGCGACGATACCCCATATGTGGGGGTAAACCACTGTTTGGGCGCATGGCAGAGCTCGGAAGGAAAGGAGCGCCATTTGACTTTTCAATGCAAAATTGACTGGAATTGAGATGGGACGCCATGTTGCGTTTGGAGAGCCCCTGATGTGCCTAAACATTGGAACCCCTCACAAGTGACACCATTTTGAAAAGTAGACCCCTTAAGGAACTTATCTAGATGTGTGGTGAGCACTTTGACCCAACAAGTGCTTCACAGAAGTTTATAATGCAGAGCCGTAAAAATAAAAAATCTTATTTTTTCACAAAAATGATCTTTTCGCCCCCAATTTTTTATTTTCCCAAGGGTAAGAGAAGAAATTAGACCACAAAAGTTGTTGTGCAATTTGTCCTGAGTGCGACGATACCCCATATGTGGGGGTAAACCACTTTTTGGGTGCATAGCAGAGCTCGGAAGGGAAGGAGCGCCATTTGACTTTTCAATGCAAAATTGACTGGAATTAAGATGGGACGCCATGTTGGTTTGGAGAGCCCCTGATGTGCCTAAACATTAAAAACCCCCACAAGTGACACCATTTTGGAAACTAGACCCTCTAAGGAACTTATCTAGATGTGTTTTGAGAGCTTTGAACCCCCAAGTGTTTCACTACAGTTTATAACGCAGAGCCGTTAAAATAAATTTATTTTTTTTTCGCAAAAATTTTTTAGCCCCCAGTTTTGTATTTTCACAAGGGTAACATAATAAATTGGACCCCAAAAGTTGTTGTCCAATTTGTCCTGAGTACGCTGATACCCCATATGTGGGGGGGAACCACTGTTTGGGCGCATGGCAGAGCTCGGAAGGGAAGGAGCGCCATTTGGAATGCAGACTTAGATGGATTGGTCTGCAGGAGTCACGTTGCATTTGCAGAGCCCCTGATGTACCCAAACAGTACAAACCCCCCACAAGTGACCCCATATTAGAAACTAGACCTCCCATGGAACTTATCTAGATGTGTTGTGAGAACTTTGAACCCCTAAGTGTTTCACTACAGTTTATAACGCAGACCCGTGAAAATAAAAATTCTTTTTTTTTTCACAAAAATGATTTTTTAGCCCCCAGCTTTGTATTTTTACAAGGGTAACAGAATAAATTGGACCCCAAAAGTTGTTGTTCAATTTGTCCTGAGTACGCTGATACCCCATATGTGGGGGGGAACCACTGTTTGGGCTCATGGCAGAGCTCGGAAGGGAAGGAGCGCCATTTGGAATGCAGACTTAGATGGATTGGTCTGCAGGCGTCACGTTGCATTTGCAGAGCCCCTGATGTACCCAAACAGTAGAAACCACCCACAAGTGACCCCATATTGGAAACTAGACCTCCCATGGAACTTATCTAGATGTGTTGTGAAAACTTTGAACCCCCAAGTGTTTCACTACAGTTTACAACGCAGAGCCGTGAAAATAAAAATCCTTTTTTTTCCCACAAAAATGATTTTTAGCCCCCCAAATTTTTATTTTCCCAAGGATAACAAGAGAACTTGGACCCAAAAAGTTGTTGTCCAATTTGTCTCGAGTACGCTGATACCCCATATGTTGGGGTAAACCCCTGTTTGGGCGCACGGGAGAGCTCGGAAGTGAAGGAGCACTGTTTTACTTTTTCAATGCAGAATTGGCTGGAATTGAGATCGGACGCCATGTCGCGTTTGGAGAGCCCCTGATGTGTCTAAACAGTGGAAACCCCCCAATTATAAATGAAACCCTAATCCAAACGCACCACTAACCCTAATCCCAACTGTAACCCTAACCACACACCTAACCCAGACACACCCCTAATTCTAATCCCAACCCTAATCCCAACCGTAAATGTAATCCAAACCCTAACCCTAGCCCCAACCCTAGCCCTAACCCTAACCCTAACCCTAACCGGAAAATGGAAATAAATACATTTTTTTTAATTTTATTATTTTTCCCTAAGGCTAGGTTCACATTGCGTTAGGGAAATCCGTTTAGCACTAGCGGATTGCGCTAACGCAATGTCTTTTTAGGTGTCGTGTTTAGTGGTCGCGTTAACGTCCCCGCTCTGGAAGATCGGGGATCGGACCTCGGGCGCGCCGCGGACGCTGCAAGCAGCGTCTGAGGCGCGCCACAAAAGAATGGCACCTTGCTAGCGCGAGCCGAAAATGGCACGCTCTAGCGATGCGCTACACCTGAAAATCACATTGCTGTCAATGGTTGTGCTAACGGACCCGTTGCACGGCGTTAATTGTGACATTTTCGCCGTGCAACGCTGTCCGTTAGCGTTAACCCATTAACGCAATGTGAACCTAGCCTAACTAAGGGGGTGATGAAGGGGGGTTTGATTTACTTTTATAGCGAGTTTTTTAGCGGATTTTTATGATTGGCAGCCGTCACACACTAAAAGACGCTTTTTATAGCAAAAAAGTTTTTGCGTCTCCACATTTTGAGACCTATAATTTTTCCATATTTTGGTCCACAGAGTCATGTGAGGTCTTGTTTTTTGCGGGACGAGTTGACGTTTTTATCGGTTACATTTTCGGACACGTGACAGTTTTTGATCGCTTTTTATTCCGATTTTTTTGTGAGGCAGAATGACCAAAAACCAGCTATTCATGAATTTCTTTTGGGGGAGGCGTTTATACCGTTCCGCATTTGGTAAAATTGATGAAGCAGTTTTATTCTTCGGGTCAGTACGATTACAGCGACACCTCATTTATATCATTTTTTTTATGTTTTGGCGCTTTTATACGATAAAAACTATTTTATAGAAAAAATAATTATTTTGGCATCGCTTTATTCAGAGGACTATAACTTTTTTATTTTTTTGGTTATGATGCTATATGGCGGCTCGTTTTTTGCGGGACAAGATGACGTTTTCAGTGGTAACATGGTTATTTATATCCGTCTTTTTGATCGCGTGTTATTCCACTCTTTGTTCAGCGTTATGATAATAAAGCGTTGTTTTTTGGCTCGTTTTTTTTTTTTTTTTCTTACGGTGTTCACTGAAGGGGTTAACTAGTGGGCCAGTTTTATAGGTCGGGTCGTTACGGACGCGGCGATACTAAATATGTGTACTTTTATTGTTTTTTTGTTTTTTTTTTTATGTAAAGAAATGTATTTATGGGAATAATATTTTTTTTTTCTGCTTTATTTAGGAATTTTTTTTTTATTTTTTTTTTTACAAGTGTGGAAATTTTTTTTTTTACTTTTTCACTTTGTCCCAGGGGGGGACATCACAGATCACCGATCTGACAGTGTGCACAGCACTCTATCAGATCGGTGATCTGACATACAGCCGGGCAGGATTAGAGCTGCAGCTGCAGCCTGATCCTGACCCGGAAGTGCTCCCTGCAGGACCCGGATGCAGCCCGGCGGCCATTTTGGATCCGGGGACTGCAGGGAGAAGACGCTCGGTACACGGTGAGCACATCACCGTGTACCGATCGTCTCAGGGAAGCCCGCAGGGAGCCCCCTCCCTGCGCGATGCTTCCCTGCACCGCCGGCACACCGCGATCATCTTTGATCGCGGTGTGCCGGGGGTTAATGTGCCGGGAGCGGTCCGTGACCGCTCCTGGCACATAGTGCCGGATGTCAGCTGCGATAGGCAGCTGACACCCGGCCGCGATCGGCCGCGCTCCCCCCGTGAGCGCGGCCGATCGCATATGACGTACTATCCCGTCCATGGGAATTAAGTCCCAGGTCACCTGGACGGGATAGTACGTCATATGGGATTAAGGGGTTAAATCAGAGTGGTGTCACACAAAATAGTTAATAAATAACATTTCCCACATGTCTACTTTACATCAGCACAATGTTTGATAGGAAGTTATAAGGGTTAAAAGTTGAAAAGCGATCTCTCATTTTTCCAAAACTTTTTTTTTTTAAGGGACCACCTCACATTTGAAGTGACTCAATATAACAGAAAATACCCAAAAGTGACAACATTCTAAAATTTGCACCCCTCAAGGTGCGCAAAACCGCATTCAAGTAGTTAAATTAACCCTTCGGGTGCTTCACGAGAACTGAAGCAATGTGGAAGGAATAAAAATAAAAAAAAAAGTAACATTTTAACTAACCCCCCCCCCTGAAAAAAAAAAAACACTTTATTTTGGAGCCAAATTTTATTTTTCACAAAGGTATCAGGAGAAAATGATTGCTGATTTCGCCTCCCGAAGAAGCAGTGCGAAACGCACGTAGGGGCAGAGGGACGCCGAGGCATCTACCCGTGTGGCTGACTTTAACCCCTCTGTGACCTTAGACGTACTATCCCGTCGAGGTGCCCTGGGCTTATCTGACCCTGGACGGGATAGTACGTCATAGCCGATCGGCCGCGCTCACGGGGGGAGCGCGGCCGATCGCGGCCGGGTGTCAGCTGCTTATCGCAGCTGACATCCGGCACTATGTGCCAGGAGCGGTCACGGACCGCCCCCGGCACATTAACCCCTGGCACACCGCGATCAAAGATGATCGCGATGTGCCGGCGGTGCAGGGGTGTGATCGCGTTGCTGCGAGGGTCTCACCTCCCTCCCTGCTCCCTCCAGCCCCGGATCCAAGATGGCCGCGGATCCGGGTCCTGCAGGGAGGGAGGTGGCTTCACAGAGCCTGCTCAGAGCAGGCACTGTGAAGCCTGCAGCGCTGCATGTCAGATCAGTGATCTGACAGAGTGCTGTGCAAACTGTCAGATCACTGATCTGTGATGTCCCCCCCTGGGACAAAGTAAAAAAGTAAAAAAAAATTTTTCCAAATGTGTAAAAAAGATTAAAAAAAATATTCCAAAATAATGAAAAAAAAAAAAAAATATTATTCCCATAAATACATTTCTTCATCTAAATAAAAAAAAAAAAACAATAAAAGTACACATATTTAGTATCGCCGCGTCCGTAACGACCCGACCTATAAAACTGTCCCACTAGTTAACCCCTTCAGTAAACACCGTAAGAAAAAAAAAAAAAAACGAGGCAAAACACAACGCTTTATTATCATACCGCCGAACAAAAAGTGGAATAACACGCGATCAAAAGGACAGATATAAATAACCATGGTACCGCTGAAAGCGTCATATTGTCCCGCAAAAAAAGAGCCGCCATACAGCATCATCAGCAAAAAAATAAAAAAGTTATAGTCCTGAGAATAAAGCAATGCAAAAATAATTATTTTTTCTATAAAATAGTTTTTATCGTATAAAAGCGCCAAACCATAAAAAAATGATATAAATGAGGTATCGCTGTAATCGTACTGACCCGAAGAATAAAACTGATTTATCAATTTTACCAAACGCGGAACGGTATAAATGCCTCCCCCAATAGAAATTCATGAATAGCTGGCTTTTGGTCATTCTTCCTCACAAAAATCGGAATAAAAAGCGATCAAAAAATGTCACGTGCCCAAAAATGTTTTCAATAAAAACGTCAACTCGTCCCGCAAAAAACAAGACCTCACATGACTCTGTGGACCAAAATATGGAAAAATTATAGCTCTCAAAATGTGGTATTGCAAAAAATATTTTTTGCAATAAAAAGGGTCTTTCAGTGTGTGACGGCTGCCAATCATAAAAATCCGCTAAAAAACTCGCTATAAAAGTAAATCAAACCCCCCTTCATCACCCCCTTAGTTAGGGAAAAATAAAAAAAAATGTATTTATTTCCATTTTCCCATTAGGGCTAGGGTTAGGGCTAGGGCTAGGGTTGGGGCTACAGTTAGGGTTGGGGCTACAGTTAGGGTTAGGGCTTAGATTACATTTACAGTTGGGAATAGGGTTGGGATTAGGGTTAGGTGTGTGTCAGGGTTAGAGGTGTGGTTAGGGTTACCGTTGGAATTAGGGTTAGGGGTGTGTTTAGATTAGGGTTTCAGTTATAATTGGGGGGTTTCCACTGTTTCGGCACATCAGGGGCTCTCCAAATACGACATGGCGTCCGATCTCAATTCCAGCCAATTCTGCGTTGAAAAAGTAAAACAGTGCTCCTTACCTTCCGAGCTCTCCTGTGTGCCCAAACAGGGGTTTACCCCAACATATGGGGTATCAGCGTACTCAGGACAAATTGGACAACAACTTTTGTGGACCAATTTCTCCTGTTACCCTTGGGAAAATACAAAACTGGGGGCTAAAATATAATTTTTGTGGAAAAAAAAATATTTTTTATTTGCATGGCTCTGCGTTATAAACTGTAGTGAAATACTTGGGGGTTCAAAGCTCTCAACACATCAAGATGAGTTCCTTAGGGGGTCTACTTTCCAAAATGGTGTCACTTGTGGGGGGTTTCTACTGTTTAGGTACATTAGGGGCTCTGCAAACGCAATGTGACGCCTGCAGACCATTCCATCTAAGTCTGCATTCCAAATGGCGCTCCTTCCCTTCCGAACCCTCCCATGCGCCCAAACGGTGGTTCCCCCCCACATATGGGGTATCAGCGTACTCAGGACAAATTGGACAACAACTTTTGGGGTCCAATTTCTCCTGTTACCCTAGGGAAAATACAAAACTGGGGGCTAAAAAATAATTTTTGTGGGAAAAAAATTTTTGTTTTATTTTTATGGCTCTGCATTATAAACTTCTGTGAAGCCCTTGGTGGGTCAAAGTGCTCACCACACATCCAGATAAGTTCCTTAGGGGGTCTACTTTCCAAAATGGTGTCACTTGTGGGGGGTTTCAATGTTTAGGCACATCAGTGGCTCTCCAAACGCAACATGGCGTCCCATCTCAATTCCTGTCAATTTTGCATTGAAAAGTCAAACGGCGCTCCTTCCCTTCCGAGCTCTCCCATGCGCCCAAACAGTGGTTTACTGCCACATATGGGGTATCAGCGTACTCGGGACAAATTGGACAACAACTTTTGAGGTCCAATTTCTTCTCTTACCCTTGGAAAAATAAAAAATTGGGGGCAAAAATATAATTTTTGTGAAAAAATATGATTTTTTATTTTTACGGTTCTGCATTATAAACTTCTGTGAAGCACTTGGTGGGTCAAAGTGCTCACTACACATCCAGATAAGTTCCTTAGGGGGTCTACTTTCCAAAATGGTGTCACTTGTGGGGGGTTTCAATGTTTAGGCACATCAGTGGCTCTCCAAACGCAACATGGCGTCCCATCTCAATTCCTGTCAATTTTGCATTGAAAAGTCAAATAGCGCTCCTTCCCTTCCGAGCTCTCCCATGCGCCCAAACAGTGGTTTACTGCCACATATGGGATATCAGCGTACTCAGGACAAATTGGACAACAACTTTTTGGGTCCAATTTCTCCTGTTGCCCTTGGTAAAATAAAACAAATTGGAGCTGAAGTAAATTTTTTGTGTAAAAAAGTTACCGTATATACTCGAGTATAAGCCGACCCGAGTATAAGCCGACCCCCCTAATTTTGCCACAAAAAACTGGGAAAACTTATTGACTCGAGTATAAGCCTAGGGTGGAAATGCAGCATTTACCGGTGAATTTCAAAAATAAAAATAGATCATTATTTCCCCATAGCTGTGCCATATAGTGCTCTACACCATTCATATTTCCCCATAGCTGTGCCCCATATAGTGCTCTGCACCGTTCACTGTGCCCCCTAGCTGTGCCATATACAGTGCTCTGCACCGTTCACTGTGCCCCATAGCTGTGCCATATACGGTGCTCTGCACCGTTCATTGTGCCCCATAGCTGTGCCATATACGGTGCTCTGCACCGTTCATTGTGCCCCCTAGCTGTGCCATATACGGTGCTCTGCACCGTTCATTGTGCCCCCTAGCTGTGCCTTATACGGTGCTCTGCACCGTTCATTGTGCCCCCTAGCTGTGCCTTATACGGTGCTCTGCACCGTTCACTGTGCCCCATAGATGCTCCACATTAATCTGTGCTGCCGCTGCTACTGCTGCAATAAAAAAAAAAAAACACATACTCACCTCCCTTGATTGCAGCTCCCAGCGTCTCGTTCCGGCGCCTCCATCTTCCCGGCGTCTCTGCTCTGACTGATCAGGCAGAGGGCGCCGCGCACACTATATGCGTTATCGCGCCCTCTGCCTGATCAGTCAGAGAGCGCAGACGCCGGGAAGATGGAGGCGCCGGCCGGGAAGATGGATCGGCGCCCGGCGGCTGGAACGAGGACAGGTGAATATAACATACTCACCTAGTCCTGGCGATCCTCGCGCTGTCCCCTCCTGTCTTCGGCGCTGCAGCTTCTTTCTCTATCAGCGGTCACCGGCACCGCTGATTAGAGAAATGAATAAGCGGCTCCGCCCCTATGGGAGGTGGAGCCGCTTATTCATTTCTGTAATGAGCGGTCCCACGTGACCGCTGAAGAGAGGAAGAAGCTGCAGCGCCGAAGCCTGTGGGACAGCAGGGACAGCGCGAGGATCGCTGGGACTAGGTAAGTATACCCCAGCGCCCTCAGCCCCTCACCTGCCGACCCCACCGCTACCGTGACTCGAGTATAAGCCGAGGGGGGCACTTTCAGCCCTAAAATTTGGGCTGAAAATCTCGGCTTATACGGTAAATGTTCATTTTTATTTAAACATTCCAAAAATTCCTATTAAACACCTGAAGGGTTAATAAACTTCTTGAATGTGGTTTTGAGCACCTTGAGGGGTGCAGTTTTTAGAATGGTGTCACACTTGGGCATTTTCTATCATATAGACCCCTCAAAATGACTTCAAATGAGACGTGGTCCCTAAAAAAAAATGGTGTTGTAAAAATGAGAAATTGCTGGTCAACTTTTAACCCTTATAACTCCCTAACAAAAAAAAAAATTTGGTTCCAAAATTATGCTGATGTAAAGGAGACATGTGGGAAATGTTACTTATTAAGTATTTTGTGTGACATATCTCTGTGATTTAATTGCATAAAAATTCAAAGTTTGAAAATTGCGAAATTTTCAAAATTTTCGCCAAATTTCCGTTTTTTTCACAAATAAACGCAGGTACTATCAAAGAAATTTTACCACTATCATGAAGTACAATATGTCACGAGAAAACAATGTCAGAATCACCAGGATCCGTTGAAGCGTTTCGGAGTTATAACCTCATAAAGGGACAGTGGTCAGAATTGTAAAAATTGGCCTGGTCATTGACGTGCAAACCACCCTTGGGGGTAAAGGGGTTAAGGTAGTTTACCCATATCCCTGCATATACATGTTACTTGTCTTGAGAACCATGCTTACTTCATGATAGTGTAGAAACTATGAGTACTTTGTGATAGGATGGTCTCTTCTTACATGCATTATATATTAGGGTTGTTATGCATATATGGGATGCACTTTATTGGTATCTATACCATACCTGTATGTTCTGTTGGCCCACTGTTTGGGTTTAGCCTATGGCATTCTTGTCCCTCTTTTGTATGGTCCAGTACCCTTTTTCCTAGTAGACATATGTTGTTTTTATAAAGAATTAATTTTCTAATAAAATTGTTGTTTTATACGAGTACCATGGTCAAGGTCATTTAATTTTGTTTGATCAGACCTCACGTGAGATAGAAGCTGTTATGGTACAAAGTCTCCCAGAGGGGAAGGACGTTGACAGTTATTTATTGAGCGAGTTTTTGTGAATATATGTACATGCCTGTGTTTGGTCTGCACCCTCACATCTGTAATGTGGGGTTTGGTTATGCTGGGTCTGTCCATTTGGTCATTCACCAATTCCTGCTTTTCACAGTCTGTTTACTGATCCTTTTAAATTTTGTATGTTATCAATAAAATTCTACTATTTTGCATTATATATGACGTTATGTCTTTTCGTGGGGCAGTACGCTCTTGATCAGCTTATAGGTGTATTTATATTTTGGGAGTTTTGCCCCTCCTGTTCTCGTGTAGCGTGCTATGGGCACTTTCGATAGTTGGGAGCAACACATTTGTGTATGTATCCGCAAGGTTGGTTTTTGTTCTGCATTAAAACTGTATTATATAGACAAGAAAAAAAAAAAAGAGCAGCAGCACATGTGCATGAATCTAGGCCACGTGAAGACAGACAACTATTCAATATAGATTACCCCCTTAGGCCGGTTTCACATGTCAGTGGCTCCGGTACGTGAGGTGACAGTTTCCTCACGTACTGGAGACACTGACTCACGTAGACTCATTAAAATCAATGTGTCTCTGCACATGTCAGCGTGTTTTCACGGATCGTGTGTCCGTTTGAAAAACACGGAGACATGTCAGTGTTCGTGGGAGCGCACGTATTACACGGACCCATTAAAGTCAATGGGTCCGTGTAAAACACGTACCGCACACGGATGTTGTCCGTGTGCAGTCAGTGTGCCGTGCAGGAGACAGCGCTACTGTAAGCGCTGTCCCCCCCCGCGTGTGGTGCTGAAGCCCCATTCATTTCTTCTCTCCAGCAGCGTTCGCTGGAAAGAAGGAATGAATAATCTTTTTTTTTTATTATTTATATTTGTTTTTAAAATAAAGTTGCCGGTAATCTGCCCCCTCCCACCCCCTGTGCGCCCGCCCGCTGGCATTAAAATACTTACCCAGCTCCCTTGGCGCTTGCATCCTCTCAGCGTCGCTGCTTGTCCTGTATGAGCGGTCGCGTGGTGCCGCACATTACAGTGATGAATATGCGGCTCCACCTCCCATAGGGGTGGAGCCGCATATTCGTTACTGTAATAAGCGTATGTGCTATAAAAGTTTAATTCATTTTTTTTTCAAACTATTTGTACTGACCAGAAATTGTCTTTATGTATGTCATGAAAAAAAAAAAATATTGCTGTTAAACCCAAGTGACTGTCCTGAAGAGCCAAAGTCAGTTAACTTTATATGTCCATGATGATGCATCCTTTACAAGCAAGATTTTTACATTTGTAGCCATCAAACAAAATTAACTCTACGGATGGAAGTCACATGAAGTGAAGATACTGCAAAGTCAGGAGGAAAAATGGTGCTGCAGGCCAATAAATTCTGAATATACTTTTATGCTGTACATATAATGCATTGGTTGATGAATTAGGCCTAGAGACATACAAATTCTATTAGATAAAGCGGCACTTATATCCTATGTGGTTTTTCTGTTTTATCTCTATTGAAGTTGAAAAAAAGATGTTATACAGAAGGCACCAGATTTTATTTTTTTTTTTTTAAATAGTTTAGTTCTTACTGAATATCAGGTCATACCAGGGGTGTGCAAGTGGTGATCGAAACATACCCCATTACAGTAAAACTCCCATCCGAGCAACAGTTCTGTATGCAAATGGCGTGTGTGTGTGTGTGTGTGTGTGTGTGTGTGTGTGTGTGTGTGTGTGTGTGTGTGTGTGTGTGTGTAAAATAGGGAGGTTAAATACATCCAATCACTTCATTCTCAGGACAAACTTTCTTCTCCCTTTCTACCAAATACACATGGTTGAGTAGAAAAAGAGTGCAATCAGCTGACAGCCATCTAGTGTGTATGGCCAGATTAACAAAGTCTGGAAAATGGGAGTCAGAACAACAACTTCCGAGTGACGCTATGTAGCCCCTCTCCACTCTGGCCAAAATATAAGGATTCTGAATAGATGACCCTAGTAGTGGGGGGCACCCAGACAATCTACTCTGTCCGAGTATGCCTCCAGAATGTGTACACGCCCAAAAATTATGTACGGCAAAGCGCATGTTTGCTATCGGTACCATTAGCCTGTGGAACAGGCAACTGAGCGGATGCCTAAAATGGAATGTGAAAGCACCCAATTCCAAAAGCCCCTAAAGGAATATATGACATGGGTTTTCTAAACCTAGAGAACCCCTTTAAAATCCCCATAGGGGTGGAGCTGCATATTCATTACTGATGTGCCACAGAAACGCACCGGCACACGGACAATTCCGGTACCGATTTTTCCGGTACCGGAATTATCTGGACGTGTGAGACTGGCATTACAAATACTGATGGAAAATACTGACCAAATACTGCTAGTGTGACGGCAGCCTTAGTTGATATAGAAAGACATAAATCCATGAGATACATTCATCCCTGCTCTGAGTGTATGAAAGGTTGTCAAGCTTTTACTCCCAAATGTTTGTATCTCTGGGATATGAAGTTACCTTTTAACCCCTTCACCCCCGGAGCTTTTTTCGGTTTCGTTTTTTCTCTCCACTCCTTCCCAGAACCATAACTTTTATTTTTCCGTTAATATGGGTGAGGGCTTATTTTTTTGAGGGCAGAGTTATACTTTTTAACACCACCATTGGTTTTACCATGTCGTGTACTAGAAAACGGGGAGAAAAATTCCAAGTGCGGTGAAATTGCAAAAAAAAAAAAAAGTGCATTCCCACACTTGTTTTTTGTTTGTCTTTTTTGCTAGGTTCACTAAGGCTACGTTCACACTAGCGTTCGGCTAGTGTGCGTCGCGCTAGCGTCGGGCGACGCACGCGTCATGCGCCCCTATGTTTAACATGGGGGACGCATGCGTTTTTGCTTGTTGCGTTTTCCGACACGTGCGTCTTTTTTGACGCTAGCGTCGGACCAAGAAAACGCAACAAGTTGCATTTTTCTTGCGTCGGATTTTCGTCAAAAAACGACGCACGCGTCGAAAAACGCAGCGTTTTTGCGTGCGTTTGCACGCGTTTTTCGGTGCGTTGTGCGTCGCCGACGCAGCGGCGCACAACGCTAGTGTGAACGTAGCCTTAATGCTAAAACTGACCTGACAGTCACGACACCTGCATGGAGAGCCTGTTTGTTGGACTCTTCATGCATGTGTTGTGGCCGTCACACAGTTGCGACACAGGTAGCTGTGGCAGTGAACAGCAGGAGTGATCGCGGTATCCGGGTTCCCCTGGCAGATTGCCAAACAAGGAGGGAGCCAAAAGGTATTTGCTCATCTCTAATAATCAAGCTATGAGTGTTCGTTTTGTAGATCAACCCAAGTAAAAGGGCCTTAGGGCTCCTTTCCACTTGCGAGGAAAACGGACGAGTGCAATCCGATAAAAAAAAAATAATAAAAAAAAAAAAAAATCGGATTGCACTCGGACCAATGTTATTCAATAGGTGACATTCCATTTGCGATTTTCTCAGCCGAAATCGGACTGAAAAAAAAAAAAAAAAATAGCAGCATGCTGCGTATTGCTGCGATTCTCAGACGAAACTCGCCAATGGGTGCGAGAAAAAACGCACAGCACTCGCACCATGCGAGTGCTTTCCAATTTTTACGCACCGGTGTCCTTTGAAAAGCCGGCAATTCAGCACAGTGTACAGTAAAATCACACTGACAGGTTAGAGTAGATATATACATATATACACATAGAATAGGTACCGTATATACTCGAGTATAAGCCGAGATTTTCAGCCCAAATTTTTGGGCTGAAAGTGCCCCTCTCGGCTTATACTCAAGTCACGGTCTGTGGCAGGGTCGGCGGGTGATGGGGGGGGGGGGGGAGAGGTCTGAGACATACTTACCTGCTCCCGGCGATCCTGACGCTCCCCCTGCCCGTCACACTGTCTTCGGGTGCCGCAGCTCTTCCCCTGTTCAGCGGTCACGTGGGACCGCTCATTAAACTTATGAATATGGACTCCACTCCCATAGGGGTGGAGCCGCATATTCATTTCTCTAATCAGCAGTAACGGTGACCGCTGATAGAGGAAGAAGCTGCGGCACCCGAAGACAGTGTGACGGGCGGGGGGAGCATCATGATCGCCGGGAGCAGGTAAGTATGTCATATTTACCTGTCCACGATCCACACGCCGGGCGCCGCTCCATCTTCCCGGCGTCTCTCCGCTCTGACTGCAGGTCAGAGGGCGCGATGATGCATATAGTGTGCGCGGCGCCCTCTGCCTGATCAGTCAGTGCGTAGAGACGCTGAGACCAGACGCTGGGGAGCTGCAAGCAAGAAAGGGGAGTATGTTTTTTTTTTTTATTGCAGCAGCGTTATATATGGCACAGATTTAGAATGAGCATCTATGGGGCCAAACTGAACGGTGCAGAGCATATATGGCACAGCTTTATAAGGAGCATCTATAGGGCCATAATGAACGGTGCAGAGCATATATGGCACAGCTTTATAAGGAGCATCTATGGGGCCATAATGAACGGTGCAGAGCATTCTATATGGCACAGCTATATATGGATAATCTATGGGGCAATAATGAATGGTATGGAGCATCTATTTTTATTTTTGAAATTCACCGGTAGCTGCTGCATTTTCCACCCTAGGCTTATACTCGAGTCAATAAGTTTTCCCAGTTGTTTGTGGCAAAATTAGGGGGGGGGGGTCGGCTTATACTCAAAAAAAAAAAAAAAAAAAAAAAAAAATATATATATATATATATATATATATATATATATATATATATACTAGATTGTGGCCCGATTCTAACGCATCGGGTATTCTAGAATATGCATGTCCCTGTAATATATGGACAATGATGATTCCATAATTCGCGGCAGACTGTGCCCGTTGCTGATTGGTCGAGGCAACCTTTATGACATCATCGTCGCCATGGCAACCATTATGACATCATCGTCGCTGTGCCCGTTGCTGATTGGTCGAGGCCTGGCGGCCTCGACCAATCAGAGACGCGGGATTTCTACGTCGATGCTGTGCCGGTCTCTGATTGGTCGAGGCCTTGCGGCCTCGACCAATCAGAGAGCAGGGATTTCCAGGACAGACAGACAGACAGACGGAAAAACCCTTAGACAATTATATATATATATATATATATATATATATATATATATATATATATATATATATATATATATATATATATATATATATATATATCCTGCTCTTGTTTGAAGTTTGAAGGCTCTAACTTATTTGCATCTTATTAAACCTGCTAAATCTGCACGGGGTTGAATACTACTTGTAGGCATTGTGTATATGTATATCGCCTTTTTTTTGCATATTCCACACTACTAATGTTAGTAGTGTGTATGTGCAAAATTTGGGCGCTCTAGCTATTATATTTAATGGTTAAATAGCGGAAAAAATTGGCGTGGGCTCCCGCGCAATTTTCTCCGCCAGAATGGTAAAGCCAGTGACTGATTTATTAGTAGCCTGGAGAGGGTCCATGGTTATTGCCCCCCCTGGCTAAAAACATCTGCCCCCAGCCACCCCAGAAAAGGCACATCTGGAAGATGCGCCTATTCTGGCACTTGGCCACTCTCTTCCCATTCCCGTGTAGCGGTGGGATATGGGGTAATGAATGGTTAATGTCACCTTGCTATTGTAAGGTGACATTAAGCCAGATTAATAATGGAGAGGCGTCAATTATGACACCAATCCATTATTAATCCAATTGTATGAAATGGTTAAAAAACACACACACACATTATTACAAAGTATTTTAATGAAATAAAGACACAGGTTTTTGTAATATTTTATTATCCTGGTAATCCACCTGAAGACCCTCGTTCTGTAAAAAAGGTAAAATAAAAAAACAACAATATCCCATACCTTCCGATGATCTGTCACGTCCCACGATGTAAATCCATCTGAAGGGGGTTAACTAATTTTACAAGCAGAAGCTCTGCTAATGCAGCTGTGCTCCTGCCTGCAAAACCCCGGGGAATGAATGGAATGTAGGTCAATGACCTGTAGTTACCTTCAGTCGCGGTGATGCGCCCTCTGCTGGATGTCCTCATATGAACTCGAGCCTGGGAACTTTTCTGAATATTTTCCCACCCTCGAGTTCATATGAGGACATCCAGCAGAGGGCGCATACTTACTGATATTTGGATTTGACAAAACTTTGTCATAATTATGTATTTTTTTATGCCTTTCCGCTGCAGAAACACTTAAAAACGCATGTGCGTTTTTTACCTTTGGAATTTCCAGTTCTAATGAAAGCCTATGGGGAAAAAATTCACATGCTGTGGATTTGAAACATGCTCCGCAGTTCAGTTTACGCTGCGTTAAAAAGAAGAACAGTGGGTATATATAGTTCAGTTTACGCTGCGTTAAAAAGAACAGTGGGTATATATATATATATATATATATATATATATATATATATATATATATATATATATATATATATATATATATATATATATATATATATATATATATATATATGGGTCACTTCCGTCTGTCTGTCTGGTCTCGGCAGCTGCCTGTCATGGCTGCCGCGACCAATCAGCGAAGGGCACAGTCCGATTACTCCCTCCCCTACTCCCCTGCAGTCACTGCCCGACGCCCGCTCCATAATCCCCTCCACTCACCACTCACACAGGGTTAGGCCGGCTTCACACTTGCGAGTTTTACGGACGTAAGAGCGCAGAAACTACGTCCGTAAAACTCGCAAAAAATACGGCACAATTATTCTCTATGCCCCTGCTCCTATCTGCCGTATTTTACTGATCAGTATTATACGGCTTTCTACGGCCGTACAAAATCGCAGCATGCTGCGTTTGTCACCGTACTGCGCAAGAAATACGCCAATGAAAGTCTATGGAAGCGTGAAAAATACGGATTACAAACGGACAAGCAGTGTGACTTGCGAGAAATACGCAGCGCTGTTAGAGAGAAAAACCGGTAATTCAGTGCGGTGTACAGTAAAATCACACTGACAGCTTACAGTAGAATAGGTAGAATAAATGTGTACACATAGAATAGGTATATATATATATATATATATATATATATATATATATATATATATATATATATATATATATATATATATATATATATATATATATATATATATATATGTCAGTGAGACACATATGTATATATATTAATATTTATTCCAGCGCTATACAGCTTGAAAGCCGGTAATTCAATTACCGGCTTTTTCTTTCTCCTTCCTAAAACCCGACATGATTTGAGACATGGTTTACATACAGTAAACCATGTCTTCTCTCCATTTTTTTTGCAGATTCCACACTACTAATGTCAGTAGAGTGTATCTGCAAAATTTGGCCGTTCTAGCTCTTAAAATAAAAGGGTTAAATGGCGGAAAAAATTGGCGTGGGCTCCCGCGCAATTTTCTCCGCCAGAGTAGTAAAGCCAGTGACTGAGGGCAGATATTAATAGCCTGGAGAGGGTCCATGGTTATTGGCCCCCCCCTGGCTAAAAATATCTGCCCCCAGCCACCCCAGAAAAGGCACATCTGGAAGATGCGCCTATTCTGGCACTTGGCCACTCTCTTCCCATTCCCGTGTAGCGGTGGGATATGGGGTAATGAAGGGTTAATGCCACCTTCCTATTGTAAGGTGACATTAAGCCTAATTAATAATGGAGAGGCGTCAATTATGACACCTATCCATTATTAATCCAATTGTAGTAAAGGGTTAAATAAAACACAAACACATTATTTAAAATTATTTTAATGAAATAAAAACAATGGTTGTTGGAGTATTTTATTCTACGCCCAATCCAGTCACTGAAGACCCTCGTTCTGTGAAAGAAAAAAACATAATAAACCAAGCTCCCAGGCTTTCTAGGAAAGTTCCCACGATCTATGAACATCCAGCAGAGGGCGCCTCACCGCAAATGAAGCTAAATATAGCTCATTGATCTATATTTAGCCTCATTCCCCGGGGTTTTGCAGCAAGGAGCAGCCTGCATTAGCAAAGCTCCTTGCTGCAAAATGTTTTAACCCCTTCAGAAGGATTTACATCGTTGGACGTTACAGATCTGCGGAGGGTAAGTATATTGTTGGTTTATTATGTTTTTTCTTTCACAGAACGAGGATCTTCAGTGACTGGATTGGGCGTAGAATAAAATACTCCAATGACCATTGTTTTTATTTCATTAAAATAATTTTAAATGTGTTTGTGTTTTATTTAACCCTTTCATTCAATTGGATTAATAATGGATAGGTGTCATAATTGACGCCTCTCCATTATTAATTAGGCTTAATGTCACCTTACAATAGCAAGGTGGCATTAACCCTTCATTACCCCATATCCCACCGCTACACGGGAATGGGAAGAGAGTGGCCAAGTGCCAGAATAGGCGCATCTTCCAGATGTGCCTTTTCTGGGGTGGCTGGGGGCAGATATTTTTAGCCAGGGGGGGGCCAATAACCATGGACCCTCTCCAGGCTATTAATATCTGCCCTCAGTCACTGGCTTTACTACTCTGGCGGAGAAAATTGCGCGGGAGCCCACGCCAATTTTTTCCGCCATTTAACCCTTTATTTTAAGAGCTAGAACGGCCAAATTTTGCAGATACACACTACTGACATTAGTAGTGTGGAATCTGCAAAAAAAATGGAGAGAAGACATGGTTTACTGTATGTAAACCATGTCTCAAATCATGTCGGGTTTTAGGAAGGAGAAAGAAAAAGCCGGTAATTGAATTACCGGCATTCAAGCTGTATAGCGCTGGAATAAATATTAATATATATACATATATGTGTCTCACTGACATTATATATATATATATATATATATATATATATATATATATATATATATTTTTTTTTTTTTTTTTTCTTTTTGGGACACATGGATCATTTCTATAGCGGTATGTTGGTTTTGCAAGCCTGCGAGAAAACCACGCAGTACGGATGCCATACGGATTACATACGGAGGATGCCATGCGCAAAAAACGCTGACACACCCTGCCTACGGAGGAGCTACGGACCACTATTTTCGGGACATTTCAGCGTATTACGGCCGTAATATACGGACCGTATTTTCATACGCTGAGTGTGAAGCCGGCCTTAATGGCAGCGGTAACCGCCCGTGGTGTAACGCACTCCGTTACCGCTGCTACTAACCCTGTGTGTCCCCAACTATTTACTATTGATAAAATAAAGTAAAAATATGTCATGTTAAAAATAATAAAAAAAAATAAAAAAAATAAAAACTGCTATACTCACCATCCGCTGCCTTTCCCGCACCTCGCGACACTCCCGGGACCGCTCCATTGCAAGCGGCAGCTTCCGGTCTCAGGGATGGTGTGCGACAAGGACCTGCCGTCCTGCTCATACCAGCCCTGGGACCGGCGGCGGATGGTGAGTATAGCAGGACTTCAACGGGCCTTGGAAGGTGAGTACATGTTTATTTATTTTTTTTAAGTCTCTATACTACATGGCTCTGTGCTGTATACTCAGTCACTGTGCAATATACTACGTGGCCTGGGCAATATACTACGTGGGCTGGGCAATATACTACGTGGCTCTGTGCTGTATACTACGTGACTGGGCAATATACTACGTGACTGGGCAATATACTACGTGACTGGGCAATATACTACGTGACTGGGCAATATACTACGTGACTGGGCAATATACTACGTGGATGGGCAATATACTACGTGGATGGGCAATATACTACGTGGATGGGCAATATACTACGTGGGCTGTGCAATATACTACATGGGCTGTGCAATATACTACATGGGCTGTGCAATATACTACGTGGACATGCATATTCTAGAATACCCGATGCGTTAGAATCGGGCCACCATCTAGTGAGATTTCTATAAATCCCGTCCACTTTGCTGGAACTGCAAGACGTTGAGCTTTTGGCGCTTTTTTTAATGCATCAAAAAATTCATCATGGAAACACAGCTTTAGATTAAAGAAAGTTCACACTACCTTCCCCACCCAGTTACCGATATACATATGGTGGTTTTAAGCACGAAATTCTATGTGGTGATGCGAAGAATAGATTCTAGATTCAGTTAATCTACTAAAGGATATGAAACCATTACCTCTCTCCTCCACCCAACAGGCAACACTGGAGGCCCACCTTTCCTGTATCTAGACAAGCTACAACAAGAATGTTCAAAACCATATTTCAGAAGTTAGAGGTTTATGTTCCTCTAAGGCCATATTCGTATGACTGACGTGCAGGAGGTTGTATGGTGGGATACAAAGTACCAAGCTGCTGACTGCCATATGCCAGCGATCTTCATATTTATTAGCAGTAGGGCTTGTAAGTGAGAAAAGCCAATAACTAAGAAAACTATTTTTGGTTGGAGCACAAGTTTGTTTGTTTTTTCATACCCAGCGCTATGGGTACAGTATCACAACTCAGATCTTGCAAGAAGCTTTGCAACATTTTTAAATAAAAAAAAATAAAAAAAAAATCCTTAAATTTTTCACAAAATTCATCATCAACTTGCATGCACCAATTTGGAGAATTTAGAAAAAAAAAAAAAAAAAAAAAAACACACACACACACAAATGACTCAGGGCTATTTTCTATACGCCTGAAATTCCACAAAACATTTTTAATGTAAAATATTGTTACTTAACATGTTACAGGGCTTCTTAAAGCAAAGGCAAAGTGACAATCTAGAGATAATAAATGCTCGGCCTCTTACACGTTGCTGCGCAGAGTTAAGGTACCGTCACATTAAGCGACGCTGCAGCGATCTAGACAACGATGTCGATCGCTGCAGCGTCGCCGTTTGGTCGCTGGAGAGCTGTCACACAGACAGCTCTCCAGCGACCAACAATGCCGAGGTCCCTGGGTAACCAGGGTAAACATCGGGTTACTAAGCGCAGGGCCGCGTTTAGTAACACGATGTTTACCCTGGTTACCATTGTAAATGTAAAAAAAAAAACAAAAAAAAAAAACCACTACATACTTACATTCCGGTCTCTGGTCACATCCCTCGCCTTCAGCTTCCCGCACTGACTGAGCGCCGGCCGTAATGCACAGCGGTGACGTCACCGCTGTGCTTTGCTTTACGGCCGACCGGCGCTCACAGTCAGTGCGGGAAGCTGAAGGCGAGGGACGTGACCAGACACCGGAATGTAAGTATGTAGTGTTTTTTTTTTTACATTTACAATGGTAACCAGGGTAAACATCGAGTTACTAAGCGCGGCCCTACACTTAGTAACCCAATGTTTACCCTGGTTACCAGTGAAGACATTGCTGAATCGGCGTCACACACGCCGATCCAGCGATGTCAGCGGGAGATCCAGCGACGAAATAAAGTTCTGGACTTTCCCCAGCGACCAACGATCTCCCAGCAGGGGCCTGATCGTTGGTCGCTGTCACGCATAACGATTTCGTTAACGATATCGTTGCTATGTCAAAAAGCAACGATGTCGTTAACGATATCGTTATGTGTGACGGACGGTACCTTTAGGCCAGGTTAATAGATTGCAGTAATGTGCCATAAAACACATTAGTTTTACCACAAATTGTCTCAGTGTTGTGTTGTGGTTATTGGCCATGCATTTTGTTTTGGCTTCTTATCAATCTGATAAAGAATAAAAGATTATTTTCAATATATTTTGATTGTAAATGGTTTCATTTCAATCTGTTAATGTGAACAGACCAAGCCAAATAATCACGCTATGCTGAGAGTCTGAAAAATGCAACACTTTCCAGGTTCCTAGCATGACGTAAAGACAGACCTCCTGTATATACACATCCCACAATATGTATACATACCTTAATGAAAGAATTTGCATTATATATAAAAAAAAACGAACAACTTGGTGCCAGTCATCTGGGGCCTATGTCTATGTTTTTTTTTGTTTTTTTTTTTATAATGTCTTACGTGTAATTTTTAAACACCAAACTTATCTCCTCTCAAAAAAAGAAAAAAAAGAAAAAGAAAAAAGGGAAATTAGTGATGAGCGAATATACTCGTTACTCGAGATTTCCAGAGCACGCTCGGGTGTCCTCAGAGTATTTTTTAGTGCTCGGAGATTTAGTTTTCATCGCCTCAGCTGAATGATTTACATCTGTTAGCCAGCATAAGTACATGTGGGGGTTGCCCGGTTGCTAGGGAATCCCCACATGTACTTATGCTGGCTAACAGATGTAAATCATTCAGCTGCGACAATAAAAACTAAGCACTAAAAAATACTCTGAGGACCCCCGAGCGTGCTCGAGAAATCTCGAGTGACGAGTAAATTCGCTCATCACTAGAAATCATCATCTATTTATTAACATGGAAATAGAAATGTATCACTTCAAAAATTCTCAAGCTTATTGCTTACAACTTTAAGAAAGGAAGTTTCTCACTTCAGCTATTATTACAATGCAATCTTTTTATTTGGGGGAGGGGGGTGGACCTGACTGCAACAACTAAAAACTCCATACAGGTCCCTGCACAGCAAAGTATTTTCAGGCTATGCATGAGCCTCATGTCAGATTTTTCAGTGTCACACCAACAAGCGCTCTGCGTGACAGCAGCATTAAATATTCACTTTTTATTACACATGAGCAAAAACTAAATGACAACATATTTAATCTCACGAGTCGGGATCCTCTTACCTTCGGGGTGTTGGTGGATGACTGATACTCTTGCACTCATCAACAAAGCTTCATTTCTACTGGTCTGGAGCCATTGTATCTGATAATACTTCCAACAAGCCCAGGCTTCAGAGCCAAAAAAAAGAGATCAGTCAGCAGCTTGTCTTCTGTTACTGGCTGGCATAGCCCACACTGCTAGCAGCAACTACTACATGCAGAGGAGGGGGCAGCACGAGGGGCTGGATCTAGCCTGATTCTCCCGTCATCTGAACTCAGTGAAGTTACAGATTCTTTTTTCCATGCAGCTGCTTGCCTTTAAAGTCGTAGGAACCGTCACGTATTCCAACAAGCATCTATTTTTACTTTTAAGAGCGGCTACTTTAAGGATGTCCTTCCTTGCCATGATACAGAAGCTTGGTATTATGGCATGTTCACACATTAAGTATTGTACTATTTCTGCATCTCTTGGCAGGAAAAATGCTGTGTAATATAAGTGAATTGTATATGTGCAGTTTTTTTGGAGAAGCTTTTTCCCCACTCATTAGGCTATGTCCAGCACATGTCCACTGCGTCCAAAGCGCTGCCGGCTTTTGAATGCAGGCGATTCCGCATGTGATCATTGAACCGTGCGGAATCACCGCATCCTATACACTGTACTGATGAGATTTATCTTGCGGAGACTGAACGTCTCTGCAAGATAAATACACATGCTGCGGTATGGAAAGACGCGCCGCATGTCCGTCTCTACAGGTGAGCTGCAGGCATCTCAGCACACATAGTGGACATGAGATTTCTTGAAATCCCATCCACTATGCTGTAACATCTGGATGCTGCGGATGTACACATCCAACCCGCAGCGTTTACCGACCGTGGGAACATACCTCGAGTATGGGTGAAATCTGCAGCAAAAATGTTCAAAGAATTGACATGAAGCAGATTTATATCTGCAAGTCACAAATAAGCAGCGGGTGCATGAGACTTCAGGATTCTCATTCCCTTTGCTGGAATCAAGGAACCCTTCAGGTTTTGGGCCAAAATGGAGCAGGAAAAAAAAAAAGCCACAACAAATCTGCAATGTGTGCTCATGCCCTAAGAGTGTCAATGTCAAATACAGAGAAAAGTATGCCGAGACATTAGATTCCACAATTAGTTAATCTAATGATAGAAACAATGGTTAATGTAGTAAATTAAATGGGATAGTCCAATTATCCAGTCTGTAAGTGACCAGAGTCATTATTAGCAGAGATTCAGTGTTCTGGCACAAGGTGCTCATTGCGTTAAGAGGTCAGTCACCCACCCGCAGGGTGGGGTAATGACATAGTGGAGATCTTGTATGAAATGCACATAAATAATGGAGAAGTCCTGATGATTATCCCATTATATGACCTGATGATGTCACCGCACGCAGATGTTCTTGTTGTGTGAAAGGAAAGTGCCAGCTGATGGAAAATACATGTCAGGCACCAGTAGTCGATCTAGCGCCAGCAGTTTGGTGTCACAAATATGAGGCAACATTGGCAGCAGGCTATCCAAAAATGGAAGAATACAGGCTATGAGAGAATTTATATTTTTATTTATATTATCTCATTGTTTGCAGGGCAAAAAAGGCAGAATGCAATTCCATGAAAGTGACCTAGTAACTGTAGCAGTTGTCTCAAGGTTCCATGCCTGATGCGGGGTGCAATAAGTCCCCTGCCAAAAAGGCCCCCCCCCCCAATTATTTTTATTTTTTCATATATAGCCATTCTGTACTTTATGTAATACTTAAAGGAAATTGTCAGCCAATCCGACAGTATAAACTAAGCACCTAGCCTGGAACAAGAAGTGTATGCAGAGAAAACCAGTGCTGTCAATCACAGCGAGAGAGGCGGGGACATGCCTAATAAGTGAGCGGAATAGTGCACAGGACTATTGGCAACACCCAATGTACACATTAGCACGTTAAACTTCAGTTTCTACGCAATGGAGGCAGCAGTCAGAACACCATAGGTGCGATATTTATAGAACGTTTATACGGTCAGTTTGGGCTGACAGACTGTTTTACCTGCGAACCAGGTGTACGTCAAACACTTATTTTATAGACAAGTTCAATAGCCACTTACATAATAATTTGGGAAGCACCTAGATATAAAAGATGTATTGTGAAAGAAGACACCTGATGACGTGCAGCATCCACTTTGGTGACAGTGCTGCGTGTGTGATGGTGGACATTACAAGGAGAGCATATGTTCTTGCAGCGCTTACATAACATGGTGAGGAGTAGGGTTGAGCGAAACGGGTCGAACATTTTCAAAAGTCGCCGACTTTTGGCTAAGTCGGGGTTTCATGAAACCCGATCCGACCCCTGTGCGGGGTCGGCCATGCGGTACGCGACTTTCGCGCCAAAGTCGCGTTTCAATGACGCGAAAAGCGCCATTTCTCAGCCAATGAAGGTAAACGCAGAGTGTGGGCAGCGTGATGACATAGGTCCTGGTCCCCACCATCTTAGAGAAGGGCATTGCAGTGATTGGCTTGCTGTCTGCGACGTCACAGGGGCTATAAAGAGGCGTTCCCGCCGACCGCCATCTTACTGCTGCTGATCTGAGCTTAGGGAGAGGTTGCTGCCGCTTTGTCAGAAGCAGGGATAGCGTTAGGCTGGGTCCATTAACCACAAAACCGCTTGTGCTGCAGCGATTTGCACTGTCCAACACCACCCTCGGTGTGCAGGGACAGTGGAATTTTTTTTTTTTTTTTTTTTCCCCTCAGCGCTGTAGCTCATTGGGCTGCCCTAGAAGGCTCCCTGATAGCTGCATTGCTGTGTGTACGCCGCTGTGCAAACCAACTGCTTTTTTCAAAGCACAAATCCTCTTGTTCCTTCCTTTCTGCACAGCTATCTTTTTTGTTTGTCCACACTTTTTATTTCATTTGTGCATCAGTCCACTCCTTATTGCTGCCTGCCATACCTGGCTGAGATTACTGCAGGCAGGGAGATAGTAGCTGCCTGCCATACCTGGCTGAGATTACTGCAGGCAGGGAGATAGTAATTGTAGGACATTCCCTGTTTTTTTTTTTTTTTTTTTTTTGGTGGGAGATTAAGATTGGCAATTTGGCATTTCTGCTAGAGTGCCATCCCTGTGTGTGCCATCTCTCTCACATAGTGGGCCATAGAAAGCCTTTTCATTTTTCTGTATTTTTTTTTGTGGGGTGTATAAATTCTCCCTGATAAAAATACAGTGGGAGATTAATATTGGCCTTTGGGCTTGTGTGCCAGTCCTGAGTGTGCCATCTCTCTCACAAATAGTGGGCCATAGAAAGCCTATTTATTTTTTTTTTTGGTTTTATAAATTCTCCCTGAAAAAAAGGGAGATTAATATTGGCCTCTGGGCTTGTGTGCCAGTCCTGAGCGTGCCATCTGTGCCAGCCCTGAGCGTGCCATCTCTCTCAGAAATAGTGGGCCATAGAAAGCCTATTTAATTTTTTTTTTTGTTTTATAAATTTTCCCTGAAAAAAGGGAGATTAATATTGGCCTCTGGGCTTGTGTGCCAGTTGTGAGCGTGCCATCTGTGCCAGTCCTGAGCGTGCCATCTCTCTCACAAATAGTGGGCCATAGAAAGCCTATTTAAATATTTTTTTGGTTTTATAAATTCTCCCAGAAAAAAAGGGAGATTAATATTGGCCTCTGGGCTTCTGTGCCAGTCCTGAGCGTGCCATCTGTGCCAGTCCTGAGCGTCCCATCTCTCTCACAAATAGTGGGCCATAGAAAGCCTATTTTATTTTTTTTTTGGGTTTTAGAAATTCTCCCTGAAAAAAGGGAGATTAATATTGGCCTCTGGGCTTGTGTGCCAGTTGTGAGCGTGCCATCTGTGCCAGTCCTGAGCGTGCCATCTCTCTCACAAATAGTGGGCCATAGAAAGCCTATTTAAATATTTTTTTGGTTTTATAAATTCTCCCAGAAAAAAAGGGAGATTAATATTGGCCTCTGGGCTTCTGTGCCAGTCCTGAGCGTGCCATCTGTGCCAGTCCTGAGCGTCCCATCTCTCTCACAAATAGTGGGCCATAGAAAGCCTATTTTATTTTTTTTTTGGGTTTTAGAAATTCTCCCTGAAAAAAGGGAGATTAATATTGGCCTCTGGGCTTGTGTGCCAGTTGTGAGCGTGCCATCTGTGCCAGTCCTGAGCGTGCCATCTCTCTCACAAATAGTGGGCCATAGAAAGCCTATTTAAATATTTTTTTGGTTTTATAAATTCTCCCAGAAAAAAAGGGAGATTAATATTGGCCTCTGGGCTTCTGTGCCAGTCCTGAGCGTGCCATCTGTGCCAGTCCTGAGCGTCCCATCTCTCTCACAAATAGTGGGCCATAGAAAGCCTATTTTATTTTTTTTTTGGGTTTCAGAAATTCTCCCTGGAAAAAAAAAGGGAGATTAATATTGCCCTTTGGGCTTGTGTGCCAGTACTAAGCGTTCCATCTCTCTCTCTCTCTCAGTCAGTGGGCCATAGAACGCATATTTTTGGTTTTATTTGTTTTCTAAATTCTCCCTGAAAAAATCATTTTATTTTATTTGGTTTCTAAATTCTTCCTGATAAAATCATATTTTTTTTATTATTTTTTTTTCTAAAGTCTCCCTGAAAAAAAAAAAAAAAAAACAACCAAAAAAACAGTGGGAGATTAATATTGGCCTTTCTGCTTGTGTGCCAGTCTTGACTCCTGGGTGTGCCATCTCTCTCTCTCTCTCTCTCTCTCTCTCTCTCTCTCTCTCTCTCCAATTGTGGTCCATAGAAAGCCTATATTTTTTTTCCTTGATTTGGGTTCTAAAATCTACCAGAGAAAATAACTACATCAATCATTGGTAGAAAAATATTGGCCTCTGGGTCTGTGTGCCACTCCTGACTCCTGTGTGCGTCATCTCTCAGTCAGTGGGCCATAGAACGCCTATTTTTGGTTTTATTTGTTTTCTAAATTCTCCCTGAAAAAATTATTTTATTTTATTTGGTTTCTAAATTCTTCCTGATAAAATCATATTTTTTTTATTATTTTTTTTTCTAAAGTCTCCCTGAAAAAAAAAAAAAAAAACAGTGGGAGATTAATATTGGCCTTTCTGCTTGTGTGCCAGTCTTGACTCCTGGGTGCGTCATCTCTCAGTCAGTGGGCCATAGAACGCCTATTTTTGGTTTTATTTGTTTTATAAATTCTCCCTGAAAAAATCATTTTATTTTATTTGGTTTCTAAATTCTTCCTGATAAAATCATATTTTTTTTATTATTTTTTTTTCTAAAGTCTCCCTGAAAAAAAAAAAAAAAAAACAACCAAAAAAAACAGTGGGAGATTAATATTGGCCTTTCTGCTTGTGTGCCAGTCTTGACTCCTGGGTGCGTCATCTCTCAGTCAGTGGGCCATAGAACGCCTATTTTTGGTTTTATTTGTTTTATAAATTCTCCCTGAAAAAATCATTTTATTTTATTTGGTTTCTAAATTCTTCCTGATAAAATCATATTTTTTTTATTATTTTTTTTTCTAAAGTCTCCCTGAAAAAAAAAAAAAAAAAAACAACCAAAAAAAAACAGTGGGAGATTAATATTGGCCTTTCTGCTTGTGTGCCAGTCTTGACTCCTGGGTGTGCCATCTCTCTCTCTCTCTCTCTCTCCAATTGTGGTCCATAGAAAGCCTACATTTTTTTTCCTTGATTTGGGTTCCAAAATCTACCAGAGAAAATAACTCCATCAATCATTGGTAGAAAAATATTGGCCTCTGGGCTTGTGTGCCACTCCTGATTCCTGTGTGCGTCATCTCTCACTCAGTGGCCCATAGAAAGCATATAGTTTGTTACATTTGTTTTCTAAATTCTCCCTGCAAAAATCTATTTTTTTTTTTTGGGGGGGTTTCTAAAGTGTTCCTGAAAAAAATAAAAATAAAAAAAAAATAATAGTGTGACATTAATATTAACATTTGTGCTTCAGTGACAGTCCTGCGTGTGGGGCATCTCTCTAATTTGCAGCCACCAAAAAAAGAGTGTGTAACATTGGGCCTGATTTTCGCTGTGGTCTCACCAACCTGTAAAGGGGTAGCTAAATCATACTGAAGTTATAGCTCACCGTGTAAGTTGTGTGACTGCAACAAATAACGTTAGTTTGGTTACGTTTTTAAAACAATGAGGAAGTCTAGTGGAAGAGGTCGTGGCCGGGGGCGTTCATTGTCAGCTGGTAATGAGGGTAGTGGTAGTGGTGGAGCATCAGGTGGTCGTGGGGGAAAAAATATTGCACCTAAGTCTGGAGCTGTGGAGCCAGGTTCGTCGTCCGGCTACACAAGGCCTCGAACGCTCCCTTTTCTGGGATTAGGAAAACCGCTTTTAAAGCCGGAGCAGCAAGAGCAAGTTTTGGCTTATCTTGCTGACTCAGCCTCTAGCTCTTTTGCCTCATCTCGTGAAACTGGTAAAAGTAAAAGCAGCGCGTCGTTAGTGGATGTTCACGGTCAGGGACAAGTCACTTCCTTGTCCTCTTCAGCAAAAACAACAACAGAGAAGAATGCAGCAGGCGACACAACGGGTTACTCCATGGAGCTCTTTACACATACCGTCCCTGGCTTAGAAAGTGAAGCAGTTAACAGTCCATGCCCATTACAAATTGAATCTGACATGGAGTGCACTGACGCACAGCCACAGCCAGACTACTATGCTGGTCCTTTGACTCAGACCACAACATTGCCCTCGCAGGGTGCTGATCAAGAATCAGACCCTGATGAGACTATGTTGCCCCATCACGAACGCTATACCACCGAACGACACGGTGACACAGACGAAGTTGCGCAGGAGGTACAAGAAGAGTTATTAGATGACCCAGTTCTTGACCCCGATTGGCAGCCATTGGGGGAACAGGGTGCAGGCGGCAGCAGTTCTGAAGCAGAGGAGGAGGAGGGGCCGCAGCAGGCATCAACATCGCCACAGGTTCCATCTGCCGGGCCCGTATCTTGCCCAAAACGCGTGGCAAAGCCAAAACCTGGTGGAGGACAGCGTGGCCATCCGGTTAAAGCTCAGTCTGCAATGCCTGAAAAGGTATCCGATGCTAGAAAGAGTGCAGTCTGGCATTTTTTTAAACAACATCCAATTGATCAGCGCAAAGTCATCTGTCAAAAATGTTCTACTTCCTTAAGCAGAGGTCAGAATCTGAAAAGTCTCAATACTAGTTGCATGCATAGACATTTAACCACCATGCATTTGAAAGCTTGGACTAACTACCAAACGTCCCTTAAGGTTGTTGCACCCTCGGCCAATGAAGCTAGTCATCAACGCAACATCCCTTCCGGCAGTGTAGGACCACCATTTAGCGCACCACCTGCTGTATCTGTGCAGGTATCTTTGCCAGGCCAAAGCAGTCAGGGTCAGGGAATCACCAGTTTCGTAGTAGGAAACACTGCATCTAGGGCACCGGCGGCAACAATACCATCTCCCACCGTCTCTCAGTCTGCCATGTCCACCGGCACCCCCGCTAGTTCCACGATCTCCAGCTCTCCAGTCCAGCTCACCCTACATGAGACTATGGTTAGAAAAAGGAAATACTTAGCCTCGCATCCGCGTACACAGGGTTTGAACGCCCACATAGCTAGACTAATCTCGTTAGAGATGATGCCCTACCGGTTAGTTGAAAGCGAAGCTTTCAAAGACCTGATGGACTACGCTGTACCACGCTACGAGCTACCCAGTCGACACTTTTTTTCCAGAAAAGCCATCCCAGCCCTCCACCAGCATGTTAAAGAGCGCATCGTCCATGCACTCAGGCAATCTGTGAGCACAAAGGTGCACCTGACAACAGATGCATGGACCAGTAGGCATGGCCAGGGACGTTACGTGTCCATCACGGCACACTGGGTAAATGTGGTGGATTCAGGGTCCACAGGGGACAGCAAGTTTGGGACAGTTCTGCCTAGCCCACGGTCTAGTAAACAGTTGTCTGTAGCCGTTCGCACCCCCTCCTCCTCCTCCTCCTCCTGCAGAAGCAAGAGCTCGTCCACAGACCGCAGTCGCACAAACACTCCATCCGCACCTGCCACTGTTGCACACCAGGTCTCCCATTATGGGGCAGCTACTGGCATACGTCAGCAGGCTGTATTGGCTATGAAGTGTTTGGGCGACAATAGACACACCGCGGAAGTTCTGTCCGAGTTCTTGCAGCAAGAAACGCAGTCGTGGCTGGGCACTGTAGATCTTGAGGCAGGCAAGGTAGTGAGTGATAACGGAAGGAATTTCATGGCTGCCATCTCCCTTTCCCAACTGAAACACATTCCTTGCCTGGCTCACACCTTAAACCTGGTGGTGCAGTGCTTCCTGAAAAGTTATCCGGGGTTATCCGACCTGCTCCTCAAAGTGCGTGGACTTTGCGCACATATCCGCCGTTCGCCTGTACACTCCAGCCGTATGCAGACCTATCAGCGTTCTTTGAACCTTCCCCAGCATCGCCTAATCATAGACGTTGCAACAAGGTGGAACTCAACACTGCACATGCTTCAGAGACTGTGCGAACAGAGGCGGGCTGTTATGTTTTTGTGGGAGGATACACATACACGGGCAGGCAGTAGGATGGCAGACATGGAGTTGTCAGGTGTGCAGTGGTCGAAGATTCAAGACATGTGTCAAGTCCTTCAGTGTTTTGAGGAATGCACACGGCTGGTTAGTGCAGACAACGCCATAATAAGCATGAGCATCCCCCTAATGCGTCTGCTGATGCAAAGTTTGACGCACATAAAGGATCAGGCGTCTGCACCAGAGGAAGAGGAAAGCCTTGATGACAGTCAGCGATTGTCTGGTCAGGGCAGTGTACATGACGAGGTACCGGGCGAAGAGGAGGTGGAGGATGAGGAGGATGATGGGGATGAGTATATTTTTAATGAGGAAGCTTTCCCGGGGGCACGGGAAATTGGTGGCGTGGCAAGGCCGGGTTCTGGTTTTTTGAGGGACACAAGTGACGTAGATTTGCCTGCAACTGCCCCTCAACCAAGCACAACCGCAGATTTGACAACGGGAACTTTGGCCCACATGGCGGATTATGCCTTGCGTATCCTCAAAAGGGACACACGCATTACAAAAATGATGAACGATGACGATTACTGGTTGGCCTGCCTCCTTGATCCTCGCTATAAAGGCAAATTGCAAAATATTATGCCACATGAGAACTTGGAACTAATATTAGCAACAAAACAATCAACTCTTGTTGACCGTTTGCTTCTGGCATTCCCTGCACACAGCGCCCGTGATCGTTCTCACACGAGCTCCAGGGGCCAGCAGACCAGAGGTGTTAGAGGGGCAGAAATCAGAAGTGGCGTTGGACAGAGGGGTTTTCTGACCAGGTTGTGGAGTGATTTTTCTATGACCGCAGACAGGACAGGTACTGCAGCATCAATTCAAAGTGACAGGAGACAACATTTGTCCAGTATGGTTACAAACTATTTTTCATCCCTTATCGACGTTCTCCCTCAACCGTCATTCCCATTTGATTACTGGGCATCCAAATTAGACACCTGGCCAGAATTGGCAGAATATGCATTGCAGGAGCTTGCTTGCCCGGCAGCTAGTGTCCTATCAGAAAGAGTATTCAGTGCTGCAGGTTCAATACTAACAGAAAAAAGGACTCGTCTGGCTACCCAAAATGTAGATGATCTAACCTTCATTAAAATGAACCACAACTGGATTTCAAAATCTTTTGCCCCACCCTGCCCGGCTGACACCTAGCTTTCCTATGAAAAGGTCTTGCCTGTGGACTATTCTGAATGACTTTTCCAATCTCGTAATTTTCTTCACCTGATTGTCCAGCATACGACATGTTTCCACCTCACGAAATGGCCAAACTCCCCACACGGGGCCGTGCTATCGCCACTTTGCGCTTGGACCCTTGAGAGTGCTGTTTGTCTGAAGAGGTGGGTGTGGCCGCTTTTGGTCGACGGCACTGCCACTGGGTCCCTCATAGTACAATAAAGTGTCTCTGGCGGTGGTGGTGCGCACCCAACGTCAGACACACCGTTGTAATATGAGGGGCCCTGTGCCTGTACCGCCGGCCACAAGACAGTTCCCCCCCCCCAGCTCAAACAGTGCTCTACCACTAGCAAAATTATCTCTCACAGCTTCACCAATGTGTAGTCTAGCCGCTGACATCCTTCAATGCCTGGCACTGACAATACCATTGTTTTGACATTTTTGTTATGTTAGGCCTTCGAAGCCTGTCTGCGGTCCCTTCTTTCTACAACTACTACACTGACCAGGCCACTGCTGGCCGTGTTACCCTGGAACCAATTTAAAAGTGCCTACAGTCAGCCCAATTTTGTTATGTTAGGCCTTCGAAGACTGTCTGCCGTCACTCCTTCCACTAGACTTCCACTGACCATACACTGCTGCCCATGTACCCCTGGAACCAATTTAAAGTGCCTACAGCCAGCCCAATTTTGTTATGTTAGGCCTTCGAAGCCTGTCTGCGGTCACTCCTTCCACTAGACTTCCACTGACCAGACCACTGCTGCCCGTGTACCCCTGGAACCAATTTAAAAGTGCCTACAGCCAGCCCAAGTTTGTTATGTTAGGCCTTGGAAGCCTGTCTGCGGTCACTCCTTCCACTAGACTTCCACTGACCAGACCACTGCTGCCCGTGTACCCCTGGAACCAATTTAAAAGTGCCTACAGCCAGCCCAAGTTTGTTATGTTAGGCCTTGGAAGCCTGTCTGCGGTCACTCCTTCCACTAGACTTCCACTGACCAGACCACTGCTGCCCGTGTACCCCTGGAACCAATTTAAAAGTGCCTACAGCCAGCCCAAGTTTGTTATGTTAGGCCTTGGAAGCCTGTCTGCGGTCACTCCTTCCACTAGACTTCCACTGACCAGACCACTGCTGCCCGTGTACCCCTGGAACCAATTTAAAAGTGCCTACAGCCAGCCCAAGTTTGTTATGTTAGGCCTTGGAAGCCTGTCTGCGGTCACTCCTTCCACTAGACTTCCACTGACCAGACCACTGCTGCCCGTGTACCCCTGGAACCAATTTAAAAGTGCCTACAGCCAGCCCAAGTTTGTTATGTTAGGCCTTGGAAGCCTGTCTGCGGTCACTCCTTCCACTAGACTTCCACTGACCAGACCACTGCTGCCCGTGTACCCCTGGAACCAATTTAAAAGTGCCTACAGCCAGCCCAAGTTTGTTATGTTAGGCCTTGGAAGCCTGTCTGCGGTCACTCCTTCCACTAGACTTCCACTGACCAGACCACTGCTGCCCGTGTACCCCTGGAACCAATTTAAAAGTGCCTACAGCCAGCCCAAGTTTGTTATGTTAGGCCTTCTAAGCCTGTCTGCGGTCCATTCTTTCAACTACTACTACACTGACCAGGTCACTGCTGCCCGTGTACCCCTGGAACCAATTTAAAATTGCCTACAGCCAGCCCAATTTTTTTATTTTAGGCCTTCGATGCCTGTCTGCGGTCCATTCTTTCAACTACTACTACACTGACCAGGTCACTGCTGCCCGTGTACCCCTGGAACCAATTTAAAATTGCCTACAGCCAGCCCAATTTTTTTATTTTAGGCCTTCGATGCCTGTCTGCGGTCCATTCTTTCAACTACTACTACACTGACCAGGTCACTGCTGTCCGTGTACCCCTGTAACCAATTTAAAATTGCCTACAGCCATGTGTTATTATTTTAGGCATTCGATGCCTGTCTGCGGTCCATTTTTTCAACTACTACTACACTGACCAGGTCACTGCTGCCCGTGTACCCCTGGAACCAATTTAAAATTGCCTACAGCCATGTGTTATTATTTTAGGCCTTCGATGCCTGTCTGCGGTCACTCCTTCCACTAGGCCTCCACTGACCACACCACTGCTGCCCGTGTACCCCTGGAACCAATTTAAAATTGCCTACAGCCAGCCCAATTTTTTTATTTTAGGCCTTCGATGCCTGTCTGCGGTCCATTCTTTCAACTACTACTACACTGACCAGGTCACTGCTGTCCGTGTACCCCTGTAACCAATTTAAAATTGCCTACAGCCATGTGTTATTATTTTAGGCCTTCGATGCCTGTCTGCGGTCCATTCTTTCAACTACTACTACACTGACCAGGTCACTGCTGTCCGTGTACCCCTGGAACCAATTTAAAATTGCCTACAGCCATGTGTTATTATTTTAGGCCTTCGATGCCTGTCTGCGGTCACTCCTTCCACTAGGCCTCCACTGACCACACCACTGCTGCCCGTGTACCCCTGGAACCAATTTAAAATTGCCTACAGCCAGCCCAATTTTTTTATTTTAGGCCTTCGATGCCTGTCTGCGGTCCATTCTTTCAACTACTACTACACTGACCAGGTCACTGCTGTCCGTGTACCCCTGTAACCAATTTAAAATTGCCTACAGCCATGTGTTATTATTTTAGGCATTCGATGCCTGTCTGCGGTCCATTTTTTCAACTACTACTACACTGACCAGGTCACTGCTGCCCGTGTACCCCTGGAACCAATTTAAAATTGCCTACAGCCATGTGTTATTATTTTAGGCCTTCGATGCCTGTCTGCGGTCACTCCTTCCACTAGGCCTCCACTGACCACACCACTGCTGCCCGTGTACCCCTGGAACCAATTTAAAATTGCCTACAGCCAGCCCAATTTTTTTATTTTAGGCCTTCGATGCCTGTCTGCGGTCCATTCTTTCAACTACTACTACACTGACCAGGTCACTGCTGCCCGTGTACCCCTGGAACCAATTTAAAATTGCCTACAGCCATGTGTTATTATTTTAGGCCTTCGATGCCTGTCTGCGGTCACTCCTTCCACTAGGCCTCCACTGACCACACCACTGCTGCCCGTGTACCCCTGGAACCAATTTAAAATTGCCTACAGCCAGCCCAATTTTTTTATTTTAGGCCTTCGATGCCTGTCTGCGGTCCATTCTTTCAACTACTACTACACTGACCAGGTCACTGCTGTCCGTGTACCCCTGTAACCAATTTAAAATTGCCTACAGCCATGTGTTATTATTTTAGGCATTCGATGCCTGTCTGCGGTCCATTTTTTCAACTACTACTACACTGACCAGGTCACTGCTGCCCGTGTACCCCTGGAACCAATTTAAAATTGCCTACAGCCATGTGTTATTATTTTAGGCCTTCGATGCCTGTCTGCGGTCACTCCTTCCACTAGGCCTCCACTGACCACACCACTGCTGCCCGTGTACCCCTGGAACCAATTTAAAATTGCCTACAGCCAGCCCAATTTTTTTATTTTAGGCCTTCGATGCCTGTCTGCGGTCCATTCTTTCAACTACTACTACACTGACCAGGTCACTGCTGTCCGTGTACCCCTGTAACCAATTTAAAATTGCCTACAGCCATGTGTTATTATTTTAGGCATTCGATGCCTGTCTGCGGTCCATTTTTTCAACTACTACTACACTGACCAGGTCACTGCTGCCCGTGTACCCCTGGAACCAATTTAAAATTGCCTACAGCCATGTGTTATTATTTTAGGCCTTCGATGCCTGTCTGCGGTCACTCCTTCCACTAGGCCTCCACTGACCACACCACTGCTGCCCGTGTACCCCTGGAACCAATTTAAAATTGCCTACAGCCAGCCCAATTTTTTTATTTTAGGCCTTCGATGCCTGTCTGCGGTCCATTCTTTCAACTACTACTACACTGACCAGGTCACTGCTGCCCGTGTACCCCTGGAACCAATTTAAAATTGCCTACAGCCATGTGTTATTATTTTAGGCCTTCGATGCCTGTCTGCGGTCACTCCTTCCACTAGGCCTCCACTGACCACACCACTGCTGTCCGTGTACCCCTGGAACCAATTTAAAATTGCCTACAGCCATGTGTTATTATTTTAGGCCTTCGATGCCTGTCTGCGGTCCATTCTTTCAACTACTACTACACTGACCAGGGCACTGCTGGCCGTGTACCCCTGGAACCAACATCAGAAAATATAAAAATAAGTATTTTGCTTATAAAAAAGAAAATACTGGTGAGATATCAAATGCAGACATTTTAACATTAAAAACAAACACACAACTCTAATCTGGTACAGTACTAAAAATGGCCACCAGCTACAATTACTTTCTCCTGCAAGTAGTTAACTGAAAGTTTTTTTAAATTGAAAACACACATATGGCATCCACCGAGTGTTGTCCTGTCGCGTCTTCTTTATATTATTGCCGAGAAGATGCAAAATAATGAAAATAATAAAATCATTAATTACCAAAATAATAGAGAAAGTCAACACCACATTGCAAATAAACATTCATTCCAAATAAAGAAGCAGGGCGCGTCCGAGGGTGAGTATATACCTAATAAGAATATAATCACCCTCGGACGCGCAATGCTTATTTCCAACAGCCTTCCTTCCTAAGAATCAGCCCTTCCGTCGTGTAGAGAGACGTTGTGTTACACTCCAAGGTGTTCCCCAGGTTGCCTTTCCTGAGCTTCGATCTTCCGGCTCTCGTTTAGTAGTTCTTGGAAACTACTCTGCATTAGGCCTTCAAATTGGGTATGGGGTGTAGAGAGATGGTGTGTTCCACTCCAAGGTGTTCCCCAGGTTGCCTTTCCTGAGCTTCGATCTTCCGGCTCTCGTTTAGTAGTTGTTGGAAACTACGCTGCATTAGGCCTTCAAATTGGGTATGGGGTGTAGCGAGAGGGTGTGTTACACTCCAAGGTGTTCCCCAGGTTGCCTTTCCTGAGCTTCGATCTTCCGGCTCTCGTTTAGTAGTTCTTGGAAACTACACTGCATTAGGCCTTCAAATTGGGTATGGGGTGTAGAGAGAGGGTGTGTTACACTCCAAGGTGTTCCCCAGGTTGCCTTTCCTGAGCTTCGATATTCCGGCTCTCGTTTAGTAGTTGTCGGAAACTACGCTGCATTAGGCCTACAAATTGGGTATGGGGTGTAGAGAGAGGGTGTGTTACACTCCAAGGTGTTCCCCAGGTTGCCTTTCCTGAGCTTCGATCTTCATGCTCTCGTTTAGTAGTTGTCGGAAACTACGCTGCATTAGGCCTACAAATTGGGTATGGGGTGTAGAGAGAGGGTTTGTTACACTCCAAGGTGTTCCCCAGGTTGCCTTTCCTGAGCTTCGATCTTCCGGCTCTCGTTTAGTAGTTCTTGGAAACTACACTGCATTAGGCCTTCAAATTGGGTATGGGGTGTAGAGAGAGGGTGTGTTACACTCCAAGGTGTTCCCCAGGTTGCCTTTCCTGAGCTTCGATATTCCGGCTCTCGTTTAGTAGTTGTCGGAAACTACGCTGCATTAGGCCTACAAATTGGGTATGGGGTGTAGAGAGAGGGTGTGTTACACTCCAAGGTGTTCCCCAGGTTGCCTTTCCTGAGCTTCGATCTTCATGCTCTCGTTTAGTAGTTGTCGGAAACTACGCTGCATTAGGCCTACAAATTGGGTATGGGGTGTAGAGAGAGGGTTTGTTACACTCCAAGGTGTTCCCCAGGTTGCCTTTCCTGAGCTTCGATCTTCCGGCTCTCGTTTAGTAGTTGTTGGAAACTACGCTGCATTAGGCCTTCAAATTGGGTATGGGGTGTAGCGAGAGGGTGTGTTACACTCCAAGGTGTTCCCCAGGTTGCCTTTCCTGAGCTTCGATCTTCCGGCTCTCGTTTAGTAGTTGTTGGAAACTACGCTGCATTAGGCCTTCAAATTGGGTATGGGGTGTAGCGAGAGGGTGTGTTACACTCCAAGGTGTTCCCCAGGTTGCCTTTCCTGAGCTTCGATCTTCCGGCTCTCGTTTAGTAGTTCTTGGAAACTACACTGCATTAGGCCTTCAAATTGGGTATGGGGTGTAGAGAGAGGGTGTGTTACACTCTAAGGTGTTCCCCAGGTTTCCTTGCCATTGCTTCGGTCTTCCGACTCTCGTTTAGTAGTTGTAGAAAAGTACACTGCATTAGGCCATACAAAATGGGTATGGGGTGGAGAGAGATGGTGTGTTACACTCCAAGGTGTTCCCCAGGTTGCCTTTCCTGAGCTTCTATCTTCAGGCTCTCATTAAATTGTGGTTAAATGGAACAACTGCATTTGGCGTACTAGTTGGTTTGGGGCCTACTATCGGTGTCTGCCACTCCTTGCTGTTCTCCTCCACTGAACAAAGCTGTGCCGCCTGTTTACTACGGTTGCCAATTTTGAACTGCATTTCGACTACTTACTGATTTGGCCCTACTCTCTGTGTCAGCCTCTCATTCCAGTTGTCCTCCACTGCAATGCCCCCTGGTTATTCCTGTGTTACCAATTTTGAACTGCATTTAGCCCACTTTCTTCTTTGGGCCTATATCTGTGTTTCCACTTCATCGTGCCCATTGCCCAGCCAGTGATAGATGAGTCTGCTGGTACATTGACCCATAACGCAACATTCCCCGTGCACGCTACACAACAACATTGTGACCCTGCTGAAAGTCAGGTTGCTCTTCCCGCATACCATACCACCTTACACGGGGACAAAGAGGAAGGTGCAGATGAAAGTGCAGGTTCCTTCATCAGGTGGGGGGAGGAATACTAGTTGGCGACGTCACTGGCACAGGGCCTCTCATAGTACGCAAAAGTGTTGCTGCCGGTGGGAGGCGCCCCCGCCGTGCAAACACACCGCTGTACTTTGAGGGGCCCTGTGCCAGTGCCAATGCCAACGAGTGGGCCCCCCCTGCTTGCTCAGGTTCACAGCACTTGCAAAGTTGAAATACTTACCTCTCCCTGCTCCACTGCCGTGACGTGGTCCAGATTTCCTGGGCCCACTAATTACTTGAACCAGCCCTACCCCCCACAACTTTAGCCAAATGACCCCCAATTTCAAATGCCTTCCAATTATTATAAGGTAAATTACGCTTGACAAGCTTCATTAAGAAGAATGGATGGTTTTGACATTAAAATGGCCACTCTAGGTGTTTTCCTGGCCCCCACTCACTGCCGACTATGCTGCCCCATTGACTTGCATTGGGTTTCGTGTTTCGGTCGATCCCGACTTTACGTCATAATCGGCCGATTTCACTCGACCCGACTTTGGACATAGTCGGGTTTCGCAAAACCCGGCTCGACTCTAAAAAGGTCAAGGTCGCTCAACTCTAGTGAGGAGCATTATGTTTTCCTTTGCTTTTGTACATGCAAAAATGAATATACTGACTCAGATTGGACAATTATCAGATGTTATCTGTATTTCATTATGGCAGTAAAGGCAACAAGCTCTCAGCCCACTGATGTGTCTGTAAACCCATGAAAAGCTCTCAATAGCGCTAAACAAACATGCTGTCCTCACTGGTCCTAGATCTCTGGTCACATTAAACTATACTGAGATCATGTCTGCTATAGACAGGCCCAGGTTCCTTCCCTGAGTATCTTGTTTTGCTAATTCAGTGGAAAATGCCAGATAATGCTCCATCGTTCATTCCATAATTAGACAGGCATAAAAGCTGCCATTGTGCATTGTTGTGACAGTGCTACCTATAAATTATTCACTCTATTGAAGTGCAATCTGCTGTGCCGTTGTCAAGCAGGGACTAATGAAATAGCCACAGGAAGTGCAAAACTCAGAGGTATCAGATCACACGGCCGCAGAACTTAAGATATGGCTCCCAAAACAGTGTGACTTTAATTCATTTAGGATTCCCTACCCGTGTGAGGAGGGGGAGAATGCGACAAGTGAACTACAGCTGTCCTCCAAATATCCATGTGGCTATGCTAACCATTCCATGGGTGTGCACAGTGGAATATTTGAGATTAGTGCCAATACCAGATAAAGATAAATAGTCGTAAGGCCACGTTCAGATGTTCAGTATTTTACATCAGTATTTGTAAGCCAAAACCAGCAGTGGAACAATCAGAAGAAAGTAGAATAGAAACACGTCACCACTTCTGTATTTTTCACCCACTCCTGGTGTTGGCTTACAGACACTGATGTAAAAAAACTCAAATACAACACAGCTTGCGTTTTCCTGAAGCATCTTCAAACACTGAGTACACGTCCTGTTGTACACATCCTTAAGATTGTCTGTAGATGTACACTGTCACATCCAGTCAGCCGCCTTCCATTGGCTGCTGCCTTCACTATACTGTAGGAGCGGAGATCATGTCACATGGCTACCCGGGAACTCAGCAGGGACATACTTGGATTTATTTATTTCACTATGACAAAAAGATCAGACGTCCCCCACTATCTGTTTCTTTTTTCATATGTTTACTTTAGGATTAAAAAGACATAAAAAAAAAATACAGCATCACATTGCTGTGGTAGCCCTCTGTTTGCACCGGTTATATTACCGGTATATAAGTACATTCTGAACCCAGACTTTTCCATGGCAGGGGTGCATTAATTAACCAAGTGGTGTCTAGAATAAATAAAATGTCTGACGACCTTCACAATGAAGCACAACAAGTAGCTACAAAATGTATTTCAAAGATCTTGTGATTATTCAACAAGGTCTATTCATGATAATGCAACCTGATCCTGCATTAAGAGCCATTGAACTAGATGGCAATTAATGCGGAATCTACAATGGGACTTTGTGAATAGTCCCCATAGTTCATAGCCATGGGAAATAGCCCGGCTTAGTCTAGCCAATGTCCACTGAGCATTCCAAGCTTTGAGAATTTACTTATTTTTAAAAAAAAAAATATATATATAATCAATGTAGAATATTTGAGAAAAGCTAATTTTACAAAGAGGGTTTTATTTTCCAATTGTGAATGTAAGGCAGTTTATACATTAAAGCCACCCGTATAGCCTCTACACGTTACTGCGCAGAGTTAATCTCCGCAGATATATTCTCGACTAAAGGCTTCTACAAGTGGAAACCTCTGTGCATACAGAGTCTGATAAAACAGGTCATTTAATTAGACAGGCAGAGGTGCAGTAGGTACCATGCACCTCTATGGATGCCATATTACAGCGCTTTACAACCAAGAGCCAAAATACAATCCGCAACATGAGCCATAAATGTTATTTAATCCCGAAGAATAAAAACAAAAACCCCACAACATTCTAACTAATGGTATTCAGTGAAACCGTGCTGATGACAGAAACACACAGTGTAGTATCTGACTTTTACAACTACATTGCAATTCTGTACATGGGGAAACTGTCAATGGTCTCGTTTTAAGCACAAAATATTTAATGCCAAGAGCAGAAAAATTAAAACTACGAGTACAACAGCAATGATTACCCAGTATTGGAATCTGACAAGTACCGCTTCAGGGGTTGTTTACTACATGGACAACCCCTTTCTCATGAAGAAGTCTCACTTCTCCAGGCTGTCCAACATTCATCCTAGTGAAGTGGGAGCGCAGCAGCCAGATAGTGGTCGCTGATTGGCTGCAGGGCTCACGTGGCACAATAATTGCATGCAAACCCCAGCAGTGCTGGCAACAAGCAACTATCTCATTTAAAAAGGGTGTTTTCAAGTAATGAACAACCCCTTTAACAGCCTTTTCCTAGAATACATTCAACCAACAGAGGCTAAAATAGCAGGATGCATTTAGGCTTAAATGTCCTGTTAGTAGGCCACCTACTCCTATTGTAGGTGACGTTTGTGGGATGTGTACTAGCAACTTTATCAAAGTTTTGTTGAAATTAGTTTTTTCTATTCGCCACAACAGCACCCACTAGAGAGAGGGGATCTGCCCCTAGGAACAGGAAACCTACAGAGAGATAAAAGGGACGACCCCCCCCTCCGCTCCTCAGTTGGTTTCCTGTTCCTAGATGGGAACCTACAGAGAAGACTCTCTGAAGACTTATGTTGTAGAGGAACACCCGCCTGGATAGCCGCCTGTGCGACTCTGCTGAGCGGCAGGGGCTCCAGAGCGGGTAACAGTCGGGGGAATGTTCCTCCTGGCTCCCCCTCCTCTGGTCGCATCAGGATGGATGCTTTATGTAGTTAACAGTCTCCCTGCTGGGACACTGTTTGCACGGTCCACCGCACGGTCACAGGATTCCCCTCAAGTGGCCGCTGTATCAGAGCTGCGAGAGCAGCGCTTACCTCCTCAGATGCGCGTCATGGCCGGAGAATCAGAGTGGACACGCGCACATGCGCGATAGTAGCAGCGTCCCGGAAGTTGTTAGATGTACTTCCGGGAGCGCGAGGTTGGGGGATGGCGTTTCCTTCTGTGGAAGCCATTTTTGCGGTGATCGGTGGTCCGGTGCATTCTGGTCTGCAACACCTTTTCCACTTGGAGGGAATCAGGTAAAAAAAAAAATATATATATATATATATGGGGGCAGGTGTATGAGTGCCTCCACTATATAAGGCATTCATAGTGGGTAGACTGTGCGCAAACATGTCATCCCAAGAAGATATTGTTGAGTGCCCACTGGAGGAGTTAATATTACCAGTTGGTGATACTAGGAAAAAAAGGTAGCAGACACTCGAAAGTGAGTGACTACACTGAGAAATCAGGTAAAAACAGAGGATCCCACCCCACCCCAGGCCAGCCAAACAACCCTACAGCCAGTATATGATCACAACTCCAGGTGAGTTTTAATGAAGCTTTATTGAGGCTTATGGTAGTCTTTTCTGCTTTTATTTTTGTAGGGGAAAAAGATTGGAGAAAACTAAACATAGGCAGTGTGCGTTATGTGCTGAACCCCTGCCTGACTCTTATACAAAAAAGATTGTCAGATTTGTATAAGTAATACCTTACAACAGGAGGGATCGGTCAAGATGGATGATATTCGTCTTATGATCTGTGAGGAGCTACAGTCCTTAAGTGGTGGCCCTTCTATGAATATAGAGTGGAGAAGCAAAAGAGCACCCTCACCTAGAGCAGACATGTCTGCAGGAAGTGGGGAGGTGGAATCTGATATTTCACAGGCTTTGGGTTCCTCAAAGAGGACTATGTGTGTTTTCCTACTGACTGTGTAAATAATTTGGTAAAATCTGTAAGAAACACAATGGGTTTATCAGAATCCAAAAAACCTCAGACGCCGCAAGAGATTATGTTTGCAGGTCTCGCCCAGAAGAAAAAGGTCATGTTTTTCCTGTAATTCAAACCATTAAGGACCTTGTTAAAAGGGAATGGAATAAGCAGGGACAGAAGGGGTTTGTACCCATATCCTGTAAAATGCGTTACCCTTTTGACGATGAAGACTTAGCCACCTGGGCTAAAGTGCCTAAAGTAGATGGCCTCCACTTCTCGTCGCTCCTCTTTGCCTGTACAAGACACAGGATCTCTATCTGATCCAATGGATAGGAAATCAGATGCGCTTCTAAAGAGGTCATGGGAAGCTTGTATCACCACATTTAAGCCAGCGATTTCGGCCACATGCACTGGCAGGTCTATGATGGTTTGGCTAGACCAGCTGGATCAGAACATTAAGAAAGGTATGTTTAGAGATAAATTGCGTACCTCTATTCCCTTGATTAAGGGTGCTGCGGCCTTTTTATCAGATGCCTCAATAGACTTTCTCCGCTTAGCAGCCAGAACAGCTAAGGCTACTTTCACACTAGCGTTTTTTTCAATACGTCGTTTATGGGAAAAAACGCATCCTGCAAAGTTGTCTGCAGGATGCGTTTTTGCCCCATAGACTAACATTAGCGACGCATTGCGACACGTCGCAACCGTCGTGCGATGGTTGCGCCGTGTTGTGGCGGACCGCCGGGAGCAAAAAACGTTACATGTAACGTTTTTTTGCTGCCGACGGTCTGCCATTTCCGACCGCGCATGCGCAGCCAGAACTCACCCCCCTCCCCGCACCTCACAATGGGGCAGCGGATGCGCTGGAAAAATGCATCCGCTGCCCCCGTTGTGCGGCGCATTCACTGCTAGCGTCGGTACGTCGGCCCGACGCACTGCGACGGGCTGAGTCCGACGCTAGTGTGAAAGTAGCCTAATCTAACTAATACAGCTCGACGAGCGTTGTGGTTAAAGAATTGGAAGGGGGATGCTCAGTCTAGATCTAAGCTGTGTGCCATACCCTGTCAGGGTGAGTACCTTTTCGGGATTGTTTTGGATGATATCTTGACCAAAGCGGGTGAGGAAAAAAGGGTTTCCTAACCCTTTTATTCCTTCTTACAGAAGGGCGTTCAGAAAGCCACCATTTGGCAAGAGAAAAGACTTTAAGGACCACTGAAATAACAGAGTTCAGACAGAAGGGGAACCTATTCAATAAGCGTCCCTTCAAATCGGCTGATAGATCCCGTTAATCTTATTCTGCCAGTAGGAGGTAGATTGCTTCAATTTACTAATCAATGGAAGGAAATAACTAATACTTGGGCCATAGATCTAGTATCTTCAGGCCTGACCTTAGACCTTATCCGGACACCTCCGGATTCTTTCCTTTTGACTTCCCTAAAATCTAAACCACAGCAGGATGCATTAGAACTTAAAATTAAGTCACTTTTAGCCACACGACTGTTAATAGAAGTTCTGTCATCTCAAATAGGGACTGGATTTTACTCCTCCTTGTTCCTGATCACCAAACCTGATGGATCCTTCAGAACTCTAATAAATTTAAAAAAATTAAACCCCTTTTTAAGATCCAAGACATTTAAGATGGAGTCCATACGTTCAGCTATAAAAAAAAAAAAATCTGTTTCCTGGTTGCTATATGGTGGTCTTGGATCTTAAGGATGCTTATTATCATCTTCCTATGCACCAATCACACCAGCAATTCCTCAGGGTGGCGGTAGTAATGAACGGCCAGATTTGTTATCTGCAGTTTAGAGCAATGCCCTTTGGGCTGTCTATGGCTATGAGGGTTTTTACCAAATTATTATTAGAGGTAATGTCCTTTCTACGGGTAAAAGATACACGGGTCATTCCATACCTAGACGACCTACTAATTGTAGTGAAATCCCCCCTTCAGTGTGAACAGAGGTTGGAGGAAGTTGTTGTTTCTCTGCAAAGACTTGGCTGGATAATCAATTGGGAAAAATCCAGACTCCAGCTGGTAACATGTCAAAAGTTTCTTGGACTTGTTCTAGAGTCAGTGATCCAGGAATGTTTGCTTCCTGAGGATAAGAAGACATCCATAATTAATAAGGTGAACCTAGGGATTTAGAGACGTAGTATGTCATTAAGAAGTGCCATGTCCTTGTTAGGATCATTAACTTCATGTATTCCTGCGGTACAATGGGCACAGATTCATACTAGACAGCTGCAGAGTTTCGTATTAGAAGAGGATACTAAAAAACGGGGACATTTAGATCGGACAGTATCTCTAACATTAGATGTAGTTCGCTCCCTTACATGGTGGTTGGACCGAAAAAATCTGTCGGGCGGAGTTCTTTGGTTAACAACTCCTTCAAATATAGTGACCACAGACGATGGTCGAGAAGGCTGGGGTGCACATTTTCAGGATCAGATGATTCAGGGTTTTTGGTCCAGAAAAGAATCTTGCGACTCTTCTAATGTAAAAGAATTAAGAGCAATATATTATTCCATACTCCACTTTCTTCCGCAGCTGCGGGGCTCCCATACAAGGGTCCTTTCCGACAACACCACCGCAGTGGCATACCTAAACCATCAAGGAGGTACGCGATCGGAAACTCATGAAATTTTCATCAGACATCATGATTCTAGCCGAAAATCATCTTTTGTCCCTATCGGCAGTACACATCAAGGGTATAAACAATTTTTGTGCAGATTTTCTCAGCGGCCACCCCCTTCATCAAGGAGAGTGGATGCTCAACAGACGAATATTCAAACTGATAACTGCCTGATGGGGGGGGAGCCTCAGATAGACTTATTTTCAACAAGGTACAACCCGACAGATCAGAACATTCGCTTCGTTGTGCAGACAGGATAATCCGGACATATTCGATGCCCTACAGGTTCCATGGACATTCAGTCTGGGTTATGCTTTTACCCCATGGAATCTTCTACCTATAGTTATCAGAAAAATAAGGGAAGAAGGGGCAAGAGTGCGGTTGATAGCTCCATTTTGGCCCAAGAGGCCATGGTTTTCATGGTTCAGGGCAATGTCGATTACAGACCCTTGGATTCTTCCTCAGACCAACGACCTGCTGTCTCAAGGGCCCTTCTTCCACCCCCTCAGGTAAAGGGCATGAACTTGACAGTCTGGAATTTGAGAGGCGGTTATTGAATCTTAGAGGATTCTCTAAAGGGTTGATAGATACCCTCATGAAAAGTAGAAAACCATCTACTACAAGGATTTATGTCAGAGTCTGGAGAAAATTTCTTGAGTTCCACACAGCGCAGTTTTCTTCTGAAATACCCATATTTCTAATATTATAGTTTTTGCAGAAGGGACTTGAGTTAGGTATATCTGCAAGCACTCTAAAAGTTCAAATTTCAGCTCTAGGAGCTCTCTTCAATTATGATATTGCAGGCAATATGAGGATATCCCGTTTTATATCTGCATGTGAACGGTCAAAATCGATCCGTATACCACAGGTCCCACAATGGGATCTAAGTTTGGTCCTGGACTCATTAACAGAGAGCCCTTTCGAGCCTCTTCATTCAGCCTCATTGAAAAATATCTCATTAACCCCTTCCCGACCTGTGACACCACGTAGGCTTCATGAAAGTCGGTGCCAATCAGACCTGTGACGCCTATGTGGCGTCATGGAGGGATCACGTCCCTGCAGATCAGGTGAAAGGGTTAACTACATTTTCACCCGATCTGCAGGGACAGGGGGAGTGGTACTTTAGCCCAGGGAGGGATGGCTTTGCCCCCACGTGGCTACGATCGCTCTGATTGGCTGTTGAAAGTGCAACAGCCAATCAGAGCAATTTGTAATATTTCACCTATGAAATATTACTATCCAGCCATGGCCAATGCTGCAAAATCATCGGCCATGGCTGGAGACCGCGATCTGACACCCCACCGACTGACAGCGGCGATCTGCTGCCGCTGTCAGTCTTTCCTCCCCTCCGTTTTGTGCTCCGCTGTCCTCCGCTGGCCCCCCCCCCCCCTGCTGTCCGATCCCACCCCCCGTACTGCTGGAGTCCCGGGGACCCTCCCGATGTCCGTCCGGCATCTTCGATGGGCGCCGCCATCTTCCAAAATGGCAGGCGCATGCGCAGTGCGCCCGCCGAATCTGCCGGTTGGCAGATTCCTTACAGGTACATTTTGATCACTGTGATATAACCTATCACAGTGATCAAAATAAAAAAAATAGTAAATAAAGCCCCCCCTTATCCCCATAGGTAGGGAAAATCATGAAATAAATAAAATATATTTATTTTTATTTTTCCACTAGGGTTAGGGTTAGAACTAGGGTTAGGGTTAGGGTTGCAATTAGGGTTAGAATTAGGCTATGTGCAGATTTGGCTGCGGATCCGCAGCGGATTGGCCACTGCGGATTCATGGCACTTTTCCATCACATTTACAGTACCATGTAAACCTATGGAAAACCAAATCCGCTATGCCCATGGTGCGGAAAATACCGTGCGGAAACGCTGCGTTGTATTTTCCCCAACATGTCAATTCTTTGTGCGGATTCCGCAAGATTTTACACCTGTTCCTCAATAGGAATCCGCAGGTGAAATCCGCACAAAAAATCCGCAGTAAATCCGCAAGTAAAACGCAGTGCGTTTTACCTGCAGATTTTTCAAAAACGGTGCGGAAAAATCCGCACACGGATCCGCAACGTGGGCACATAGCCTTCGGGTTAGGGCTGGAACTAGAGTTAGGGTTGGAATTAGGGTTAAGATTAGGGTTAGGGGTGTGTTGAGGTTAGGGTTAGGCTTGTGGTTAGGGTTGGTTGTGTGTTGGGGTTATGGTTGGGATTAGAGTTAGGGGTGTGTTGGGGTTAGTGTTGGAGTTAGAATTGAGGGGTTTCCATTGTTTAGGCACATCAGGGGTCTCCAATCAAGACATGGCACCACCATTGATTCCAGCCAATCTTGCATTCAAAAAGTCAAATGGTGCTTGTAACGGGGTCTACCAAGCTGGGGTACCTCTTTCAGTAACACCCCGTGTTTCAGGAGGTCCACTCTGCTCTGGCTGGAGTCTGAATGAAGGACGCTGGCTGGAATTGCTTGGTTACATGGGCACATAAAAGATCACTGCTTCTCCACGTATTTCCAGTCTGACCACACTTTACTCACAGGACACAGAATATATCACACAGATACAGAGGGCAGGCCAATAGAAAAGCGGCAGGCCAGACATACATTACAATAGCCGCAAATGGCCGTTATTTACTGTGGGAATTACAAAGGTGGGGGGCGGACAAAAGGGGAATATCGTGTCCCCTCTGCCCAGGGGCGCAGCCTGTGGGCTGATGCATTAGGGACATGCATCTCACATGGAACCTATTATAAATACATATAACTGCACCACATACCCTGGGTGCTGAGTGGTTCCGTAACACGTAACAGTGCTCCCTCCCTTCCGAGCCCCGACGTGTGCCCAAACAGTGGTTTACCCAAACATATGGGGCATAAGCGTACTCAGGAAAAATTGTACAACAATTTTGGGGGTCTAATTTCTCCTGTTACCCTTGGAAAAATAAAAAAATGGGGGCTAAAAAATTACTTTTGTGGGGAAAAAAAGTTTTTTTATTTTCACGGCTCTGCGTTATAAAATTCTGCGAAGCACTTGGGGGTTCAAAGTGCTCACGACAAATCTAGATAAGTTCCTTGGGGGGGGTCTAGTTTCCAAAATGGGGTTACTTGTGGTGGGTTGCTACTGTTTAGGTACATCAGGGGCTCTGCAAACACAACGTGACGCCCGCAGATCATTTCATCAAAGTCTGCATTTCAAAACGTCACTACTTCCTTTCCGAGCCCCGACGTGTGCCCAAACAGTGGTTTACCCCCACATATTGGGCATCAGCGTACTGAGGACAAACTGGACAACAACTATTGCGGTTCAGTTTCTCGGGTTACCCTTGTGAAAAAAAAATGTGGGCTAAAAAATAATTTTTGGAGGAAAGAAAAAAGATTTTTTATTTTCATGGCTCTGCGCTATAAACTTCTGTGAAGCACTTGGGGATTCAAAGTGCTCATCACACATCTAGATGAGTTCCTTGGGGGGGGGGGTCTAGTTTCCAAAATAGGGTCAGTTGTGGGGGAGCGCCAATGTTTAGGCACACAGGGGCTCTCCAAACGCGACATGGTGACTGCTAACGATTTGAATGAAAAATTAGCTCCAAAGGTCAAATGGCGCTCCTTCCCTTCCGAGCCTTGCCGTGTGCCCAAACAGTGGTTTACCCCCACATGTGAGGTATCGGTGTACTCAGGAGAAATTGCCCAACACATTTGAAGATCCATTTTATCCTGTAGCCCATAAGAAAATAAAAAAATTGAGGCTAAAGGATTTTTTTTTGTGAAAAAAAAAAGTACTTTTTCATTTTTACGGATCAATTTGTGAAGCACCTGGTGGTTGAAAGTGCTCACTATGCATCTAGATAAGTTCCTTGGGGGTGTCTAGTTTCCAAAATGGGGTCACTTGTGGGGAAGCTCCAATCTTTAGGCACACAGGGGCTCGGCTCTCCAAACACGACATGGTGTCCGCTAAAGATTGGAGCCAATTTTTCATTCAAAAAGTAAAATGGCGCTCCTTCCCTTCTGAGCCCTGTTGTGCGCCCAAACAGTGATTCCCCCCCCACATATGGGGTATCGGCATACTCAGGACAAATTGAACAACAACTTACGGGGTCCAGTTTATCCCTTTACCATTGGGAAGATAAAAAAATTGTTGATAAAAGTTCTTTTTTGTGACTAAAAAGTTAAATGTTCATTTTTTCCTTCCATGTTGCTTCTGCTGCTGTGAAGCACCTGAAGGGTTAATAAACTTCTTGAATGTGGTTTTGAGCACCTTGAGGGGTGCAGTTTTTAGAATAGTGTCACTTTTGGGTATTTTCAGCCATATAGACCCCTCAAAGTGACTTCAAATGTGAAGTGGTCCCTAAAAAAAAAATGGTTTTGTAAATTTTGTTGTAAAAATGAGAAATCACTGGTCAAATTTTAACCCTTATAACTTCCTAGCAAAAAAAAAAAAAAAATTTGTTTACAAAATTATGCTGATGTAAAGTAGACATGTGGGAACTGTTATTTATTAACTATTTTGTGTCACAACTCTCTGGTTTAACAATAAAATTTGAAAATTGCAAAATTTTCGCCAAATTTCCTTTTTTTTCACAAACGCAAAAATTATCGACCTAAATTTATCACTAACATGAAGCTCAATATGTCACGAAAAAAAAAATCTCAGAATCGCTAGGATCCGTTGAAGCGTTGAGTTATTACCTCATAAAGGGACACTGGTCAGAATTTCAAAAAATGGCCAGGTCATTAAGGTCAAAATAGGCTGGGTCATGAAGGGGTTAAAGACAGTATTACTAGTAGCATTGGTATCTGCTAGGAGAGTGAGCGATCTCCAAGCCTTGTCAATAGACCCTCCGTTTTTATCAGTAACATCTGACAGAATAATTTTAAAAATGGACCCGTTCTATCTTCCTAAAGTTGCTACTAAGTTTCATAGATCCCAGAGATCTTCCTGCCTACTTTTTATGAAGACCACTCGACTCCAGAGGAGGAGAAACTTCATTCCCTAGATGTTAAGAGGACCGTTCTGGCGTACTTAGAAAGGACTAAGGACTGGAGAAAGAGTATGGCTCTCTGTGTCTTTCCAGGGTAAAAACAAAGGCTCCAGAGTCACAAAGAATACGTTATCACGTTGGATCAGAGATGCCATAACCTTGGCATATAAAGCTAAAGGAAAAGATCCAGCACTACATGTGGGAGCACACTCTACAAGGGCTTTGTCGGCTTCCTGGGCGGAGAAGGCAGACGTATCAATAGACCTTATATGTAAGGCCGCAACCTGATCTTCACCTAGTACTTTTTATAAGCACTATAGATTAGATCTGTCTTCTTCCTCTGATCTAACCTTTGGAATATCGGTCCTTGACACGGTGAACCCACCCAAATTATAGTCTCTGTAAATCACCCTAGTGAGTGCTGTCTTAGCGAATAGAAAATACCGGATTACTTACCGGTAATGCTCTTTTATAGAGCCCACGACAGCACCCACTCACATCCCTCCCTTTTTATAGTAGCACAAGGTGCCGTTGGTGGTGAGGTGTTAATAGTAGAATGATATAGTAGAAGTTTGTAAATATGTACATATTCTGAGCCTATTAACTAAAGCCTGGCGGCGGTTCCTCCTATTCTCTGCAATACAATTGAGGAGCGACGGGGGCCGCCCCTTTTATGTCTCTGTAGGTTTTCTGTTCCTAGGGGCGGATCCCCTCTCTCTAATGGGTGCTGTCGTGGGCTCTATAAAAGAGCATTACCGGTAAATAATCTGGTATTTCACAACTATCAGAAAAACTGAAGTTTTTAATTAGAAATCTTGTTTACGCTGTAATAGAGCATCTGTGCCTTACAGTCTTAAATCTTGCCTGTAGATTAAATTAGGTTACAAGACTAATTTCATATACGCTCAACTGTCTGTGGAAGACAAGCCATCTACAGAGAAGACTGGAGAAATTCAGACATGATTAAAGTGATTACACAGAAAGTGTCACAAATCATCAAGGCAAGTTCTGGGCCACAGAATCAGAAATCTCAAGACATAACTTCAAAGACATGTAACGGTGAGGCTGGGTTCACATTGTGTTCCTGGCGTCCGTTAGACGGACTACGTTACACCGCGGCATAACGCAGTGTAACGTAGTCCGGTAACGCCGCCATTGAATGCAATGTCGGACGCATCGCTAGCGCACAATGGGCGTGCGCTAGCCATGTGCCGTCATGGAGTGACGGACCCCGAGATGCGGGCTGCAGCGTTTCCGGGTCCATCACTGCAAGCGTAGACAGAGCTAGCAGATGCTCTATCTGCGCTAGCGGGCTGCCATAACGGCACTTGCGTCAGCAGCCCGTTAAACACATACATTAACGGGCTGCTATTAACACAATGTGAACCCAGCCTAATAATAGAAATCCTGAAAGCAATACTTGTCTGACTGCCCCCATTTCCTACACATTATGTAAGCGAGAAATTGGAATAGGTTAGCAGGATCTTTAGGTAGATTCATTGTGGCAACCCATGCACTGCATTCCTATACATGCGCCTCCTACTTCTTGTGAGGTTAGTCTAAGTACTTCATATATTTGCATGTTACATTACACATGTGCTTAGTCGGGTGGGATGCTTTCAGTTTTTGGAGGAGTTGTGTGAGCAGTGGATTCCAGACTGGTGCTTGGCAACGACTGCAAGCAGCGAGCAGAAGCAAGCAACACACATCCAGGTCTATGCAGCAGCCCACACCAAGCTTTTGCTTCACTTTTACAAAGAAATTTCAATAAGCTAAGTGCAAGCATTTCAGGGGATTTAACATCACTCACAGGGAACAGTGCAGAATGTGGTAACCCAAGATATGACAAATGTGCATTTGCGCCTTTTACATTTAATATATCATTGAAATTCAGAGACCAAGAGAAGTGAGGGTTGTTACATATCCCCCATGATGTGCATAGAAACATACAAAACCCGCTGGAGAGTGCTGCCCTGTACAGGCCTTTCTGTGTGAAACGAAACACAGACCAAAGTCATTACCGCACCCTCGGATTATACAGTGGTACAGTTGTCCGTGGCAGAGGACTGCAATGTTTCGGATGCGAAATGGGAGGATAGTTTTGGATTTGTTTGTATGTTGGAAAATAAAGACATTTAAGTTGAACTCTTCCCTTAGTTCATTCCCTTGTTGCAGCACGGACACGAAAGCCGCTGCCTTACAATATGTGCATGTAACGAAGTGTGAGCGATTATAGTAATATACTCACCTACTGCCGCTCTCTGCTTCGCGTCTCTGTGAAGTCACCGCTTTGCAGAGACTCTTCGGGACAAACACTGCGCTCTGTGTTAGAACAAGGCTCCATAGGCAAAAATTATAAAAGACTTCTGGCTGATGCATAGTGTGAGCTGGATAGTCGGAATTGCCACCGGAGAGTGCAGCAATAGGTGTGTATATTAATACACTCACTATATTACATGCACAAATACACATTTACCACTATATATTGATGACCTATCCTTAGGATAGCTAATCAATAACATAAGTGGGGGTGCTGGGTGACAAACCCTTACCTATCAGCTATTAGCGGCTGGAAGTAAAAAAAAAAAAAAGTGAATGGAGTAGAACCCCAACAATCTATACACATTTTAGTCACCCCATATGTCATCATTATCAGTAGTGGAAAACCCTTTTAATAGTCACAAATGGTTGCCAGAAGGGAAGAAGTACGGTACCCTCCACAAGCATCATTATATTCCTAAACAGTCTGGAAAGTTAGGGCTATCCTACCTTATCTAGGCCTCAAGTAGTACAATAGAGCTGTCATCAGCCCCCAACCCTCTGCTTAAACTGTCTCGTTGCACAGATGCCAATCTATTATGCGTGCCATCAACATGGAAACTAAAAGAGGGTCCTCCTAATTTAATATAAGAAAACTAAACAGGTTTATAATGAAAGTCTGATATTAGGACTTGCTCACACTGGGGCATTTAACATGGCCAAGTGCTATGTGATGCTTTATCAGACAGCACTCGCCCCAAGGGGGCAGTGTAGATCTGCGATTTGTTTTCTCATGCAGAATCGTCAGGAGAAAATATTGCAGCACGATACAGGCTCATCTGATCGGATCACATGCACCTAGGGCTGGCATTAGGGGCAGGCAGACTAGGCATCTGCCTAGGGCCCCCTCTCTACCAAGGGCCCCCAGCCAGCTGTGTGCCACACCATGCGGCCACTATGGAGCCCGTGAGTCAGGGGAGCCTGCCACCTTCTCCTCATTCTCCCTGCATTCATTCATAGTCCTCATAGATGCAGATATAGTTAAAAGCAATGATGGAGCAGCGTGTCAGATGATGTTCCCTCCCCCATCATTACCCTCTGAAGCAGCGGGTGCGCGATTATGTCACTTCACCATGCTGTGCAGGGCTGTGGAGATGCTGAAACGCTCCGCAGAAACCAGAGCAGCAGGGAGACAAGGAGGTGAGTATTATGTATGTACAGTTGTGCTCAAAAGTTTACATAACCTGGCAGAATTTTTGCTTTCTTGGCCTTTTTTCAGAGAATATGAATGATAATAGCAAAACTTTTTCTCCACTTACGGTTAGTGGTTGGGTGAAGCCATTTATTGTCAAACTACTGTGTTTTCTCTTGTTAAATCATAATGACAACCCAAAACATCCAAATTACCCTGATCAAAAGTTCACATAACCTGGTGATTTTGGCCTGATAACATGCACAGAAGTTAACACAAATGGGTTTGAATGGCTACTAAAGGTAACATCCTCACCTGTGACCTGTTTGCTTGTCCAAAAGCTGAGCGAGTTTCTGGGATCCAGACAGACTCTTGCATCTTTCATTCAGCCACTGACTTTTCTGGATTGCGAGTCATGGGGAAAGCAAAAGAATGGTCAACTGGAAAAAGGTAGCTGAACTGTATAAAACAGGAAAGGGATACAAAAAGATATCCAAGGAATTGGTAATGCCAGTCAGCAGTGTTAAAACGATGATTAACAAATGGAAAATCAGGGGCTCTGTAAAAACAAAACAACGGTCAGGTAGACCAACAAAAATGTTATCCACAACTGCCAGGAAAATTGTTTGGGATGCAAAGAAAAACCCACCCACGCACAACATCAGCTGAAATACAGGAATCTCTGAAAACTAGCGGTGTGGCTGCTTCAAGATGCACAATAAGGGGCGTGACTATGCACAAGGAGCGAGAAGACGCACCCGGGGAAGGCTCCTCATAGCCTGACAGCATTCTGGCACATAAATCCTCCTGGCTGAAAGCTACTCACTGCTGGCGACCCTCTTGGACCCCGGGAGACAAACGGCTGCTGTGGAGAGCGCTTCGGGACTAGGAGAGGAACAGAGATCCGGAAAGGCCTGTATGAGCGGCGGGATCCACACGAGGCGGCGGCCATTTTCACAAGGGTGCGCGCCGGAAAGGAACAGAGCGGCGCCAGCATTCAATACCGCTGGGATTCCCCCCCTCAAGCGTGAGAGGCTCGGGGCTGCAGGAAGCGGTGAGCGGCTGGACTTATGAGCGCAGGGGGCTGAGGGAGCTGGTCGGTGGTACCGGAGGAAGGCAGCGGATACTCCATAAGCGCGCGCCTCACCAGGAGAGACGTGACGCTGTGCGCCATCCTTAGGCACTGTATGGGAGGTGAGCACATCTCCTGAACAATAGTGGGAATAATCGGTGTGTGCTCTGGAAAAATTGAGCCCCGCGTTTCACCTATCTCCATCAGCGCTAGAGACTTAGAGGGTTTGGCTCCCCTCTTGCTGCTTTCTCTCTGCGGGTGCTGCGGACTCTCTTCTCTTCCCCTCCCCCCCCCCCCCCTCTGGTGCACAAAATTTGTCCTGGACTGGACACAGTTCCATGTTGTGCTGCCTCAGACAAGGTTTATATCATTCTATCATCATTCTGATTGCCTCACCGTCCTCCACCTCTGTCATTTAACCATGCAGCATCCAAAGGGCTCTGGAGCTGCGGACAAACTAAGGAAATTTGCTAGAGAGGACCACTCGGATGGGGGTCGTACCCTCAGAAATAACTCCACTCAAGTTCCACGTAAAGGTCGCCCATCTGACAGGAATGAAGAGAGTGTACAGGAACACTTAACCCTCAGGCAGGCTTCTGAACAACTAATGCAGGCCATCTCTGTAACCAGATCTTCTCTTACTGAAAAAATAGAGGATGTGCACACTGAGGTGGGTCGCCTGAGGCAGGATATGCAAACCATGAGGGGACGTGTCGCAGAAGTGGAGATGAGGGTATCACAGTTGGAGGATGTCATCCCTCCCATGGAGGCTAAACTGTCAAAGGTGGCGGGCTCTGCAAATGCTTGGAAACAAAAAGCGGATGACCTGGAGAACAGACTGCGTCGGAATAATATCCGAATTATCGGTCTGCCTGAGCGCTCTGAGGGTCAACGGCCTGAAGAATTTCTGGAAGAATGGCTTAAGACCTCTCTGGGAGGTGAATTCTCCTCAACTTTTTCAGTGGAGAGAGCCCATAGAGTACCCACGAGGCCTCTTCCTCCCGGAGCTCCGTCAAGACCCTTTTTGGCACGTCTTCTCAATTGCAAAGATAGAGACACCATCCTACGTCTGGCAAGGCAGAAGAGCCCTATTATGTTCCATAACGCTACTATCTCAATCTTCCCAGACTTCTCAATGGAGCTTCAGAAACAGAGGGCACGATTCATGGACATAAAGAAGCAACTCAGAGACCGAGGTGTTATATATTCCATGATCTATCCAGCTCGTCTGCGTGTTGTTCATGAGGGCACGTCTATTTTTCTCTCTGATCCGGAAGAGGCGACTGAGTGGCTGCGGACCCACGGGGGATCTAACACCAAAAAATCCTAATGTATTTGTATCTGTGCTTAAAATTGCATAATGGAGCTTTCTATGTGTGTGTCCAGCTAGGTAATACCGAACCTAGCGAGGGTATCCCTGTTTTTTCTTGTTAATAGGAGCATTGGACTCTACTCCTATATTGTTTGGTTTTTACTATGTTTTTGCTTTCATGTTGGTTTTACTTGTTCTGTAGGTAGAAATCGCCGCCAACAACTCTACTGCCCTATGTGGACTACCCCCAGTCCTCGACCGGACACCACTATTTACCATAATGTGATTTGTGAGTATGGGGTCTGAATTAATCTGTATGACCTGGAATGTACGGGGCATCAAATCACCTCGGAAAAAGATTAAGGTCTTCTCTCAAATCAAGCGTCATCACCCCCATGTTGTGGCGCTGGTAGAGACACATCTGACCAGGGATTCGGCCCGCTGTGTACAAAAGCCATGGGTGCAGTGGTCCATACATGCATTTCACACTAGCTATTCCAGGGGGGTCTCACTACTCATTCATAGAGATGTCAGATGGGAGGTGAGAGAGGCCAGAAGGGACAATGAAGGCCGTTTTGTCTTTGTACATGCACTAATTGACTCCCGGGAATATGTTATACTCTGTGTTTACAACCCCCGCAGCCAATATCTCGATTCTTCGGAAGGCACTGAGCTTCGCCCTAGGCTTCCCAGAAGCTAACGTCATTTGTATGGGAGATTTAAATCTTGTCATGAATAACTGCCTAGATAGATTGAGATTGAGTGATGAGATAATTGGAGAGCCTCCTTCACAGGCTCCTACTCAGTTAGCTTTGTTTATGGAGGGATGTGGGTGGTTGGATCTGTGGAGAACGCATCATCCCGGGGAAAAAGGGTACACCTGCCATTCATCTACTAAACGTTCCCTTTCCCGTCTGGACTATATATTTGGTTCCGAGAGGGTGGCAATGTGGGTAGACAGTATCGAACATGGTAATAGGGGAATCTCTGACCACAGCCCAATTATTCTTAAACTTAAATACGGACATTCTAACAATGCTATAATTTGGAAATTGAACCCATTTTGGCTTAAATTGATAGACTCTAGTGACAGAACCGTAGACCAATTGAAATGCTTTCTATCATTCCACTCGGAGCCTCCAGACACTAATATATTTTGGGACACTCTTAAGGCGTATCTACAGGGATGTTTATCCTCCACAATTTCCTATATAAAGAGGGTGACCTCAAGGGAAGATGATGAGGTAGAGCGGAAATTAAAGGATACGGAATCTACATATATATCTAACCCTACTAGTGGTAACAGACTTGAGTGGTTATCTTCCCAGAGGCTATATATCCAGCATGTAGACGCCAAGTCCAAACGTAAATTATTTTTTGCCCGTCATTCTTATTTCGAATTGGGAAACCAAGCTAGCAAATTTTTAGCTTATCTGGTACGCCAACACAATATATCTAATACTATACTACAGATTCGGCACCAGGTGGATTATTGGTATCCTCAACAGAGGAGATACTTCAATGCTTTCATGAATATTATAGGTCACTATATTCATCCAAATGTGGCTTTGATATTACGGAAAACAAATTATTTATCAGATTTAACATTTCCCGTATTGAGCCCTGCTCAGCGGGCCTATTTAGATGCTGATTTCACCTTGGAGGAGGTCGAGTATGCTATAGCGGATATGGCCTCTGGGAAAGCTCCTGGTCCGGAGGGATTTCCTATTGAACTATATAAGAAATATCGGGATATCCTGGCCCCACTTCTATTGAAAGTAATCCGGGGGATGTCGGTGACAGGCCTTATGCCAGATTCCTATTATGAGGCAAACATTATTGTACTTAAAAAAGAAGGGAAAGACCCTTTGGAATGTGGATCTTACCGCCCAATATCATTGGTAAACGCGGACTATAAAATTTTCACCAAAATTTTAGCCATCAGACTGAACTCAATTATATTAGACCTTATACACCCAGACCAAACAGGCTTTATGCCTGGTAAGAGCACCTCCATAAATATTAGGCGTGTCCAGTCGGTAGTCCAATATAGTTCATTAGTATCAGATAACTCCTGGGCATTGGCATCACTGGATGCGGCTAAAGCCTTCGATTCCCTTGAATGGCCCTTTCTCCTGGCCTGCTTGCAAAAATATGGCTTCGGAGATAAATTCTTACAATGGGTGGGTCTACTTTATATCAAACCTAAAGCCCGTCTGATAGTAAATGGTGCAAGGTCCGAACCCTTCTCACTACATAGAGGTACCCGTCAGGGGTGCCCCCTCTCTCCGGCCCTCTTCGCTCTCGCAATTGAGGCATTGGCGATCCGCGTGAGGTCTTCCCCAGATATTAATGGTATAGATATAGCTGGCCGGGTGGACACCATAGGTCTATATGCTGATGACATGGTGATATTTATGGATAAGGCGGAGGAAACGCTGCCACGAGTAATTGCTGTTATAGACAAATTTAGTAGATTTTCTGGCCTGTCTATAAATTGGGACAAGTCCGCGTTGATGCCTCTTTCCCATACCCCTATGCCCCGCCATAGGACCCTCTCACCCCTCCCTATTGTTACCAGTTTTAAATATCTAGGCATATATATTTCTCAATTCGGTAAACTGGACCTACAACTCAATATATTCCCTCTGGTAGAATTGGTTAAATCAAAATTTTCAATCTGGGCTAAACTTCCACTCTCTGTTGCGGGTCGTATTAATTTAATTAAAATGATACTGCTCCCTAAACTCAATTACTTCCTTCAACATAGTGCTGCCCCAGTCCCTAAATCCTTTTTCACCACCTTAAATTCACAAACTACATCCTTCATTTGGGGTAACTCCAGACCCAAACTTAAACTGTCTACGTTGCAGGGTCAGAAACGGGGCGGAGGGGCGGCGTTGCCAGATTTTTATCTTTATTACCTGGCCGGTCAGGCTAAAGCCCTTAATAAATGGATGCCTGATAGGTCCCCTCCCAACTCTGAGAATCATCTATTTCATTCGGCCCAAATTGATTGCCCACTAAACTTTCTAGAGATGGAGAGAACTAACGTCCCACGCTTGCTGCCTTTGCTCTGTTTGGCGCGCTCAGTTTGGAAGCAGATTAAAAAAACTATTAAATTCACAGCTATTATAGCGGAGATGCCTCTATGGAACAATGGTTACTTTCCAGCACTATCCAACCACCCGTCCGCTGATTTCTGGGTGACGCAGGGTGTCTCCTCAATAGGTGATCTATATAACGAGGGAATCTTTATGTCTTTTGAGCAATTACAAACGAAACATAGTATACCAAGGTCCCAATTTTTTCGATATCTTCAATTGAGATCAGCTGTTCAATCGTATATGAGACATTTAGGTGCGGGCCGTGCTATCTCCTCCTTGCCTTTGATTGGGATCCTCAATTCTCAGGGTCCTCAAGGACTCATCTCCTCCCAATATACTTATCTGCTATCTTCGGGAGCTACATCTATTCTCGATTCTGTTAAGGGAAAATGGGGGGGACTCCTCTCCAATATACAGGACGAGGATTGGGATGATGTTCTTGAATCTTCAATTAATGTATCTCCATCAGTTAACAACAGGATGACCCAACTATACATAATACACCAAACATATCCAACTCCGATTCGGCTTCATAAAATGGGCCGATTCCAAACGTCAGAGTGTCCGCGATGTCATACGTCAGACGCAGATTTTATCCATATGATATGGAGTTGTCCGGTCACTTCTCACTATTGGAAAGAGGTAACATCCTTGCTAAACACTGTTATCATTCCCTATTCCCCCTGATCCACTACTTTGTATATTTGGAGTGTGGGAGGAGGAGACTTGGGATCATTATACTGTGATCCTCTTGCGAGAGACCCTTTTTATGGCAAGGAAAGCACTGGCGCTGCGATGGATGGGTAACCTATGCCCCTCTCGGAGAACTTGGATTGACCTCGTGAACTCAATTATCCCGTATGAACGTACACTTTACCAGAACAGGGGGTGTCTGGGAAAATTCGAAAAAATCTGGGGTAGATGGAATTCATCCCATCTTACTCTATAGCCATTATATGACTGGTTTTGGTACTGGGTGGGGATGCCACATGGGCAACAGCCAAGTGGTAATTGCGGCATATTAGTAGTTAAAGTAAGGTTAAATACAATTCATATGTCACTTTTCTACATGTTACAAGCAACTTAACTCCTTTACTTTACAGTTTCGAGAGTACATTGTTATGCATGAAACAGTACTTTGTAATATACTTGTTGATACATACTTTCATTGTACTGTTTATTAAGTTTAAATTTTTGAAACAAATGTTTATGTAACATGATCCATTTTGTTACTAATAAACGAATTTAAAAAAAAAAAAAAAAGATGCACAATAAGGAGGCACTTGAAAAAAAAAAAAAAAATAGGCTGCATGGTCGAGTCACCAGAAGAAAGCCATTACTGTGCAAATGCCTTCAATATGCAAAACAGCACAGAGACAAGCCTCAAAACTTCTGGAACAAGGTAATTTGGAATGATGAGACCAAAATTGAACTTTTTGGCCACAACCATAAATGTTACATTTAGAGAGGTCAACAAGGCCCATGATAAAAGGAACACCATTCCTACTGTAAAGCATGGAGGTGGATCGCTGATGTATTGGGGATGTGTGAGCTACAAAGGCACAGGAAACTTGGTCAAAGTTGAAGGACAGATTAATGCAGCACGTTATCAGCAAATACTGGAGGAAATTTGCACTCATCAGCTCGGAAGCTGCGCATGGGATGTACTTGGATGTTCCAACATGACAATGATCCAAAACACAAGGCCATGTCGACCTGCCATTGGCTACAGCAGAACAAAGTGATGGTTCTGGAGTGGTCATCTCAGTCTCCTGACCTCAATATCATTGAGCCACTCTGGGTAGATCTCAAGCATGCAGTTCATGCTAGACAGCCCAGGAATTGCCAAGAAGAGTGGGCAGCTTTACCATCTGAGAAAATTAAGAACCTCATCCACAACTACCACAAAAGACTTTAAGCTGTTAGAGGGGGCAATGCACGGTATTAAGAAATGGGGTATGTAAACTTTTGATCAGGGTCATTTGGATGTTTTGGGTTGTAATTATATATATATATATATACATATACAGTGGGGCAAAAAAAGTATTTAGTCAGTCAGCAATAGTGCAAGTTCCACCACTTAAAAAGATGAGAGGCGTCTGTAATTTACATCATAGGTAGACCTCAACTATGGGAGACAAACTGAGAAAAAAAAATCCTGAAAATCACATTGTCTGTTTTTTTAACATTTTATTTGCATATTATGGTGGAAAATAAGTATTTGGTCAGAAACAAAATTTCATCTCAATACTTTGTAATATATCCTTTGTTGGCAATGACAGAGGTCAAACGTTTTCTGTAAGTCTTCACAAGGTTGCCACACACTGTTGTTGGTATGTTGGCCCATTCCTCCATGCAGATCTCCTCTAGAGCAGTGATGTTTTTGGCTTTTCGCTTGGCAACACGGACTTTCAACTCCCTCCAAAGGTTTTCTATAGGGTTGAGATCTGGAGACTGGCTAGGCCACTCCAGGACCTTGAAATGCTTCTTAAGAAGCCACTCCTTCGTTGCCCTGGCGGTGTGCTTTGGATCATTGTCATGTTGAAAGACCCAGCCACGTTTCATCTTCAATGCCCTTGCTGATGGAAGGAGGTTTGCACTCAAAATCTCACGATACATGGCCCCATTCATTCTGTCATGTACCCGGATCAGTCGTCCTGGCCCCTTTGCAGAGAAACAGCCACAAAGCATGATGTTTCCACCACCATGCTTTACAGTAGGTATGGTGTTTGATGGATGCAACTCAGTATTCTTTTTCCTCCAAACACGACAAGTTGTGTTTCTACCAAACAGTTCCAGTTTGGTTTCATCAGACCATAGGACATTCTCACAAAACTCCTCTGGATCATCCAAATGCTCTCTAGCAAACTTCAGACGGGCCCGGACATGTACTGGCTTAAGCAGTGGGACACGTCTGGCACTGCAGGATCTGAGTCCATGGTGGCGTAGTGTGTTACTTATGGTAGGCCTTGTTACATTGGTCCCAGCTCTCTGCAGTTCATTCACTAGGTCCCCCCGCGTGGTTCTGGGATTTTTGCTCACCGTTCTTGTGATCATTCTGACCCCACGGGGTGGGATTTTGCGTGGAGCCCCAGATCGAGGGAGATTATCAGTGGTCTTGTATGTCTTCCATTTTCTAATTATTGCTCCCACTGTTGATTTCTTCACTCCAAGCTGGTTGGCTATTGCAGATTCAGTCTTCCCAGCCTGGTGCAGGGCTACAATTTTGTTTCTGGTGTCCTTTGACAGCTCTTTGGTCTTCACCATAGTGGAGTTTGGAGTCAGACTGGTTGAGGGTGTGCACAGGTGTCTTTTTATACTGATAACAAGTTTAAACAGGTGCCATTACTACAGGTAATGAGTGGAGGAAAGAGGAGACTCTTAAAGAAGAAGTTACAGGTCTGTGAGAGCCAGAAATCTTGATTGTTTGTTTCTGACCAAATACTTATTTTCCACCATAATATGCAAATAAAATGTTAAAAAAACCGACAATGTGATTTTCTGGATTTTTTTTTCTCAGTTTGTCTCCCATAGTTGAGGTCTACCTATGATGTAAATTACAGACGCCTCTCATCTTTTTAAGTGGTGGAACTTGCACTATTGCTGACTAAATACGCGTGTGTGTGTGTGTACGTGTGTACGTGTGTACGTGTGTACGTGTGTACGTGTGTACATATATATATATATATATATATATATATATATATATATATATATATATATATATATATATATATATATATATATATATATATATATATATATATATATATATATATATACATACACACACATATATACACACATACACACACACATACTACATGGTGGCCTGATTCTAACGCATCGGGCATTCTAGGATACGTATGTAGTTTATTTATGACGTTTTCAGAATAATGCAATTTATACACAGGATTAGGCCGGCCGCGACCAATTCGCGAAGCGTGGTTCAAATTCTGCGCCAATTCGTGGCCGGACTGCACCTGTCAGTGAAGCCAGGGCTGGCTCCAGGTTTTTGAGGGCCCCGGGCGAAAGTCTCAGTGGGCCCCCCTCTTTAACACATACCACGATTCTTGATGCACAGATACAGCAGAGAAATATAACACAGCCCACGTCGAAAGTAGCACAGACACGTAGCAGATTGCCCAGCCATAGTAGATTGCCCAGCCATGTAATATATTGCGCAGCCACGTAATATATTGCACAGCCACGTAGTATACTGCGCAGCCACGTAGTATACAACACTGCCCATACAGTATATAATACAGGCCACGTAGTATAGAGCACAGCGATGTAGTATATTGCCCAGCCATGTAAGATATACCACCGGCACGCAGTATATAGCACAGCTCACATAGTATATAGCACAGAGATGCAGTATATAAACACAGCCCAAGTAGTATATAGCAATGTGGGCACCATATCCCTGTTAAATAAAAAAAAAGAATTAAAATAAAAAATAAGTTTTATACTCACCTTCCGTCGACCCCCCGGATCCAGCCCAGGCATTTACCGATGCTCCTCACGACGCTACGGTCCCAAGCGTGCATTGCGGTCTCGCGAGATGATGACGTAGCGGTCTCATGAGACCGCTACGTCATCATCTTGCGAGACCGCAATGCATGGACCGGTCACCGGAGCGTCGCGAGGAGCGGGAAAGGCCTGGGCTGGATCCGGGGAGGCCAACGGAGGGTGAGTATATAATGATTTTTTATTTTTATTATTTTTAACATTAGATCTTTTTACTATTGATGCTGCATAGGCAGCATCAATAGTAAAAAGTTGGTCACACAGGGTAAATAGCAGCGTTAACGGAGTGCGTTACACCGCGGCATAAAGCAGTCCGTTAATGCTGCCATTAACCCTGTGTGAGCGCTGACTGGAGGGGAGTATGGAGCGGGCACTGACTGCAGGGGAGTAGGGAGCGGCCATTTTGCTGCCGAATTGTGTCCGTTGCGGATTTTGCCACGACCAATCAGCGACTTGGGATTTCCGTGACAGATGGAAGTGACCCTTAGACAATTATACAGTAGATAGATGTAGCAGCTTAAAGCATCAGAACCCCCAGGAAGAAGCAGCACGCGAAACGCGCGTCAGGATTACATAACCTGGTAGTGCAGTACAGATCCTTTCTTTCAGCCTATGCACTTTATTTACTTCTGCTGCCAATGTATTTACCTTGCCGCTATTCTGATGCTTTTTGCTGCTACATCTATATATGGATATTTGTCCTCTGATTTATATATATGCACTTTATTAATGCTTCTGCAATTGTTGTAGTCTGTTTAGACATTTATTTAAAGCACTATGCACTTTATATAGAATATGTTATGATGTGAATAATTATGTATGTATGGTTAGCAGTCTTTATAGGGCAGAACTAGGCTTAACCTTGATTAAATTGTAAGCCAATTTATCTTTAATATACTGGATACCAGACTTACTGTATACTCTTTGGCTTTTAGGAGTGGTATGGGATGCAGTGCGTCTCCATTTTTTACCTTATTTTTAGGATTATTTTGTGAATAAAGCTTTTTGCATTTTACGTTGGCTTAGGGTACTTTCACACTAGCGTTAACTGCAATACGTTAAAATGCGTCGTTTTGCCGAAAAAACGCATGCAGCAAAATATTTTGCTGCATACGTTTTTTCCCCATAGACTTGTATTGGCGACGCATTGCGACGAATTGGCATTCGTCGGTATACGTCTTTCGGCGGATGCGTCGAAAAGAGGCGACACGTCGTCTGGAAAAACGTAGATTGTAACGTTTTTTGGCTCCGACAATAAAACGTGTCTCGGCGCATTCGTCGGCATACGTCTTTTGCTAGAATGAAAGTCTATGAGCGACGGATGCGTCGAGACACGTCGTACGACGCAATGCAGCGCTGTAATACGTTTTTTTCTACTGAGCATGCTCAGAAACAGGATTTTTTATCTAATTGGCCAGACATCCCCAAATCTATGTAAACCTGGTCTGGGCCTTCAACCCCCACATATGCCAGCAAGACACAGAGACAAGAAGAGAAGCCTCCAGCCAGCCGGACACCAAGAGCCCAGCCTGGACACCAAGAGCCCTGCCGGACACCAAGAGCCCAGCCTGGACCCCAATAGCCCAGCCAGACACCAAGAGCCCAGCCTGGACCCCAATAGCCCAGCCGGACACCAAGAGCCCAGCCTGGACCCCAATAGCCCAGCCGGACACCAAGAGCCCAGCCTGGATACCAAGAGCCCAGCCTGGCAGCAAGGACCAGACACTACAACAGTGTGAGCATATTGCTGTGTGTGTGTGTGTGTGTGTGTGTGTGTGTGTGTGTGTGTGTGTGTGTGTGTGTGTGTGTGTGTGTGTGTGTGTGTGTGTGTGTGTGTGTGTGTGTGTGTGCGTGCGCATTTGACGTACTGACTACAGCAAGAGCTTTTAAAACCTGAATCCAACTTGAGGCCTGCCGTCGTCCTGCAACAGCCAGTGCCCTGCTACAGTCCAGATCCACCGTGAGGCCTGCCACTGTGAAGATATCAAGCTCCAGCCGGAGGACTGATGGCCGTGTGTGTGTGTGTGTGTGTGTGTGTGTGTGTGTGTGTGTGTGTGTGTGTGTGTGTGTGTGTGTGTGTGTGTATTTTTGTACTGCTGTGTGCTTTTGTATGTATGCGTTCACGTGCCTGCACCTTAATATGCCTTCGTCAATATTATGCCTTTTCATGTGTTATGCTTGTGTTATGACTCTGCTTGCAGGTTATGTTTTTGTGCGTCTTGTTGGTTGCATGTGCATTTGTCAATGCCATATTGGTTAATGTTGATTTTTGATGTATTTAGTAAAGGTACTGTCACACTTTGCGCCGCTGCAGCAATACCAACAACGATCCGGATCACTGCAGCGTCGCTGTTTGGTCGCTGGAGAGCTGTCACACAGACGGCTCTCCAGCGACCAACGATGCCAGTAACCAGGGTAAACATTGGGTTACTAAGTGCATAGCCGCGCTTAGTAACCCAATGTTTACCCTGGTTACCAGCGAACACATCGCTTAATCGGCGTCACACACGGCGATTCAGCGATGTCTGCAGGAAGTCCAGCGATGAAATAAAGTTCTGGAGTTTCTGCAGCGAACAATGACATCACAGCAGGATTCTGATCGCTGCTGTGTGTCAAACTGAACGATATCGCTAGCCAGGACGCTGCAACGTCACTGATCGCTAGCGATATCGTTCAGTGTGACGGTACCTATATTATAGTTGTTTGTGCAGCATGTGTGTTTTTTTTTTTTTTTTTAAATCGGATGTATTATTGCAAAGCCTAGTGGTCTGCAGCTTGTGGTTATAATGTTGATTTTTTTTAATTTACTGTTTAAACCATTCCCAGTTGATGTACTTGTATTTAAAATAAAGAGCATTTCTGCTCCATTATGATTAAAAAATAAATAAATAAAAAAATGTTTATTAACAAATTGTCCGTAGTATAATTTCATAAAGGTAAATTTAAAACAGGTGTATGTACCAATGGTTACACATGCAATACAGAGTTGGTTGAGGGGTCATTTTTTAATAAAGGTTATCCTTTGAAAGGTTATTTCGGGGAGGTAATATTTTTATTTTTTAAACTTAAAATTTTTTTTAAAGGTCTCTCACATTTTACCTTTTTTTTTTTTGGGGCATGGAAAAGAATGGTATAACGTGCACCTGTTTTTGGGTTTGGGTGTTCACCTATTTTTCTCATTGTAACAGGGTCTTTATTGGTAAACATTACCTATTTCAGCGGTGGTCTAACTATCATTCCATTATACTTATTATATTGCAGATAGAGTAGGGATCACACCGACCGGCAGAAGTCACCAGGACCACAGCCACTAGCCATAGCCACCTGTCCCGCATCCAGAAATTCTGAAAAGTAAGTTTTGAAGACCCCAAATCTGCTACTTCAATGTGTAGAGCAGATTGCAAGTGTCTTTAAACTTACAGACCTACCAGGACCACAGCCACCTGGAACACCGCCACCTGGACAACAGCCACCTGAACCACAGCCACCTGTCCCGCATCCAGAAATTCTGAAAAGTAAGTTTTGAAGACCCCAAATCTGCTACTTCAATGTGTAGAGCAGATTGCAAGTGTCTTTTAACTTACAGACCTACCAGGACCACAGCCACCTGGAACACAGCCACCTGGACAACAGCCACCTGAACCACAGCCACCTGTCCCGCATCCAGAAATTCTGAAAAGTAAGTTTTGAAGACCCCAAATCTGCTACTTCAATGTGTAGAGCAGATTGCAAGTGTCTTTTAAAGGGAACCTGTCACCCCGTTTTTTGAGATTGAGCTATAAATACTGTTAAATAGGGCCTGCGCTGTGTGTTCCTATAGTGTATGTAGTGTACCCCGATTCCCCATGTATGCTGAGAAATAACTTACCAAAGTCGCCGTTTTCGCCTGTCAATCAGGCTGGTCAGGTCGGGAGGGCGTGGTGACATCGCTGGTTCTTCCTCAGCTTTACGTTGGTGGCGTAGTGGTGAAGACACAGCGCGCGATCTGCGCAGTCATCCCTTTCGTCGGTGGGGGCGGCCATCTTCCTGGGGCCGCGCGTGCGCAGATCGAGTGCTCTGCTGCACGGGGCTTCAGGAAAATGGCCGTGGGATGCCGCGCGTGCGCATTAGAGATCGCGGCGGCCATTTTCCCAAAGCCGAGATGCAAACTCGGCTTTGGGAAAATGGCCGCCGCGATCTCTAATGCGCACGCGCGGCATCCCGCGGCCATTTTCCTGAAGCCCCATGCAGCAGAGCACTCGATCTGCGCACGCGCGGCCCCAGGAAGATGGCCGCCCCCACCGACGAAAGGGATGACAGCGCAGATCGCGCGCTGTGTCTTCACCACTACGCCACCAACGTAAAGCTGAGGAAGAACCAGCGATGTCACCACGCCCTCCCGACCTGACCAGCCTGATTGACAGGCGAAAACGGCGACTTTGGTAAGTTATTTCTCAGCATACATGGGGAATCGGGGTACACTACATACACTATAGGAACACACAGCGCAGGCCCTATTTAACAGTATTTATAGCTCAATCTCAAAAAACGGGGTGACAGGTTCCCTTTAACTTACAGACCTACCAGGACCACAGCCACCTGGAACACAGCCACACAATGTCCTCTTCCGGCAGCCCTCCTCCACAGCAACAGCGGATATCGGTAAGTAAAAATTTTTTTTTTTTTTTTGCTTTTTAAATTTACCGTATATACTCGAGTATAAGCCGAGATTTTCAGCCCATTTTTTTGGGCTGAAAGTCCCCCTCTTGGCTTATACTCGAGTCATATACCCGGGTGTCAGCAGGGGAGGGGGAGCGGGGGCTGTGTAATCATACTTACCTGCTCCCAGCGCGGTCCCTGCAGTCCCTGGCTTCTCCGGCGCTGCAGATTCTTCCTGCACTGAGCGGTCACATGGCACCGCTCATTACAGAAATGAATAGGCAGCTCCACCCCCATAGGGGAGGAGCCGCATATTCATTGCTGTAAATGATCGGTGCCATGTGACCGCTCAATTACAGGAAGAAGCTGCAGCGCCGGAGAAGCCAGGGACTGCAGGGACCGCGCCGCAGCAGGTAAGGGGAGCGCAGCGCTATAATTACCTGCTCCTCGCTCCGGCTCCGTCTGCAGCGTCCTCTAGCAGTGACGCTCAGGTTAGAGGGCGCTGTGACGTAGTCAGTGCGCGCCCTCTGCTGAGCGTCAGTGCTGGAGACGGAGCCGCAGAGGAGCAGGTAATTATTGAAAGCGCTGGCGTCCTGAGAAGAGAGGTGAGTATGTGATTTTTTTTTTTTTTTTATGGCAGCACCAGCAGCATTCTAAGGAGCACCTATGGGGCCATAAAGGTGCAGAGCATATAAGGGGCACAGCATTATAAGGAGCACCTATGGGGCCATAAAGGTGCAGAGCATATAAGGGGCACAGCATTATAAGGAGCATCTATGGGGCCATAAAGGTGCAGAGCATATAAGGGGCACAGCATTATAAGGAGCACCTATGGGGCCATAAAGGTGCAGAGCATATAAGGGGCACAGCATTATAAGGAGCACCTATGGGGCCATAAAGGTGCAGAGCATATAAGGGGCACAGCATTATAAGGAGCATCTATGGGGCCATAAAGGTGCAGAGCATATAAGGGGCACAGCATTATAAGGAGCACCTATGGGGCCATAAAGGTGCAGAGCATATAAGGGGCACAGCATTATAAGGAGCATCTATGAGGCCATAAAGGTGCAGAGCATATATGGGGCACAGCATTATAAGGAGCACCTATGGGGCCATAAAGGTGCAGAGCATATAAGGGGCACAGCATTATAAGGAGCATCTATGGGGCCATAAAGGTGCAGAGCATATATGGGGCACAGCATTATAAGGAGCACCTATGGGGCCATAAAGGTGCAGAGCATATATGGGGCACAGCATTCTAAGGAGCACCTATGGGGCCATAAAGGTGCAGAGCATATATGGGGCACAGCATTCTAAGGAGCACCTATGGGGCCATAAAGGTGCAGAGCATATATGGGGCACAGCATTATAAGGAGCACCTATGGGGCCATAAAGGTGCAGAGCATATATGGGGCACAGCATTATAAGGAGCACCTATGGGGCCATAAAGGTGCAGAGCATAAATGGGGCACAGCATTATAAGGAGCACCTATGGGGCCATAAAGGTACAGAGCATATATGGGGCACAGCATTATAAGGAGCATCTATGGGGCCATAATCAAAGGTGCAGAGCATATATGGGGCACAGCATTATAAGGAGCATCTATGGGGCCATAATCAACGGTGCAGAGCATTCTATATAGCACAGTTGTATATGGAACATCTATGGGGCAATAATGAACGGTATGGAGCATCTATTTTTATTTTTGAAATTCACCGGTAAATGCTGCATTTTCTACCCTAGGCTTATACTCGAGTCAATAAGTTTTCCCAGTTTTTTGTGGCAAAATTAGGGGGGTCGGCTTATACTCGGGTCGGCTTATACTCGAGTATATACGGTACATCATTTTTAGTCACTACATGCATTTATTATGTTTAAACAGGAATCAGAATCCGATGAGGAGCTGTCGGAAGGGACCGAGACGGGTGGAGACATCCAAGTGGAGGAGGAACCAAGTGTAAGTAGTGGTGAAACACTTGCTTCACACATCACACTGCACCATACACAAAACAGAATTTCATATATAACGTAACACACAAAACATACATACATTAAAGCTAATTTTTTTTATCCTTTATTTCAGTCTCCTGCTGCTGCTGAACGTCCAGCACAGCATGAAGGTTCTCCCAGGCGCTCCCAGAGTCGGCGGACTCGACGCCGCGGTCGGCCATCAGTGAGTTGTTTTTTTGTGGGGCTTCAATTGTTAATTTTTTTGTTTCAGTCTACTAATTTTTTTTTCTTTTTTTTTTTTTTTTTTTTTAAAGGCTTCACAGTGTGCTCCCGCATATGATTCAGACATAGATATCGAATCCCTCATCGAGGAGGTTCGTGAGCGGGAGCCACTGTGGAACATGGCTGACCGCAGGCATGCTGATACCAGTGTCACCCGTCGGCTCTGGTTGGAAGAGCTGAATGTAATGTCTTGCATTTACCAATAATTTTTTTTTTCTTCATTCCTGTATTCACAGGTAGCAAGGTTAGGAAGCGGTGGCGGTCACTGAGGGATCGTTTTAAGAGGGAATTTAACGAGGAGATGCAGGCCCCGAGTGGCTCAGCAGGAAGGAAAAAGAGGAGGTATCGATACGGCCCTGCCCTCTCCTTCCTGAGGGAAACCATGCTGAGTAGAGTGTAAGTATTCAACATCTCAGTAACCTGTCTAATCACAAAACTTTTCTTTCAGTCCGGGCTTTTCCATATCTATATATTAATTTTTTTTTTCTTTCACAGCACCTACTCCAGCCACCGTGCGCCTGCATCTTCCTCTGCGCCCTCTGGAGCGATCCCTCCTGAGTCCGCCACCGGGGACCACATCGGTAGGCCCCACACCTCTGACCCCTCCACTTCATTCACCTCTACCAGTGGAGCGCAGCCTTCCTTATTTGCATCTGATGGTCAACAGATAGCGTTCCCTTTACCCCACCCCCTCTGACCCTGCCACCTCTACACCACCGTTAGGTTCGTGGCGGCAGCGTCAGAGGGGTCAGGAAAGGAGCTATGCTCCTGAGTTCTTGCATCTAAATGCAGGCTTCCAAAATTCTTTTAAAATTTTGGGAGAACAAGTGACTGCTGGTTTCAGCATGGTGCAATCACGCATGAGTGAAAACCACCATGAAATCAGCAGTCGCTTGGATAGACTGCATTTAGATGTAAGTCAAGCTCCAGCAAATCTTTTTCTTCAATCCATGCTCAGGAGCATGGAAAAGCTTTCTTTTGATCAGCAGATGCGGGTAATGAATAGCTGCCATAACGCTCTGCTCAAGGTCATAAACGAACCCCAATCTACCCCCACACCTCCCCACACATCCCAGTCCCAATTTCAACACCATGCCCCACAATATCACCGCCAGCCCCAATATCCACATCCGTACCAATACCCAACCCGGCCCACAACCCAAATGTATTCACCCGTGTTTTCATCGTCTTTGCCCAGCTTTCGTTCCCCAGGAAGTTTTCCCACCTACCCCAACACAACCACCCTCTGGTCAGCCTCCTGTTTTCCACCCCCCTTCCACTGCAGACCAAACAGGTAGGGTTTCCCCAATCCCACCTACCGATGTGGTCCAACCTTCCAGCCCCTCCTCCCATAGTTACTCCACCCGACACTACCAAGACCTGTGAGACTGTCATTTCAGTGTTAAAAATTGTTTTGTTGGCAAAAAAAAAAAAAAAAAAAAATTTGAAAATTATCAAAATAGGAAAATTTTTGGAAAATTTCCAAAAAATAATTATATTTTAGAAATAAAAATATTTCTGGTTTACAATCTACTCTGTGTGTGTTGATTCATTAAGGTAAATATTAAAGGTTAAGTGAAAAGAAACACCAGACGTTTTCAAGGTATAACAAAATGGTTTTATATTAGCAACCAAACAACACTGTTATTTTTTTTTTTTTTTTTTGGTGTTGCTCCAAAAACATTTTTTGACAAAACAACAAAAACCAAGGAAAACATGTCACACACTGATGTCTTGCCATGGAATCCGCCCAACAGGTGACAAAAAATAATCTGCAAACTGGTCCCTCATCATTGTAACAGAACTGGTGGAGCGAACAGAGGCACTGCGGAAATCCCACAAGGTTGTCTCCAATTGTTCGTCATCCCAGGTAACAGGCTCCTTTGAAATAACAAAATTATGGAGCACCACACATGCCTTGACAACATCGTCTACAGTTTTTGTTTCCAGTTTTATTGCCGTCAGCAGAACTCTCCACTTTGCCGTCAATATACCGAAAGAGCACTCTACCACTCTTCTTGCTCTAGTGAGACGGTAATTAAATACCCGCTTGGTACGGTGTAATTCACGGCTGCTGTATGGTTTCAGTAGGTGCGGCGACAGTTGAAAGGCTTCATCACCTACACACACATATGGCATGGCTGGTTCACTTGTTCCCGGGAGCGGTCTTGCTGGCGGGAAATTGTATGTATCTCCATACAGGCAGCGACCCATCGGAGAGTTTTTAAACACTTGTGAGTCATTGGACCGGCCATACGCTCCTATGTCCACAGCAAGGAATCGGCAGTTGGCGTCAGCAATAGCCATGAGTACAATGGAGAAGTATTTTTTATAGTTATAGTACTCTGATCCTGTTCCTGCCGGTTTAGCAATCCTAATGTGTTTGCCGTCCACGGCACCAACACAATTTGGGAAATTGCAAATTGTCTCAAATTGTTCGGAACTTCTCAACCAGATTTCCATTGTTGGTTGTGGGATATACTCCGGCTGTAAAGTGTCCCAAATCGCACGACATGTGTCCTTCAAAATTCCGCCAATAGTGGAAATCCCCAGCCGGAATTGGAAATGGAGTGAAGTCAAAGACTCTCCCGTAGCTAGGAAGCTGCAGAAAAAAAAATAAAAATGTTAAAAAAATTGCACAGACCATCAACCAAAAAAAGCAGTGGAATGGCCTCAAACAACCAAACAAATTACATGCTGCAGAAAATGCTGCGCAATGTGTCAGCGCAGTTTTCTCTGCAGCATGTAATAACATTCAATATGACCAATGACACAAGAAAAAAAAAGCTGTGAGATGGCCTCAAACAAACCAACAAATTACATGCTGCAGAAAATGCTGCGCAATGTGTCAGCGCAGTTTTCTCTGCAGCATGTAATAACATTCAATATGACCAATGACACAAGAAAAAAAAGCAATGGGATGGCCTCAAACAACCCAACAAATTACACGCTGCAGAAAATGCTGCGCAATGTGTCAGCGCAGTTTTCTCTGCAGCATGTAATAACATTCAATATCAGCAATGACATTAAAAATAAAAGATGCTTACCGCAGTGTCAACAGGAGCCGCTCCGCCGGTGTGATGGCAAGCCTCATCCTTGTGTCCTGCCTTTGGATGACCTCCTCTACTTTTCCAACCAAATAATCGAAATGTTCCATTCTCATCCGTACATAATTGTAGAATTTTTGTGGATTCTGCCGCAACTCCAGATAGAGAGTGGACTGGACACCCCTGGTCATCCGCAGCTCATTGATTGGATGTATCCAGAATCGTCGCCTTCTCCGTTGCATCCTCCGTCTTTCTGCTGCCGCCTCCTTCTCCCGCACTATGATATCCAGGCGATTCGTCTCAAAGATAACTTCAGTAACCAAACTCGAAATCCTCCCAATTACACCATCCATCCTTGCCACTAAACTAAAACCCTCAAATATGTGCTGTAAATACAGTCAGTATATAGATTTCCCTTAGTTTCCAGTAGCCAATCAAATTTGGGTGCCTCCCATTTTAAAAACGGATCCGTCGTAAAAACGGATGCAACGCATGGTAAAAACGTATGCAACGTATGCAACGCATCCAGCATTTCAACGGAACCGTTTATCGGATTTGCGACGGATCCGTCTAAATGCTGTATGCGTTGCATACGTTTTGCAGTTTTTTGACGCATCCGTTTTTTCGGGAAAAAGACGTTTTTGGGACGGTTTGCAGTTAACGCTAGTGTGAAAGTAGCCTTATGCTTCCTTGTTTTGCTTTGGATTGTTATTCAGCAAAGAGTTGACTCCTTCAGTCCTGATAAGCATTTTTGTCCTCACTACAATAGAAATATATGGCTAGTAGAAAGTACATAGCGAGGCATCTCGAGTTGTACTGATCAAAACTTCTGACATTTAAAAAAAGCCAGTTATCTTTTTGAAGAAGGTTTCTTTGAAGGAAATTATTAGTACAGCATTAGAAACAAAAATATTTAAGGACTCTTACATAATTCAAATTGTAAAAATTGACTGTCAAAATCTTCACACAAGACCCAATTTTCATCATTGCGGAATATAAATGACACTAAGTATCTGCTAACAAATATAATTTGTCAATCCAATAGTGAAGTAGAAAAGTTGTTACCCTGGTGACCAAGCACTGCCTAATTGTGTTTTCACACCAAATCAGAGAATCTCACCGGCATCTCAATGATGCCAACTGAAAGGGTTGATGTAGCCAGTCTGGTACAATGTCTGTTCAACATGTGCTGCAGTCTAGTACAAAGTGTACAATGTGCCTGAAAGGGACGGACGGCTAGGCTAACAGCGTAACAGTGGGGGATTTGAGCATTGTTAAATCCTTTCCCTTTATAGCTTGCATAGAAAGCATTGTGCTGTTTGTGCGCAATGAATGTAGCCCACCTAAAAAGACAACATGACATTTTTGTTTTTATTCTGACTAAAAGGATTGTCCCACAATAAAAGGGTTAGTCTTCAAATCATAATTGTTCTTTTTATAATGTACACACACACACGATAACTTTACCTTTCCAGGCTCTACACCGTCTTGCAAATTATTATGCAAATTGTATTTTTCTCAGATTTTCCTAAATGGTCGGTGCAAATGGCAGTCAGTCTAATTAAAGGTCATCACCCGCTAGATTATACATCAAATTTTATTGAAGAAACCTCCCAATGATCTATATATATAATTGTCTAAGGGTTTTTCTGTCTGTCTGTCTGTCCTGGAAATCCCTGCTCTCTGATTGGTCGAGGCCGCCAGGCCTGCAATCAGCAACGGGCACAGCAAGTATGATGTCATAATGGTTGCCATGGCGACGATGATGTCATAAAGGTTGCCTCGATCAATCAGCGACGGACACAGTCTGCCGCGATTTCTGGAATCATCATTGTCCATATATTACAGGGACATGCATATTCTAGAATACCCGATGCGTTAGAATCGGGCCACAGTCTAGTAACAGTATAATCTCCAAAATAAATAAAAACTCAAAATGCAGTGTTCCAAATTAGGCACAGTAGAATTTCTATACATTTGATATGTTTTAAAGAACTGAAAATGCTCATTTGTGGAATTTGCAGCATTAGGAGGTCACATTCACTGAAAAAGAAAGTTATTTAACTCCAAAACATCCTAACAGGCCAAGTTACATGTTAACATAGGACCCTTCTTTGATATCACCTTCACAATTCTTGCATCCATTGAACTTGAGTTTTTGGAGAGTTTGCTTGTACGTCTTTGCATGAAGTCAGAATAGCCTCCCAGAGCTGCGGTTTTTATGTGAACTGCCTCCCACCCTCATAGATCTTGTGCTGGATGATACTCCAAAGGTTCGCTATAGGGTTGAGGTCAGGGGAAGATGGTGGCCACACCATGAGTTTATCTCCTTCTATGCCCATAGCAGCCAATGACTCAGAGGGATTCTTTGCAGCATGAGATGGTGCATTGTCATGCATGAAGATGATTTTGCTCCTGAAGGCACGTTTCTGCTTTTAGACCATGGAAGAAAGTTGTCAGTCAGAAACTCTAAATACTTTGCAGAGGTCATTTTCACACCTTCAGGAACCTTAAAGGCCCCTTCACATTAAGCGACGCTGCAGCGATACCGACAACGATCCGGATCGCTGCAGCATCGCTGTTTGGTCGCTGGAGAGCTGTCACACAGACCGCTCTCCAGCGACCAACGATGCCGGTAACCAGGGTAAACATCGGGTAACTAAGCGCAGGGCCGCGCTTAGTAACCCGATGTTTACCCTGGTTACCATCCTAAAAGTAAAAAAAACAAACAGTACATACTTACCTAATGCTGTCTGTCCCCGGCGCTCTGCTTCTCTGCACTCCTCCTGTACTGTGTGTGAGCACAGCGGCCGGAAAGCAGAGTGGTGACGTCACCGCTCTGCTTTCCGGCTGACCGACGCTCACAGCCAGTGCAGGAGGAGTGCAGAGCACAGCGCCGGGGGACAGACAGCGGTAGGTAAGTATGTACTGTTTGTTTTTTTACTTTTAGGATGGTAACCAGGGTAAACATCGGGTTACTAAGCGCGGCCCTGCGCTTAGTTACCCGATGTTTACCCTGGTTACCAGTGAAGACATCGCTGGATCGGTGTCAAACACGCCGATCCAGCGATGTCCACGGGAGATCCAGCGACGAAATAAAGTTCTGGACTTTGTTCAGCGACCAACGATCTCCCAGCAGGGGCCTGATCTTTGGTCGCTGTCACACATAACGATTTCATTAACGATATTGTTGCTACGTCACAAAATGCAACGATATCGTTAACAATATCGTTATGTGTGAAGGTACCTTTACGCGTCCTACCAGCTGTTTTACCCGTGATTCTGGCCCAAAATGTGACTCCTCCACCTCCTTGCTGACGTCGCAGCCTTGTTGGGACATGGTGGCAATCCATCAACCATCCACTAATCCATTCATCTGGACCATCCAGGGTTGCTTGACACTCATCAGTAAACAAGACTATTTGGAAATTAGTGTTCATGTATGTCTGGGCTCACTTTAACCATTTCTGCTTGTGAACACTGTTTAAGGGTGGCTGAATATTAGGTTTATGCACCACAGCAAGCCTTTGAAGGATCCTACACCTTGAGGTTCGAGGGACTCCAGAGGCACCAGCAGCTTCAAATAACGGTTTGGTGCTTTGTAATGATAGTTTGGCATCTGCTCTCTTAATCCCATGAATTTGTCTGGCAGAAACCTTCCTCATTATGCCTTTATCTGCATGAACTCTGTCTGTGTTCTGTTTCAGTCACAAATCTCTTCACAGTATGAGGCCACTCTTAAGTTTTCGTGGAATATCTAATGTTTTCATACCTTGTCAAAGGCATTGAACTATTTAATGCTTTTCAGCAGCAGAGAGATCCTTTTTAGTTCCCATATTACTTGAAAACTGTGGCCTGCATAATAATGTGGAACATAATTTTTAAGTAGTTTTCCTTTAAATTAGAATCACCTGGAAAACTAATTATCACGTGTTTAAGATTGATTTCAGTGATCCATTGAGCCCAGAGACAATACCATCCATGAGTTTATTTGAAAAACAAAACAATTAAATCCTTATGACACTTAATTCCAATTTGCATAATAATTTGGAACACAGTGTAGTTAGCCTCTGGCACTGTCCTGCTATAGTTCCAGTGCTCCTTGTAGATCATGCGCTGTGATGAGACCACAGAATGGGGCGGATCCTCCCACATCATGGGATAAGAGAGCTTATACCTGGAAGCAACAGTGTGCTGTAACTATGGAGTGAAGTACTGCAGGATGGGGCTGTAGCACAGGGGCAGACTTACCACTGGTGCAACCTCAAAAAGGCCACTACCACCTGCAAATACACAAGCAGCTTCAGTCAAGCTAGCTTCCCAGGCTATATCATCTCACAGCTGTATACTTAGCTTTTACTGGCTATTAAAAGCTGCAGCGTCGCTAAGTGTGACGGTACCTTTAGCATTGCACAAGGTGCTGGAATCATTCTCTGCAGGTGATTAAATTATCACCTGTGCAATGCAAGGAAATCCTGAAAACATGACCTGTTTGCAGCCCTCGAGGAATGCAGTTTGACACCCCTGGCGTACAGTATATTTTATCTTTTAAAGCATATCTCCTGTGAAAACTGTGTAACTGAGTCTTGCGCTGTATAAAAGTTTATGTGAAATATATATATATATATATATATATATATATATATATATACACACACACATATACACACACACACAGTTAGGTCCATATATATTTGGACAGAGACAACATTTTTCTAATTTTGGTTGTAGACATTGCCACAATAAATTTTAAACAAAACAATTCAGATGCAGTTGAAGTTCAGATTTTCAGCTTTCATTTGAGGGTATCCACATTAAAACTGGATGAAGGGTTTAGGAGTTTCAGCTCCTTAACATGTGCCACCCTGTTTTTAAAGGGGCCAAAAGTAATTGGACAATTGACTCCAATGCTATTTCATGGACAGGTGTAAGCAATCCCTTCGCTATGTCATTCTCAATTAAGCAGATAAAAGGCCTGGAGTTGATTTGAGGTGTGGTGCTTGCATTTGGAAGGTTTTGCTGTGAAGTAAACATGCAGTCAAAGGAGCTCTCCATGGAGGTGAAACAAGCCTTCCTTAAGCTGCGAAAACAGAAAAAACCCATCCGAGAAATTGCTACAATATTAGGAGTGGCAAAATCTACAGTTTGGTACATCCTGAGAAAGAAAGAAAGCATTGGTGAACTCATCAATGCTAAAAGACTTGGGCGCCCACGGAAGACAACAGTGGTGGATGATCGCAGAATAATCTCCAAGGTGAAGAGAAACCCCTTCACAACAGCCAACCAAGTGAACAACACTCTCCAGGAGGTCGGCGTATGAATATCCAAATCTACCATAAAGATAAGACTGCATGAAAGTAAATACAGAGGGTTCACTGCACGGTGCAAGCCACTCATCAGCATCAAGAATAAGAAGGCTAGACTGGACTTTGATAAAAACCATCTAAAAAAGCCAGCACAGTTCTGGAAGAACATTCTTTGGACAGATGAAACCAAGATCAACCTCTACCAGAATGATGGAAAGAGAAAAGTATGGCAAAGGCGTGGTACGGCTCATGATCCAAAGCATACCACATCATCTGTAAAACCCGGCGGAGGCAGTGTGATGGCTTGGGCATGGATGGCTGCCAGTGGCACTGGGTCACTAGTGTTTATTGATGATGTGACACCGGACAGAAGCAGCTGAATGAATTCTGAGGTATTCAGAGCCATACTGTGTGCTCAGATCCAGCCAAATGCAGCCAAACTGATTGTCCATCTATAGTATGAAACGATGACCAATGACCCAAAGCATAAAGCCAAAGCAACTCAGGAGTTAATTAAAGCAAAGAAGTGGAATATTCTTGAATGGCCAAGTCAGTCACCTGATCTCAACCCAATTGAGCAGCATTTCACTTGTTAAAGACTAAACTTCAGACAGAAAGGCCCACAAACAAACAGCAACTGAAAACCACCGCAGTGAAGGCCTGGCAGAGCATCAAAAACGAGGAAACACAGCGTCTGGTGATGTCCATGAGTTCAAGACTTCAGGCAGTCATTGCCAACATAGGGTTTTCAACCAAGTACTAGAAATGAACATTTTATTTTCAATTATTTAATTTGACCAATTACTTTTGGTCCCTTTAAAAACAGGGTGGCACATGTTAAGGAGCTGAAACTCCTAAACCCTTCATCCAATTTTAATGTGGATACCCTCAAATGAAAGCTGAAAGTCCGAACTTCAACTGCATCTGAATTGTTTTGTTTAAAATTCATTGTGGTAATGTCTATAACCAAAATTAGAAAAATGTTGTCTCTGTCCAAATATATACGGACCTAACTGTATATGTATACTCATCTATAGCCCGTTGAAGTCCTGCTATACTTACCAGCCGCCGCCTTTGCCACTCCTCGCTACGTTCTTGGGACCGCTCCATTGCAAGCGGCAGCTTGCAGTCCCAGGGCTGGTGTGAGCAGGACCTATGACGTCGCGGTCACATGACCATGACGTCACGGCAGGTCCTTGCCGCACACCAGCCCTGGGACGGGACCGGAAGCTGCCGCTTGCAATGGAGCGGTCCCGGGAGCGTGGCGAGGAGTGAGAAAGGCGGCAGAGGGTGAGTATAGCAGGTTTTTTTTTTATTATTATTATTTTTGACATGACTTATTTTTACTATTGATGCTGCATAGGCAGCATCAATAGTAAATAGTTGGGGACACACAGGGTTAATAGCAGCGGTAATGGAGCGCGTTACACCGCGGGCCGTTACCGCTGCCTTAACCCTGTGTGAGCGGTGGGGATTACGGAGCGGGCGCCGGGCAGTGAGTGCAGGGGAGGGACTAATCGGACTGTGGCCGTCGCATATTGGTCTCGGCAGCTGCCTGTCATGGCTGCCGCGACCAATCAGCAAACGAATAACCGTGACAGAAGGACAGACAGACGGAAGTACCCCTTAGACAAATTATATATATATTTGTCTAAGGGGTACTTCCATCTTTCTGTCTGTCCTTCTGTCTGTCACGGATATTCATTGGTCGCGGCCTCTGTGTCATGGAATCCAAGTCGCTGATGGGCGTTTTGCCACGACCAATCAGCGACGGGCGCAGTCCGGCGGCAACATGGCCGCTCCATCCTCCCCGCAGTCAGTGCCCACTTCGTACTCCCCTCCAGTCAGCGCTCACACAGGGTTAATGGCAGCGCTAATGTACCGCATTATGCCGCGGTGTAACGCACTCCATTATCGCTGCTATTAACCCTGTGTGACCAACTTTTTTACTATTGAGGCTGCCTATGCAGCCTCAATAGTAAAAAGATCTAATGTTAAAAATAATTTAAAAAATCATCATATACTCACATTCCGGCGCCTTTCTAGCTCCTCGCGACGCTCCGGTGACCAGTCCATGCAAGCGGCAGGTTACGGTGGCAAAGATGATATGCGACAAGGACCTGCCATGACGTCACGGTCATGTGTCCGCGACGTCATCACAGGTCCTGCGCCCATACCAACCCTCGGAAGCTGCCAAGTGCACCACACGCAGGGCCAGGACTTCAAGGGAGGGTGAGTATATGTTTATTTTTTATTTTAAGTTAAGTTTTAGACTACATGGCTCTGTGCTGTATACTACGTGGCTGGGCAATATACTACGTGACTGGGAAATATACTACGTGGCCATTCATATATTCTAGAATACCTGATGCGTTAGGATCGGGCCACCATCTAGTATGTATAAATATATATATATATATATATATATATATATATATATATATATATATATATATATATATATATATATATATATATATATATATATATTTTTTTTTTTTTCACACACACACACACACACACACACACGTGTAAGTATAAGCCGATATTTTCAGCCCACTTTTTTGGGCTGAAAGTGACCCTCTCGGCTTCGAGTCATTGTCAGCAGGGGGGGGGGGGGTGTCGGCGGGGGTGCGGTGCGGTGACATACTCACCTGCTCCTGGCGCTGTCCCTGCATGTCCCATGGTCTCCGGGAGCATCTTCCTGTGTTCAGCAGTCACGTGGTACCGCTCATTAAAGTAATGAATATGGACGCATATACATTACTGTAATGAGCGGTACGTGACCGATGAACACCGGAAGATGCCGCCGGCTCCGGGGACCATCTGACAGTGAGACGCTGCCAGGGACCTCGCCGGGAGCAGGTGAGTATATCGGGGGAGGTGAGCATTGCGCGATAGTCACCTTCCTCGTTCCACCGCTGTGCGCTGCTCTTTCATCCTCTGCAGTGACGCTCAGGTCAGAGGGCGCGATGACGCGATTAGTGTGCGTGCCGCCCTCTGCCTGAACAGTCAGTGCAGAAGATGGAAGACAGAGCGGCGCGTGGAACGAGGAAGGTGACTATCGCAAGTGACGGGGGCCTGAGCGAAGAGAGGCGAGTATGTGATTTTTTTTATTTTAATCGCAGCAACAGCAAATGGGGCAAATGTATGGAGCATCTTATGGGGGCCACAATGTATGGTTCCCGGTTCTGTTCGGGTCCGATGGGAGTTGCGGTCCGGGGCCTCCCATCTTCATAGGAGGACGTCCTCTTCTTGTCTTCACGCTGCGGCTCTGGCGCAGGCGTACTTTGTCTGCCCTGTTGAGAGCAGAGCAAAGTACTGCAGTGCGCAGGCGCCGGGAAAGGTCAGAGAGCCGCAGCGTGAAGACAAGAAGAGGACGTCATCCTATGAAGATGGGAGGCCCCGGACCGGACAACAACTCCCATCACACCCGAACAGAACCGGGACCGCCCCTGGGTGAGTATAATCTAACCTCTTTTTCTTACCTTTCAGGATACATGGGGGGGGGGGGCTTATCTACAGCATTCCAGAATGCTGTAGATAAGCCCCTGATGCTGGTGGGCTTAGCTCATCTTCCATTTTGGGGGTGACAAGTTCCCTTGAATAGTCTTCACTAATTTCATATACAGTAATTTCTCTGCAACTCCTGCACTTAGGTGGGTATTTTGCTTTTGACATACCATAATTCAGACCGTACACTTAACTGCAGTGTGCAGAGAGCCCTCACAGGCAGAATCAGAGTGTGAAGAGGGAGAAAAGTATCCAAGTATTCAGGGAGGGTGGGCAGATCACATGTACTGCATCAGCGCATTGACAAGGAAAGAGCACACTGGCAGTCTGTAGAGGGTATGGGTGAATCACAGATGGAGATCTAATGTGGTTACCGTACTTCATTATGTAGTTGGGTGAGGACCATAGAGGAATGGTGTGAAATTAATATTTTCGTAGGCTTTACAGAAAAGCCTGCAAAAAGCTGTTATTATAATAAGATTACGGTATTTATTGCATTGTTTTTTGTATACTTCCCAAGGTTTAAACTGCATCTGTGTTTTTTTACAGCATTTACACTGCAGGAGGTTCACACTGGAAATGTTCAGTATTTGGGACAGTCCTGCTGTGAATATTGTGTAGACCTGCATCATGTATTAAATGCTTTATCATACACCCCTTCAAGACCATTTCATATCATCAGAAAAAAAAAAAAATCTCAAAACACTTCTTGACTAAACATTATAGCAGGGATAAAAGAAACACCTGTGTCTCACATGAGCGCATAACCAAACCACAGTGGTTACAGAGAACACTGGTTAGCGTGTGCCACACCTCAATTAGTAGTTGAGATATGACCTTTCCTAAACACATTACAACAGAAGACGACATTATGCAGTAAGCTTGAGGGCACGGTATTAATTCTCATGTAAATCTAGTGGCTACTGAAATGCGGGCTAGACTTAAAAATATATTTTTTCTTCTAAGTATAATAACAGTCACTATAATTGATTGTAAACAGGAGCAATTCTACAATACATAGGTATGACAGTCAGAAGAATGTCATGTATAGCAGCCTGTATTTGGTCCACAGAAGCGTGGCTTGGTCTATAGTACTGTTGTCCTTCAGTTTAGGGGGGCCTGGCTTCAAATCTGTCTAAGAGAAACATCTGCATAAAGCTTGTATGTTCTACCTGTGTTTTTAGCGGGCGTCGTATGGGAACTCAAGTTTCAGAACATTCAAAGACAGAATGTTCAAGAGCTCCCATCCCTACTGATGGACCGTTCAACGACATGCAAATATTACATTACCCTCATCCACAAATGTATATATGGTATTAAAAAACTAAGCAGATAGAGCATGTCCATCACCAATTTGTCAATGTCCTTTTCATTTAATAAGGGGGAAAAAAAAAAAAAGTTCCAGAAGACACCCCAACATCCCCAGAAGGACCAGACTTACAGTCAGTAAAACATTGGGAAAACATTTGGCAGTGTTGGCATAGCTCCAGTCTCACCTTCAGTGGGACTGTCTTGATTTGAGGGGTCAATCTCTGTCCCAAGATGTCAAGACTCGTCCTAACTTCCAGTGCAACATATTCATCGTTCCATAGCTCATCTTCCTCCGGGGCAGGGCTGGCCGGCATCAATGCACACTTATGATTGATAAAATAAATAATTCTCTTCTTGTGATCTGGTGTCATCAGGATTCGAACCGACAACATGCACCTTTTCCAGGCAGTAAAACTATGAGCCACAGCCTCCGCTGACAAGAAAGGGAGGATTTTGTATACTTACGCTGGCGTCACACTTAACGTCTTAAAAATCGGTCCGATTCTCTTGGCCAAGAGTCGCACGAGTGTCCTAAGTATGGTCATCCGTGTGCAATCCGTTTGCAATGCGATGATGCAATTTCCTCGCATCTATGTATCCGTATGCAATGCGATTTTAACATGAGCTTTTACATACAGCAGCTCTCTCATTTACACATCGCTTTAAAATGAAATATTCTTCACAGACACATGCAAAATAATATAAATAATATATATATATATATATATATTTTATGCACACAGTACAGACCAAAAGTTTGGACACGCCTCATTTAAAGATTTTCCTTAATTTTCATGACTATGAAAATTGTACATTCACACTGATGGCATCAAAACTATGAATTAACACATGTGGAATGATATACCGTATATACTTGAGTATAAGCCGACCCGAGTATAAGCCCTAATTTTTTCCCAGCTTTTTGTGGCAACTTAATGACTCGAGTATAAGCCTAGGGTGGAAAATGCAGCAGGTACAGGTAACAAAAGTACAAACAGATACCAATAAAAGTAAAATTAATTGAGACATCAGTAGGTTAAGTGTTTTTGAATATCCATATTGAATCAGGAGCCCCATATAATGCTCCATAAAGTTTGATGGGCCCCATTAGATGCTCCATATTAAAATATGCCCCATATAATCCTGCATAAAGGGTAATAAGGGCCCCATAAGATGCTCCATAGAGATATTTGCCCTATATAGTGCTGTGTTATGACCTGGTGGTTAGAAGCACCCGGAATGACCTGATAGTTAAACCTCATACAGGACGAGCTCTGGGATGTGGGAGCTCTGCTGACCGCAAGCCCTAATCCTATCACACACACTAAAAATAGCCGTGGAGCGCTCCTGACCAGACCTAGGCGCCTCGTCACAGCCTAAGAATTATCTAGCCGTAGAGATAGAAAAAAAAGCCTACCTTGCCTCAGAGAAATTCCCCAAAGGTAAAGGAAGCCCCCCCACATATATTGACTGTGAGTAAAGATGAAAGTCACAAACGCAGAAATGAAACAGGTTTCAGCAAAGGGAGGCCAGACTTACTAAATAGACAGAGGATAGGAAAGGTAACTTTGCGATCAGCACAAAAACCTACAAAAGACCACACAGAGTGTGCAAAAAGGACCGTGAGTCGGTGCGGAGGGGCCACTCTGCATCCCAGAGCTTCCAGCTAGCAAGACAAAATCATGATAAGCAGCTGGACAAGAAAACAAAGAAAGACAATCAGGAACTTAGCTTCTGCAGGAGAAGGCAGGTCACCAGAGAGATCCAGGAGCGAACGGAAGCAATGCAAAAAACATTGACAGCTGGCATGGAGTAACGTTCTGAGAGGAGTTAAAATAGAGCAGCCAACCAAAGGATAAACCACGTCACCTGTGTAAGGAACCTCAGAAGCAGCAGCTTCACTCATAGCCATCAGAGGGAGCCCATAGACAGAACTCGCCGAAGTACCATTCACGACCACAGGAGGGAGCTCGACAACAGAATTCACAACAGTGCTGCACAAACGTTATGGCCCCATAAAATGCTCCATACAGACACTTGCCCCTTAGAATGCTGCACAAACGTTATGGCCCCATAAGATGCTAAATACAGTCACTTTCCCCTTATAGTGCTGCACAAGCGTTATGGCCTCATAAGATCATCCATACAGTCACTTGCCCCATATGCTTTTGCTGCGGGAAAAAAAAAAAAAGAAATCATATACTCACCTCTCGTTGGTCAGGACCCCCGGCATGTTCAATATTCACGGCTCCTCGTTCCGGTGCGGCTCTGTCTTCAGCACTGACGTTCACGCAGAGGGCGCGCACTGACCACGTCACTGTGCCCTATGACCTGAGCTTCACAGCCAGAGGACGCTGAAGACAGAGCGGTACCGGAACGAGGAGCGGTGAATATTGCGCAGCGCAGGAAGAAGCTGCAGCGCTGGAAGAAGCAGGGACGTGCAGGGACCGTGCTAGGAGTCGGTGAGTATAACCAGACAACCCCTGCTCCCCCTCCCCTGCCGACCCCTGGGCATGACTTGAGTATAAGCCGAGAGGGGGACTTTCAGCCCCAAAAAAGGGGCTGAAAATCTCGGCTTATACGGTACTTAACAAAAAAGTGTGAAACAACTGAAATTATGTCTTATATTCTAGGTTCTTCAAAGTAGCCACCTTTTGCTTTGATGATTGCTTTGCACACTCTTGGCATTCTCTTGATGAGCTTCAAGAGGTAGTCACCGGGAATGGTCTTCCAACAATCTTGAATGAGTTCCCAGAGATGCTTAGCACTTGTTGGGCCTTTTGCCTTCCCTCTGCGGTCCAGCTCACCCCAAACCATCTCGATTGGGTTCAGGTCTGGTGACTGGAGGCCAGGTCATCTGGCTTGGCACCCCATCACTCTCCTTCTTGGTCAAATAGCCCTTACACACCCTGGAGGTGTGTTTGGGGTCATTGTCCTGTTGAAAAATAAATGATGGTCCAACTAAACGCAAACCGGATGGAATAGCATGCCGCTGAAAGATACTGTTGTAGCCATGCTGGTTCAGTATGCCTTCAATTTTGAATAAATCCCCAACAGTGTCACCAGCAAAGCACCCCCACACCATCACACCTCCTCCTCCATGCTTCACGGTGGGAACCAGGCATGTAGAGTCCATCCGTTCACTTTTTCTGCATCGCACAAAGACACGATGGTTGGAACCAAAGATCTCAAATTTAGACTCATCAGACCAAAGCACAGATTTCCACTGGTCTAATGTCCATTCCTTGTGTTCTTTAGCCCAAACAAGTCTCTTCTGCTTGTTGCCTGTCCTTAGCAGCGGTTTCCTAGCAGCTATCTTACCATGAAGGCCTGTTGCACAAAGTCTCCACTTAACAGTTGCTGTAGAGATGAGTCTGCTACTAGAACTCTGTGCGGCATTGACCTGGTCTCTAATCTGAGCTGTTTTTAACCTGCGATTTCTGAGGCCGGTGACTCGGATAAACTTATCTTCAGAAGCAGAGGTGACTCTTGGTCTTCCTTTCCTGGGACGGTCCTCATGTGAGCCAGTTTCTTTGTAGCGCTTGATGGTTTTTGCCACTGCACTTGGGGACACTTTCAAAGTTTGCCGAATTTTTCGGACTGACTGACCTTCATTTCTTAAAGTAATGATGGCCACTCGTTTTTTTCTTTACTTAGCTGCTTTTTTCTTGCCATAATACAAATTCTAACAGTCTATTCAGTAGGACTATCAGCTGTGTATCCACCAGACTTCTGCACAACACAACTGATGGTCCCAACCCCATTTATAAAGGCAAGAAATCCCACTTATTAAACCTGACAGGGAACACCTGTGAAGTGAAAACCATTCCCGGTGACTACCTCTTGAAGCTCATCAAGAGAATGCCAAGAGTGTGCAAAGCAGTCATCAAAGCAAAAGGTGGCTACTTTGAAGAACCTGGAATATCTATATATATAATTGCCTAAGGGTTTTTCCGTCTGTCTGTCTGTCTGTCCTGGAAATCCCGGCTCTCTGATTGGTCGAGGCCGCCAGGCCTCGACCAATCAGAGAGCGGCACAGCATCGACGTAGAAATCCAGCGTCTCTGATTGGTCGAGGCCGCCAGTCTGATTGACACTTCTATATTGATCAGTCCTCCTGACACTTCTATATTGATCAGTCCTCCTGACACTTCTATATTGATCAGTCCTCCTGACATTCTATATTGATCAGTCCTCCTGACACCTCTATATTGATCAGTCCTCCTGACACTTCTATATTGATCAGTCCTCCTGACACTTCTATATTGATCAGTCCTCCTGACACTTCAATATTGATCAGTCCTCCTGACACTTCAATATTGATCAGTCCTCCTGACACCTCTATATTGATCAGTCCTCCTGACACTTCTATATTGATCAGTCCTCCTGACACTTCTATATTGATCAGTCCTCCTGACACTTCTATATTGATCAGTCCTCCTGACACTTCTATATTGATCAGTCCTCCTGACACTTCTATATTGATCAGTCCTCCTGACACCTCTATATTGATCAGTCCTCCTGACACTTCTATATTGATCAGTCCTCCTGACACTTCAATATTGATCAGTCCTCCTGACACTTCAATATTGATCAGTCCTCCTGACACCTCTATATTGATCAGTCCTCCTGACACTTCAATATTGATCAGTCCTCCTGACACTTCAATATTGATCAGTCCTCCTGACACCTCTATATTGATCAGTCCTCCTGACACCTCTATATTGATCAGTCCTCCTGACACTTCTATATTGATCAGTCCTCCTGACACTTCTATATTGATCAGTCCTCCTGACACTTCTATATTGATCAGTCCTCCTGACACTTCTATATTGATCAGTCCTCCTGACACTTCTATATTGATCAGTCCTCCTGACACTTCTATATTGATCAGTCCTCCTGACACTTCTATATTGATCAGTCCTCCTGACACTTCTATATTGATCAGTCCTCCTGACACTTCTATATTGATCAGTCCTCCTGACACTTGACGATGTCATAAAGGACGTAGATATCCCGCGTCACTGATTCAGCGACGGGCACAGTATCGACGTAGATGTCATAATGGTTGCCATGGCGACGATGATGTCATAAAGGTTGCCTCGACCAATCAGCGACGGGCACAGTCTGCCGCGAATTCTGGAATCATCATTGTCCATATACTAAGGGGACATGCATATTCTAGAATACCCGATGCGTTAGAATCGGGCCACAATCTAGTCTATATATATAATTGTCTAAGGGTTTTTCCGTCTGTCTGTCTGTCTGTCCTGGAAATCCTGGCTCTCTGATTGGTCGAGGCCGCCAGGCCTCGACCAATCAGAGACCGGCACAGCATCGACGATGATGTCATAAAGGACGTAGAAATCCCGCGTCTGATGATGGCACAGCGACGATGATGTCATAATGGTTGCCATGGCGACGATGATGTCATAACCATTGCCTCGACTAATCAGCGATGGGCACCGTCTGCCGCGAATTCTGGAATCATCATTGTCCATATACTACGGGGACATGCATATTCTAGAATACCCGATGCGTTAGAATCGGGCCACAGTCTAGTCTACTATATAATTGTCTAGGGGTCACTTCCGTCTTTCTGTCCTTCTGTCACGGATATTCATTGGTCGCGGCCTCTGTCTGTCAAGGAAATCCAAGTCGCTGATTGGTCGTGGCTGTTTTGCCACGACCAATCAGCGACGGGCACAGTCCGGAAGAAAATGGCCGCTCCTTACTCCCCGCAGTCACTGCCCGGCGCCCGCATACTCCCCTCCGGCCACCGCTAACACAGGGTTGATGCCGGCGGTAATGGATAACGCACTCCATTACTGCCACTATTAACCATGTGTGTCCCCAACTTTTTACTATTGATGCCTATGCGGCATCAATAGTAAAAAAATGTAATGTTAAAAATATAAAAACCTGCTATACTCACCCTCCATAGTCTGCCGAGCCGCTCACGCCTGCTGCCATCTTCGGTTCCCAGCGATGTATTGCGAAATTACCCAGAAGACTTAGCGATCTCGCGAGACTGCTAAGTCTTCTGGGTAATTTTGCAATGCATCCTGGGAACGGAAGATGGCGGCAGCCGCACGCCCATCGCCACAGCGCCGTTGGATCCCAGGGGGTGAGTGTGTAACTTTTTTATTTTAATTCTTTTTTTTTTTTTAACAGGGATATGTGCCCACACTGCTAAATACTGCGTGGGCTACATGGCTGTTATATACTATGTCGGCAGTACTATATACTACATGGCTGATATATACTACGTGGGCAGTACTATATACTACATGGCTGCTATATACTACGTTGGCTGTGTTAGATCCTGCGTGGGCTGTGTTATATACAACGCATCGGGTATTCTACAATATGTATGTATGTATGTATGTATGTATGTATGTATGTATGTATGTATGTATGTATGTATGTATATAGCAGCCACATACCAGGGTGGATAAAAATCAATGATTTTTTTCAATAAACTGCTTTTTGAGGAAAATATTTTACCATCCAAAAGGTTCTTCCATCATGAGATAAAGCTGAGTTGTTTAACTCAGTAGAATAAAGGCTGTATATGTGTAACATTCACAATGCCATGCTCTTCCAGAGGTTTCTGTAGGATTAGTGGGCAGTTCATCTCCTATATTATCACAGACGCTCGCTTTACTTACGCAGTTCTCAAAACTGAATTTGACTCCGCAGAGGTCCCAGCCTCTTCTTCACGGCAAAAATGTTACAACATGAACAGAGTTGAGAAAAAGGCAGGCATGCGTGCAAAATGCAAACGATGCAACAAAGAGATGCAAGGCCTGGTGGCGCGAATGAGGCAACATCATGAGAAGTGCGGTGATGAAGATGACTCATCTTCATCACCGCACTTCTCATGATGTTGCCTCATTCGCGCCACCAGGCCTTGAGTCATCTTCATCACCGCACTTCTCATGATGTTGCCTCATTCACGCCACCAGGCCTTGCATCTCTTTGTTGCATCGTTTGCATTTTGCACGCATGCCTGCCTTACCGATAGGCGAAGGAGCTTCATTAAAATATTCCCAAACTGGGTCTCTTTTACGGCCTGCTGCCATTATAAGGAAAGAATGTAATAAACCTCAGATCGTACACACAAACAGATCCAGACTTGTCTGTCTGTGGCTATGCGGCAGTATTGTGCTCAAAGTTTCACTTTCATTTTCTTGTCTGCTTGCCCTTCCTCCTCCTCACACTTAGATTCACATTCTTCTTGTGTTGTGCAGATCTATTCCACTCCAAACAATCAGAAACATATTGTCCAACTTCTTGGACTTGGCACTGAAGGGGTTGATTCTGTATTCATAGGTTTGTAGAACAATAGGATTAAGGTCTTTTTCTCAACTCTGTTCATGTTGTAACATTTTTGCCGTGAAGAAGAGGCTGGGACCTCTGCGGAGTCAAATTCAGTTAGGTAGAAACTTTGATTTAAATCACTGATTTAAATCAAGCCTTACTGACTAGTGATTTAAATCGTGATTTAAATCAGTTAGATTTAAATCAAATCCACCCTGCCACATACTATATAGCACAGGCCACGTACTATTTGTCTGTTATATACTACATGGCTCCTATATACTACGTGGCCCGTGCTATATACTATGTGGCTGCTATATACATACATACATACATATTCTAGAATACCCGATGCGTTAGAATCGGGCCACCATCTAGTAAGACATCATTTCAGTTGTTTCACACTTTTTTGTTAAGTATATAATTCCACATGTGTTAATTCATAGTTTTGATGCCTTCAGTGTGAATGTACAATTTTCATAGTCATGATAATACAGAAAAATCTTTAAATGAGAAGGTGTGTCCAAACTTTTGGTCTGTACTGTACACACACACACACAGATAGATTAAGAGCGGGCAAATGATCTGACGCGTACGGAGTGACAGGTTTCCCATGGTCCATAATTCACCGCAGTTCAGGCTGTTAGGGAGCGCAGCTTCAGTGACATCACCGCTAGTCACTGAAGCTGCTCACTCACCAGTGGTTTTCAGTCGGGATGGTCGCATCTTGGCACCGTCCAGGTTGTAAACTCTATATTCCCCAGATATGGATTACTGCGTGGGACACAACGATGGACAGGGTATCTTGTTGGTTTATCATTTTACTTTTATTACAGGAAATCAAGGGCTTCGCAGGTGTGGTTGTAAGTATGGTTTAAATAAGAATATTAAAAGGAGTCTGTCTTTATTTCAATTAAAGGATTTTTTACTGGGTGTCTGTTTTCTTAATTTGACTATGGGGTTAGTAATGGGGCATCTCATGGACGCCTCTATTATTGACCTCGGGGCTTGATGTCACAAAAGGTGACATCTACCCCCACAACTACAGGGCAAGTGGGAAGAGCAAGGCCAAGTGCTTTTCTGGGGAGGCTGAGTGCTGATGTCTTTAGCCGGGGTGGCAATATCCATGGAGCTGATATTAATAGCCTGGGAAGCTCCATGGGTATTACTCCCTTCCCAGGCTATAAACATCCGAAATCTTTTCCTTCTACGCTTCCACATGGAGCTGTGAATAGGACTAGCACAACTCCACTTATTTCGGATGTGCGGCAAGCCACAAGGTTGGATCCCAATCATCTTTAAAATTCTAGCATAGTGTTGTGCCCATTTCGCACAACCTTTACAGGTGAGCTCTTATAAAGGACCACCTCTATTTTTATATCTACTATATAATTGTCTAAGGGTCACTTCCGTCTGTCTGTCTTTCTGTCACGGATATTCATTGGTCTCGGCCTCTGTCTGTCATGGAAATCCAAGTCGCTAATTGCCGCGACCAATCAGCGAACGGCACAGTCGGGCGGAAAAATGGCCGCTCCTTCCTCCCCGCAGTCAGTGCCCACTCCATACTCCCCTCCAGTCAGCCCTCACACAGGGTTAATGCCAGCGTTAATGGACCGCAGTGTAACGCACTCCATTAACGCAGCTATTAACCCTTTGTGACCAACTTTTTACTATTGATGATGTGTATGCAGCATCAATAGTAAAAAGATCTAATGTTACAAATAGTAAAAAAAAGGTTATTCTCACCCTCCGCCGTCGCGTCCTCTCCTCGGCAGTGCAAGCGGCAGGTTCCGGGGCCAACAATGGTATGCGAGAAGGACCTTCCATGACGTCACGGTCATGTGACCGCGACGTCATCACAGGTCCTGCGTTCATCCAATCCTGGGACCGGAGCTGCCCTGTGCACCGCACACAGGCGACAGGACTACAAGGGGCCCTCGGAGGGTGAGCACGGTATATGTTTATTTTTTATTTTAACTCTTTTTTAACCTGGTACATATGTGTCTGGGCAATATACTACGTGACTGGGCAATATACTACGTGGCTCTGTGCTGTATACTACGTCGCTGTGCAATATACTACGTGGCTGGGCAATATACTACGTGGACATGCATATTCTAGAATACCCGATGCATTAGAATCGGGCCACCATCTAGTGTTCTATATTGCGCTTAGGTAGCGCACTCTTGTTTTCTCTCTCCCGCCTCCAGTTTCCTGCAAAGCCTTTGTGATCGTATTGCATGATTACCATTAATCTTAACCAAATTCCCAACTTCATTTGCTCAAATGCAGCCCCAAATGTGCAAGGAACTTCCACTATTACCTGCAGACAGTCATTTTTGTATCGCTCGCCAACCTTTTGATGACAAACTCTTGTTACCGCCACATTATTCAACTTGTCAGTCCAGAGCACATGCCATTTTTCTGCACCCCAGTTTCTATGTTTTTATGCATAGTTCAGTCACTTGGCCTCGTTTCCATGTCAAATGAATATTTTTTGACAGAAATTCTTCCATGAAGCCCACTTCTGGCCAGACTTGTATTTGGGGTGTAGCTGGGTACCAGTGGTGGCTGCCAATGATGAACAATTTCAAATCCAAATACGCTTGACGTGTCCTTCATCGATGTACATAGTTTCTATGGTTTACCACTGTGTTTAATGGTCCTCAATGCCGAGAAGTATAGGCAGATACTTATACAACATGTAATACCACAAGGGAGGCATAAGATTACAATTTATTCTGCAGCAGGGCATCAAACCCAAACATACAATGTCATTAAGAACTATCCATGACAAGTAAAACAAGCAGTTCTGGAAGTGACGATATGCCCCCACTCTTCAAGTTTGGCTGGGATTACATGAAGAGATGCAAGCCTACATCTTTAGAAGATGGGTGATTAGTAGTGATGAGCGAGTATGCTCGTTACTCGAGATTTCCAGAGCATGCTTGGGTGTTACTCTAAGTATTTGGGAGTGTTCGGAGATTTAGTTTGTGTCTCCGCAGCTCCATGATTTGCGGCTTCTAGACAGTCTGAATACATGTGGGGATTCCCTAACAAACAGGCAACCCCCACATGTACTCAGGCTGTCTAGCAGCCGTAAATCATGGAGCTGCAGAGACACAAACTAAATCTCCGGGCACTCCCAAATACTCAGAGTAAGGCCGGAGTCACACTATAGCGAGATACGGCTGAGTCTCGCAGGTTAAAAACAAGCTCTGGCACCGGCACTCCGGAGCGGAGCGTGTTGCTCCATGTATTGCTCCATGTATTGCTATGCGGCTGCACGCTCCGCTCTGGAGTGCCGGAGCTTGGTTTTAACCTGTGAGACTCGGCCGTATCTCGCTGTGTGTGATCCCGGCCTAATACCTGAGCATGCTCTGGAAATCTCGAGTAATGAGCATACTCGCTCATCACTAGTGATTAGTTTTCCAAGATGTTTGGAGCACCCTCTGGGCAGAGTTCCTTCAAACACTGGTGCAAGTGATTTAGATTTCACTTTTGTTCATTCACTCTCCATATTAATTGATAAACTATTAATACTTGTTTTATTTTTTCAAGCATGCTTACTTTGTAGCATATTTTCCACATCTGCCTAGAACTTTTGCACAGTACTCATATATGTGTATTACATACAGTATCCCTTGCAGAGTAGCCTAACCTCACACTGGGTGACTGCAGACTTCTGAATCTTCCCAGCGCACACTGAGGGGATTCGCCGGCTTCTGACCCGGTACCGGAGGGTATGCATGTGTGATACATACTCTCGGCCAGTGGGCGCGGCCATACTTCCATACACATAGGGCAGAGACAGACTGCCGTATTTCTCATGCGAGTATCGCATTGTAAACCTCGTACTGACTGTCGGCTCTCCTGACCAGAGATTGACAGCTGCATAGAAATACATCATACTGTCTTGCTCAGGTCAGGAGAGGTGGCAGGCTAGTGCATGCAGTGCAATTATCGCATGAGTTATATGCCCGTCTGGTTCAGCCCTTACAAGCAGTGGCGTATCCAGGGGGAGGGCAGCCGGGGCATGTGCCCGGGCGCAGCCGACAGGGGGGCGCCAGCGGGCCGCCTGATGATGCGGCGGTCCAAGGAGGCTCCTCGTCGGCGGCATTCTGCTGCCCCCCACACTGAGAAAGTCCCGTTCTCTGAGCCGGCTGTCAAATTGACAGCCGACTCAGAGAAAGTGCTGCGCGTCGAATCCCAGCGGCGTAACTACCCCACAGCAGAGCCCCACACCACAGTTGTTGCTGCCGCTGTTCTGTGCGCACAGGACCTGTGATGAGGTCACAGGAGGGGAGGAGTCAGGAGTCACATGATCAAGGGCCTCCTGTAGTGCAGGACTCTGCTGGTTGTCATGGTGATGGATGAGGGTAAGGTTTTGTGTGGGGTCAGGAGTGGTTTGTTTGGATGTAGAACAGTGTGTGCGCGAGGTGCGCGGAGCGGAGCCGCGTGTGCGCGAGGTGCGCGGAGCGGAGCCGCGTGTGCGCGAGGTGCGCGGAGCGGAGCCGCGTGTGCGCGAGGTGCGCGGAGCGGAGCCGCGTGTGCGCGAGGTGCGCGGAGCGGAGCCGCGTGTGCGCGAGGTGCGCGGAGCGGAGCCGCGTGTGCGCGAGGTGCGCGGAGCGGAGCCGCGTGTGCGCGAGGTGCGCGGAGCGGAGCCGCGTGTGCGCGAGGTGCGCGGAGCGGAGCCGCGTGTGCGCGAGGTGCGCGGAGCGGAGCCGCGTGTGCGCGAGGTGCGCGGAGCGGAGCCGCGTGTGCGCGAGGTGCGCGGAGCGGAGCCGCGTGTGCGCGAGGTGCGCGGAGCGGAGCCGCGTGTGCGCGAGGTGCGCGGAGCGGAGCCGCGTGTGCGCGAGGTGCGCGGAGCGGAGCCGCGTGTGCGCGAGGTGCGCGGAGCGGAGCCGCGTGTGCGCGAGGTGCGCGGAGCGGCGTGTGCGCGGAGCCGCGTGTGCGCGGAGCGGAGCCGCGTGTGCGCGAGGTGCGCGGAGCCGCGTGTGCGCGAGGTGCGCGGAGCCGCGTGTGCGCGAGGTGCGCGGAGCCGCGTGTGCGCGAGGTGCGCGGAGCCGCGTGTGCGCGAGGTGCGCGGAGCCGCGTGTGCGCGAGGTGCGCGGAGCCGCGTGTGCGCGAGGTGCGCGGAGCCGCGTGTGCGCGAGGTGCGCGGAGCCGCGTGTGCGCGAGGTGCGCGGAGCCGCGTGTGCGCGAGGTGCGCGGAGCCGCGTGTGCGCGAGGTGCGCGGAGCCGCGTGTGCGCGAGGTGCGCGGAGCCGCGTGTGCGCGAGGTGCGCGGAGCCGCGTGTGCGCGAGGTGCGCGGAGCCGCGTGTGCGCGAGGTGCGCGGAGCCGCGTGTGCGCGAGGTGCGCGGAGCCGCGTGTGCGCGAGGTGCGCGGAGCCGCGTGTGCGCGAGGTGCGCGGAGCCGCGTGTGCGCGAGGTGCGCGGAGCCGCGTGTGCGCGAGGTGCGCGGAGCCGCGTGTGCGCGGAGCCGCGTGTGCGCGAGGTGCGCGGAGCCGCGTGTGCGCGGAGCCGCGTGTGCGCGAGGTGCGCGGAGCCGCGTGTGCGCGAGGTGCGCGGAGCCGCGCGGAGCCGCGTGTGCGCGAGGTGCGCGGAGCCGCGTGTGCGCGAGGTGCGCGGAGCCGCGTGTGCGCGAGGTGCGCGGAGCCGCGTGTGCGCGAGGTGCGCGGAGCCGCGTGTGCGCGAGGTGCGCGGAGCCGCGTGTGCGCGAGGTGCGCGGAGCCGCGTGTGCGCGAGGTGCGCGGAGCCGCGTGTGCGCGAGGTGCGCGGAGCCGCGTGTGCGCGGAGCCGCGTGTGCGCGAGGTGCGCGGAGCCGCGTGTGCGCGAGGTGCGCGGAGCCGCGTGTGCGCGAGGTGCGCGGAGCCGCGTGTGCGCGAGGTGCGCGGAGCCGCGTGTGCGCGAGGTGCGCGGAGCCGCGTGTGCGCGAGGTGCGCGGAGCCGCGTGTGCGCGAGGTGCGCGGAGCCGCGTGTGCGCGGAGCCGCGTGTGCGCGGAGCGGAGCCGCGTGTGCGCGGAGCGGAGCCGCGTGTGCGCGAGGTGCGCGGAGCCGCGTGTGCGCGAGGTGCGCGGAGCCGCGTGTGCGCGAGGTGCGCGGAGCCGCGTGTGCGCGAGGTGCGCGGAGCCGCGTGTGCGCGAGGTGCGCGGAGCCGCGTGTGCGCGAGGTGCGCGGAGCCGCGTGTGCGCGAGGTGCGCGGAGCCGCGTGTGCGCGAGGTGCGCGGAGCCGCGTGTGCGCGAGGTGCGCGGAGCCGCGTGTGCGCGAGGTGCGCGGAGCCGCGTGTGCGCGAGGTGCGCGGAGCCGCGTGTGCGCGAGGTGCGCGGAGCCGCGTGTGCGCGGAGCCGCGTGTGCGCGAGGTGCGCGGAGCCGCGTGTGCGCGGAGCCGCGTGTGCGCGAGGTGCGCGGAGCCGCGTGTGCGCGGAGCCGCGTGTGCGCGAGGTGCGCGGAGCCGCGTGTGCGCGAGGTGCGCGGAGCCGCGTGTGCGCGGAGCCGCGTGTGCGCGAGGTGCGCGGAGCCGCGTGTGCGCGGAGCCGCGTGTGCGCGAGGTGCGCGGAGCCGCGTGTGCGCGAGGTGCGCGGAGCCGCGTGTGCGCGAGGTGCGCGGAGCCGCGTGTGCGCGAGGTGCGCGGAGCCGCGTGTGCGCGAGGTGCGCGGAGCCGCGTGTGCGCGAGGTGCGCGGAGCCGCGTGTGCGCGAGGTGCGCGGAGCCGCGTGTGCGCGAGGTGCGCGGAGCCGCGTGTGCGCGAGGTGCGCGGAGCCGCGTGTGTGCGAGGTGCGCGGAGCGGAGCCGCGTGTGTGCGAGGTGCGCGGAGCCGCGTGTGTAGGAGTAACTAGATGTGGCCATTATACTGTACGTAATATGTGTGTGTGTTTGTGCATGCATGCGTAGCGCTGTGGGTGAATGTGCAGAGACGTAAATGGTTTTGTGTGTGTACGGGGAGGAGAGGGCAATGTTGGGGCTGACAGGGAGAGTGCAATAATTGGGATGGAGAGGGAGGAGCAAATGATGGATGTGGTGGAATGGGCAATGATGGAGGTGGAATGGGCAATGATGGTGGTGGGGGGAGAATGCAATGATAGTGGGGAGGAGGAAATCATGGAGGTGGTGGAAAGGGCAATAATGAAGGGGGGAAGAAATGATGGACAAGGATTGTGGTGGTGGAAAGCACACTGATGATATTGGAGGGGGAGAAAATGATGGAGTGGTGGAATGGGCAAGTATGGTGATGGCGGCGGAAAGGACAATGATGGTGGTGGAAAGGGCAATGATGGGGATGGGGGAAGAGAAAATGAAGGATATGATGGAAAAGGCAAAGGAGGAAATGATGGAGGTGGTGGAATGGGAAATTATGGGGTGGTGGGGGAGAAGGCAAAGATGGAGGTGGTGAAGAGAGCAATGATGGGGTGGGGTAGAGGAAAATAATGGGCATATATGAGAAAACAGTACAGGAGAATGGGGGGCATATCTGAGGAAACAGTATGGGGGATGGGTGCAGACAGTATGAGGAGCTAAAGGGGGAATGTATGTGGACACAGTATGAGTAGCGATGTGAAAAATGTATGTGGACTGTTATGATCTGGTGGCCTAGGAGCAGCATGAGATGTAGTCTGGAGAAGGTGGTACCTGTACTGACCGCAGACCCTGAACTTAGCACCGCAACTAGAAGTAGCCGTAGGATGTACCCAACACTCCCTAGACACCTCGACACAGCCTAAGGACTAACTTACCCTAAAGATAGAAACGGGAAAACTATCTTGCCTCAGAGAAAATCCCCAAAGGATAGACAGCCCCCCACAAATATTGACTGTGAGAGGAGAGGGAAATGACATACGCAGACTGAAATCAGGATTTAGCAAAGGAGGCCTTTCTAGCTAAAAAGAAAAAATAGGACAGAGTACTATGCGGTGAGTATTAAAACACTAGAAAATATCCACCACAGAAAATACAAATCTCCACATCTGACTAAAGACATGGAGGGTATATCTGCATCTCCAGAGATACAGCTTGGCTGCAAAAAAATCCTTACACAGACAAGCTGGACAAGACCAAACATGAAAATGCACTGAACTATAAGGCCCACAGCATGTAGACAGCAAAAACAAACTTATCTTTGTTGAAAAGAACAGCAAAACAGGAGAGACCAGGTAGGGATGTGAATCCTCCAAAAACAATGGACAACTGGCACTGACTAAAGGATAAAGCAGGACTAAATAGCCCAGTCCAAATTGCAGTAAGTGGACACATCTGATAAATGCTGCGATCCAAAGACAGCAGCACTACCACTCATAACCACCGGAGGGAGCCCAAGAGCAGAATTCACAACAGTGGACACAGTACGGGGAGTGAGGGTGATGGGATGTGTGCAGACACAGTATGGGGAGTCAGGTGAGCAGGCAGTATAGAAATTGAGGGGGTAAATATATGAGGAGACAGTATGGTGAACAGGAGGAATGTGAGAGGAGACAGTATGAGGAGGGAGGGGAATAGTGTGAGGAGACAGTATGGGGGAGAAAAGTGAGTGGGCACAGAATAGAAACTGAGTAGTGGGGGTGTAGCATGGGGGGACAGTGTAAGGGCACAGCCAGGAGGGGCCAGTATACCAAGGAGGGGGAGTGTGATGAGAGAGTACAGCATAAATACTGGGCCCTATAGAGGGGGACACAGTGTGAGAGGACAGTGTGAAGAGGGGGGCCGGCATGGAAAGGAGAGGTCAGTGAAGAGCATGTACCATAAGAGGGACAGTGTCGGGGTCATATTTTGTGCAGACAATATAGTGAGGGGTAATTTTTATTCAGGAGCATTATAATGACACTTGTATCTTTAAGGGCATCATATGGAGATTTTCTGCAAAAGAGCAGAGAAGATGGAAGTTTGCAGAGACGGCTCCCCATAGTTTGTAAGCTTGCGAGCAGGGCCCTCACTCCTCCTGGTATCTGTTTTGAACTGTATTTCTGTTATGCTGTAATGTCTATTGTCTGTACAAGTCCCCTCTATTATTTGTAAAGCGCTGCGGAATATGTTGGCGCTATATAAATAAAATTATTATTATTATTATTATTATTATCATGGGGTCTGGACAAGATGAAGAAAAGGAGAACGGCTCGAGAGACGACGTCATCTATCAGGTACCTGGATGTAAATGTTATTTGTGATACTGACTAACTCTCATGTTTTTATTTATGTTAGGAGCATTAAAGGGGATGTCCAGGTTTGTAATGAGTCTGCAGTCATTCTTTTTGACAGCAGACTTCTGACTTCTCACAGTGCGCCCTGCACACGGTCAGGATTCTCTCATGCTGGCGATTTACATTAATGTGGTCACATGCTGACTAGATGTGTGACCTTAGTCAATGAAAATGAACTGAGAGAGTCTAGTCGGAATGTGGTCAGAAGTATACAAATCACATACTTGTGCTGACATGACTGTCCACCGGCAAGGGAGAATCCTAAAAGTGTGCAGTCAATTAGTTGTGAGAATTCAGAAGCTGCGATGTCAGGATTCAGCTCTGCAGGTTCCAGTAGTCGTCACATGGACACTTCACTCATATGTGATTTTCATACTTGTGGTCCTGTGACATCGAGCTTCTCTTCTGCTTCTCTCAGTTTTTCACTGAATATTGAGAGCATTATGGAGAGCGACTCGTGGGTACATGACTAAGTGTGCAAAATGTATTCTTGCCCCGGGTGCCAGAAGCCCTAGATACACCTCTGCTTACAAAAATAATGCCTAAAGTCCCATCCCCTAATAAAGCTGCACATGCAGTGAAACATGTTGGGTGGACTTGTGCTATAATCCAATGAACGTACGAAGAGACAACCACTAAAATATAATTATCGCAAGGCTGATAAAGGACAAAAATTTTATACCATATGAATTTTAATATAAGCATTAATAAAAGCTAAGTTTTATGGCATGGTAGAGAGATTTCTTTGGACTCTCCCCACTTTGTTAATGAACTGAGCTTTGGCTGAACCCAAACATCCACGGGTGCACTCATTTATGAAACCTCTAATACTTTTTGTTCCTCATGTTAGGGTATGTTCATAAGGCTTATCAGGTGTTTTTGTCCACTCTGAAAACACTTAAAAAGGTCTATTCCTATGAATTTTTTCGTGAAAACTCACTTTGTCCATACGGTATATGTTTAGGCTCTCTTATGCATTTTTTTTAACAACTTCAGAGTTAAAAAAAATAAAAAATAATGGCTAGCGGTTAAAAGCGAGTGAACCATCCAAGTGTTATGAAGCTGCTCTATAACGAAAGGAAAAAAAAAAAAAAAACTTAAGGATATGTTCACACTGAGCTTAAAGGGTATGTGCACACGTTGCGGATCAGCAGCAGTTTTCCATGCGGTGTACAGTACCATGTAAACCTATGGAAAACCAAATAAGCAGTGCACATGCTGCGGAAAATTCTGCGGTTTATTTTCCGCAGCATGTCAATTCTTTGTACGGATTCCACAGCGTTTTACACCTATTCCATAATAGGAATCCGCAGGTGTAAAAACGCAGGCGCAATCCGCACAAAACCCGCAGGGCGTTTTACCTGCGGATTCTGCAGAAAAATCTGCAACGTGTGCACATACCCTAATGTTGCAGATTTTCTGCAAATCAGATTACATGCGGTTTTTTTCTCTAGTTCATATTATGTTTTTAATAAAGCTGCTTTGGTTTTTTTTTTTCAGATTTCCTGCACAGAAAACGCAACATATTTGTGAGAGAATATTTTAACTATTGAGAACATTTACTCCCTTCTTTTGGGTCTACATTTGTAAGAGAAACAGACATGTTGCAGACGCTAAACCTCAGGTTACACTAAGAAGAAAAAACAGTGGGCCTGAGAAATCCCATCCACTTTGCTGGTACTGGGAGACCCGGTTTTTTTTTCTTTTCTGCAGTCATAAACTCGCCAAAAACTCATAGTGGACACATGGCGTTAATATGAAGATGACCAGACAGATTTCAGAGGTTGTGAGATATACGGTATATTATATATATTTTCAAACACGCACAACTGTCTTCTGCTTGAAAAACGGCGGCTCTATGGCAGCAATAGAGCGTGTGAACACGGCCTGAGGGGGAGAAGCTCCCCAGCTGAGGGGGACCATGGCCTCCTAATAGCAGTCCTCCCCTGTGGCTGTACCCGTGGGGTCTCTACCTCCCCCTGACAGGACCCCCATTGCTGGCGGACACTGCCCTCCAGCTCAGCAGCAGGTGCAGCGAGGGACCGCGTTACCTCAGAGCTGTCCCACCTGCGCAGCCATGCTGCAGCCTCGCACTGCCGTGTTATCAGCAGCACCACGTACACGAGGTCTCTACCTTCAGCCAGGACATCGTCCGTCTCCTCCATGTCTCCCAGGTGGCTCATCTCCTCCTCCGTGGACATCTTTTCCCGAGTGTGGTGCCGCTGCCTCCTCACAGCACAGCGCGCCCTGACTGACTGAGGAAGCCCGGAGCCGTGCCTGCCGCCCCCTGACTACACATGAGGGGACAGCGCTGGTGACATGGGGCAATGCTCCGGGATGGCCAAAGCTTTATGCTCGCAGGAAGTTGTACGTTGGCATGGAAACAGAGGGCGAGGAGCGGTGCCAGTGCTGGGCAGGATGCTCTCGGGCATGAGATAAGTGATGTGGTTCTATATACAGACACACCCAGGAAGTGAGCAGAGCAGGCAGAACACATTTATTAATATGGCCAGTCATCAGGACTGCTGATGGACAGGACTGCTCCAGGATCAACCAATCAGGGCGCAGCTGTTATACTCCAGAGGACAGACAGAAATGAGAGCTGGAACCTGATTGGTCTCTCTGGGAAACGCCACCAGATTTCATTTTCACTGGTTTTGATCACTGTGTGGAAAGAATGGCACAGTCATCCAGGAAAAGGGGCACATGGCCTGGAGAAGGGGCACATGGCCTGGAGAAGGGGAACATGGCCCAGAGAAGGAGTAGGTGGCCAGGAGAAGGGTCACATGGCCTGGAGAAGGGGAACATGGCCAGGAGAAGGGGCACATGGCCTGGAGAAGGGGAACATGGCCTGGAGAAGGGGAACATGGCCCAGAGAAGGAGTAGGTGGCCAGGAGAAGGGTCACATGGCCTGGAGAAGGGGAACATGGCCAGGAGAAGGGGAACATGGCCTGGAGAAGGGGCACATGGCCTTGAGAAGGGGAACATGGCCCAGAGAAGGAGTAGGTGGCCAGGAGAAGGGTCACATGGCCTGGAGAAGGGGAACATGGCCAGGAGAAGGGGAACATGGCCTGGAGAAGGGGAACATGGCCAGGAGAAGGGGCACATGGCCTGGAGAAGGGGAACATGGCCTGGAGAAGGGGAACATGGCCCAGAGAAGGAGTAGGTGGCCAGGAGAAGGGTCACATGGCCTGGAGAAGGGGAACATGGCCTGGAGAAGGGGCACATGGCCAGGAGAAGGGGAACATGGCCTGGAGAAGGGACACATGGCCAGGAGAAGGGGCACATGGCCAGGAGAAGGGACACATGGCCAGTAGAAGGGACACATGGCCAGGAGAAGGGACACATTGCCTGGAGAAGGGGTAGGTGGTCAGAAGAAGGGACACATGGCCAGTAGAAGGGACACATGGCCAGTAGAAGGGACATATTGCAAGGAGAAGGGGAACATGGCAAAGAGAAGGGGCACATGGCCAGGAGAAGGGGAACATGGCAAGGAGAAGGGACACATGGCCAGGAGAAGGGACACATGGCCAGGAGAAGGGGAACATAGCAAGGAGAAGGGACACATGGCCAGGAGAAGGGACACATGGCCAGGAGAAGGGGCACATGGCCAGGAGAAGGGGCACATGGCCAGGAGAAGGGGAACATGGCAAGGAGAAGGGGCACATGGCCAGGAGAAGGGGAACATGGCAAGGAGAAGGGGCACATGGCCAGGAGAAGGGGAACATGGCAAGGAGAAGGGACACATGGCCAGGAGAAGGGACACATGGCCAGGAGAAGGGGCACATGGCCAGGAGAAGGGTCACATTGCCTGGAGAAGGGGTAGGTGGTCAGAAGAAGGGACACATGGCCAGTAGAAGGGACACATGGCCAGGAGAAGGGACACATGGCCAGGAGAAGGGACATATTGCAAGGAGAAGGGGAACATGGCAAAGAGAAGGGGCACATGGCCAGGAGAAGGGGAACATGGCAAGGAGAAGGGACACATGGCCAGGAGAAGGGACACATGGCCAGGAAAAGGGACATATTGCAAGGAGAAGGGGAACATAGCAAAGAGAAGGGACACATAGCCAGGAGAAGGGACATATTGCAAGGAGAAGGAGCACATTGCATGGAGAAGGGGCACATTGCATGGAGAAGGGAACATTGCCTGGAGAAGGGACATATTGCAAGGAGAAGGGGAACATGGCAAAGAGAAGGGGCACATTGCATGGAGAAGGGACACATGGCCAGGTGAAGGGGAACATGGCCTGGAGAAGGGACACATGGCCAGGAGAAGGGACATATTCCAAGGAGAAGGGGAACATGGCCTGGAGAAGGGACACATGGCCTGGAGAAGGGACACATGGCCAGGAGAAGGGGTAGGTGGCCAGGAGAAGGGGCACGTGGCCAGGAGAAAGGGCACATTGCCAGGAGAAAGGGCATATTGCCTGGAGAAGGGGCACATTGCCAAGAGAAGGGGCATATTGCCTGGAGAAGGGGAACATGGCCTGGAGAAGGGACACATGGCCAGGAGAAGGGGCATATTGCCTGGAGAAGGGGAACATGGCCTGGAGAAGGGACACATGGCCAGAAGAAGGGTCACATGGCCTGGAGAAGGGGTAGGTGGCCAGGAGAAGGGGCATATTGCCAGGAGAAGGGACACATTGCCATTAGAAGGGGCATATTGCCTGGAGAAGGGGCACATTGCCAAGAGAAGGGACACATTGCCAGGAAAAGGGGCATATTTCCTGGAGAAGGGGAACATGGCCTGGAGAAGGGACACATGGCCAGGAGAAGGGGCATATTGCCTGGAGAAGGGGAACATGGCCTGGAGAAGGGGTACATGGCCAGGAGAAGGGGCAAATGGCCGAGAGAAGGAGCATATCGCCCCGAAAAGGGGCATATTGACCGGAGAAGGGCACGTTTCCAGGATAAGGAACACATTGCCAAGAGAAGAGGCACATTGTCAGGAGAAGGGACACATTAATAAGAGAAAAAAAGATTTAGCCAAGTTTACTAAATTCAAGACACAACATATTACATTTTGAGGAACCGTATACACCACATGGCCGTTGAACATAGCAAGATATTTATGTCTCCACGGGCCGTATTGTCGGCGCTTTGGACGGAGAAGAAACCCCACTCCGCTCCCTTCTGTACGCAAGGTGATCCTGGATGTGTTCATTGAACACATCCGGAATCGCCGCACCCTATACATAGGACTGTGTTATTTACCTTGTGAAGACGGAGCATTGCCGCAAGGTAAACAGACATGCTGCGTTCTTAAAAGACGTGCCGCATGTCTAGAAACGCATAGCGGTGATGGGATTTCATAAAATCCCCTCCACTATGCTATAACATCTGGACGCTGCGGATTGAACGCTGCGGCTGTACGCAGCGTTCAATCTGCAGCTAATCCGGATGTAATCCGGCCCATGGAAACATACCCTAAGGGAAATGTCTCAAATAACCAGTTAAAGGGAACCTGTCAGCAGATTTTGCTACTATAAGATGCTGCCACTGCCTTTCAAGGCTTATCTACAGCATCCTATAATGCTGTAGATAAGCCCCTGGTCCGACCTGCAAGTGAAGAAAAATAAGTTATATTATACTCACCCGTGGGGGGGGGCGGTCCAGTCCGATGGGTGTCGCAGGTCCGGGTCCGGCGCCTCCCATCTTCTTGCGACACCGCCCTCCTGCTTCTGGCGCTTCTGCGCAGAGGTACTTCTCTGTCCTGTTGAGGGTAGCGCAAAGTACTGCAGTGCGCAGGCTGCAGGAAAGGTCAGAGAGGCCCGGGGCCTGCGCACTGCAGTACTTTACTCTGGATGAAGAAACAGGAAGGCACCGCACATCAATTCAAACATGAGAGTTCACCATGGGCTTGAAAAAGGACATAGCAAAAACAAGAAAAGATCATGCCCATACAAACGGGAACACCTCACAACATATTAAAAATGCAATGCTTTATTGGTAGAAAATAACACACAGCACAAAGAACATTAAAAACATTAAACTTGCAAAAAAGATACTTATACAGAAACCATGCCCTATTATAGGTGCAATGATAGCTCACACCAATAGTCCCCCAAAGCATCTAGATACAAATAATGTACATAATATGCAGTAAATGTGCAAAAATGGCTCCTAGATGATGTTCAATCTTAATAAGTCTACACCACAATGGGCCAGTATCACAGTACCATATGAGTTTAAAGAGATCTTAGTGGCGTACTAGCAGGGAATTGCAGTGAAAGAGTAGAGAAGCAAATAAATGAAGAGGGCTAAAGTAAAAAAAAAAAATGCCCAGTCCTTACGCTAGTATATCCTAACTTCCATGGTCCAAAGATTTAGAAGCGGAGCCAACATTGATGATGGGGGACAGGAGGTGTGGGATAGGATCTCACGCGTATCGCCGCAGAAGGAGCAGCTTCCTCAGGGAAGAATAGCATAATGTGCTGAATGTGTGGCGAATATATATACATACAGTGATTGTAGAGAACATTCACCTGTGCAAAGCACCGCCGCTGATCAGGCGCATGGAACGATGCAAAGCCGCGGCCATCTTGTCCATGCTCCAGGCCAGCAGATGGTGATAAAGTTGAGTGAAACAGCAGGGAGAGAGCACGGCGCATGTGTGTAGTGCAGCGTGCCGAAAATAGCCACCCGCGCGCACAGGACAAGGCAAACGAACATGCGCGGTAGGTGCGAACTGAAAACATCTACACAGGGAGCAGAGCAAATAGCACAGGTGCAGGGGTAAACAAAGCAGGATAGCGCAGCAGGAAAAACGGCCAGCCACATGCACACGTTAAAAAGCAAGCGTCAGTGCCGCCCATCCACACCAAGTGCACAGCCAAATCTAAATATGACCACATATCGACCGTAGTGAGCAAAGCAAGGGCCACACGAGCAAAGGCTAAATAATGACACCAAAAACAGGCACTTATGTGTGCATATAGACAGCCAGAAGTTTATAACGCCCGGGCGTGAAAATAAAAAATCCTATTTTTTCCACAAACATGATCGTTTAGTCCCCAATTTTTCATTTTCCCAATGGTAACAGGAGAAATTAGACCCCAAAAGTTGTTGTCCGATTTGTCCTGAGTATGCTGATACCCCATATGTAGGGGGAACCACTGTTTGGGCACACAGCAGGGCTCAGAAGGAAAGGAGCGCCATTTGACATTTTCAAGTTAAAATTGAGGAATTGAGATGGGACGCCATGTCGCGTTTGGTGAGCCCCTGATGTGCCTAAACAGTGGAAAACCCCCACAAGTAACCCCATTTTGGAGACTAGACCGCCTAAGGAATTTGTCTAGATGTGTGTTGAGAGCACTTTGAACCCCAAAGTGCTTCACAGAAGTTTATAACGCCCGGGCATGAAAATAAAAAATCCTATTTTTTCCACAAACATGATCGTTTAGTCCCCAATTTTTTATTTTCCCACGGGTTACAGAGAAATTGGACCCCAAAAGTTGTTGTCCAATTTGTCCTGAGTACACTGATACCCCATATGTGGGAGAAAACTACTGTTTGGGCACACTTTGGGGCTCGGAAGGGAAGTAGTGACGTTTTGGATTGGAGACTTTGATGGAATGGTCTGCGGGCATCATGTTCTGTTTGGTGAGCCCCTGATGTGCCTAAACAGTAGAAACCCCCCACAAGTGACCCATTTTGGAAACTTGACCCTCTAAGGAACTTATCTTGGTGTGGTGAGAATTTTGAA